>NC_088192.1:4983772-5583772 GCF_028769735.1 Zonotrichia leucophrys gambelii | reverse complement strand
TTTTCTATTCCTATAATAATTAAATTAAATCAAACCTGAAGAATCTATACTATCTTTAATTCCTGAGCTTTGGACAGCAAAATAAATTCCCTCATAAATGTTAGTTAATTTTTAAAAAAATTTAACACTTTTACTGTTTAGATAATTTAGTTTCTCTAGACATGGACAAAAGTTGAATATATTGAATGTATATACACTATATATATATATATATTAAAAAAATATATATATTTATATTAATAGGAATATATATGTGAAAATATTCATATTCATATGAATATATATATTCAACTTTTGAATATATATTCAAATATATATATTATATTATATTATATATATTTGAATATATATTCAAAAGTTGAATATAGAAGTTGAATATATGAATATTCCTACAATAAACTGAGTCACAAAGGAAACAAAGGTATAAATTAGAAATATATGTATAAATTAGAAATATAAATTACATGGCAGAAGAAAGGGGAGAAATGAAAGGCTCTTCACACAGGGGTTTTTCTTTTAATGGGAAGTGTTCAAGAAGCTCTGGGAACTCATGGAGCTGAAGGCAGAGCACCCCTGCTCTCCCAGACAGGGCTCCAAGGGCTGTCAGCCCTCAGCTGGGCTGGGTGTAGGAGAGGAATTTCAGCTGCTCTAAAGTCAGGATGGATTCCAGAGCCCCTCTCCCACTGGGGTCAGAGTTTTCATTGATGTAATGGGAAAACTTTTCCCCTTTTTCATGCCTCCTGTCTCATTCCATCACAGAGGCACAGAAATGAGGGATGGAAAGCACTTCTCGAGGTCAGGAGGCTCTGCCTGTGCTCATCAAGACCACAGAGTGAGGCAGATCCAGGACATTCCTGCCATGTTTTATGCACTGGCCACGGGTCCTGAGCCTGCAGTCAAAAAAAAATCATTCTTTTAGGCACCACCCAAAGTGTCTTCATTTCCAGAGAATTATTAACATTTTTGTCATGAAGAGCTGTTTCCCTTTACTAATTTCAGAGCACCTGGTGCCAAGGCAGTGGAGCTCTCCTGGACTGCCAGGTGCTGTCCCTGTCACCCTGTCCCTGTCACCCCTGTCCCAAGCATTCCTCCTTCTGCCCAGAGCCCAGGTGGGGTTGGAGCTGTTCACACTCTGCCCACACCTTGCTCTTCCACTCCTGGACATCCCCGTTCCCATCAGTTCTGCTGGCCCACAAATGTCTCTCCCTCAGAGAAACCCTCCCTTGTGCCCTGTTCCCCAGCTCAGATTGTGTTTGGGTGTAGCCCTGATATTTTATGAAAAATCCCTTTGCCAGGATTTTCCTCCTGAGAAGCTGAGAAGCCTCAGAAACGAAATGTAAATGCTGATTATCTGCTGCTGTGGAATGCAACAGGTGCATCTGTGATTGGTCTCATGTGGTTGTTTCTAATTAATGGCCAATCACAGTCCAGCTGTCTCAGACTCTCTGGTCAGTCACAAGATTTTATTTTCATTCCTTTTCTATTCTTAGCTAGCCTTCTGATGAAATCCTTTCTTCTATTCTTTTAGTATAGTTTTAGTATATCATTTTCTTTTAATATAATATATATATAATAAAACAATAAATCAACCTTCTGAAACATGGAGTTAAGATTCTCATCTCTTCCCGTGTCGGGGCTGCCTGCAAACTTCCACATTTGGGCAGATATTTATCCTTATCAACGCTCTAAAAACCTCTTTGGTGGTCTGAGCACCCTCCCTGCCCTTTTCCCCTGCAGCCCCTTATGCCAGGGCCAACGTGGTGAATCTGGCACCAGCCAATGACCTTAGGGTGAGCAAAATCTCCTTTTGTGTTTGGGTT
Organism: Zonotrichia leucophrys gambelii; assembly: GCF_028769735.1. NCBI lineage: Eukaryota > Metazoa > Chordata > Aves > Passeriformes > Passerellidae > Zonotrichia > Zonotrichia leucophrys. The sequence goes on along the minus strand of NC_088192.1, from coordinate 5,581,952 downwards.
CACCCCGGGCCTCTGCAGAAATGAATCCCAGCCTGGGTTTGGCAGGAGCCAGCCCAGGGAACAGCTGAGTGGCTCAGTGAGGGAATTCCACCCTGAAAGGGAGCTCAAAGGTGAGGCCATAAAGAAAACCTTGGGCCAAGCCCAGGGGACTCAGGAGCCAAATCCTCCAGGATCACAGAGAGACAGGAGCTGCTCAGTGCAGCTGTAAATTCTCTTCTGGAAAGGAATTTCAAAGAAAGCATCTGGAAGATCAAAGCTGGAGTCATAAAGGCTGAACTCTGTCCCTTGTCCCAGCCTTGGCCTGGTGCAGGCAGAGGGAACACTCAGGGTGAGAGATGTCAAGGAGAGAATAAATTATTTCCTATTTATTCACCATCTGCGCCCCCAGAGGAGCTCTGTCTGTCAGAGGAAAGCTCTGTGCACACTTAGGGATGTCCTGGATTCCTGGTGTCTCCTCCACAGGGAGCTTCACCCTGCCCACCCTGTCCTGTCCCTGCTCAAAGCTTGTTCCGTTTCATTGATTCTGGAGGGGAATTTGATTGATTTCCTTTGATTCCCCTTGATTCTTGGGGGAAATTTTCCTTAAATTCCCTTTATTTCCCTTGATTTCCCTTGATTCTGGGGGGAATTTTCCCTTGATTTCCTTTGATTCTGGGGGGGATTTCCATTTTTTTTCCATTGATTTCCCCTGATTTCACTTGATTCTGTGGGGGAATTTTCTTTGATTTCCCTTGATTATGGGGGGGAAATTTCCTCAGATTTCCCTTGATTCTGAGGGGGAAATTTCCCTTAATTTCCTTTGATTCTGGGGGGGGGAATTCCCTTGATTTTCCTTGATTCTGGAGGAAAATTTCCCCCAATTTCCCTTGATTTGGGGGGCGGGGAGGAATTTCCCTTGATTTCCCCTGATTTCCCTTGATTCTGGGGGGGAATTTCCTTTGATTTGTCTTGATTTCACTTGATTTCACTTGATTTCACTTGATTTCACTTGATTTCACTTGATTTCCCCTCATTGCCCTTGATTTCCCTTGATTCTGGGGGGGGGGAATTTCCCTTGATTCTCCTTAATTTCCCTTGATTTCCCCTGATTTCCTTTGATTTCCCTTAATTCTGGGGGGGAATGCCTCCTGATTTCCCTTTATTTCCCTTGATTTCCCTTAATTCTGGGGGGGGAATTTCCCTTGATTTTCCTTAATTTCCCTTGATTTCCCCTGATTTCCCTTGATTTCCCTTAATTCTGAGGGGGAATGCCGCCTGATTTCCCTTTATTTCCCTTGATTTCCCTTGATTCTGGGGAGAAATTTCCCTTGATTTCCCTTCATTCTGGGGGAGAATCTGGGATTTTGCTGCTGGGCTGTCCCTGTTGTGAGGAGCAGACTCAGGACCAGGTGTCTCACTGAGCCCCTCAAGTGATGCAGCACCCACTGGGGCAGGACTGTGCCCCTGTGCTCCTCAGAGAATGCTCTGAGCAGCTCCCAGCACCATTTTGGATCCACACATGTGAGTGAGGGACTAAAAATACCCAACTATTCAAAAGTGAACTCGTGTCAGATGGCACCTCCAACTGGTATCAGAAAATCCAAAGCCAACAGTGCTGAAGGAGACGGATTTGCCATCAGGAGAGAAGGGACTGAAGTCTGCTGCCTCAACTCCCACAGAGCCCAGGGAAGGCAAAAAACACTTGAAAATACCTTTCCAAAGAGAGCCCTGCCTGTGGATGCAGCTCCTTGTTTTCCAAGGCTCCTCCTGAAGCACAGACACACTGAATGTTGTTTTTGAGATGCAAATTGCATTTAGCTTCCAGAGTCATTTAAATACATAAATACTGCTGAAGAAAACATAGACAAAATGTTGTTTTTAAGGATGTCACAAATAAGCATTTTCACCACGTGGATATGAGGTTGAATCCATATGAACATGGAACTTTCACACAAGTTCCCTGAGACAGGATAATGGCTGGAGCTGGGCCAGGGCAGCTCAGGCTGGAGATCAGGGCAAGGCTCTTCCCCCAGAGGGTGCTGGCACTGCCCAGGCTGCCCAGGCAATGGGCACGGCCCCGAGGCTGCCACAGCTCCAGGGATGCCCAGGCTGGGCTTGCTGGGGGCTCTGGGCAGGGTTTGGCTTTGGGATTGATCATCCCTGTGGGTCCCTTCCAGCTCAGCACATTCCATGATTGTGTGAGAGTGAGGGATGGGGGAGATGAAGGATGGGGGAGAAATTTGGGCAGCGCTGCAGGGATGGCCAGGGTGGGGTTGGTGGGGGGTCTGGGCAGGGTTTGGGGCTGCACTGGATGATCCTTGGGGTCCCTTCCAGCCCAGGACATTCTGTGATTCCATGATCCCTGAGACATGGCTGCTGGCATCTCCCAGTTTGAGGGGATCCCTGCACTGAAAGGAACGCAGGATCCCATTGGAAAGGCAGGATCCCACTAAAATCAGGATCCCATTGGAAAGGGAGGGTCCCATTGGAAAGGCAGGATCCCACTGAAATCAGGATCCCACTGAAATCAGGATCCCATGTAAAGGCAGGATCCCACTGATATCAGGATCCCACAGTGGCTCAAACCCCTCCTGAGCATCCACAGAGCTCTGACATGCACCCAGTGCTGTTTGAAGCCAGCAGGAACCTTTTCCCTTCTGCCTGTTTGATGGGAACAAGGAATGAGGGTTAAAAGTGTGAAATGTTGCCAAGCCAATGGCTCTGCCTGTGAGGATTCAGCACAGAAATTCTCTGCCTTGGATCCCCCCGTGCCTGTGGGAGGCCCTGCTCACAGCATGTTGGTAGAAATGGCTCTGGTAGGGAGCACAGCCCCCTACACTGCATGGAGGGATCCAAGGCACCTCCTGACCCAGGGACTTGTGCTTGGTGACAACTTTGTCACCTGCTCCATTTGCTGGGACAAAGGTTTCGCCGTGCCAGGCTGCCAGGGTGTGAGTGCCCAACACCCCCAGTGATGGCAGGGACAGTGCTGGACATGTCACCAGGACCTACAGGGTGACACCTGCAGCAGAGCCCAGCACATCCTTGTGTAGGAACACCTGGAGCAACCTCAGTGATGGGAACCTGGAGCTGCTGTGGATTCCTGACTCACCATGAATGGCACAGGGTTCTGAAGATGCCCAGACCTCACATTTGGGGACATTTGAGAGGTTGGCAATGAAGGTGTCACCATCCCATGGGACACAGGCTGTCACTGTCATATTTTCTGAAAAATCTCTTTGCCCAGGATTTTCTCCTGGGAAGGTGAGAAGCCTCAGAGAAAAAGGAAAACAATAATTATCTGATTTGCTTCTCCTGTGTTTTGCTGCTTTGGAATGTGTTTGGAGATTGTTTACCCACAGGTGATTGTTTAATTTCTTTCATGTCAATTGCTTTGACTTAATGATCAATCAGGGCCAAGCTGTGTCAGGACTCTGGAAAGAGTAATGAGTTTTAATTATTATCTTTTTAATCTTCTGTAAGTATCCTTTCTGTACCCTTTAGTATAGTTTAAGTATAGCATTCTTTATTATAATATAGATCATAAAATAATAAATTATCCTCCCAAGAACATGGAGTCAGAGTCATCATTCCTTCCTTTGACAGGGGATTCAGAAAATACCACAAGGGCCAGCATGCCCTGGGGTTTCTGTGTGCCCTGCACACACCCACGGTGAGGAGGAGGAGCAGGAATATGGGGAACACCCCGAGGGGTGGCTTCATCCAGAAGGAGGGGCTGAGCTCCCATTCCCCACAGATAAGATTGTGCTCCTTGGCACCGGCCATGGCTGCTCTGCCCAGCGTTCCCACCCTGATAACAGCCCGTGCCCTTTGGCTCTCTCCTTCCCTTCATTTTCACTGGAAAAAGGCGTTGTTGTTGGTCCCTCCTCACCCAGGAAGGTGCTGAGGGCTCTGCTCTGCTGAGCCCCAGTGCCCCCAGCCCTGCTGGTGCCTGTCGCAGACATCTTTTATGGAAAATCCTTTTCTTAGGATTCTTCCTCCTGAGAAGCTGACAGGCCTCAGGAACAAAATGTAAACAATGATTATCTGCTGCTGTGGAATGCAACAGGTGCATCTGTGATTGGTCTTATGTTGGATGTTTGTAATTAATGCCCAATCACAGCCCAGCTGGTTTGGACAGAGAGCCTGAGCCACAAACCTTTGTTATCATTCCTTCTTATTCTATTCTTAGCCAGCCTTTTGATGAAATCCTTTCTTCTATTCTTTTAGTATAGTTTTAATGTAATATATGTCATAAAATAATAAATCAAGCCTTCTGAAACAGAGTCAAATCGTCATCTCTTCCCTCATCCAAGAACCCCTGTGAACATGGTCACAGGTGCCCAGATCACAGCAAGATCTCCATCTGTGTCCCCTTATGGGCTCCCAGTCCCAGGGGCTCTGCTTGTTCAACCCCTTCCTCACCCTCGGGGAGAAGTGGAGCTCATTTCTATGACCAAAAAATGGCATCGGGGATGAAATATTTAATTATTTCACTGGGAAATACTGTGTAAAGTATTTCAGTAATTCAAGTCTGCCACACCAGGCTGGGTGCACCAGCAAAAATCCATGGAATTTCAGAATCCCAGACTGGTTTGGGTTGGAAAGGACATTAAAGATCATGGGGCTGATCCCTACCATGGACAGGGACACCTCCCACTGTGCCAGGTGCTGCCAGCCCCAATGTCCAGCCTGGCCTTGGGCACTGCCAGGGCTCCAGGGGCAGCCACAGCTGCTCTGTGTCCCCCTGTTCTGTTCCCTGCAGATCCAACAACCTCCACCCTTTCTGGAGAGAGATATCTCAGCCACTGATGGACAAGGCATATTTTTGAAACCTCAGCAGCATTTAGAACCAACTGAAGGCAAAATTCCCTTTGAAGCTTTAGGGCAAGGGATATCTGAAAACACCTTGGAGGTCACTGTGTTTGGTACCACTGAGGTCTCCCAGTTGTGGACTTGGTACAAGAGCCAGTGGCTCATCTCCAACATTTGGAATGACTCCTGCAAAGGAGCCCCAAATGTGCCCTGGTTTCTCTTCAGAGGGTTCTGTAGAACACCAGTGAGCTGGCAGCAGTCCACCCTTGTGGATGTGAGGATGGCCCTGGAGCCCTGGCAGTGCCCAAGGCCAGACTGGACATTGGGGCTAGCAGCACCTGGCACAGTGGGAGGTGTCCCTGCCATGGCAGGGGTGGATGGGATGGTGTTTGAGATCCCTTCCAACCCAAACCAGTCTGGTTTAGACAAGGCACATTTTTTAAACCTCTGTGATCCCAAGGAAAGCTCTCATTGCCATTAAACCACATCCTGTATCCAGAACTTTCCATGGCTTTCCAAGGCCTGGCTGTGGCTGATGGGAGCAGACCCATTCCCTACTGGCCGTGACCTGGGCATGGGGAGATGTGGTGAGCCTCCTTTGTTTCCACTGGGCTCTCAGATAAGTAATCTCTGCTGAGACTTGATAAATAGGATTTCAAATGAGGGAAGGAGTTGAAAATCTTTTCTCTCGCTGCAAAGTTCAAAGGCTTTGCGTGGTACCTCAAAGGTGCTGCTCAGTTTGCTTTGAACCCAGAATAGGAACCAAGAATGATTCCATGCTGATTATCTTGAGACTTTGTGTCTCCATCCACTGGCTCTGAGTGCCTGGAGTACTGGACTGACTTTAAATGAGAAAACTGCCATTGTAGGAGCAACATTCTGCAAGAATTTGGGGCTGGAGGTCACTTTATGCTTCTGTGGTTTGATGAACTGACCCACACTGTCAGGATTATGGACCATCCCTAGAGGAAAAAAGTCATTCTAAAATGAAACCTCAACATTTATCACTGACAAAAAATGGGCAAATGGGCAAAATTCCACCCAGAGCAGCTGTGGCTGCCTTGGAGCCCTGGCAGTGCCCAAGGCCAGGCTGGAGCACCTGGGACAGTGGCAGGTGTCCCTGCCATGGCAGGGGTGGCACTGGATGGGATTTAAGGTCCCTTCCCACCCAAACCATTCCATCATTCTATGAACAGACCCTGACTTTCCAGGAATTACTTCCTCTGAGATATCTTTGCCTGCCTTAGAAACACATGCAACCTTAAATCTAAATTCAAGCATAGATTTTTCATGGATTTACTGGGTTATTTTCCCACTCAGGAGTGGAGAGGGGGAATAACGGAATACGATTTTTGAAGAAAACGCTTGAAGATTCGTTTTCACACCTTCCTGGGCTGAAAAGAAGAGGTGACACCATTCATGTCCCCCAAAACAGATCTGTCCTTGTGGCTCAGATCAGGGGTCCAGGGCTCTGAATCTCAGTCCAGGCTGAAGGAAGACCTTTCCCACTCCTCCAAAGGCAGCTTTCCATCCACTCCAGCATTCCCTGCACCTTCCTCTGCCTCAGAGTCAGGCTCTCTGTGCTCAGCCTGCTACCGCTTAGGGGACAGTGTCCAATTCCTCCCATTCTGGCAGCATTTCTGCTCTTTTTGGGAGCTCCAGGCCTCAAACTCACAAACCCTGAGATGTGCAGCAATTCATTCTGACACACTGAAAATGGAGCCCCATCTCTCTCTCTATGAGGCCTTTTAGGGATAAACTGTCCAATTAAGAAATGACACCTAAATTATTTTCACTTTTAACCCAATAACCAACTACTCATGCCCGCAATTGGGACTTTTTATCCAATTACACAAAACCACCCAAAGCCATGGAGGAGAAGGAGAAGGAGAAGGAGAAGGAGAAGGAGAAGGAGAAGGAGAAGGAGAAGGAGAAGGAGAAGGAGAAGGAGAAGGAGAAGGAGAAGGAGAAGGAGAAGGAGAAGGAGAAGGAGAAGGAGAAGGAGAAGGAGAAGGAGAAGGAGAAGGAGAAGGAGAAGGAGAAGGAGAAGGAGAAGGAGAAGGAGAAGAATCAGCCCCAAAATCTCCATCTTGCTCTATATCTATTACTATATTCTAAACCCCAAACTCTAAGTTTCCCACCCTGTGGTCTCACACACTTCTATCCAAACTCCACACCCACAATCCCAGTTCTGTCATTTCATTCTGGAAGCTTCTCCAGGGCCTCAGGTCAGTGCAGTATTCTCTGGGGGTCAGTGCCTGGCAGCACAGAAAGTCCCAAATTATCTGTATCCAGGGCTCCAACAACTTTTGGCCACCCACACCCACAGGTTCAGCCCAGCCCAGCCCTGTGTGGCCATGGGGACTCTCATGGGTCACTTTTGGCCATCCACACCTGAGGATTCAGCCCAGCCCAGCCCCAGGTGGCCATGAGTGACCTCTCAGGTCCATTTTGGGCATTCAGTCAGTGCTGGGCACAGCCAGGACAGGATCAGACCATCCCAACCCATAAACAGCTCTGTCATCTCCTGCTCCATCCTCTTTTGTTGTCAATTAAGCAAATTTGCTTTAAAAAACCCACACTGCATTTAAAAACTAAAAAATTATTCTGAGGAGGCAGAAAAACAGTTTTTCTGGCCTCATCTGTCTCATGTTATTTTGAATCTAATGAGGTTTACAGATGGATCTTCCTGTGACAGATGAAACTGAAGTGACTGAGAAAGCAGGGCCAAAACCCACGAGGAGCAAATTTTGTCAGGCATTTCCAAAATCATGTCTGTGTTTTCCTTGGGTACCTGTTATCTCTGCTTAGAACAGGGGCACGTGAAATATTATTTACTAGGGGCACTTTGACAGTGTCCCCAATAAAATTTGGAGACAGTAAAGAGTTTTTTAGGCTCTTTAGGACTGGATTTTGCTGTTTCTCCATTTATAAACCCAACTTAGAACTGTCCCCACTCCCACTGAGGATTTGCTGGGCTCTTTTGCCCTCCTCTGGGTTTGTTGGTTCCTTCAGCGCTCAGAGATAACCCTGAGAACCTGGAAGCAAAGGATGCATCTACTGCAACTGCAGGGGAGCAGAAACATCAACCCCAGAATTGTTAAGGTTAGAAAAGACCTTAAAGGTCACCAAGTCCAACCACCACCACCATGGTCACCGTGTCCCCAAGTGCCACATCCACAGGTTTTATGAACATTCCCAGGGATGGTGACTCCACACTGCCCTGGAAAGCCCATCCCAATGTTTTCCAGCCCTTTACCATGAAGGAATTGCTCATAATAATGAACTTATTATTATGAACACACAAACTGAGCACAACTTGAGGCCATTTCCTCAATGTGTGACTAAACAACAATTCTTCACCTAGCCCTGAGCTCTGAATGCCACATCCAGGAATTCCTGGGGCATCTCCAGGGATGGGCACTGCAAACCTCCCTGGGCAGCCTCTGCCAAGGCCTGAGAACCCTGTCCAGGAAGGAATTTTCCCCCATATGCAAAAATGGGACTTTAAGGATTTTCTGTTGTTGGTGTGAGGGGTTTGGAGCTGTGGGGAACAGGAAATGTTCCCTGCCAGAAGGGGCTGGGGCAGGGACACCTCTGCTGCTGGGCTTGCATTGGATGGATATTCCCTTGTGGGAAAAGCCTTTGGGATTCTGGTGTTCAGGATCCAGAGATGAGGTGGGAAAAGAGCTCCAAGGACATCGAGTCCCAGCTGATCCCACCCTGTCCCCAGCGCAGAGCTCTGAGTGCCACCTCCAGGAATTGCTGGGGCACCTGCAGGGATGGGCACTGCAAAGCTCCCTGGGCAGCCCCTGGCAAGGCCTGAGCCCCCTTTGCATGGGGAAATTCCTGCTGTGCCCACCCTGAGCCTGCCCTGGCCCAGCCTGAGGCCGTTCCCTCTGCTCCTGTCCCTGTGCCCTGGAGCACAGCCCGACCCCCCCGGCTGTGCCCTCCTGGCAGGAGCTGTGCAGAGCCACAAGGGCCCCTGAGCCTCCTTTGCTCCAGGCTGATCCTTGCAGAGCTCAGCTCAAGGCTGGAGATGCTGGCAGAGCAGCAGTTGGAGGGAACAATCTGTTCCATCTGCATCTGTGGGAGCAGAGCACTTTGATCATCACTCATGGTTATTGGGAACTGGCCTGGCTGTTCCTCCTGAGCTCTGCAGCCAAATAATTCACCCTGCTGCAATATTGACTGGCAGTCACTCCTCTCTGTCTTGATTTCTAGGAAATCATTTGTTATTCATAACGACTTGATGATTATTGGGAGTGAGATGATGTTCTCTGGAGAAAGGTGCCAGATTTCAACACTGCCAGAAATGTTCTCCTTCCTGCTGGGATTTGGATGTCAAACTGTCAGGAATCCTGTTCCACTCCAAGGGATGAGAGGCAGATATTCTTACCCACATGTTCAGAGGGACCCTTGTCCCAGTAACTGGATCACTCCAGAGCTCTGCTCTGCAGCAATCAAACACCCAGATGAAAGTTGGAATAACTTTAGCGCCAGAGATTTGGCTTTGACGTTGATAAAAGCTAAAGGTTGCTGTTAAGCAGAGTTATCTGACTCAGAAAGCAGCAAGGAACTCACACTGTGGATGTGGAACAAGTCTGCCTTGTTCCTCCCTGCCTTAATCCCCTTTTAATGGGAATTAAACCAAAAAAAGCATGATTTTTTTTTTAATTTTTGGGGAGGGGGTGATATCTTTCCTGTGATAAATGGGCAGAAAAAAACGTGTCAGCTCTTGGACACCCAGGCTTCTTTCACGTCTGCTTCCGTGTCTGAAAGTTTGTCTGAATTTTCTCCTGCTGCTTTTGGTCTAATTGAAGATTTTATCTGTCCTGACAAACCTCGCCTATCTTGTACTCTTTCGCCTCCTTATCTGCAGAACAACTTGCATTTAACAAGAATAAGAAACACGGGCATCCATACCTGGCATTCCTAAGAATAATAATGGCGCTTTCTAGACAAATACATTTTTGGATAAAGGGCTTTGCTTGGCCAAAGTCTGGTTCTCTAGACAAGACCAGCAAACCTTCTGTGGTGGCTTTGAGAAAACATCATTAATCAGCAGAGATTAGCAGTCAGCAAATTCCTTGTTCAGATAGAAACTCTGGGCTGTGAATGTGCTCATTCAGGGCTGGGGTGCTCAGCACCTCCTCCTGCCTCTTCCTAGAGCTCAGCAGCTGCTCAGAACCAGGATTTAAACCCCAATTAGAGTGTAAAATCCCCATTATTTAATTCCATCATGTGTAATAAGCTCAGCTGGGATTGCTTTGTTCGTCTGGGCTCCTTTTTGCAAATATCACCCTCTTTAAAATCCATTTAAATCCATTTCCAACAAAGCCTCTCTGTCTGAGGGGGCTCTGGGGGCAGGGCAGGGCTCTGCTCAGCCCCTGGAGCCAGGTGGGGTCTCAGGGGTGACAGAAATTCCCAGCCAGGTTGGGTTTGGGACCATGTTGGGCTCATCCCCAGCAGGTGGAGGGGACCTGGCTTGGGCCAGCCTGGTTTGGGTGGCACAGATGAGCTGTGCCAGCCTGGGAGCTGCCCTGGGAGCTGCCCTGGGAGCTGCCCAGGGGCCCTCAAAGCTGCAATTTCATTTCTTCATGAAAGGGCTCTCAAGCACTAGAACAGCTCTGGAGGGGCTTAAAAACCAGGGGGATGTGGCATCTGGGGACATGGGTCAGTGGTGGCTCCTGGGACATGAGTCTGTTGTGGTTCATGGGTCAGTGGTGGCACCTGGGGACACAGGTCAGTGGTGGCACTTTGGGATGTGGGTCAGTGGTGGCACCTGGGGACATGGATCAGTGATGGCACTTGAGGACATGGATCAGTGTTGGCACTTGGGGACGTGGGTCAATGGTGGCACTCAGGTCAGTGCTGGCCTTGGCAGTGCTGGGGGAACGGTTGGACTGGATGATCCTAAAGGTCTTTATTAGGATCCTGGGATTGTCTCCAGAAGGGGAACCCAAAATCTTGACTCATTCAGCAGAACAAAGCCCAAATCTTAAATAAACCAGGGGGTAGATGATCAGGAAGGTTTGCAAAGTGATTAAACTTGAGGACTGCAGTGATGCAGGATGAGCACAAACACCTCTGAGATTCCAAGATTTCTTCCCTTGGGGGGTGAAGAGGTGGAGCAGGAGGTAAGGGACCCACCTGAGCCAGATCTCAACTGGTTCTTGCAAAGGATCCTGGAAGGAAAGGACCCAGAAGGGCTGAGCAGGTCCTGGAGCCTGGAGATCTCAAAGGAGAGGGGACAATGTGGAGTGGAGATTTGCTGTGGTGAAGCTGTGGTGGTGTCTCTGTGCAAACTAGGGTGGTGAGAAATGGGGCACTGAAAGGGTGCCAGGGCAATGCTGGGGTGACCAGGTCTGGAAGTGTCCAAAAATCCACGTGGAGGTGGCACTTGGTGGTCTGGTTCAGCTGGGATTCAGTCAAACATTGGGTCTTGGAGTTCTTCTCCAATCTTAATGTCCCTGCAATTTTTTTGAAAGCCAAATTATTTGGATTTGGATATCCCTGCTTGCCCTTCTTGTCTTTTCAGCTCCCCACCAGGCAGATTTATAATGTGGAAACAACAGACCTCAGCTCTGCACACCCCCACAGGTGAAAACTGAAATGCAGAAGAACAGAAATTCCTTACAAGAGATTTCTCTTTTCCTGCCCACTGAAACAGGGATTTAATTCAGCAAAACCACCACAGGTGAGAACAGAAATGCAGAAGTTCTTCACAAGTTATTTATCCCTTTTCCTGCCCACTGAAATGGGGATTTAACCTGGAACACCCCTACAGGTAGCAGAGCACCTGCATGGAGGTGGAGAAACCTCCCCAGCACCGCTCAGAGATTTCCTTCTTATTGTGGATATTTTCACCCCCGACAAGGGGAGAGAATGATGAGGACTCCATCTTACCAGAAGGCTAATTAATTACATTATATTACACTATATTATATTACATCTAAACTGAATGTGCCAAGCACTCAACCCTGCACACACTGCACAGAATCTCGTGGCTGTCACCCAACAGCCCCAACACACACACACACCTGGCCCTGACAGGCCAAGGAACCCAAACCCCATCACTGTGGGTGAATAATATTGCATTCTACTTTTGCACAAACACAGGCACAGCAAATGAGATAAGAATTGCTTTTCCTTTCTCTGGGGTTCAGAGAATGTGAAACCCTGAAATATTATTGGGAAGAATTGTGCCTTGCTTTTCTCTGTGACACCTTCTCACAGCACCCAATCCAGGCAGGACTGGGAATGTCTCAGGGAATGTCTCAGGGCCCCAGCCTGATGGCAGGAAAAAGGGGGTTTTAGGGAAATTAAATGCTAAATCAATTACACAGGCTTAGCTGCTTTCCTAGGGCTAAACATGGAAAGAGAAAAAACAAAGTGGTCTTAATGACTTAACAGAGCAAACATAACAAGAAAGTGATGAAATGTGAGGAAGATAAGACAGAATAAATAAAGAGAGTGAACAGGAGCTTGCTGTGCACGAGCAGCTCTGCACCAGGGAGGAACCTATTACTCATCCTGTCGCAGGTACAGCAGCTCTGGGGGCCCATCACGGAACACTGAGGGGTTTGTTCTGCCACTCGTGGAGAAGAAAGCAAAAAGAAAAAAAAATTGCACAATCCTGAATAAAAATGTCTGAAAGAAAGTGAATGGGGTTCTCCTCTCTTTGCTATGAAAAGAGCATTGGGTTGGCAGTTCAGATTAGTTCTCTAGCTTCAGATAAGCTAGAGAAATAATAATAATAATAATAGCAATAATAATAAAACCAGCAATAATAAGAATAATAATTACTATTATTATTGTTAAAAAAATAAAATAATAAATTAGGGAAAAATAATAAAAAGACCCTTTCAATAATGTTTTCTGAGGTCCACTGACAGCAGAGCAGTCCATGGAGGAGGAGAGAAGGATATTTTTCCTTGGAAACCCATAGGGGCAGTGAGAGGTAATGTATAATGTCATTGTCATATTTTCTGGAAAAATCCCTTTGCCAGGATTTCTTCTCCTGGGAAGCTGAGAAGCCTCAGAGAGAAATGAAAACAATGAGTATCTGATTTGCTTCTCCTGTGTTTCGCTGCTTTGGAATGTGGTCTGGAGACGGTTTCCCAACTGGTCATTGTTTGATTGGTTTCATGTGAATTGTTTTATCTTAATGACCAATCACTGTCCAGCTTTGTTGAGGCTCTGGCAAGCCATGAGTTTTTAATTATCATTCTTGTTAAGCTTTCTGTCTGTATCTTTTCTCTATCCTTTAGTATAGTTTTAATATAAGTACATAAAATAATAAATCAGCCTTCTAAGAACATGGAGTCAGATTCACTCACCTCTCACCTCATCCTGGGGACCCCTGCAAATACCACAGAGGAGTCCTTGCTGAAATGCAAAAGAACAGAAATTCCTTGCAAGAGATTTCTCTCTTTTCCTGCCCACTGAACAGGGATTGAATTCAACAAAACCACCACAGGTGAGAACTGAAATGCAGGAAAACAGAAGTTCTGATTCCATTTACAGCCCTGGTTCTGCTGGGACTCCTGGGCCACCTCTGCTCCCTTCCTCCCCTCAGGCGACAAGGAGTTAGGAGAGATTTAACCAACTTCATTGGAGGCTTGAGTTTTCAAACCTTCCCATGGTTTCCTTCAGTGGAGTTATTGATGTGTACAGAATCCTGAGGGAAATGGGTCAGCCTGCTGGCCCAGCTGGCCCAGGGCTCTGTCTCTGCAGAAGCAGTCGTGTTGCTATTTCAGGAGAGCACAGAGCTGCTTCCTGCTGCCCCCTCCCCTCTGTTCACCCTTCAACTGCTGCAGCAGGAACCCCTGACAGACATCCCTGCCCTGTCCCTTTAAATATGTGTTCAGGGGCTTGCAGCCCAGGAATAAATCTAATAAATAAATAGAATTCATTTCTGAGCCTGCTGACAGCAGTTCCTGCACAGCCTGGAGTGGCAGTGACCCCAATTTGATCCCCAGCAGGACAAGAATCGCTGTCTGAGTGATCACCAATCCTCTGCCACTTCCACACCTCTTCTGGAGGGTTTGGTCAACAACCCACATCAAATATTGCTGTGAATCTTCACAGAGGCAAACCCAGGACTGGAAATGCAAAAAAGCGGTTCCAGATTGCAAGGCAAGATGTGTTCTGTTACCATCTGTATGGCAGATTACCTTTGCCAAGTGGGCAATTTGCTTTATCTCTCTCTTTGAGCGACAACAATCACACCTCCCTCAGGGGAGACACCTGCTGATAACAGCTATTGAATGTCCCTGCATGGCTGATAAGAACTACAGCATCCCATTGGGAGATGGGAGCCCAGAGGGAGGAGCCAAGCATTCCTACCCGGATAGAATCTGGAGATTCTGGAACACCAGCACGGCTTCTGCACTGGATTGCCCAGAGGAACAGCAGCTGCCTCTGGCCCTGGATCTTCAGAGGCAGAGACTGCACCTTTCTCCAGGATCCCTGCTCCAGCAGAACCAGCCCTGACACTGCAGGAGGGCTGAGCCACAATTCCAATGGGACTGCTGCCAACAGCCTGACCCACAGGGTGTCAGGTTGGGTTCTGACTCTGGCAGTGTTGGTTTAGTTCACTGCATTGTTTATTTTATATTTTTATTTTCTTCCCTATTAAAGAACTCTTATTTCCTGTTCCCATATTTTTGTTGTTGAGAGTCCCTTAATTTAAAATTTATAGCAATTCAGGGGGACAGTTAATTTTTTCCATTTCAGGGGAAGATCCTGCCTTCCTTAGCAGACTACTGTCTTTTCAAACCAAGACAAAAGCCCATCTTCTCTTCACCTGTGCTTGTGCAGTACCACCCAACAGGATGCTCTGGCCTTCCAAAAAGTTGGAAGTTTTTGGTTTTCCCAGCTTTTATAGAGAATGGGGAAGTGAGATGCGTTTTAAAAGGTTTTATTGCATTATCAGTCTCGATAATTGAGACTCAATTGAGATGTAAAGCTCAACACCATTCCATCAGAGAACAAATGGATTTTAGCTTTCTGTAGTTTTGCACAATTCTTTACAAATCCATTCCCCACAGGGAGTGATGCCATGGGGGATGTTTTTGGGCAAGGAATGCACTTTTCCATGAATTCATGGGAAATTGTGTTGTGTGGCTACAATTTGAGCTCTGGCTTTCTCTGCTGGCATGGATGTCTCACAGTGAGCAACTGCATCTGCCCTGGATAGAGGCAGAGAGATCCCCCAGGGAAGCACAGCCCTGCTCCTCAAAAAGGTGATTTTGTCACCAATCAGAGCCAGCAGGTGCCACACCTGAGTCCCTATGAGTGACAGCACAGGAGCAGCAGGGAAGAGCCAGGGTTAAGCCTGGCCTAGGGCTGGGCCTGGCCCAAGTGGGAATGCCAGGGCAGGCAGGGACTGAGTGCCCTTCTGCTCTGGTGATGCCTGGAGGGGCTCCCTAGAACAGAGCCTGGACAAGATTAAGGGAATAAATTACTGGGAATTTATTATTGGGAACAAATTAGTGGGTTTTTATTAAAGGCCTTCAACAGATACGCCTTGGGTAGCCAAATCTCCTAGAGGCCACGCCCAAGATGGACAATGGGCAACACTTTTTCAGACAATTCTAAATTTGGTCCATTTACATATCGGGGGTTAATTCTGCAATTACAACCTCAGGTAGTGAAGTCATTTACCCCCAGTTTGCTCCCCCCAATTCACTTTTGTTTGTACTTTTTGGGCCCTGAGGCAGAAGGTGTCCTTGAGTTTCAGGCCTGGAGGAATTGTTTTATCTGACCAACATGTGAGGACAGAAACTAACACTTTACATGGAGTTTGGAATTATGCACTAATGCAGTGCAGGATCTGAAAAATATAAAAGCTGATACCCTAAGGCATTACTGTGACAGCCCAGGACAGCCCCTCTGCTCCTACCAGCCTCTCAGTCTCTCCAGGTTGGTGATGTCACCCTGGCCCAAGCCCAGCAGTTCCAGGCAGGCTGATGACATCATTAGGATGAGCTGGTTATTTGCTGTGAAAATCCCAAATCCTGGCTGTATTTACCAAAGGAGGATTAGAAGGGACAGCCCAGGAAGAGCCCAGCAGGTCTGGAGGTGCCTCCTGCCGTCAGGGGCAGAGCTGGCGTGTCAGGGACTCTCCTTGGGTGTTTGTGGGATGGAGGAGCTAAGGAGAATCCTTAGCCTTGACCTGGCATCAAAGTCCTGCTGAATCTGTGACTCCAAATAATCAAAGCACTTTTCTGTAGAGAAATAACCTTTACACCTCCCAGGGCTGGGATCCAACCCAACCCCACTCCCACTGAGGTGTGAAGGGAGCCAGAGTGTGAGAAATGATCCTCACTTCCAAAAATGTAAAAGGTTTATTAAAACCTTGCCAAAAATACAACAGCAGACTGAATATAGAAAACATCACAGCACCAGGAGCAGAGGATGTTCCCCACCATGTGCTCACCCACACCATGGAGGTTTCCCCTTTTAACCCTTTGGCCCCCCCAAAGTTCTGTCCATGAACTCCTCCTTCCCTGCCCAGGGTGGAGATCACTGCCTGACACCTGGATTGGGGGGCAGCTGTTGCCATGGGAACGAGTGACCCTCCCAAATGTCCCAAACCCAGGGCACCCCTGAGAGCAGCACAAGGGGGTGAAACACAACTATAAATCTATAAAACTTCTCCTAACATATATCCATGATATTTGCCTTTTAATTGTGAGAATCAGCCATGGAATTGCTCATCTGTCACACAGAGGATTTCTTTAGTGTGAGCCCTCAGTGAGGCTCCTGCAGGCCATGAGTCAGTGCTGCCACATTGACATTATCAATAATTATTATTATTATTATTATCATTATTCTACTTTTATCACTTCTAGGAATCCATGAGCAAGTCATGGGGTGGAACTGCCAGTGAGGAATGAGCCCTGAGCAGGGCTGGGTTTGTCAGCTGTGCTTCCCTTTGGCTGTGTGAGTTCATGGAGAGCCGCCTGGGAGACAAGAACAGGCTGTGTCTCCAGCACAGTGCTGCTCTGTAAAACACAACTATAAATCTATAAAACTTCTCCTGACATATATCCATTATATTTGCTTTTTATTGTGAGAATCAGCCTTGGAATTGCTCATCTGTCACACAGAGAATTCCTTCAGTGTAAGCCCTCATTGGGGCTCCTGCAGGCCATGAGTCACTGCTGCCACATTGCCATTTTTAATAATAATAATAATTATTATCCTATTTTTATCACTTCTAGGAGTCCACGAGCAAGTCATGGGGTGGAACTCCCAATGAGGAATGAGCCCTGAGCAGGGCTGGGTTTGTCAGCTGTGCTTCCCTTTGGCTGTGTGAGTTCATGGAGAGCTGCCTGGCTCCAGAGGGAGACAAGAACAGGCCGTGTCTCCAGCCCAGTGCTGGTCATGCTATCCAATTACCCGGTAATTCATCTGGGAATTACTGGGTAATTGGGGAGATAATTACCAGGTAACCTGCGTCGACCTGCCCCAGATTCTGCCTGGGCAGTGTTTGCATGACATTGGCTGGGTAATTACAGAGCAGGTCGCTGGTCTGGCTGGGGGAGCTCCAGGAAATAAAGGGATGCCTGAAGGGTGACTAAGAGCAATGCAAAAGTAAAGCTCTGTGGAATACTGGATGTGTCATCTGCCTTGACTCCTGGCCAAATCCAAACCATTCCTTGCTGCCCTCTGAACCTGCCTCAGTGAAATCCACATTTCTTCCACCTGCACTTGAGAAAAGCAGAATTTCTCATCACCAGAGGTGATGAGGGGAGCCTGCAGCTCCCCACCCCAGATAAAAACCCCACAGCTCCTGTTAGGGCCTCATGAAAAGTCCCTCAGCCTCTCACCTCCTCCTGATCAGCATCTGTGGTTCAGCATGTGAGAAATAGCTACTCACTTTTCATAGTTTAGGAAGGTTTATCAAACCTTATCAAAAATACAACAGAAGACTGAATAAAGAAAAAAGGTTACAGCACTGGGAGCAAAAGATTTTCCCTGCCATGTGTACAGCCCCCTCACAATGGAGTTTTTTTTCCTTTTTAACTCTTTAACCCCTCCTAAAGTTCTGTCCCTCAACCCCTTCTTTGCTGTCCAGTGGTGGAGATCTCTTCCTCAAACCCTGACTGGAGCTCAGGTGTTCCACAGTGACAAGCCAGCCCTCCCAGGTGTCCCAACCCAGCTGTCCCTTGATAACTGCGTGAGGGGGTACCACATAACTATAAATCTATCAAACTTTTCTTAACCTACATACACGATATTTGCCCATTAATTGTGAGAGTAAATCATTACATTACTCATCTATCACAAAGGGGATCCTTAGGCCAAGTTCTCCTTGAACCTGACCTGGCCCAATCTGAGGCAAGGACCAGCACAGGGATGTCCTTGCCCATGCAAGAGCTTATCTGACCATAATAAACTCAATTTAATACACAGAAACACATTATCTAAATTTAACAGCCCCAACCACGAAGACTTATGGACTTTTCATTTTACGAAAGGGAGACTATAAAAATTATTTGCCACAAATAAATACAGCCAGGCCTTATCTGGGTGCTGATTCAGAAAAACTGCTGTAGTCATGATGACTTTGAGAAACTGCTAGGATGGGATCATTTTCCTGAGTCAGCTTCTGGATCCACACACAATCACCACCATTTTAGAGGTGAATTTCAGGAGGAATCTCTGCCCAGGCCAGCTGGTGTGAGCCAGCTCTCAGCCAGGAATGGCTCAGGGATGGTTCCTTCAGTCCCAAAGGAGTTGCTGGAGCTGCTGCACTCGGTGATGTTCAGGGAGTCAGGGTGACAGCAGGGACGTGGGGAACATGCTCCAAGGAATTTAGGATCTCTTTGGAAAGGCAGGGACAGCAGGGACCTGGGGGAATGTGCTCCAAGGAGTTCAGGATCCCTTTAGAAGGGCAGTGACAGCAGGATCATTCCCAGGCATGGAGAAATGTGCTCCAAGGTGTTTAGGATCCCTCTGGAAGGGTAGTGAAAGCAGGGACCTGGGGTAACATGCTCCAAGGATTTTGGGATCCCTTTGGAAGGACAGTAACAGCAGGATGCTTCCCAGGCATGGGAAATCCCTTTGAAAGGGCAGTGACAGCAGGGACCTGGGGGAATGTGATCCAAGGGGTTTAGGATCCTTTTGGAAAGGCAGTGACAGCAGGATGATTCCCAGACCTGGGGAACGAGCTCCAAGGGGTTTGGGATACCTTTGGAAGGGCAGTGACAGCAGGATGATTCTCAGCCATGGGGGAACGTGCTCCAAGGAATTTAGGATCCTTTTGGAAGGACAGTGACAGAAGGAACCTGGGGGAACGTGCTCCAAGGGGTTTAGAATCCCTCTGGAAGGGCAGTGACAGCAGGAGATGCTTTCCAGCCATGGGGAATCCCTTTGGAAGAGCAGTGACAGCAGGATGATTCCCAACCATGGAGGAATGTGCTCCAAGAGGTTTGGGATCCCTTTGGAAGGGCAGTGGCCACCACTGAGGCACCTGGGGGGCACCAGCATTTCCAGGGACAGTTGGGTGACAGGGACAGGCCACTGCCCTCTCCATCCCCTGCATCTCCAACAGGTGCATCTCCTGCTCCCAGGTGCTCCCAGCAGTGTCCAGCACAAGCAGGAGGGAGCTGGGAAATCCAGGCTTGGCCATGACAGGAAAAACACAACAGAGGAGCCAGAAAGAGGCCAAGGAAGGGCACTGCAGAAGAAAAGCCCTCAGGTTTTCAGGCCTTGCTTTACTCTGCGTGTGTCTCTTCACTTTATTTAAAAAAAATTAAAAATATTAAAATTTTACTTTAAAAATTTATTTTAAAATAGAATTTTATAGTTTACTGTCATAGATAAAGCCCTCAAGATCTCCAGTGGTCATTGGCACTCATCACATGTTGCTTCCACTGCCCTCCAAACCACCAAAGCTGCAAATGTTGCAGTGCCAAACTTTTCCTCAGTGGCCCCACAGCCCTCAGAATTCTGAGTTCTGTACTACTAAAGATTTGTTATTAAAAGGTTGTACTACAGTACAATCTTTTAATAACAAGTTAAAGATTCATTCAGTGACATTTGAGTAAGTTTATAAACCAAGTATTTCCCTGGGGTTCATTGATCAACTTCCTTTCATTCCAGATTTTTTTTGTGTGTTTTATTCCTGGATGTTTTTGTGTGTTTTACGTTTTCCTCATTCTCATCAAGAATTTTTTCTCCCTTAGAATCCCACCCTTGAATAATCTCAGAAATCCTGACCAAAAGGCATGAGTGGAAACAGAAATAAACCCCAAAACACCCTAAATTGTTCAACTGACTCCATTTTTGTCAGGTTTATCTCGGCTGTTTGAGGGGCCTGGGAGGCCTTGGGTGACCTTGAGGTGGCCCGGAGGTGGCCTTGACGCAGCCCGCGTATCAAAGGACGAGAAGAGGCTTCAGTTCTTCTTTCTGGTTTTATGTTTATTAATTGTTTATCTAAAAGATGTTCTTTCAGCTCAACAGAGATCTGCTCAGCAGTCAGCCATGGGCACACTCCGTCCCCCTCCGGGCAGGCACCTATCTTTATACCCTTTGCTACGTATACAATATTTATCATTTTTCCCCAATACCATCTATTCTTATAACTCGGTGTACTCTTAGTAATAACCAATAGAAAGGTGCCACCGTGGCCAAAGAAGATGGAGGAGAGGAGGAAGAAGGAGGAGGACAGGACACACCCCAATTCCTCCATCTTACTCCTCTAAACCCCCCTGTACATAAATCTTAAACCTTGTGTCTCACCCTCTAATTAACTAATCTTTCCACCCTTCACCCCGGTGAGGCCCTGTGAAGCCCTCATCCTTGTCGTCTCCTGTGTAGGGTTAAAGTCCAGCTACCAGACACTTCTGGCAACATTCCAGGACTCCCGAGACCCCCAAGCTGGTCTCGGAGGCTCAGCATCTCAGGGCTGAGATTTTGAGATCCGACATCTCCCCCTTCTGTTTGCCCCAAGAAAACCTCTTTTACAATCCGATTCATGGCATCTGGGACGACATGGATGAGGACTAGAAGAATTATTACAACATAAAATCCTAAACTATTAAAACATAAAATCCTACCCTTAAAATTCTTCTCCAAATGGGAGAAATGTCAAAGAAATCTGCCCTTAAAATTCTTCTCCAAATGGGAGAAATGTCAAAGAAATCTACCAGCTGATCAATATATGATCCTTTGTCAGTTTTCCCTATAATAGGTAAATTTACTCTATTGCCTATTGCAATTCAAGATCCCAAGGAGAAAACCCCCTAGTCTTTCGTTCTTATACAGAAATATTCAAGACCCCAAAGAGAAAAACCCCCCAGAGTCTTTCGTTTCTCTTGTTTCTCTTCTGAGTTGTCCTTTGCAGTCTGAGTCCCGACTTTTGTCTGAGTATTCGTTTCTTCTTATATCTTGTTGAGGAAAATCGCTGGATAGTTGCAGACTTGTTACGAAATGATGTTGTAGCTCTGCTGAACCGATCTGGCATGTCGTGCACTCAGGGGTTACCTAGTTTTTGATTCAACTGACAATAGGGTTAGAAAACACACGCCTCCCCAGGAGGGGAGAGGCTTAGGACCCCGAGGGTTTTTACCAAAGGCACCAAGTCTGGAGAGGGCCCCTCCTCGCCTGAGACGTCACCGGGGGTCTGGCCCGCCCCCGCCCGCGCTCGGCGCATGCGTGCTTTCCGAGCTGCTCTGTGTCTCTCCCGAGGTAATTTTTTTTTTCTCTCCCTTTTTTTTTCCGCCTCTGAATTTTCCCCCCTCGGTCTGCCCCTGACTGTCTCCTCCTCCTCCGACGCTGTGTGTGTGTGTGGCCTTTCGTCAGCGTGTGCGGCCGCTCCCGCCTGCACCCGCGCTCTGCCGCGACTCGCTCCGGGTTTTTGCGTCACAACCGCGCGCCCTCTGCGTCTCACCGCAGCTTTCTGGGATTGCGCAATTTCCCTAATTTCGCTGCATGGGTCAGACGCCCCGGCTTTGGTTTGTGGCTTCTCCCCCCCGGGTTTTTTGCGAGTTTTGCCCGCCGTGCGCGTTTCTGCTGCCTTGCCGGCCCCCGGGGCCGCTGCACCCCCCGGCCCTGAGCTTAGCAAAGCCGTATCTGAACACGCGTCTTTTGTTTTTTCTCTTTCCTGGAGCCTTGCTCCCCCCTCTCTTTCAGAGAGTCCCCCCCCCGGACGTCTGGTGCGTCTCGGGGTTATTTCTTCCTGGCCTTTTAAGGCCAGAGCTAATTTTTTCCGGAGTCTTGCATTGCTCCCCCCTCTTTTGAGGGCCCCCCCCGGACGTCTGGTGCGTCTCGGGGTGTTCCTTCCTGGCCTTTTAAGGCCAGAGCTAATTAATTTTTGTATGTTTGTGTCACACCTTATAAGGTGGACAAAATTTCCCGTTGTTCCTGGGAAGGTGTGCCTCCCATGTTCTTATTTTCAGGCTTTCTTACCAAATCTGTCGCCAGAGCAGTCTGGACGTCTCGATCTGTCCAGCAGATCACGAGAGGTGGACCCAGGGCGCCTTCTGGTTCCAGTCCGGGCTGTTCTGCTACGAATTCTCTTCGGCAGAAACTGAGAGGTGGAATTCTCAGTGACTGCTGGTTTTTTTTTTGCAGTCTCTGCTGGCTTTTTTTCTCTTCTTCTCTCTTTTTTCTTCAGGGCTTTGAAGGTGGTGGTGCTCAGAGCTCACCCAGTGGAAGCCAAATGTCCGGATTATCTTCCCCGAAAGGTTGTGGTGGTTCGTGCCCACCCAGGGACGCCAATATGTCAGGTTTATCTCGGCTGTTTGAGGGGCCTGGGAGGCCTTGGGTGACCTGGAGGTGGCCCGGAGGTGGCCTTGACGCACCCGCGTATCAAAGGACGAGAAGAGGCTTCAGTTCTTCTTTCTGGTTTTATGTTTATTAATTGTTTATCTAAAAGATGTTCTTTCAGCCCAACAGAGATCTGCTCAGCAGTCAGCCATGGGCACACTCCGTCCCCCTCCGGGGCAGGCACCTATCTTTATACCCTTTGCTACGTATACAATATTTATCATTTTTCCCCAATACCATCTATTCTTATAACTCGGTGTACTCTTAGTAATAACCAATAGAAAGGTGCCACCGTGGCCAAAGAAGATGGAGGAGAGGAGGAAGAAGGAGGAGGACAGGACACACCCCAATTCCTCCATCTTACTCCTCTAAACCCCCCTGTACATAAATCTTAAACCTTGTGTCTCACCCTCTAATTAACTAATCTTTCCACCCTTCACCCCGGTGAGGCCCTGTGAAGCCCTCATCCTTGTCGTCTCCTGTGTAGGGTTAAAGTCCAGCTACCAGACACTTCTGGCAACATTCCAGGACTCCCGAGACCCCCAAGCTGGTCTCGGAGGCTCAGCATCTCAGGGCTGAGATTTTGAGATCCGACACATTTTCATGTAGTGGACAGGGGAGGAATCATGGTTATGATTTTTGGATGTGAAGTACAAATGTGTGCAGGGGAGAATGAATTCTGAAAGCAGAGCTGGCCACAACGAGGAATTTTCCACCACTTATTTTGAATGAATTATTTTTTTGTTTTGTTTTGTTGGAAATCTGTCATGGAATTTCTTCATCCAGTGCCCTGAATTGGAGATTTTCCTGTTATTGTCCCTTATCTCAATCCCAGAAGTATGAAAAGAAATAAAAATATCTGAAACAGACGAGGCTTGCTTTGTTTTATTTTGTTTTTTTTTTCATTCTTTACCTTGAAAATGTTTCAGCTTGGAATTTCAGGGAGGCCAGGGGGTTTTCCTGGTGGTGCCAAAGGCATCCTGTGAGGCTCCAGGCTGGCAGGAGGGGACTCAGTGTGCCTGGATAAAGCACATTTTCTCAGCCCTTTAAAGCTATGTGGCACCCCCAGCCCTCCCCTCCCCTCTGCTCTGCCCTTCACCTTTTCTCTGATTTCCCATTTAGTAAATCTTGGGAGGGCTGTTTTGGAGAGGATTTGCCTTTTCTAGAAACATCCTCAAGAGCAGAAACCATTCGATTTGAGGCAGCAAAGTGAGAGCAGACTTCAGGGACACAAGGACTTTGGGGACAGCCCTGGGAGGTGAGACAGACTCAGAGCCTCCTCCAAAAGCTTTGGGTTGTGCTTTAGGATGGGCCCAATCAGCCTTGAATCAAAATCATGGAATGGTTTGGGTTGGAACGGACCTTAAAACTCATTTTATTCAAACCCAACCCATGGCAGGGACACCTCCCACTGTGCCAGGTGCTCCAGCCTGGCCTTGGGCACTGCCAGGGCTCCAGGGGCAGCCACAGCTGCTCTGGGCACCCTGTGCCAGGGCCTCCCACCCTCACAGCAAAGAACTTCCACTTTCTTAATTCTAATCTAATCTAATCTAATCTAATCTAATCTAATCTCTAATCTCCCTCCTCACATCTAATTTTGACCTACTTTTTTTCAGTTTGCCTCCATTCCCCCTTGTCCTGTCAAATCCATCTCACTCAGCAGAAGCTCTCCAGTGTTTATCACCAGAACGCCCTTGCCCTCAGGGTGTGGCCAGCTCACTTCTGGTACTGATTTATTGGCATTTGAGAGCTGAAAATCCTCTGAAATCCCTCCTTGTGAGGGTGGGCAGGGGCTGGGCTGGAATTGCCAGAGCAGCTGTGGCTGCCCCTGGAGCCCTGGCAGTGCCCAAGGCCAGGCTGGACATTGGGGCTGGCAGCACCTGGCACAGTGGGAGGTGTCCCTGGGGTGATCTTTAAATTCCTTTCCAGTGTTTTATTTTCTGAGACTCACGTCATTGGAAGGAAATGATGAATCTGACTCCATGTTCTCAGAAGGCAAATTTATTATTTTATAACACTATATTATATTATATAATACTATACTGTACTATACTAAAGAATACAGAAAGGATACTTACAGAAGGTTAAAAAGATAATAATGAAAACTCGTGACTCTCTCCAGAGTCCTGACACAGCTTGGCACTGATTGGCCAAAGAGTGAAAACAACTCACAGCAGAATCCAATGGAACAACCACCTGTGGGTAAACAATCTCCAAACACATTCCACATGAGCACTGCACAGGAGAAGCAAATGAGATAATAATTGTTTTCCTTTTCTCTGAGGCTTCCCAGCTTCCCAGGAGAAAAATCCTGGGTGAAGGGATTTTTCAGAGAATATGATTGTGACATTCCAGTCCAAACCATTTTGTGACTTTTGAATTTTCTTGGAGCAGCTAAAAAGATAATGAAAACTTGTGACTGTTTCCAGAGTCAAACACAGCTTTGTCCTGATTGGTCTTTAAGTCAAAACAATTCAAATGAAACCAATGAAAGAATCACCCGTGGTAAACAATCTCCACACACATTTCAAAGGAGCAAAACACAGGAGAAGCAAATCAGAAAATTATTGTTTTCATTTTTCTCTGAGGCTTCTCGGCTTCCTTGGAGAAGAATCCTAGGCAAAGAGAATTTTCAAAAAATATGATGGTGACATGCCAGTCCAAACCACTCTGTGACTTTTGAGTTTTCTTGGAGCAGCTGAGCCTGCTCTGGCTCCAGATCTTCACGTGGGGCTGAGGTGCTCAGGGAGACCCTACCTCTCCTGAGGGATGAGCCTGGGGCTTCTCTCAGAGGTAGAATTTGCTCCTGTGTCTGATTCCTGCCCAGGCTGCTCTGCTGGCCCAGCAGCGCCAGACTCCTGCATGCTGAACACTCTTTTGTGCCTTTGTCCTCCTCTGGAAAGTTGTTCCTTCTTCCCAGGGAGCCAGAGCCTCCTCAGGCATCCCCAGGCTGGAATGTCGGCGCTCACCACCCTCTGAAGTGTTTTCTCAGCTCCATTCAGAGCTGAACAATGCCCAGGGCAGACATTTCGATCATCTGTGTTTGCAGACACCAGGAGACATTTTCCTGCCTGGGCTGGGGAGCCCTGGCTCCTTATCAGGCAAGCCCAGACATGGAAAAACAATCCCATCCCTGGTGCAGTTGCCTTGCTTGGGGAAGGAGACACCTCTGCAAAGAGTGCAGCGGCTGGCAAAGAGCCCACCTGCACCCCAGGGGCCTGTGCAGAGCTGTCCTTGTCACTGAGGAGGGTGACTTTTAGAACATTTCCCAAAAATAATCTCATCCTAGGCATCCTGGCATGGTGTTCCCAAGCAGGATCTGCTGATAATTGCCAGCCAAATCTTCAGTCAGCTCCTCTTCATTCACATGCAGTGTTTGATCAAGTGGTTTCTGCTGAAGTTAATGGTACTTTTGCCTTAATTAAGACCTAAATGAGGACTTCAGCTGGTCTTGTTGTGGTTAATCTCTACATGGCACCGTGGCTTTGTGGGATGCTTGGCAGGGAAGCTGCAAAATCCTGCTGGGAGTGAATGCACTGATCCAACCCTGGGAAGAGGAGGGGACAGAAGGACAAAATAAAGATTGGGGGAAATTTTTCAAATTTCTGGGAGCACCTGCACGCTAAGGTGAAGGCAAGGTGAATCCTGAATTACCCCTGAGGCATCCACGTTGTTCTTCTGTATTAAGATGCTCAGCAAAGTATATAATGCATTGTAACTAAAGAAAATAATGCACTGTAACCAAAGAAAAGAATATAATGTATTGTAACAAAAACAAAAGTATATAATGCACTATAACCAAACGTATATAATGTGTTGTAACCAAAAGAAAAGTAAATAATGCACTGTAACCAAAAGGAAGGTATATCATGCATTGTACCCTAAACCAAAGGGTCTCCAGGCCTGCTTGCAGCTGGAGCTGACAGCTGTAGGCACAGCTCTGTCACCCACAACCCTGGACTGCTGTAATGTCTTGGATGTACTAAACTGCATTTTGAAGAGCTGCCTGGAGTCCTGCATCCCTCATTCAGGCTCTTTCTGTCTACCATGATGAGCCTTAAACAATCACACAAATACTCAGTGAAATGTCCCTGTGAGCTGTGTGTGCACAACCCCTGGGAGCTCCTTCACCCTCAGCAGAGCTGGGATTGGTGGCTCAGCATCTCCTGTGCCCCACTTGGCAGCTCCTGGTGCTCTCCTTGCTTTCCTTTTTGAAACCCTCACGTTTCCAAGTGAAATCTCTCCTAAGGAAACAATTGAGAATCGAGGCTGCGGTG
The DNA here is from genome assembly GCF_028769735.1 of Zonotrichia leucophrys gambelii. Taxonomy (NCBI): domain Eukaryota; kingdom Metazoa; phylum Chordata; class Aves; order Passeriformes; family Passerellidae; genus Zonotrichia; species Zonotrichia leucophrys. Next base: position 5,555,094 of record NC_088192.1, on the reverse strand, counting down.
CCAGAAATCACAGAGCCCTTGGAGCTGATGCACAGGCAGGAGTGAGTGTCCTCCCTCCAGCCCTGCTCCTCAGGCATCACCTCCTGGAGGGGAACCAAACTCTGTCACAGCAGCCAGAGAGCGAGGCCAGGGCTGCTGCAGCCACCAGCAGGGTCACAGCAGGGCTGAGAGGAGCTGCCAGAGCAGGGATCCAGCACAGCAGCTCCACAAGCTCAGCCTGAGAGAGGGAAGCCAGCAGGAAACACAGGGGAAAGGCCAACAAATACAACTCTGCTGACTGGGAGGAAACTGCTTGGAAAGGAGAAATGCAGGGCTGGAGGAACGTGCCCAGTGGCCTCCATGACCTGGAGCTGCAGGAAGCACTGCCTGGCCAAGCCCTCTGTCCCTGGAGAGCCCCATCAGGGCTCCTGTGGGAGCTCAGGGCTGGCTGGAGCAGCTCCTGCCCTGCCCTGGGCTCTGTCCCTGGCAGTGCCCAGCACTCCGAGATCCCACACTGCTGGTGGATCAACATGGCCTGGGGACAGCTGTGGGGACAGGAAAGGACAAAACCCAGGACAACAGCACATCCCTGAGCACTGCTGCTCGCCTGGCTGCTCTGGCTCTGCAGAGAGCTCTTGCCCTGGGGTAGTGCTGGATCCATTCCTGCTCTGCACAGGGCGGGGCTGGAACCCAGAGCTGGCACCCCAGTGGGGGCACAACCTCTGGGGGATGCTGGTGGCACTTGACAGGGACCAGGCTGCAAAAACTGACCTGGAAAACACAAACAGGGAGCAGCTCTGGGGTGTGCAAGATCCAAAGGATGGGATGGGATGGGATGGGATGGGATGGGATGGGATGGGATGGGATGGGATGGGATGGGATGGGATGGGAAGAGAAGAGAAGAGAAGAGAAGAGAAGAGAAGAGAAGAGAAGAGAAGAGAAGAGAAGAGAAGAGAAGAGAAGAGAAGAGAAGAGAAGAGAAGAGAAGAGAAGAGAAGAGAAGAGAAGAGAAGAGAAGAGAAGAGAAGAGAAGAGAAGAGAAGAGAAGAGAAGAGAAGAGAAGAGAAGAGAAGAGAAGATTCACTTGGAATGACCATCTAATACCAGGTTAATGTTTGTGGCCCTAACAAGGATTTGCTTTTAAACACCCTTCACTCCATCAGGCAGGAGAGAAACAGGGCCCAGAGTGGGTGGAACTGGGAACAGGACCAAGCTGGAGCAGGCACAAGGCGCAGCTTTATATGGAGAGAGGAACTTCATTATTTCAGCTAAAACAATTATGGACCTAGAATTTTGGAAAAGCACTTTGATTTAAGCTCAGACAGTGCCCAGGGAGCAGGAAGGACCTCAGGGCAGAAGTTCAGAAATTGTTCCCCAGATCTTCATGCTGACCTCACCTGGTGGAGGAGAGAACACTCAGGGCAGCACCTGCAGGTCCTGGGGACACAAACATGCAGGTATTTTCTTTTTTCCAGCCCTGCTGGGACTCTGAATCCCCAAGACAGTCCATGTCACTTACCTGGGACACACTGAGCCGCTCAGGTTTGGGAACAACTTTGGTTGGGTGAGAGGGGGAGGGAGGCAGCAGGGGCCACCAAACCCAGCATCAGCAGAGCCTGCAGAGCCCCAGCTCCCTGTCCAGCCCTTTTCTGAGTTGGCAGCTCAGCCAGGGACAGCCCCCCCTGCCTTTTTCTGAGCTGGCAGCTTCAGGAGCTCATGCCCAACACCCCTGGGAGCATTCCCAGCACAGGTCCCAATTATTGACAGGCCCTTGTTGGGGTGATGGCTCCCAGCCCTGCTGCTCTCCTCACCCCGGAACTCTTGTTTGTCTCTTCTGATGCCAAAACTCAGCCCCATGGGCTGCTCTCAGCCCTCTCCGCTGGTCCATCAATGAGGGAGCTCCAAGGTAGGCAGATATTAATTCATGACCCTTCCCCAGCCCAGCTGCTGCTGCCACAAGGAGTGTGAGACCTTGGGCAATGCCTCTGTGTGTCCTGCTCCTCTGAAAGGTGCAGGGGTTTCCTGGATTTCAGCAGTCACTGTCTGGGTGGGGGAGCCAAATCTGGAGGCTTTGGATGCAAATTTCTTCTGCCAGGTCTTGTGGAGAGCCTCCACATTTCCCAAAGCACTGTCCATGAACAAGGAGCTCCACAGCCCCTCGGGTTCTTCCTCCTCCTCTGCAAGGCATGGAACAGAAATCACTTTGTTTTCTCACCACATTTAAGCCTCGTTCCCCCTCAGCTTCCTGCTTGTTCAGACTGTTCCCTCTTTATCTCCCCAGACAATCTCCATTGCCTTTGTTTGGCTTCCAGAAAATCCCTGCTCTAACCAGGCAGGAGGAAAAGCAAATTCAGCGGCTTCCTCTCACAAAGGAGGAGTTTGGAGGAGGCAAAGCCCAGGGCAAGGCAGCTCTGGGCTGTTTTGCTCACACCACGAGCCACAGGAGAGGCAAGAGCTCAAACCCACCTGTGCTGCATCCGGAATATTCTGTGGGGTGGGACAGGGGAGTCACACCTAGGAGAGGCTGCCTTGGCCATGGGAGCAATGCAAGCTGGTGGGGTTTTTAGGAGAATAATTTCTCTATTGGTTTCTCTGAGTGGCTCTGAGCAATCCCCAAAGCTCACTCCAGGAGTTCCTATCCTCACCAGCCCCCTCGGGGAAGAAATCAGGAGAGCCTGGGATCTCTCCTGACTTCTGGCACCTCGTTTATTGGGGTGATTAATTCCCACTTCACCCTGGAGCCAGCAAGGCTCTGCCAGCCTGTGCCTGGGCATGGCTGGGGTAGCCCAGAGCAGGTGGCACCCCCAGAGCTGTCCCCTGGCTCGGCTGGGCTCAGCACAGGTACCCCAGTGTGGCACAACCTCTGTGAGCTGGGGGTGACACCTCCCAGGGACCTGTCTGCAAAAGCTGACCTGGGAAACACAGACAGGGAGAGGCTCTGGGTGTCTGAGAGGGGAAGGAGGAAAAGGAAAGTTCCAGGAAAGGAAAAAGGGGAAGGGAAGGAAAAAGGAAATGAAAAAGGGAAGGAAAGGAAAAAGGAAACAAAAAAGAGAAGGGAAGGGAAGAGAAGGAAAGGAAAAAGGGAAGGGAAGGGAAGGGAAAGGAGAAAAGAAAAGAGGAAAGTCCTTCCCTGTTGCTCCAGGGTCTCACTGTCCATGTTTGTCCCTTGCCTTCATCTCGTTTCTCCTTGTCCCTGAGTCCCAATGGTCTCCTCTTGCCCACCCTCTCCAGGGACATCCTTTAACCCCATCTGGTGCCCCACCAGCCCTTCATGGCCTCATCCATGGAAAGGGCTGGGTCAGTGTTGGGGAAGGATCTCCAGGGGTGGAGGAGCAGCGAGCAGGATCTCCAGGATTGGAGGAGCAGTGAGCAAGATCTCCAGGACAGGGAAGAGCAGCAGGAAGGATCTCCAGGGCTGGAAGAGTAGTGAGCAGGATGTCCAGGGTTGGAAGAGCAGGAGCAGGATCTCCAGGGTTGGAAGATCAGGATCTCCAGAGTTGACTCATGGAGGGCTGGCAGGAGCTTGGCGTGCAGGGAGAGGTGCGGGGGTGTTTTGATATTTTAATTATTTTTCTGTTTTCCTCCTAATTACCTCCACGTGCCCCGGTGCTTTCATGAGAGATTCATTAACTCCGTGCTTTAATCCAAATAAACCATCACCTCCTCCTGCCCCTCCCTGGACCCTGACACCTTTTCATCCTTGAAAACTCCTCAGGCAGGAGCAGCACAAGCCCCTCAGCTCTTGGGGGAGGCAGCCCTGGTTCTGGCTCCCCTCTTAGCCCAAAGGGAAGAAATAATGATGGAATTTACCAGAGTCAAACATGCTGAGGGATGTGAAGGGAGACACTTTGTAATATGGAAGCAAAACGGGGCAAAATTACCATCTTAATTGTATTAATGTTGCCAATTATAGGCAGAGCCCGTGTCGCTCAGCAGGGAGAAAAGGAAAGACAAATTATCTGCAAACTCCTTATTTTGTCTTTGTGAATTACCACCCCAAGGTACCTAATTGAATCTCTAGTCCTGATCAGTGAACATTGTTCAGGGAGTGAATTAAGGGAAGGCCCTGAAGGCCTGCTCTGTTTTGTCCCAATTAACACAACCACCACATTTCTTCTCTTTTTTTTCAGGTTTTTTTAAATGACTGCACGGTGAAGAGTTAAGTTAGAGACAAAAACCTGTGTTTAAATAATTTAATTTATGCCTGGAGAAATAAATTAAATAATTGAATTTCTGCATTGGGTGTGTGGATGTCACTGTGCAGGCTGTGCCATCCCTCTGAGCACCCCCAAAATGGGACAGAGCAGCTGAGAGCCCTGATGGGAATGTGAACACCCTGGTGTGTGCCATGGGGGGGTCCTGCTGTGTCCCCATGGGGAGGGGGGGGTCACAGGGACAAAACCTTGTCCCTGGTGGAGAATGGGACACTCCACACTGTTACTGTCATGTTTTCTGGAAAAATCGTTTTGCCAGGATTTCTCTTTTAGGAAGCTGAGAAGCCTCAGAGAAAAAGGAAAACAATATTATTTCATTTGTTTTTCCTGTGTTTTGTTGCCTTGGAATGTGTTTGGAGATTGTTTATCCAACAGGTGATTGTTTCATTGGTTTCATGTGAATTGTTTTGACTCATTGGCCAATCAGGGGCCAAGCTGTGTTGGACTCTGGAGAAAGAGTCAGGAGTTTTTATTTTTTATTTAGTATTTTTCTAACTTTTTGTTTGTATTCTTTAGTATAGTTTAGTATAGTATTTTTTAATATAACATAGATCATAAAATAATAAATTAGCCTTCTAAGAACATGGAAAATCCAGCCCTGAGCCCTGGCACATGGGGATGTGCCATGTCCACTTCTGGCTGTCCTCACATGTGAGAAATTTGGGCACTGCTTAGTTCAGAGTAAAGTAATTTAGAGAAATTCCCAAAAGGAATTTTGGGAATTCCAGCCTTGAATGTGGGGATGTGCCCTGTCCACTACTGGACATGTGAGAAATGTAGGCAGTGCTTAGTTCGGAATGACCTAAAAGAAATTTTGAGAATTCCAGCCCTGAGCGTGGGGATGTGCCCTGTCTACTTCTGGCTCTCCTCACATGTGAGAAATTTGGGCACTGCTAAGTTCAGAATGACCAGTTTAGAGAAATTCCCAAAAGGACAGTCCAGCTTGATGAGTCCTTTTGATTTTACTGCATAAATTTGTGTGTTCCAGGAATATTTTCAAGCCTTTGAGTCTGTTCACTTATTTAGTGAAGAAAGGAAGCAGCCACGGGTGAGTTTTCATGCATGGATTGCACCTTCAGCCCCTGGAATGCTTTATATTTATTGAGGCTTTTAAATGCAGTGTTTCAAGTGGAAGAGGGAAAATTTGGGTTATGAACATGAGAGAAATCCTTCCCTGGCAGGGTGGGCAGGGGCTGGGCTGGAATTGCCAGAGCAGCTGTGGCTGCCCCTGGAGCCCTGGCAGTGCCCAAGGCCAGGCTGGACATTGGGGCTGGCAGCACCTGGCTCAGTGGCAGGTGTCCCTGCCACGGCAGGAGTGGCACTGAGTGGAATTTGAGGTCCTTTCCAACCCAAACCGTTCCATTCTGTTCCCAATCCCAGCCATGTAAATCAGGGTTAGCCCAGTCTTGTGTTGCTTTAACAATTACAGTGTTAGAAGTCAAAAAAAAAAAAAAAAATCCTTGTGTTTTACTTTGAAAAGATGAGCTGGTTCTGCCCCAGTTCCCCACTCTTGGACAGTGAGGAGCAGGGATTTGGGATGACAAGGAACTGACTGTTCTGGCTGGGGCTGGGTTTTATTCTGGGGATTTCCTCCTTTCCCCACAGCGCCTCAAGCCTGTCTAGGGCAGGGCTGCTCATCTCCTGGAGAGGAGGGGATGAATCTCTGGGATCCACTGAGCTCCTTCAGTGACCTGGAGGAGAGCCCTAGCTTGGATTCCTGGAGAATTCCTGGAGACAGGGGTTGATCCTCTGGAGCTGAACTCCTTCATTGACCTGCAGGAGAGCCCTAGTTGGGATTCCTGTAGAGGAGGGGATGATTTTCTGGAGCTCAGCTCCTTCAGGAGAGCCCTTGGTGAGATTCTTGGAGAGGAGGGGATGAATCTCTGGGATCCACTGAGCTCCTTCAGTGACCTGGAGAAGAGCCCTAGCTTGGATTCCTGGAGACAGGGGGTGATCCTCTGGAGCTGAGCTCCTTCAGGAGAGCCCTAGATGGGATTCCTGGAGAATTCCTGGAGACAGGGGATGACCCTCTGGAGCTGAGCTCCTTCATTGACCTGCAGGAGAGCCCTAGTTGGGATTTCTGTAGAGGAGGGGATGATTTTCTGGAGCTCAGCTCCTTCAGGAGAGCCCTTGTTGGGATTCCTGGAGAGGAGGGGATGGGATGAATCTCTGGAGCTGAGCTCCCTCAGCCTGGCCACAGGCACATCTGGGAGCCCTGCTGAGGGTGTGCAAACAGGCACGAGGGGCAGTCAAAATAAACCCCGTGGAATTCTTTCCATTGTATCCCACTGAATGCAGAAGCTTGGATGATGAAGCCATGAATTCCAGAGCTGGGGCACCTGGAACGGCGCCTGCGGGGAAGGGGAAAAAATATTGTAAAACATAATGATCAAACAGTGGGGGAGAGTGAGCACCGTGAAAACATCAAAAGTCGTGGCAATTGTTTTGGATGAGAATGTTTTTAAGAGTCCCTGTTTGTGTTGGACATGAGAGTTGGCTTTGAACAATGGGTGAACTCTGCAAGGCAGGCAAAATCCACTCTCCTCACCAAGAGGAGCTGCTTTTCTTGTAAAAAATATATACAGATATTTATAAAAATGGGGGGAAATGGGAAAACAAGTGTCTTACTGTTTTGCTGTCTTCCCCTGGTGTTTCTTTCCCACTGTTGAGGATAAGGCTGGGTGAATCTTGCCCTTTGTTGGTTGTGTGGATGAATTCCCTGGGCTCATGACTCCCCAGGTTCAGGCACAGCACACACCTGGCACCAGGGCCCAGACCCTTCTCCCTGTGCCACCAGGGGTACCTGGCACAATTGGGTAACCCCTCCACTGATCCCACACTTTTTCTGGGTTTATGCTAAATAGAATATAATTATAATTATAACTATAAGTATAATATATCATATCATATCATATCATATCATTTCATATATTTAATATTATATAATACCCAGGACAATTCAGATTTGCATTTGTGTCTTACCAAAACATTGCCATGCAGAGATTTGGCCTCATGGGTCAGGAATGGGGACACCAAAACAGCAGGAGAGGCACCACTGCCCCAATGCTCCTGCTCTTGGAGGCATCTCCAGGGATCTGATGAAGGCATCTCCAGTTCTCCCTTTTGCTGATGTGGGCTGGAATGCTCTCATAGCAGTCTGCATTTCACTCTCCTGCATGGATTTGGGTTGTAGCCAGGTCTGTGCTGGGCTGGGGAGCCCTGGGCTCTGTCCTGGGTGCCTGTCTGGATGTGACACAACAGAGAGGAGATGTTCTCTTCTCCCCTTCCATGTTCACCCGCAGGATGAGCAGTGCCTGCTCTCCAGCTCAGCCTGGATGGTTTGGGCGTCCCCTCTGCCATGGAACCATGGGATGGTTTGGGTTGGGACTGTAAGAGCCTGAATGAGAGATGTGGGACTCCAGGCAGCTCTTCAAAATGCAGTTTATTGTATCCAAGGTGTTACAGCAATCCAGGGTCATGGGTGACAGAGCTGTGCCTACAGCTGTCAGCTCCAGCTGCAGGCAGGCCTGGAGACCCTGAGTTTAGGTTACAGTGCATTATATACTTTTATTTTGGTTACAATGCTTTATATACTTTTCTTTTGGTTTCAATGCATTATTTACTTTTCTTTGCTGAGCATCTTAATACAGCAGAACCAATCTACACCTTAACTATTACCTATAGGCTATAATAATTGCTATAATTACCATATTCATGTTACTGTTCTCCAATCACTAAAGTCAGTACATTACAGTTTGAGCTAGAAGTTGTTTTTCAGTTTTCTTGCAGTGGAAAATTCTGAGACCTTTATTCTACCTGCAACTTTGCTGGCTTGTTTGCCTGGGCTATCTTCCTGCTTGGTAAAAACATCTTCTTGTTTGAGGTGGGTTTATCCTTTGCTCTAAGCCATAAAAACCCCTTCTAATTAACACACCCTTTGCCTCCTTGGTTATCCAGCAAGACTGGCTCAGCAATTCTTTTCTTCTATATCAAAACTTGCTTGCATCTCTATTCCTTCATCAGACTCTACATTTAAAAATCTTTCTGCTAAGCATACATATCTGTGACACTTTCTTGTCAAACTTTCATCCTTCCCAACAGGGACCTCAAACCCCACCCCATGTCATAGCTAGGGTCACCTCCCACTAGCCCAGCTTGCCCAGGGCCCAGCCAAGCAGCCAATCCTTGGTGACAGCATGTCGGGATCTCAGAGTGACCCAAAGATATGTTAGAAAGTCTCTTTTCCCAGTCCTTGGTGCTTGAAGGAGTCAGAGCTCTTCAGTTCTCAGTCTCAAGGTTGTTCATTGCTTCTTATCTATAAAATTCTTTCTCCTGCCCTGCCCAGGTCCATCCAGCAGGACAGTTCCAGGCACTCTGCCTGCCCCCAGGGCAGTGTTATGTCTTTGTACTAAAAACCACGTGTGCAATATTTACAATAACTTCCCAATACCTATCACCTATGTTAGACAGTGAGCTTCTACTCTAAACCAATCCAAAAGTGCCACCATCACAGCAGAAGATGGAGGCCAAGAGGAAGAAGGAGAAAGGCTGGACACACCCAGATTCCTCCATCTTGCCCCCTGAACCCCCATACCAAAAACCCCAAAAATCTACTTTTCCACCCCATGATAACTTCACTATCATTCTACTTAATTTGTCATGGCTTGCAGATCCTCATCTAAGGTTGGTAATTTGCTCCACAGGTCATAATCAAACCCACAGGTGTTTTGGGCTCTGTGCCAGGGTCTCTGAGCCCCCTGGCAGGGATCCTGGCCATCCTGGACAGCCAGAGGGATGTTCTGGGTTCCCACAACAGCAGTGGCCAGGCCAGGCTCTGAGGACATTGGACATTGGTCTCAGCAGCAAAACCTCTGTGTGGGGCTGGAGGGGCACCAAAGACCTCAGAGCAAGAGAGACCAGGCTGGTGATGCCACCAAAGGGCCAGGCTGGCCCAGCAGGAGGTTTCTGCAGACATGTGTGACTGTGTTCACAGGGGTCCAGGGATGAGGGAAGAGATGAGGATCTGACTCCATGTTTCAGAAGGCTTGATTTAATATTTTATATGTTCTATTAAAACTATACTAAAAGAATAGAAGAAAGGATTTCATCAGAAGGCTAGCTAAGAATTGAAAAAGAAAGTATGGTAACAAAGGCTTGTGGCTCAGACTCTCTGTCTGAGCCAGCTGACTGTGATTGGCCATTAATTAGAAACAACCACATGAGACCAATCACAGATGCACCTGTTGCATTCCACAGCAGCAGATAATCAATGTTTACATTTTGTTCCTGAGGCCTCTCAGCTTCTCAGGAGGAAAAATCCTAAGGAAAGGATTTTCCATAAAAAAATGTCTGTGACAGACATGGATGGTTCTGGGAATGTAGAGCTGCCCCCGGAGCTTCACATTGCACTCAGCTGAGCTGCTATACCCCAAGCACACAGCAGGGCCACCCATGGCATCCTCTACTGCTCCCTGTGGAAGAGATAACCTGGAGATGTTTCATGAGCTAGAAATATTTCTCCAGGTCCTGACAACTGTGGGATGTTTGCGGTGGCAACCAGCAATGGATGCAATCCCCAGAACAGCCCAGGCAGAATTTTGTGCCATTTTGTTCAGATATCACAGCAAAGCAGCACCACCCTGGGCTGCAGCCCCTGAATTGACTCCTGCATGGAAAACAGCCTCACCTTCACCCTGCAAGGACCTGCTGAGCTCCCACCAACACTGGGGCAGCCTGGTGGCCCTGCAGGACAAGGACTGGTCAAGAGGACTTTCCCCCGTGGCCCCTGGACAATGGGGAGCTGTTTCTGGAGTGCCCCATACATTCCAGGATGCATTGGCCTCACAAGTTAAATATTTAGTCTTTCCTGAACCCAAATACTTCCCCAGCTCCTGGTTTTGTTGTTTTCACCCACTGGGCTTTGTTTCTCTGGACTGGAGCGGAGGGGTTTGGAGATAGGGACTCTATTCTTGGCAAAAAGGGGAGGATTATGAACATTCCTTATCATGGGAGTGGAGTTTATTGTGTGCCACTGCTCAGGGTAAGCTTAAAATAAAAGCCCTGCTCTGCCAGTCTGGGCAGTGTTTTGGCTGCCAGCCACCTTCACAGGGCTGGAAGCAGAGACACAACCCTGGGGTTATTGGGGCCACTTTCCCTCCTCCCCCAAACCTCTGCCATGCACTCTCAGAGGGATTGACAAAGCATCCAGCACATCCCTGGTGGTATTTGGAGTTTGGTCTCCAGCAAACCAGGGGTTAAAGCCCTTTTGGCTGCTCCTCCAGCTGCAGGGAAAGGCGTAAAGATTCAGGGGCTTCAGAGGGAAAAGCAGTTTGCATTTCATGCAGAGAGTGTTCCCTAATTCTTGAGTGTTCCCAGAGTTCCCAATCCCTGTGTTCCCAGAGTGCTCCCAATTCCTGTCTTACCACAGTGTTCCCTAATCCCTGTGTTTCCAGATTTCCCAGTCTCTGTGTTCTCAGAGTTCCCAATCCCTGTGTTCCCAGAGTTCCCCCAGTCCGTGTTCCTTAAATTCCCAGTCCCTGAGTTCCCAATCCTTGAGTTCCCAGAGTGTTCCTAATCCCTGTGTTCCCAGAGTCCCCAATCCCTGTGTTCTCAGAGTTCCCAGTCTCTGTGTTCCCAGTGTTCCCTAATCCCTGTGTTTCCAGATTTCCCAGTCTGTGTTCCCACAGTGTTCCCTAATCCCTGTGTTCCCCATCCCTGTGTTCCAGTGTTCTCAACCCCTGTGTTCCCAGAGTGTTCCCAATCCCTATATTCCCAATCCCTTAGTTCCTAATCCCTTTGTACCCAGAGTTCCCAAACCCTGAGTTCCCAATCTCTGTGTTCCTGGTGCTCTTAATCCCTGTGTTTCCAGATTTCCCAGTCCCTGGGTTCCCATGATTCCCAATCCCTGTGTTCCAAGATTTCCCAGATTTCCCAATCCCTGTGTTCCCAGAATGTTCCCAAAACGACCTATCAAGATTTTTTTGCAACATTTCTCACTGCAGAAGTTATAGTCTAGGAGTTAAAGTGTTTGAGATTTTGACAGATATCAATTGGCTGATCCATGTGCACAGGGATTTTTGTGTGATCTATGCACACAGAGTTTTCCCTTTGAGCAGAGCAATAGGGCCACCCATTCTTCCTGAGATCACCACAAATTCAGCCAGAGAGCAGAGAATTTGCACTCCAGGGACAAAGCACCCAAGGCAGAGAGGGAAAGGAGCAGCCTGAGTGCTCTGAGTGGGGCTGAGAGAGTGAGTGAGTGAGGATTGGTGTGTACCACCAAAATGCCCCTTCCTTGGGCTCCTTCAACCTGCCCCAACATCTGGAGAAGGAGCAGAAGCCTTCAAGAGCCTTCAAATAAATAAATCCCAGATATAACAGGTTACACAGAGGCAGATTCCCTGTGTTTTATTTTGAAAAGATGAGCTGGTTCTGTCCCACACTCTTGGATGGTGAGGAGCAGGGATTTGGGCTTACATTACAGTGGGATTTGGGGGAACTGACTGTTCAGATTGAGGCTGGGTTTTATTCTGGGCATTTCCCCCTTTCCCCAACACTCTCAGGAGCCTCTGTGACAGACAGGGGACCCCCCAAGCCCCAGGGCAGCCCAGCTCATGATGGACCATCCCAGTGTGGCCAGGAGAGCCCAAAAACACCTCCCTGTGCCAGCACAGCCCCTGCCTGGGCCCTTCCCTGAGCTCCTTCAACCTGACACAACCTCTGGAGAAGAAGCAGAAGCCTTCAAGAGCCTTCAAATAAATAAATCCCACATATAATAGGATACACAGAGGCTGATTCTCTGTGTTTTACTTTGAAAAGATGAGTTAGTTCTGCCCCACACTCTTGGACGGTGAGGAGCAGGGATTTGGGATTTGGGGGAACTGACTGTTCTGACTGGGGCTGGGTTTTATTCTGGGCATTTCTTCCTTTCCCCCACACTCTGTGATGGGCAGGTGATTCCTCAAGAGCCCGTGCAAGCCCCAGGGCAGCCCAGCTCCGGATGGACCATCCCAGTGTGGCCATGAGAGCCCCAAACCACCTCCCTGTGCCAGCAGAGCCCCTGCCTGGGCCCTGCTCCCAGCTCAGAGCAGGTCCAGCCCCAACTCCAGGTACACAACGACACCTGAAGGCAGCAGGCTCAGAGCTGCCCTGAGCCAGCCTGGCTGTTTGCAGGGCTCTGCCTCTCCTCTCCTCCTGCCAGCAGCCCAAGGCACGTCTGGTTAACCTTCACAGGAGCGTGTTAATAATTAGCAGAGCTCAGGAACACCTTGCTCACAGCTCTGGTGCGTGAGGAGGTGTTAACAGCAGCACACCGTGGGCAATGCTTGGCTCCAGCAGCACTTCCAGGGCTCCAGGCTGGTGTCACCAGTGCCTGCAGGCTCCTCTTGCTCTCTGCTTTGCCACCTGCCTTCTGTTGTGGCCCTGGGGACAACAGAACAGGCTCCAGTGTGGATAATTTCTCACACCAGTCCCCAGCACAGCCTGGTGTGAGAAAGGATCCTCACTTCCAAAAACGTAAAATGTTCATTAAAACCTTGTCAAAAATATAACAGAAACACAATAAAAATCCATAAAATACCCTTAACCAAAGATGAAACCCATCCAGTTAATCCCCATTGTCCAAAAAGTTCGTTAACCCAATCAGGGTTGTTCTCCACTTTTATGTCTTTCACTTGTTCCTTCCCAGTTATCTACTCCATCAATCCATTGCCTTGCTTATCTTCATCCCAACTTCATCTTCCTCCATGTCATTCCCAACCTTCCTCATTCCCAGCCCAGCTCCTTGTGTTTATGTACATTTGCTGCCAACCTTCAACCTCCTTCACACTTCCCTTTGCTTTGCTTTTATGGCTTTTTATGATGTTTGTGTTACATCAGGGCTCTTTCCCTTTTCATCCCCTTCCCGCCCCTGGATAATTATTCCTCCATCCACGGCTTTTATTGCCTGCCTTTATCACCAGTGTTTCTGAGGGTGACAGGAGTGTCTGGAGTCATGGGCTCTGTCTGGCAGTTCGGGCACAGGGCAGGACTGGATGTGCTTTGCTGGTGGGTTCTGCCCTTTTCCTGATGAGCTTTCCCCCTGCGGACCCTGAATTCCCCCAGCTGAACACCCTGAACCCTTCAGCACTGGGTGTGTTTAACAAAGCCTGGATGTGGCACTGGGTGCCAGGGTTGAGTTGAGGTGTTGGGGCTGGGTTGGACTCGATGGTCTTGGAGGTCTCTTCCAACCCAGTGATTCTGGGATTTCTGGGAATTCCGTGAAGATGAGCTGGAAAAGGCCCAGGACAGCGTTCTGTGCTCAGGGAGTGTCCACATGGTCAGAACAGAGTCACTCCACTCTGTAGTCAGAGCAGCCCAGGAGGAGGAAGAGGGAAATGATTTTGGAGCCCCGATAACCTGTGAGGAGAAGTCCAGCCATGCCACCATGGAAAGGTCTCAGCACAAAGATGAAGCAGCCCCTGAGGCAGGAGGTGTTGGGAAATCAGAAACTGCCAGGGCAGCAGGGAAGGGTCCCAGGTCAGAGCAGGGGTCCCAGGTTAGGAGGTGAAGGTCCCTGGGACTGAGGGGTCTCTCCCAGGGGAAGGTCCCAGGTCAGAGCAGGGCAGGGGGCACAGAGAGGCTGCAGGAGTCACACCTTGGTTCCTCCACCACCCCTCAGCAGCAAAACCAGAGGCACAGCACTGTGGAATGTCCTGAGCTGGAAGGACCCCAAAGATCATCCAGTGCAACCCCTGGCCCTGCCCAGACCCCCCAACAACCCCACCCTGGCCATCCCTGCAGCGCTGCCCAAATTTCTCCCCCATCCTTCATCTCCCCCATCCCTCACTCTCACACAATCATGGAATGTGCTGAGCTGGAAGGGACCCACAGGGATGATCAATCCCAAAGCCAAACCCTGCCCAGAGCCCCCAGCAAGCCCAGCCTGGGCATCCCTGGAGCTGTGGCAGCCTCGGGGCCGTGCCCATTGCCTGGGCAGCCTGGGCAGTGCCAGCACCCTCTGGGGGAAGAGCCTTGCCCTGATCTCCAGCCTGAGCTGCCCTGATGGGGACTCTCTGCTTCACCACTGTCAGGACTTTGAATAATTCCTGAGCACCCTCCTCCAGCTCCCAGGCTCTTTCAGATTTCCCCCAGCTCTGCTTTCCAGTCTCTCTGCCCTTTTCCCCTTTGTATGTTGGAGTGATGAAATCCCATCTCAGTGCATCTAAAACAGCTTCATTCCCACATCATCCCCGCTGTCCTTATTTATTTTCACTTGTTATCAAGAAAATCCCATTTTTCCTGGTGTTGCTGGAGCCTTTGTGATGATTTCAGCTCAGTCCTGGTGTCCCACCAGGCTGGTGTGGAGGACTAAGCGCTGATAAAGGGATAAAGGACATTGCAGGGATGTTCTCCTGCTTTCCTGAGCTGTAACCTTCCCTTTCTCCCTGCATGTTTCAGTGATCACATTCCCCTGGGAGGGACAGCAGCAAAAATCTCCAAGCAGGGGCTGGCAGCACTGTCAGATAAATCCCCAGAGCTCAGGGGACTCAGCGAAACCACAGAGGGATTTAGAGAGGGGTGGTATTGGGGGTGAGGCATGGGGCAAAGGTTTGGTTTTATTGCTGGATCAGCTGATGAACGCAGGGGTGGGATCTGAATAAAGGCAGGAGGAGGCCTGACCAAATCCTCCAGAGGAAAGCAAGGGGAGGCGGGGTGTGAAAATCTCTGGTTTGCCATTTTCCCTTGGCTCAGCCCCTTCACACAGCCAGCAGTGGCTGCTCCCCTTTCTCCAAGGAGATGGAGCTCAAAGCTTGGCCCAGACCAGGGCTCAGGCTGAGACAGGGTCAAAAGGACCTGACAGGATCTGACAGGACCTTGCCCAGGTCTCTGAGAGTCCCACAGTGCTGCCCAAGACTACCAAAGATGTTACCCCTCATTTTACCCCCATGGGACAGCCAGAACCTCCCAGCTCCCCACACTCCCCCTCCATGGAGTAACAGCCAAACTCTTGTTGTTCTTTCTGTGTCTTGTTAGAGCTTCCCCTGGCAGCTGCTGGAGAAATTTAATTAAATTGTAATGCTCCTCTCTGGCTGCTCTCCAAGGGCAGGAGCACACAGCTTGTCACCTGGAGGGCACAGCCCTGGAACAGGCTGCTCCCGGCTCGGGAGGCTCCTGGTGACAGCTCCAGGAGCAGCCCCAGGGCAGCCCCAGCTCCAAGGGGGTGCTGAGCTCTCCCGAGAGGTGCTGAGCTCCCTCCTGGCTCTGGCTGCAGCCAGGGAGCAGCAAACCCCTGTCAGCTGCAGGGGAGAGGAGCCAGCACGGTGCTGGGCAGCCTGGGGGACCCCAGCAGCATCTGCTGGTACAGGAGGGGTGGGAGGAGTGGGGCTTTGGTGATCTCAGCAGGGCTGGATCACAGCCAGAGCGAAGCAATAAATCCTGGAGCAAACCCTGTAGGAGCATCGGGGGTAGGACAGTCGGGATGGACAGAGACCAGAGATCTCTGAATCTTGGAACTTGTGGTTTATTGCAAAGGGCCTGGGTGCAAGGCCCTGCTGGGAGCTGCCAGCCACAGCTGCCAGGCAAAAAAATTTTGAGAATATGGAAACTATAAGCGAGATTGAAATGACAGCAAGCTTTGAGATCCCTCAGTTACTGAACAACTGGAAAACAATGGCATGGCCAGCTGAAGGTGATCCCCTTTGGATCAAACAATCCCCTCTGCTTGCAGACAGGCCCAAGGCTCAGAGCAGACCCTGCCAGCTTGGCAGAAGGGGCCCAAAGAGGAGTTTTTAGGGTTTAAAATGTAACACAGTGTGGGAATGTAATGATTCTTATAAGTTGTATGGAAATGCTGTAGGATTTGTATCTTGTACTAGGTTGGTTAGTGAGAATCAGAATATTCAGCACAGAAGAAGATTATGGTATTGTAGTGGGAACTTCGCTCTCTTACCCCTTTTACTCTCTCACCCTCTCACCCTCTCTCCCCCTCTCTTCTCTCAGCCCTGCTCTGAGCTGTGGCTGGCAGCTCCCAGCAGGGCCCTGCACCCAGGCCCTTTGCAATAACCCACAAGTTCCCAGCCCTGGCTGCAGAGATCTCTGCTCTCTGTCCATCCCAACTGTCCTACCCCACAATGCTCCTACAGCTGCCCCTCTGCAGCAGGAATAAAATAAAATAAACTGGCCTTGGTAGCAGTGGCTGCTCTGGGCACAGCAGCAGCACCACAGGACAGGGAGGGGTGGCAGAGCTGACAAGTGGAACAAAACCTCCCTCTGCTGTTCCCCTGTAAGAGTTAAACTCGGTGAGAGCTGGTTTCCATGCATTTCTTGGAAAGCACAGCCTTAGGGGACCTGAGCTCCTGGAGAAGATCCCAGCCTTTACCAGACAGAGACAAACCTATGAGAGACAAAATTCCATCAAAACAGGAATGGGATTGTGTCCTGGTGGCTGCCACAGCCACCCTGGGGATGATGGGAGAGGGGATGGGTGTTGGGACCCAGGACATTCCTCTGGCTGCCCTGGAGGACTCCAGACCCTGGCAGGGGGCTCAGAGACCTTGGGATGGATGGATGGATGGATGGATGGATGGATGGATGGATGGATGGATGGATGGATGGATGGATGGATGGATGCGGGAGTCAAAACCACCTGTGCCTTTGATTTTAACCCATTGAAACAATTACCATCTTTGTGTGAAGATTTACAAGTTACAAGAGTTTGAGTAGAATGATAGTGAATTTGTCACAGGGTGAAAATGTAGAATTTTGGGGACTCAGAATGGGGGTTCAAAAGGCAAGATGGAGGAATCTGGGCATGTCCTGTCCTCCTTCTTGTCCTCCATCTTCTGCTGTAATGGTGGCACTTCTGTATTGGTTTAAAGTAGAGACAGACTGTCTAACATAGGTGATAGGTATTGAAAAATTATTATAAATAAAGTACAAGTAGTCCTTAGTGTAAAAAGCTAACACCACCTCCAGGGTGGTCACTGTGCCACAACCCAACCTGCCAGACAGATCTCAGCAGAACAGAGAAAGAATATAATAAATAAGAAAAAATAAAGAACCTTAAAAAGCAAAACCAACAAATCTTGACTTCTTTGGTCGCAGGGCTGGAAAAAAGACTTTCTAATACCTTGGGATCATCTCAACCATAGAAACCTGAGAGACAGCGAGCTTACAGGAGCCCTGGGAGGGCTGGGAGAGGGGACAGGGAGCTCACAGGAGCCTTGGGCACAGCTGGGAGCAGGGACAGGGAGCTCACAGGAGCTCACAGGAGCCTTGGGCACAGCTGGGAGAGGGGACAGGGAGCTCACAGGAGCTCACAGGAGCCCTGGGCACAGCTGCACGCCCCAGGCAGATGAGCCCTGCCAGTCCCCAGGGTCCCCGTGCTCCAGGCAGAACACAGAAAGCAGGAGAAGCCTGTCTGCAGCAGCAGCACCAGAGACAGGGGGAATGTCAGGATATTTGCACAGCTCTGGGAAGGATGAGGCTCATAAATCACAGCCCAGCTGTGCAGTCCCACAGCTGAGGGGTGTCAGCATTGAGTCAGGAACAGGCAGGTGACACAGACTCTAGGTTAGAAGGTTAAGAGGCTAGGAGTGCCCAGTTTATTGGAATCCCTTCTTTTAAACACTGTTCTGATAGAGAGGGACCTGACTGGTCACTTAATCAACACATTTCACATGAATGGCTAATTAAGAAGACACCCTTTGGAGTAAACATCTTATGAGAAAAACAACTTGTTGAAAACACTACCTGCAGCTGGTTTACCATTTGTTTACCATTCCTTCTCTCTTCCTAAAACTTCCCAGAGTAATTGATGGGAAAGCTCATCTGGCTTTCTCTCTGTGACCAGACTGTCACATCCACAGAGGGGCTCCTGCTCCAGCCCCTCATAGGGGAAAGCTCCTGAAGGAAAACAGAGCTCCAGGGATGGATGGATGGATGGATGGATGGATGGATGGATGGATGGATGGATGGATGGATGGATGGATGGATGGATGGATGGATGGATGGATGGATGGATGGATGGATGGATTCCTGCCTGTGCAGAGGGAGCTGAGTGAGCCCCACTGCCTGTCACATTAATTCCCAGTCCCATCCTCGAGCTTCTCCCATCTCTAAGGATCTCTTCGGGTTTATTTATATTCCTGCCAAGATGTAAAAACAGCAGCCTGCAAAGTTATCTTCCCCTGTTATCTTTATTGTTTGCACAGTGCAGATTTCCCTCGGTGCACAGAGCAGGGGTTTTATTCTCCCTGGAAAACAGCCTGGACTTGGGGTAGGGAGCACAGCAGGCATTGGAATGCACTTCTGGAGCTTGTTAACCTCCATCTCCCCTGCTCTGCCCTGGTGACCTCCCTGTCATCGCTGGAGACCCCCATGAACAGTGAACCTGGGCAATTCTTCATAGATCTGGTCGGGATTTGCTTTGAAGTCAGATTTCCCATTCCACTGGCAGGGATCTCTTTGGGTCTGAGTTAAAAAGAAAACAAAAACACAGGAAAAGGTCCCCCATCAGGATAAATGAAATTCTCCATTTTGATATAATCTGGATGTTTGGGTGCTGTTGCAATTCTGGGCTTCCTTGTGAAAGGAAATTCCAGCAGCTCTGGAGTGGAGCCCTCTGACCTCACCCAGATATTTTGGTTCGATCGTTTTATCCAATGCTGAAATTTGCCAAAAGCAATTCCCCGGAGAAAGAGTTCTGCTTTGATGTGTAGGCAGTTTCCAGGAGAGATATTCTGCACTCCCAAACATCCCCCAGCCCTAATCGTGGTGTTTCACAGGATGTTTTCACTGAAGCCCAACTTTCCAGGCAGCAGATGTGTCACTAACCTGGAGATAACCTGGATGGATGGTCCCAGAAAGGCAGGAATGACTCATGCACAACACGTTTGGAGAGGATCAGATGCTTGGTTAAAAATCCGGGCATCAGGACAAGGTCCAGGAGAGTCAGGCCTCATACCAGGCTCTAAAAACATCAAAAAATCCTGAGAAAATGGGAATGTCAATTGTTCAGCAGGTTCATTTTGTAATCCATGGAGAATCAGGGATAATCTCATGGGGAATCTCATCCCAGGAGCTGGTCCAAGAGCTCTCCAGTGCAGCCTTGAGGTGTCTTCTCCTCCTACTGACAGAGCCACAATGTCTGATTTGATTTTAGCAGAAACAGCTCCAGCATTGGCTCACTGACATCCAGCAATTCCCTGTTCCTCCTGAGGTCTCATTTCTCCTGCTGTGGGGTTCTCTTTGGCATCACCTGACCTGTGCAGGGCTGTGCAGCACAGGATGGACAAACCCAGTGAATCCCCTCGTGCTTTTCCTTGACTTGCAGCTCCCTGCCAAAACTTGATCCCATTTCTAGGAAAGCCCTGGTGCAAACAGGAACAAGGCCACTGAATCCCTCTTTTCCTGTCCAATAATTCCCTGTTCCTCTTGATGCCTCATTCCTCCTGCTGTGGGGTTCTCTATGTGTGTGCAGTGAAAATCCAGAGCCACACAGACAATTCCCATGGGCACCACCATGATTTCTCCTCCATGGATGCCTCATCAGAGGATCTCAGAACATTTCCAACTATTCCTTAATAAACCAACAACCTGCCCTGGCAAACGGGCAGAGTTATTTATCCCTTTTCAGAGAAGTCAAGGACAGGGACATCAGCTGGTTTGCCAGAGGTTGTAAAAATCTTTGTCCTTGCATGCCCCTGTACTCTGCAGGTGATACCTGGCACAGGATTTTCTGCAGGTGTGCAGGCATTGTGCAGGTGCAGTGACTGAGAATCATATAAAAACCAAACCCTGTGGTGTTTGGTTGGTCTTCCAGCATTTCTGGAAGCTCTTCTGCCACCTCGTGCTCTGGGTAGAGCACAGTGAAGTGGTTCCTGTGTCCACCAGGGCTGTAAAAACCACCTGGGAGCTTTTTGTGAGACTCAGCAGCAAGAAGGGGACTGTCCCACTACAGGGAGGGAGGGATGAGTTTGTTCTCTGAGGTGACAGTGCCTTGGAGAAGCCCAGACTGAGCTGCACTCAGAGTCTGCCTCTTCCTTCCTTCACCCCAGCGCTGCTCTGAACACAGCACCAAGTGATGGACATAAATACCAGGGGATAATTAACATTTCCTTTCTCTTCCAAGCTTGGGAGCTGTAGATGATCCTTTCAAGTTGCTCTGCCTTTCCTGTTCTGGTCATCAATGCCCTGCTGGGCTTGGCATTGTTCCCCTCAATAACTCATCTCCAATATTCTTGGTGCTGCTTAAGATTGATGATGTTTTCTCCTTTCCTTTCTCTTTATATTGTCACTTAACTGCTCCGACTCACAGAGCTGTTAATCTTTCACACACATGCTTACGTTAAGCTGCTTAAGAGCACTGCAAACACTTTATCCTCATAAAGATTGAACTGCCCTGATATGAAACTTGTAGCCCCGGAATAGAACAAAATTTACGTACGCAAATAAAAGCTGAAGGTCAGGGACAGACAGAGAGGCTGTAAATATTCCTGGGCCCAGATTTCAGAGGATTTCAAGAGAAAGGGGATGGGTTGGTTTGCTCCCAGCTGGTTCTGTGCCCTGAGTCAGCAGAAGGTGCAAGGAAATGGCCACAAAGCTCATGGCCCAGGGAGGTCAGCTCCAGAGCTCTGGGACTCATCCCATCCCAGCCTGCTGGGGCCATGCTCTGGGTTAGAGAGGCTCAGGAACATTCCTGAAGTTTCTTCTCCCTGGGCTGAAAATTTAAAATGAAAGTAAATATTAAATATTAAAAATTAAAAATTAAAAATTAAAAATTAAAAATTAAAAATTAAAAATAAAATGAAAATAAAAATTAAAAATTAAAAATTAAAATAAATATTAAAATTAAAAATGAAAATAAATATTGAAAATAAATATTAAAAGTTAGAAATAGAAATAAATATTGGAAGCTATAAATGAAAATAAATTAAAGTTAAAATTAAAGTTAAATTTAAAATAAAAGTTAAAGTTAAAATTAAAATAAAATTATAATTAAAATTTAAATTTAAATTTAAATTTAAATTAAAGCTAAAGTTAAATTAACATTGAAATTTAAATTAAGATTAAAATTAAAACTAAAATAAAAATTAAAATTGAAATTAAAATTGAAATTAAAATTAAAATTAAAATTAAAATTACAGTTAAAATTAAAATTAAACACAATCTTTCCAGATAAAAGCACCAAGGTGAAAACCCTGGGGTGCGCAGGAGGTTTGACTGAGCCATTGGCTTTGCCCCTTGGTAGGCGCCAGACAGAGCCAGGGCTGCACCACAAATCCTCTGCCTGAGGTGCAGCTGCTCCCTAAAGGGCAAGAGGAAATAGGAAGCCATGGCCATAGCTGCAGGGCTCTGTCAGAGCTGGCTCTGCTGGGAGGTGAAGTCTTGGATCTCCTTGGCCATTTCTTCTCCTGGGGATTTGGGCAGGAGCACCTCTTTCGTTGCTTTGGTCACTTTGGTGGCTCAGGAACCCCAGAAATGCTCCCTGCTCACCCTGTCCTGCCCCTGGGGAGGCTCCTGGTCAGTCCCC
Source organism: Zonotrichia leucophrys gambelii (assembly GCF_028769735.1). Taxonomy (NCBI): domain Eukaryota; kingdom Metazoa; phylum Chordata; class Aves; order Passeriformes; family Passerellidae; genus Zonotrichia; species Zonotrichia leucophrys. The sequence continues at coordinate 5,533,389 of NC_088192.1, read as the reverse complement.
TGGTCAGTCCCTGGCCCTCTCTGGTTCCTGGCAGCCCTGGCTGCTCCCCCTGAGCTGGGCTCCAACCCAGAGCTGGCACCTTGGAAGGGGTGACCGGCGACAGGAGCCTGAGAACAGCGGAGGCAGCACCAGTGAAAGCTTTCCAGAACGTTCTCTCAGCCTGCTTGGAGCCACCAAGGCTTTGCAGGTGCCTGTGTGGGCCCAGTGAGCCCAGTCTGGGGCTCAGTTTGGGGAGAAGGATGAAGGATTGTCCAGGGTGCAAGGACAGCTCCATCTCAGAGCTGATCATGGAGGATTTGCAGAGTAAACTCTAAACGGTGTCATAGGAAAGGTTTATGGCTGAGATGGGCCCAGCTCAAGGCACATTAATTACTGAAGTGCTTTATTAAAGGTTTCACTTAATTATCTTCATTAACTAGACCTGTTAAGATAAGATCTTGTTCAGATTTTCTCGTGGTCTTCACAGAGTGCTTGGAGTTGGAAGGGTCCTTAGAGATTCTGTAAATCCAACTCCTCTGCCCTGGGTTCCACTGTCCCAGGATGCTCCAAGCCCATCCATCCCAGGGATGGGCAGCCACAGCTTCCCTGGACAACCTTCTGCATTAAAAATGTCTCTCCTAGAGCACAGGAGGTGGCCAGCACAGGCAGATGCTTTTAGGCCTGTTTCCAATGGCTAAAGCCAAATCAAGATGTATTTATTCCTCTTCTGGTTTTGAAAGGTGTTTCTGTCTGGGGACAGTTTGGAATCTCTCCTGGCTCCATGCCTCTGCTCCCTGTGCTGCTCCAGGGCAGCAGCACAAACCCCAGGCAGCCTTTTAATGCCAGGATCAGGAATAGGCTGGACTCACCCTTGGGGCAGGATTTAACCCCTTGCAGGGCTGGGACAGCTCAGGATGCCTTAGGGGCTGCAGAGGCAGGGGCTGCTGCACCCAAAGACAAGCCCAAAGGCTCTGGGCCTTTCCCACTTGTGGTTTCATTAATGGAAGTGGTTTCCCTGCTCTGCTGTGGGCAACCATCCCATCTGATCCTTGTCACAATGCCCCAAAGTCCAAGGTCCTCAGTGCTGCACCCCTGGGTCACTCTGGTACTGCCTGTCCAGCCCTGCTGACATTTATTTCCCCATTCCAGCTGTGCAGAGCTGCAGAGGAATAGAAGAACAATATGAAGAACATTGTGACCGTGTTCACAGGGGTCCCAGGATGAGGGAGGAGATGAGGATCTGACTCCATGTTTCAGAAGGCTTGATTTATTATCTTATTATATATATTACATTAAAACTAAACTAAAAGAATAGAAGAAAAGGTTTCATCTCAAAAGGCTAACTAAGAATAGAAAGGAGTCATAACAAAAGCTTGTGGCTTGGGCTCTGTGTCTGAGCTAGCTGGGCTGTGATTGGCCATTAATTAGAAACAACCACATGAGACCAATCACAGATGCACCTGTTGCATTCCACAGTGGCAGATAATCAATGTTTGCATTTTGTTCCTGAGGCCTCCCAGCTTCTCAGGAGGAAAAATCTTAAGGAAAGGATTTTTCATGAAAAGATGTCTGTGACAGGACATCTCTGAGCAGATGTGACACATGCCAGTGAAGGATTTGGGTGCAGGACACCTTCAGCAGCTCTCGGATGGTGGCATCACCTGACCTGTGCAGGGCTGTGCAGCACAGGATGGACAAACCCAGTGAATCCCCTGGTGCTTTTCCTTGACTTGCAGCTCACTGCCAAAACTTGATCCCATTTCTTGGAAAGCCCTTGTGTAAACAAGAACAAGGCCACTAAATCCCTCTTTCCCTCTTCAGCATTTCCTCTCAGCTCTCTCCAGCAGCGATTCCTCTCTCCTCGTTTCCCTTCCTGCTGTCAGTGAATCCCGCCTGCCTCAGGAGCTGCAGTGAAAGGGTTAAACTTTCCCAGGGCTTGTGGTGGGGATGCAATTTATAATTGTGTTTTCCAGGAGAGCCATAAACTTGTCTGCTATCAGTTCTGCGGCTGAGGCGGGCGGCTCATCAAGAGTTGCATCAGGGATGAGGCATAATTCAACCAATTATAACTGGCAGGTTATGCTGCACTTGTAAAGTGTGGATTTTAGAGCCTGCAATCGCTGATAAACAGGGCTGCAGGCAGGGCAGAGCAAAATCTGCTGTGGGGAAAGGAGAAGTGCATAGTTTAACCCTTTCCTCCCAGGGCATTCAGGTGTTGCTGCCAGGGAAGCTCTACAGGTGTCGTGGGGAGGGTGGGCACCTGTGGAGGGGCTGCTCCAGGGCTCAGAAGGGGGTTGAGGCTTGCTGAAGATTGCAATGCAAGATGTTTTCCATTACCATCTGTATGGCAGATTATCTTTGTCAAGTGGGCAGTTTGCCTTATCTCTCTCTCTGAGTGATCACAATCACTCCTCCCTCAGGAGGGGACACCTGCTGATACAGCTATTGAATGTCCCTGCATGGCTGATAAGAACTACAGCATCCCATTGGGAGATGGGAGCCCAGAGGGAGGAGCCAAGCATTCCTACCCGGATAGAATCTGGAGATTCTGGAACACCAGCACGGCTTCTGCACTGGATTGCCCAGAGGAACAGCAGCTGCCTCTGCCCCTGGATCTTCAGAGGCAGAGACTGCACCTTTCTCCAGGATCCCTGCTCCAGCAGAACCAGCCCTGACACTGCAGGAGGGCTGAGCCACAATTCCAATGGGACTGCTGCCAACAGCCTGACCCACAGGGTGTCAGGTTGGGTTCTGACTCTGGCAGGGTTGGCTTAGTTCACTGCATTATTTATTTTTTCCTTTTTTTTTTCCTTTTCCTTTTAAAAAACTGTTATTTCCTGCTCCCATATTTTTGCCAGAGAGCCCCTTAATTTAAAATTTATAGCAATTGGGAGGGGTGGGGAGGGTTTACATTCTCTGTTTCAGGGGAGGCTCCTGTCTTCCTTAGCAGACTCCTGTCTTTCCAAACCAAGATAAGGCTGGAGTGCTTGGGGTTGGGAAAATCCATCTGCAAACCAGAAACCTTCCTGACCCTAGGTCTGCAGCCTCTGTGCAGCACAGAGGATCCCTTGGGGAGCTGTGTCCTCTCCTCCTGGTGCCAAAGTTTTGTCTTTTGATCCTCCATTTAGATCCAAAATTCAGTGAACTCAGCAGAAATCAATGTAATCTCACTGCTGGATATTTGTCCTTTAGTCTGGGTGCAGCTCCTTTGAAATCACACAGAATTACATCACAGAGGTGGGAACTGGCAAACTTGAGCCAAACTTCCATAAATGCTGGGAGGAAGAGCAAAGGTTGCCTGGCCTTCAAAATAAATCCTTTTCCCTGCTGGTGCAGAGGCTCCAGCCCCCCTAAAACACTGCCTGGCCATTGAAGCTCCTCAGAGCCACCATGAGAGACAGGAGGAGGAGGAGGAGGAAGAGGAGCAGAGAAGGAGAGAAGGGGAAGGGGAAGGGGAAGTAGAAAAAAGAAAGAGAAGGAGAAGGAGAAGGAGAAGGAGAAGGAGAAGGAGAAGGAGAAGGAGAAGGAGAAGGAGAAGGAGAAGGAGAAGGAGAAGGAGAAGGAGAAGGAGAAGGAGAAGGAGAAGGAGAAGGAGAAGGAGAAGGAGAAGGAGAAGGAGAAGGAGAAGGAGCTCAGCCGGGTACCAAAGGCAGTGAATTTTGTGCAGTTTAGGGGGTTAAGCCCCTCTGTGAAGGAAAGGGTTAAACAAATCCGTCTCCTGTTATTGTCAGCCCCAACTGCGTGACCCCAACAGCTGTGGGACATCCTTGCCCTGCAGCTGGAAGGACATTTGGGAGCAGGGCCACTAGAGGGCAAGATGGCATTGCCACAGAGCCGGGCAGGCAGCACTCACAGCCATGCCAGCCCTGCCAGCCCCTCCCAGGTCCCTGCCAGCCATCCCAGAGACTTGGGAAGGCAGCAGGAATGTGCCCCTCTGGAATTCTCCAGGCTGCCATGAGCCAGAAGCATTCCTCTGTACACAGCTGGATGTTTTTGTGATTGTGGTGGGCTGCAGGAAATTCGCTCCTACCGTTGGTCATGTGGAGTTAAACATCACCCACAGTGGCTGGGATGGGTCTGGTGGCCCTGAAAGGGACAGCAAAGGGACACAGGTGGGGACCCTGTGTCCACACCTTTGTGTGAACTGTGCGCAGTGAGGGGACAGGACAGGGAGGGCTCTGTCCTGGGTGCAAACAGCACAAAGCCCAGCCCCGCTGATGCTCATTGAGTTCTCATTTTCTCCAGGCTGGAGGCAGGGATTTACTCTGGAGATTTTCTTCTCAGTGATTCTGCCCACAAAGTGTCTCCAGCCTCCCACTTTTCCATGTGTTGCTCTTGGCTCGCCCAGGGAGCAGAGGAAGGAACCTCCTGGCTGGAGGATGCTGCTGCTCCTGGGGCACTCCAGGGGAAGGCAGCTGGTCCACGCTGGGCCAGGCAGCTCTGATAAACACAGCAGTGCAGCAGGGATGCCTCTGATACCCTGGGAGGTTTTTCCTTAATTTTTGAGGCTCCCAGTGATGAAAACACCACATTTTCCCCAGTGCTTTTTTTTCCATCCTGCAGGAATCTCCCCTGTGCAATCTAAATTCCTTTCCTGCTGCCTGAAGCACCCCAGGCACTCAGAGCACACCTCTGTCCTCCCTGCAGCAATCCTGTGCATCCCCTCAGATCCATGCTGTGCTGAAGTTAAACATCTCCCTCTCTTCCTTTGGAGAATGTCATCCCAGCCCTCTGATCATTCCTGTCACTGTCCTCAGGGTGATGCCCAAGTGCTTCACAGCTTCCTCGAAGAAAGGAAGAGCTCAGAGCCACTGGAACCAGGGCTGTGACCCCCCTGCTCCACCAGGAAGGGCCAAGAATGCAGATTTTTTTATGCCTTGGCCCGGATAAATGTGAAGCAGGCAGAGAGGGATGGCACAAAGGCAGCATCTGAGCAGCCCCCGCTGTCCTTAGCTGAGATAAGGCTGGGAAATGTTATCTGGGAGCTTAGGGAAGAAAGGCTGGGTGGCTGAATAAATAAAAATAACATCAAATGGTGAGTCCTTTTCAGTTAATAATCCCAAGTATCCAGGATTAAGCATTTCCCACAAAACCTTCGTGTTTTCAGTCATTTTACAGAGTGACAATATCACAGTAACAACGTGCCAGTGGCTTTGTGAAAGGACAATGGCACACACAGCCCACACCTGAGCAGCAGCTATTTTTTGCCAATGAAGTTGCAGTGAATTGATCCATAAACTAAAATTTAAAAAAAATAATAAATAAAGCAGGGTGGTTTTCCTGAAGAATTTCTGAAGTTAAAAATCAAACGCTTGGATTCAACAAGAGAGGGAAATGAATGGTGCCCACTGCACATCAACTTTGTTGATTTAATATTGAATATAAATGTAGGGGCACAACTACAAATTGTACAGAAACAAAAAGTCAGGGCTGGAGATGGGGCAATGAACTTGATCATGTTTCAGTCTCATGAGCAGAGACCAGCAGCAAAAACTTCCATTGTCTGAGGCTGGGGTGTGTGTTCTGTGCCCACCTGTCAGAGCTGGGGCAGTTCTCTGCTGTTCTTGGGCAGTTTTCTTGATCTCTCCCACAGCCAATCCTCCCTCCAGGAGATCTCTGCTCTCCATGGCCACTGAGTGTCCCTGCAGGGCTGATCCAATTCCAGCATCCCATGGGCAGATGCTGCGCCCAGGGCAGGAGCCAAGCATTCCTACCTGGATCCAATCTGAGCCTGGCACAGCACAGCAGCCTTTGCCCCCTGCATTGCCAGAGGAGCAGCTTTCTGCTGCCCTGCATGGCCAGAGGGAGCCCAGGCCCATCTGCAGCAGCCCTGGAGCTGCAGAGGAAAACTCCCCCCTTGTGCAGGATCCCTGCTGCAGCAGAGCCACAGCTGGCACTGCAGGAGGGCTGAGCCCCCATGGGATGGGGCTGTGCCACAGCCTGAGCCACAGCGTGCCAGGGCCTGCTCCCACTCTGGCAGGGCTTTGTTTGTACTATTGCATTTGTATTTTTAATTTCCTAGTACAGAACTGTTATTCCTGCTGCCATATCTTTGCCTGAGAGCTTTTTAATTTCAAAATTACAATAATTCAGAGGGAGGGAGTTTTCATTTTCCATTTCAGGGGAGGTTCCTGCCTTCCTCAGCAGACACCTGGCTGTTCAAACCCAGATATCCATAAATCCTATAAGTCCATTAATCCCTTCTACCCAGTCCCTAAAGAGCCAACACCAAGGGGTGCTGTGGTCCTGCCCAGGGCTGTGCCCTGCAGACCCCCTCAATCTGGGCACACTTGGGGGTCAGCAGAGCTGGCAGGAGTCTGTGCCTGCCTTTGGGGGGTTTGGGATGGGAGGTGATGCCCTGTGGTGCTTCACTGCCTGGCTCTAAGGTCAGCACAGCCCGTCCTGTGCCACCTGGGCCTCTGCCAAAAAGTCTTGTAGCAAAACAAGGGCAGTGAGAGGAGAGAAGGGACAGCTTGGACAGCTCGGTGCTCCCAGCGCTAATTACCAGCTGTGATGGCCTCGCTAATGCCTTCCCAGGCCTGCAGTCACATCTTCTCACTTGCTCCTCATCCTGCTGCTGCTGGAGAAAGGAATGGAATCGAGCAGGGTCCTCGGAGGGATGTAAGGCAGCTCCCATGCTGCAATTACCGTGTAGTGCAGCAGGGACTGGGTGTGGGGCCCTCTCTCCGTGAGCTGATCTCTGCTCCTGGGCACAGGGACAGCCACAGCTGCTTGGGGACAGCCACAACTGCTCCAGCCTGGCCCTGCAGCTGGGCTGGGCTGGGCTGAGCAGCGCCGGTGGGGCTGACAAGCAACCAAATCCCTCTGTGCAGTGGGATCAGTTGCAGTGGGATTGGGGTGTGCAATGGGATCAGTGGGATCAGTTTTCAATGGAATCAGTTTTCAATGGGATCAGTGAGCAATGGGATTAGTTTTCAATGGGATCAGTGTGCAGTGGGATTAGTGTGCACGATGGGATCACAGTTTTCAATGGGATCAGTTTTCAATGGAATCAGTTTTCAATGGGATAAGTTTTCAAAGTAATCAGTTTTCAATGGAATCAGTGAGTAATGAGATCAGGATGTGCAGTGAGATCAGTTTTCAATGGGATCAGAGTGCATTGGGATCAGTGTGCAATGGGATCAGTGAGCAGTGGGATCAGTGTGCAATGGGATCAGTGTGCAATGGGATCAGTGAGCAGTGGGATCAGTGTGCAATGGGATCAGTGTGTTCAGTGAGATCAGTGTGCAGTGGGATTAGTGTGCACGATGGGATCACAGTTTTCAATGGGATCAGTGTGTGCAATGGGATCAGTGAGAAGTGGGATTAGTTTCCAGTGGAATAAATTTTCAATAGGATCAGTTTTCAATGGGATCAGTGTGCAATGGGATCGCAGGGTTGAGATCACAGGAATGGGGTGTACAGGAATGAGATCGCAGGTTGGGATTACAGGAATGGGATCGCAGGTTGGGATCGCGGCGCTCCCAGAGCCGGCACCACTAGAGGGAAGCACGAAGCCGCGGTCTCTGCCGGCTCCAGAGGATGGAGAAGGATGCAGGGGACAAAAGGAAGGAGCTGCAGGGACAGGACCAGGGGGGTGCCTGGGGCTGGGTTTGGGGCACCCCTCACCTGTGCCAGCAGGTGAAGGGAGCCCAGGGACACTAAGCACAGGACAGGCAGCTCTCCTGGCTCAGGGGGACACCAGGGCAGTGAGGGGTGTCCAGCCACCCTGGGCCGCATCCAGGGACTCCATTCACGGGCAGAAGGATGTCTTGGGTCACACCTGGCTCCAGGAGGGCTCCTCTTCATGGGGTTCCACCTCACAACCTGGGAACAAGAGCACTTTGCTGGGGCCTGCAGCTGACAAAGCCTCATCAAACACCCAGAAATAAGGTTTCAAATTACTGAAATGACTGAACGTCCACAGCCCCAGCCTGACCGAGCCCCAAACCTTCAAAATAAATATAAAATATAAAGGAATGGATGTTTTGGACTGGTTCTGCTTCTGTCCCTGCTCCCAGGCACCTGGGAGACAGATTAGCCTCTAAAGGGGCTTCAGGAGGCCCAAATAACATCCTGGACAGGAAAAATACCCAAGAACTGAACAGCTGACCAGCTGAACAGTTCCAGACTGGAGCACAGAGACACAATTTGGGTCAGATGGAGAACAAAGCCCTACTCCTGGCAGCTGCTTCTTGGAGCTGTGAGGATCCCATGAGTGAGGCCTTTGCTGGGAATGCCCTGATCCAGCTGCCTGGAGAAAGAAATTCCCCTTCCCTTATTGCAAAACCCAGTGGCAAAGGGGGTGAGACCTCACTGCCCTGACCCTCAAGAGCTTGGGGAAGAGGTGACAGGGACAGAGACACATCAGAGCCGCTTCCTTGGGGCATCACAGAGTGCCCAGCTGCAGCTCTCCATCTGTTAATTCGTCCCTTGCTTCCAGTCCTCAGACATTTCATTTATTTCTGGAAAGCTCTGCTAGGAGGATATTTCAGATCCTGTTTGAAGCAGAGCCCATGAGCCGTTCTGTCTGGAGAAATGGGGGTCTGAGCCCACGTGTCTGCATCTTGTTGGAGTGCCTGGAGGCATCTCGTGTTCATCCACTCACTGCTACCTCAGCTTGGGCTCCTCATCCTCCCTGAGTCACAGGGATGGTGACAACAGGCTCCATCTGCAAGGGACAGGGACAGCTCTGTGCCCTCAGACAGTTCTGTGTCCATGTAGGGGTCCTGTGGTATTTTCTGAGTTCCCCAGAGGGAGGAGGAATTGAGAATCTGACTCCATGTTCTTAGGAGGCTAATTTTTTATTTTATATAATATAATATAATATAATATAATATATTATATTATATCATATTTTAAGTTATTAATATATTGTTAATTTTATTCTTCTATTATATGTTATTTCTAAATTGTTTTATATTTTATATTATTATATTATAAATACAATACAATATAATGCAATATAATGCCATGCAATGTAATATAACGTAACGTAACGTAACGTAACGTAACGTAACGTAACGTAACGTAACGTAACGTAACGTAACGTAACGTAACGTAACGTAACGTAACATTTAGCCTTCTGAATCAATAGTCAGATGCATTGTTCTTCCCAGAGCTGGGGTCACCTGCATTTACTATACCTGGGCAGTGCCCAACACCCTCTGGGAGAAGAACCTTGCCCTGATGTCCAGCCTGAGCTGCCTTGTCTGTGTCCCCAAGGGTGCCAGCACAGCCAGGTGGTGACAAGGACACATCTGGGCTCTGCCCATGGCTCCTCTGAGTCTGCAAACCCAGAGCCTGCCCTGCTCCAGGGATGTTTTACTGCTCTTTGGCCAATGTGCTGCTCTCCTGGAGCTGTGCTGCTCTGTTGGAAGCCACCCCAGCATTGATCCAGGCTGCTCATCTGAGTAACCACAGCAGGATCCTGGAGGAGACTGCCATCAGCTGCTCTGCCCAGCATCCTGCCTTTAGCTGGGGCTTTCACTGAGTGAGAGCTGCTGTGCTCAGCACTCAGCAGAGCTGCTTTCCTGCCTGTGGTCTCTTCTTAGAATCATAAAATGGTTTGGGCTGGAAGGACCTTAAAGTTCATCCTGTCCTACCCCTGCCATGGCAGGGACACCTCCCACTGTCCCAGGTGCTCCAAGCCCCAATATCCAACCTTGCCAGGGATCCAGGGGCAGCCAGAGCTGTGCCAGGGCCTGCCCACCCTCCCAGGGAAGAATTTATCCCCAGCATCCAGTGTTAACGTTCTCTCAATTTGAATTCCTTCCTGCTTGTCCTGCTCCTACCTCCTCTGGTAAGAAGTTCCTCTCCAGCTCTCCTGTCAGTTCCCTTCAGATACCCAAACCTGCTCTAGGGTCAGTCCAGATCTGTCTCTTCTCCAGGCAATCCCCCAGCACCACTCACCATCCTGCTCTGCCCTCTCAGAGCTCTGAAGTGATGGAATTTTCATGGACAAGCCTTTGCCTCATATTGTCACAAGGTTTAGGGAAGTGCAAGAAGAGCAGGAGCTTCCAGAGGGCCTGAGGATGCCCCACAGCTGCTCTGGACACCCTGTGCCAGGGCCTCACACCTTCACAAAAATCTGTCTTGGTTTGGAAAGCCAGGAGTCTGCTAAGGAAGGCAGGAGCCTCCCCTGAAATGGAGAAAATGACCCCCCACCCCTCCTCTGAATTGCTATAAATTTTAAATTAAGGGGCTCTCAAGCAACAAAAAATATGGGAACAGGAAATAAGAGTTCTTTAATAGGGAAGAAAATAAAAAGATAAAATAAACAATGCAGTGAACCAAACCAACACTGCCAGAGTCAGAACCCAAGCTGACACCCTGTGGGTCAGGCTGTTGGCAGCAGTCCCACTGGAATTGTGGCTCAGCCCTCCTGCAGTGTCAGGGCTGGTTCTGCTGGAGCAGGGATCCTGGAGAAAGGTGCAGTCTCTTCCTCTGAAGATCCAGGGGCAGAGGCAGCTGCTGTTCCTCTGGGCAATCCAGTGCAGAAGCCGTGCTGGTGTTCCAGAATCTCCAGATTCTATCCGGGTAGGAATGCTTGGCTCCTCCCTCTGGGCTCCCATCTGCCAATGGGATGCTGTAGTTCTTATCAGCCATGCAGGGACATTCAACAATTCCTTCCCCATATAAATCTAAACCTGCCCTCTGGCAGTTTGAAGCTATTCCTTGGCCTGTCCCTGTTGCTGTAGGACACAAAATAAAACAAGGCAGACATTGGAACCTCCAAGATAAAACATTTATAGATTTCCAAGAGTGACAGTGGATTGGAGGGTGTCAGTGCCACCTCTCCAATGACACTGGACAACCAGCAGTCCGTCAGATTTCTCATCCTCCAGAAAAGAATGTAAAACCATAATTATTTACAGAGAAGCATGAGAGAAAGTTCGTTACAAGAATGTAAACATCAGAAGGCTTGGAGGAACTTAGAAGAACAGGGGGACATGTCCCTCCAGTTCTTGGGGCCCCTCTGGGGACACAGGATGGATGTGACAGTGTTCACAGTGGTCTTAGGATGAGGGAAGAGACGAGGATCTGACTCCATGTTTCAGAAGGCTGATTTATTATTTTATGATATATATTACATTAAAACTGTACTAAAAGAATAGAAGAAAGGATTTCATCAGAAGGCTGGCTAAGAATAGAATAGGAAGGAATGAAAACAAAGGTTTGTGGCTCGGTTCTCTGTCTGAGCCAGCTGGGCTGTGATTGGCCATTAATTACAAACATCTAACATGGGTTAAACAAAGATTCACCTGTTACATTCCACAGCAGCAGATAATCATTGTTTGCATTTTGTTCCTGAGGCTTCTCAGCTTCTCAGGAGGAAAAATCCTAAGGAAAGGATTTTTTATAAAAGATGTCTGCGACAGGATGGACACTTGGCTTGTTGCAGAGGTGCCTCCCCCGTGGGATACTCGCTCAAAGCAGGGATGCTCTGCTGGGCTTATCCCTCACCTGCCCCTGTAGCAGGGAAGGAGCTGCTGTGGCCCAGGGCAGCAGCTCTGCCCTGTCCCCTCTGAGCCGCAGGACATGTCCCAAACTGACCCTCCCAGCCCCACGCTCAGCCAGGAGGGAGAGGGGCTCTGAAACAACAAAAACCCAACATAATGAGGCTTCTCAAACCAGAGAGGGTCACAGGCTCTTGCTGTATCTAATTGGATCAGGGAGATGGGGATGAGATGAAGGCTCTGAGCAGGTGTCAGTGTGCTCCCTGTGACCCTGCAGGACAGCAGGGCCAGCCAGGGGTGACATCCAGGCTGCACTGCAGGGAAATGAGATTCTCAGAGCCTGAAATGCTCTCCCAAAGGAAGCAAAGCTGTCAGAAAAATCCCAGGTGTGGTTTTTCCCTCACCTTACCCCAGCTCCTGAGGAAACTGGGACGTTTAAAGGATGGAGTGGGAGGAAGAAGAACAGAGAGTTACTGAGTTGTCAGCTCTGCCTCTGGCTCTTGATACCACCCTGGGCACGGATCCTGCCAGCTCTGGGCCACCGAGGGGTGGAGATGAGCCTGTAAACCTTCCCTGCCTCCCAGAACAGGCAATCAATTCATGAGCCTCAGGAGAGCTTTGAATCTGCAGGCAGGGGGCTGGGAGAGAGGGAGATGCTGCCACTTCTGGGCTCTGAAATTCAAAGTCATGTTTCTTTTCATTTCTCCCACAGCCAGCCAGGCTTTGAGGGGCTGGAGCATCAGAGAAGAGCCTGAACTGCACAGAGCTGCAGCAGCTCTGTGTCTGCAGCAGGGATTCCTCCCCAAGGCAGGGACTGGAATTTGGCTTGGAAGGGCTGGGAATGAGCAGGAGCTGCTGGGCCAGCAGGGCGGGTGCAATCTGAGCAGCCCCACATGTGGCAGCTCCCATTGCCAGCCCCAGAAATCCCAATGTGCTGCTGGGGCTGCCTGTTCACCCTGCTCAGTGGGTGAGAGCAGGATTATTCCCCAGCCTGGGATAGTTCCACCAGTGGAGAGTTGTTCCACCAGCCCAGGGTTGCTCCTCTAGCCCAGGGTTGTCCCACCAGCCCAGGGTGACTCCACCAGATGAGGGTTATTCCACTAGCCCAGCGTTATTCCATGAGTACAGGGTTATTCCCCCAGCCCAAGGTTATTCCTCCAGCTCAGGGTTATCCCTCCAGCCCAGGGTCATTTCCACTAGGTCAGAGTCATTCCTCCAGCCCAGGGTTACCCCTCCAGCCCACGGTTACTCCTCCAGCCCAAGGTTATTCCCTCAGCCCAGCGTTGTTCCACCAGCCAAGGGTTGTTTCTCCAACCCAAGGTTACTCCACCAACTCAGGGTCATTCCTCCAGCCCGGGGTTATTCCTCCAGGGTAGGATTACCCCACTAGCCCAGGGTTATTCCTCCAGCACAGGGTTATTCCCCCACCCAGGATCATTCCCCCACCCCAGGGTTACCCCCCCAGATGGGCAGGACAGGGGCGATGCCACAGAGCTGTGGGGCACAGGGGTGGCAATGCTGGGGGCTGGACAGGGCTGAGGGCTCTCTGTGCCCTCCAGGCCATCCCTGCCCAGGTCACTGTCACCACACGGGTGGCGTGCCCTCGAGCCATCTCTGCCAGGTCATGTCACTGCAGGGTGGGACTGCCAGGCTGCTGCTCTCTGTGATCTCCAGGCCATCCCTGCCCAGGTCACTGTCACTGCAGGGGTGGCTGTGCCCTCCCAGGCCATCTCTGCCCAGGTCGTTGTCACTGCAGGGTGGACGCAGGCTGCTGCTCTCTGTGCCCTCCAGGCCATCCCTGCCCAGGTCACTGTCACTGCACGGGTGGCAGTGCTGGAGGGTGGGCATGGCTGCCTGCTCTCTGTGATCTCCAGGCCATCCCTGCCCAGGTCACTGTCACTGTAGGGGTGGCTGTGCCCTCCAGGCCATCTCTGCCCAGGTCGTTGTCACTGCAGGGGTGGGAGCTGCAGGGCTGCCTGCTCTCTGTGCCCTCCAGGCCATCCCTGCCCAGGTCACTGTCACTGCAGGGGTGGCAGTGCTGGAGGGTAGGCATGGCTGCCTGCTCTCTGTGATCTCCAGGCCATCTCTGCCCAGGTCACTGTCACCGCAGGGGTGGCTGTGCCCTCCCAGGCCATCCCTGCCCAGGTCACTGTCACCACAGGGGTGGCAGGGCCCGTGCAGAGCTGCAGAGCTCTGGGAGGCTCCAGCCCAGGCTGGCTGCTCATTTGTAACAGGCTCCGTGTTCCCGCTGTGGTCTCCGTCTATGAGCACTCAGCTGCCTTGTCATCAGCCAATTCGATCCATCAGCTTCTTGACAGGCTGGGAGAATAAAAATAACCACCCATTTCTAAGTGCCTATTATGGCACTTTGAAAAATGCCTCCGCAGGCGAGCCTGAATTATTCCCAAAGTACTCATTTTTTAAAAACGTTATTTTAATGTAATAAATTATTTGTACTGAAGAGTAAAAGATTATCCCTGTACCCTGAGAGCTCTGCACAGCGAGGGGCAGGGGCTGGGCCTCCCGTGGGGCTGGAGCTCGGGGGCTGTGGGGAGCTGCCCCAGGTGCTCCCTGTGCTGTGGGGAAACACCAGAGCAGACCTGTGGAGCTCTGAGGGATCCCAGCATGGCTCAGCATCCTCTGGGGACAAGGGACAGCCCAGCTGCCCCCAATGCTCCCTGTGCTGTGGGGAAACACCAGAGCAGACCTGTGGAGCTCTGAGGGATCCCAGCACAGCTCAGCATCCTCTGAGATCCTCTGGGGATGACGGACAGCCCAGATCCATGGCAGCATCCTCTAGGGACAAGGGACAAGGGAAAAGGGACAAGGGACAGCCCAGCTTCCCCCAGTGCTCCCTGTGATGTGAGGAAAGAGCAGAGCAGACCTGTGGAGCCCTGAGGGATCCCAGCATGGCACAGCATCCTCTGGGATCCTCTGGGGACAAGGGACAGCCCAGCTCCATGGTGTGGCAGCTGCTCCTGGTGCTCCAAGGATGTGGGGAAACACCAGAGCAGCTCTGTGGAGCTCTGAGAGAGGCCCAGGGGATCCCAGCATGGCTCAGCATCCTCTGGGATCCTCTGGGGACGAGGGGCCAAAACCCATGCATGGCCAGCATCCATCCTCTGGGGACAAGCAGTATCAGCTCCTGAGGACAAAGGGACAACCCAGCTCCATGGTGTGGCAGCCGTCCCTGGAGCAGCCAGCTCGGTGCTCCCAGCATGGGAAGGTCCCAAATGCCACCTCAGCACCCAGCTGGGGCTGGGGGGTGCTCAGGGCTCTGCTCTGCCCCTCTCCCCACAGCCTGGCCATCCCTCCGGCCCTGCCTGGGCAGCCGGGAGGGGATGGGGAAGGAAAGGAAGGAATTACACCTGGGCTGGCTCTGGGGGTGGGGATTGATGGGGAGGGGTCGCTGTCCCGGGAAGGGCTCCTGGCACAGGTGACCGGCAGAGCGAACTGGGAATCCTTCATCTGCCAGCAGCCAGCCCCCGCTGGGAGCACGGAGCCTCCTCCTCCTCCTCTGGGAGCATCCTGCCTCCCTTCCCGCAATGCTCACACAGCCAGCAGCGCCCTCACCCTCACAAGAGTGCCACAGTGTCCTTCTTCCAGGAGAAAAAGTGCCCAAAACCCCCTGAGGTTTTCAGCAGGATGTTTTCAGTCTGTTTTGTTTTTCTTCCTGTAGTATTCCATGATAATTTTAATACTTTTTTTTTCTTTTTTTGAAACTGCTTGGGTTTAAGCTAAACCCCAAAATACTTGTTCTTTACAGCCTTGTCATAGTAAAGAGAAACAAAAACCAAAGAAAAGAAGCCAAAATAAAACCAGAAAAAAAAGAAAAAAAATAAAAGAGAATGAAACCTTCTTTTGGATGAATGTTTTGGGTGAACCCAAAGAAGGAGATATATATATATAGACATAGATATACATAGAGAAATATAGATAGATAGATAGATAGATAGATAGATAGATAGATAGATAGATAGATATTTGTTTTGGTTTGGTTTGGTTCTTTGTGCGGTCTTTTTTGGGGGGTTTTCTTTTTGTTTTGTTTTGTTTTGTTTTGTTTTGTTTTGTTTTGTTTTTTAACACAGCAATTTCTACAATTTGGGTTGAAAGAGGAGAAAGGTTCCAGCTCCTGTTTCAAACCATTCTGCTGCCCCCAGCATCAGATGCTGGGCTGCTGGAGAGCGTGGGGAAGGTGGGCAGTGGGAACCAGCCTTTCAGGAGGTGTGAGGAGATGCCCAGGGCAGGGTGATATCACAGTTTCAGCCACGGGGGGATACTGAGGAGGAGACCCTGGCAGGGCAGCCCAATGCCCACCTTCCTGCAGGACAGGGTGGGAGCCACTGCTCTGGGATAGGCCAGCTCGGGCCCCACAGCTCTGCCCTGGGCTGGTGCCTGCAGATGGGCAGGTCCTGCAGCTGGGCAGGGTCTGGATGGAGCTCTGAAATCTTTGGGCGGAGTTGGGCAGGCTGTGGAGGGAGCTGCAATGGTTCTGGAGCTGGGCAGATCCTGTAACTGTGAAGGTTCTGGAGCTGGGCAGGTCTTGGAGCTGGGAATGTTTTGGAACTGGGTGGCCTCTATCTCTGGATGGGTTCTGGAGCTGGAGAGGCTCTAGATGGAGCTGAACATGTTCTGGAGCTGGGCAGGCTGTGGATGGAGCTCTGAAGGCTTTGGATGGAACTGGGCAGGTCCTGGAGCTGGGAATGTTTTGGAGCTGGGCGGGCTCTGGAGCTGGACAGGTTCTGAAGTTGGACAGGCTCTGGATAGAGCTCTGAAGGCTCTGGATAGAGCCATAAAGGTTCTGGAGCTGGGCAGGTCCTCAAGTGAGATGGGAATATTTTGGAGCTGAGCATGCTCTGGATGGATCTGTGAAGGTTCTGGAGCTGTGAAAGTTCTGGAGCTGGGCAGGCTCTGGATGGAGCTCTGAAGGTTCTGGAGCTGGGCAGATATTCGAGCAAGATGGGAATATTTTGGAGCTGGGCAGGTTCTGGATGGATTTGTGAAGGCTCTGGAGCTGGGCAGGCTCTGGATGGAGCCATGAAGGCTCTGGATGGAGCCATGAAGGTTCTGGAGCTCAGCAGGCTCTGGATGGAGCTTGGAGGGTTTTGGAGCTCAGCTGGCTCTGGATGGAGCTGTAAAGGCTCTGAATGGAACTCTGAAGGTTCTTGGTCTCAGCAGGTTCTGGATGGAGCTGGGCAGGCTCTGGATGGAGCTGGGCAGGCTCTGGATGGAGCTCTGCAGGCTCTGGATGGAGCTCTGCAGGCTCTGGAGCTCAGCAGGCTCTGGATGGAGCTCAGCAGGCTCTGGATGGAGCTGGGCAGGCTCTGGATGGAGCTCTCTCCACCCTCCTCCTGGAGCCCATCCCGGCCCGGGGCTCCTTCCCCTCCAGAGCTCCCCCCCAGTGCCTTGATGATGGGGTAGCCATTCAAATCATTTTAATGAGCTCGGTGGCTGCTGTGAGGCACCAGTAACTATGGCAACTTCATTGAGAGGTGCCTGCGGTGCCTGTCAGGATTTGTGTTCCGGGAGCTGATTGGAGCAGCCCTGCAGAGGTGGGGGTCCTGTGGGAATTGGGGGGGTTTGGTTCAAGTGGAGGCAGGTGGGACTCTGAGAGGAGCAGGGCAGACACGTCCCCTTTACTCCAGGACACCCTGCCCACAGTGCCAGCACACCCAGGGTCCCCACGCCATGGCAGAGCCTCCCTCTGCTGTCCCAGGGTCACCTGGGGTCTGTGCTGGGGATGGTGAAACAGGAAAGCCTTATAAATACGATTGCCTGGCAAAAGATTTTGAGAATATGGAAACTATAAGCGAGATTGAAAGGAAAGCAAGCTTTGAGATCCCTCAATTACTGAACAACTGGAAAACAATGGCATGGCCAGCTGAAGGTGATCCCCTTTTGATCAGTCAATCCCCTCTGCTTGCAGACAGGCCCAAGGCTCAGAGCAGACCCTGCCAGCTTGGCAGAAGGGGCCCAAAGAGGAGTTTTTAGGGTTTAAAATGCAACACAGTGTGGCAATGTAATGATTTTTATAGGCTGTATGGAAATGCTGTAGGATTTGTATCTTGTACCAGATTGGTTGGTGAGAATGAGAATATTCAGCACAGAAGAAGATTTATGGTATTGTAACGGGAACTTCCCAGTTTTTTGGGTCTCTTTGGGGCTCCTCTCTCAGGCCTGCTCTGAGCTGTGGCTGGCAGCTCCCAGCAGGGCCCTGCACCCAGGCCCTTTGCAATAACCCACAAGTTCCCAGCCCTGGCTGCAGAGATCTCTGCTCTCTGTCCATCCCCACCATCCTACCCCCATCTCTCCCACAGGTCTGCAGTCCCTGCACAGAGCTCGGCCCTCCTGACAGCCAGGGGAGCCAGGCTGTCCCCTGGTTGCTGGGGGAGCTTTCCTGGGCTGGCAGCAGGGTCCAGGCCACACCTCTGTGCTGCTCAGCCTTTGCCACCCCGGCCCTGCTGCTCTGCTCACACCTGGGGCACCCCCAGAACTTGCAGGGTTTGTGTTTGCTTTGTGCTGCCCCAGGGAGAGCAGAGCAGCGTTTCCCCAATAAATCACTGCCACCCCACTCTGGGCTGGATTCCTCAGGGAGGGATTAATTCTTACATTCCAGCACCATTCTTTTATTCTAGTTGTTTTTGGCAACCCAAAAACAGTAGCAATTCTGTCCAACTGCCACAAACATCTGCAGCCCCATCATTTACACCAGTGACATAAACAGGGTGTGGTTGGCATCACTGCACCCAGGTCACACTGGGGGTTCCCCCCCATGGTTTTGCCTGGATCCAGATGGAATTGTCCTGGATTCCCCCCACCCAGTGCAGCTCTAGGGAGCCTTTGATCCCAAAGCTGGAGCCCCTCTGGAGCCAGGCTGGGAGAGCTGGGGGTGCTGCCCTGGAGAGGAGAAGGCTCCAGGGAGAGCTCAGAGCCCTTGCAGGGCCTGAAGGGGCTCCAGGAGAGCTGCAGAGGGACTGGGGACAGGGATGGAGGGACAGGAGCCAGGGAATGGCTCCCAGTGCCAGAGGAATGGCAGGGCTGGATGGGATCTTGGCAATTGGGAATTGTTCCCTGGCAGGGTGGGCAGGGGCTGGGCTGGAATTGCCAGAGCAGCTGTGGCTGCCCCTGGAGCCCTGGCAGTGCCCAAGGCCAGGCTGGACATTGGGGCTGGCAGCACCTGGCACAGTGGCAGGTGGCCCTGGGCTGCAATCAGCTGCCATTGAAGATCCCTTCCCACCCAAACCACTCTGGCATTCACATTCCTCAATCAAGGATGGAAACCAGCACCAAAACCCATTGCAGCAAATGGAGAAAGGAAAGGAAAGAATGATTTCCTGGCTGGTTGCAGGTGCCCCCAGTGCCATTTCCCACAGGGGGTTTGTAGCCTGGCAAGGCCTGGTTAGAGAGGTTTGGGCTGTGCCAGGGTGCCCAGAGCAGCTGTGGCTGCCCCTGGAGCCCTGGCAGTGCCCAAGGCCAGGCTGGAGCACCTGGCACAGTGGAAGGTGGCCCTGCCATGGCAGGATCAAGATGGGTTTTAAGGTCCCTTCCCACCCAAAAGTTCTGTGATTCTACAATAATATTTTGGGATTTTGAGCTTCAAATCACTTTTTTGTGTGTGCGATGTCCTGTGTTGAGGCTTCACCTCTCCAAATCCCTGCATTGTCAACCCCGGTGGCTTTTTGGGTGCGGTGGGGAGGGGTCTCCTTCCCTTCTGTCAAGGATGGGGAGGGCAGGACCCCTGAAAAGCCAATTTTTGGGAGCTCTGTCTGCCACATGCACCATCAGAGCTGCTTGCCCCTGGCTGTGAGCTGGACTCAGCCTGGCACAAGCCCTGTGGTCCATCTGCTGGAAGCTGGGATAGGGAGAAGCTCTGTGGTGACTCCAGCTGTGTCCCCATGTGACACCTGAGCCCAGGTGAGGAGAATTGCTGATGCCTCAGCCTGCTCCAAGGATTCCACCACAGCCTGTCCTGGAAAATCAGCATCTTCAGCAGCTCAGCCTCCCTCCCAAGGCTTGTTTCAAAGTATTCATCTCTCTGAAATGTTTAATTATAATTACCTTAAATTTCAAAACAAGAGGTCATCTGAACTGGAAAATAGATTGGTTTTTTTTCTTCTCCTTTGAGAATGTCAAAACACTTCATTTTGACAAATTCAGAACCCATTCCAAATTCTTTTCTGACTCAATAAATTAATCAAAACCGACCTCCTCTTAAAAGAAGTGTCAGTTTTGGAAAAATCAGCATTTTTCCGTGGAAAAAACCACAATTCATCCAGAAATTACTTTGACTTCTTGTCTCTGTGTGTCTCCCGTGCTGTGTTCCCAGTAACTGTGATCCTGCTGGATTAATTACTCTGGGCAAGGAGACAAAATCAGGAACAGCACCTGAGTGGGAAACTTTTCTTTTTCAGATTCAGAGATAAGTTTAGAACATTTCTCTTTTTGTTTACTTCTGCAAGTCTGAGGCTGAGTAAACTTCATGGAGGGGTGGACCTTGGGGGGTTTCTCTGCTGCAACCTGTGACCCTTGAAATTCCCACCTTCCCAGCCAGCCTGAGCTCTCTGCTCATTCCCATTTCCCCAAAAAACAGGTGCCAGCTACCCTGCCTTTAAATATGGATTTATTACTGGTGCAGTCCAGAAGGTGCCTTAAAAGCCTCCCTCACCTTGCAGAGGGATCCAACTGGGAGCAGACCCTGCTCCAAGATACAGAAATGAGTATGGAATAACTTCACCAACTCCATTCCCAGCAGGAATGTAATGGGAAAGTGGAGTTTATAGGAAAGTTCTGGTTTCAGAGAATCATGGAATCCCAGAATGGGTTGGGATGGAAAAGGACTGAAATCCAATCCAGTGCCACCCCTGCCATGGCAGGGACACATCCCACTGTCCCAGGTGTCCAGCCTGCCTTGCACTGCAGGGCTCCAGGCAGCCCAGCTGCTTGGCAATTCCACCCGCCTCAGGGAACAATTCCCAATTCCCAAGATCCCACCCAAAGATCCCCCTTTCCAATTCCCTGTGTCCTGTCCCTCCAAGCCTTGTCCCCAGTCCCTCTCCAAGAGGGTGGGGAGGGGCTGGGCTGGAATTGCCAGAGCAGCTGTGGCTGCCCCTGGAGCCCTGGCAGTGCCCAAGGCCAGGCTTGGGCACACCCTGGCAGGGTGGGACGTGTCCCTGAGGGTGGCACTGGATGGGATTTCAGGTCCCTTCCAACCCAACCCATTTAATGCCTGTAAAACACCCAGGTGTGTTGGGTGGTGCTGCTTGGACCCTCCTGTACCCCTCAAGTTCCAGAGGGGACCCCAGGAGCCTCCTGGCCCTCTGTGGGGTCCCTGTGCAGGGATCTGGGCTCACAGAGCTGCACAAGCCCCAGTCTGGATCAGGGATGGGCTTTGGGGTTTGCTGCTCCTCCATGGGCTTTGAGGGATTTATGCTTGTCCAGAGGTTTTGGGGTGTTCCTGTCCCTCCATGAGCTTTGAGAGACTTATGCTCTTCCATGGGTTTTGGGGTTTTTCTGGTCCTCGATGGACCTTAAGGGATTTCTGCTCTTCCATGGATTTTGTGGTGTTTCTGTTCCTTGGTGGGCTTTGAGGGATTTATGCTCTTCCACAGATTTTGGGGTGTTCCTGCTCCTCAATGGGGTCTGAGGGATGGATTCTTTTCCATGGATTCTGGGGTTTTTCTGCTGCTCAATGGACTCTGAGGGATTTCTGCTCTTCCACAGGTTTTGGGGTGTTTCTGTTCCTCAATAGTCTTTGAGGAACAATAATCTCTTCCATGGGTTTTAGGGTGTTTCTGCTATTCCATGGGATTTGAGGGTTTTATAATGTTCCCTGGGTTTTGAGGTGTTTTTGTTCTTCAATGAACTTTGAGGGATTTATGCTATTCTGTGGATTTTGGGGAGTTTCTGCTCCTCAGTGGGCTCTGATGGATTGATACTCTTCCACAGGTTTTGGGATGTCCCTGCTTCTAAATGGGCTCTGAGGGATTTATGCTCTTCCATGGGTTTTGGGGTGTTCTTCTGAGGGATTTAATCTCTTCCATGGATTCTGGGGTGGAATTCCTGCTCCTCGATGGCTCTGAGCTCCCTGTGTTTGCAGCCCCTGGCCCAGGGTGGCTCCTGGCTGAGCTCCAGGCAGGGATCCCTGCGGCTCCTGGAGCACACAGCAGGAGCAGGAGTGCTGTAATTACAGAGATAACTCACACCGTGGCACCCAACAATGAGACATGAAAATGCTACATAAACCCGTCGATCTACTGATCTCGATTTATCTCTCTGCCTCTCCATTTATTTGTTCCTCCACCCTCTCGCCCAGGACTGAGTAGGAACTGGAAATGCCAGCTCCTGGAAATGCAATTTGTTTGGATTCAAAAGCATCTCCCAAAATATCTCTGTGACCACTTGAATTTTTTTTTTCCTTGAATTATCATAATGATGATTTTTACTTATATTAAAAAGCTGCACTACCTCGACAGGGCCAAAAAAACCCCCAAAACAAAGTAAGGGGCCAGCAAATATATGTATAATTTGTATATGTATATATGTATATATATATATATATATATATATATATATATACATATATTATATGTATTTGTATATATATTACATATTTATATATATAATAAATAAAATATATAAAACTACATATAAATATGTGCATACAAATCTATATATAAATATATACAAATATATAAAACTAAATACATACATTATAATAAATTGTGTATATATTTGTATTTTATATATAAATATATAAATATGCTATATATATTTATGTATGTAAAATAAATATGATAATTACAAGAAATAATATGTTAATGTATAAATAAATATATAAATAAATATATAAATATATATTAATAATAAAAATATATAAAAGATACAATATAATATATACAAAAATATATTACTTGTATTGTATATACATATAATATATGTGTGTATATGTATATATATAATATGTGTACATATACACCTTTATATATATAAAATATAGCAGTTTAGAAAATAAATATATAAATTAATTAATATAAATAAATTAATTAATTAATTAACAAATGTATATATACATATATATATACATATATTAAAAATTATATATGTTTTTGGTGGTCCTTTATATATAATATATAAAACCTCCCCAAATATACATCTATTACTTCTGGATTTTTTTTTAATTAAGCAGGCCTTAAAGCAGTATCAAGCAGGGTGGGTTTTCCATCTTCTCCTTTTAGCAAAGCCATCAGCGCCAAATTTCTCCCCTAATTATAACAATGCTCCCGCTAATGAAAGAATTCATTTGCCTTCTCTAATCAGCTGGCTGGCGTCAGGAGCCGCAGCTGAGCTGGGGAGGAGGGGCTGCCAGGCTGCTCTGGAGGAGGCACCTCGCAGTTTCCAAGGCACCCCTGAAATTAGGGAGGTGGAAATTGGTGTAAATTCCCCTGTTCCCGTGAAATCCGCCTCTGGAGATTTCCCTGCTTCTGCCTCCAGGAGAGGGAACCGAGAGCCAGGGGTGCAGAGGGGAAACTGCTGACGGGAAGGGATGGCAAAGGGCATAAGGTTGATTCTATTCTGGTTTTTTTCATGAGGAAAATAAAAAAAAATAAAATAAAAGTAGAGATGATGAGTTTAAAATGTGATTCTGCCAGTTCCAGGAAGGTTGCAGGCAGCAGAATGCAGGGAAGCCCAGGGAAATTGGGGGATTTCTGCTCCCTGGGCAGAGCTGCACAAGCCCCAGTCTGGCTCAGGGATGGGCTTTGGGTTTGGTGCTCCTTGATGGGCTTTGAGGGATTTATGCTCTTCCACAGGTTTTGGGGTATTTCTGCTCCTCCATAGGCTCTGAGAGATTTATGCTCTTCCATGGGTTTTGGGATGTTTCTGTTCCTTGATGGTCTCTGAGGGATTTCTGCTTTTCCATGGATTCCGGAGTGTTCCTGTTCCTCAATGAGTTTTGAGGGATTTACGCTCTTCCATGGGTTTTAGGGTTTTCTGCTCTTCCGTGGGCTTTGAAGGATTTATGCTCTTCCACAGGTTTTGGGATATTTCTATTGCTTAATGAGCTTTGAGGGATTTATGCTTTTCCATGGGTTTTGGGGTTTTTCTGCTCCTCAATGGGTTTTGAGGGATCTGTGTTTGCAGCACCTGCCCCACACTGGCTCCTTGATGAGTTTGGGGGTATTTCTTTTTTGCTCCTCAGGAGGCTCTGGGGCTTTTGAGTTCCTCAGGGGCTCTGGGGCTTTTGAGTTCTTCAGAGGGCTCTGGAGTGTTTCTTTGTGTCCCTTGAGGGGCTCCGGGACACCTGAAACTGGGGGTTGAGTCTCTCTCTCTCTCTCATTATGCCTTTGGACAAGGGGCAATGGGGCTTTGGGGGTGTGTGTGGGACAGGGGTGTCCCCCCTTAACCCATCAGCCCTGTCACTGTGGCACTCAGGGTCTGGGGAGTCCTTATCCAGCACCATCCAGGTGATTTGTGAGGCAGGTGAGCCCCAAACCAGGGTTCAGGAGAAGTGATGGTGACCACACCACTCCTTCCAGAGTTTTCAGGAGTTTTCCCTGGGTGCCAAGCTGCGTGAAGGAGCTGAGCAGGGATCCCCTGAAGGTGTAAAACGGGCTGTGGATGTGAGGAATATCTCATGGTTGACTCCTTCCATCAGTGACTGGTGACAAAGCCCTCAAGATGTGATGGAAGCTGTTTCAGGGACATGTCCAGAGGTCCAGATGAGGGAATTATTCCCACACCCTGCTTGAACCCACTTTGTGCTGCCAAACAAGTCACTCCTGCCCTGTGGGCTCCTGTAATGATGTTCAGTGCAGTACAAGCCACGAGGATATCTCATAAATATTTCTGCTCCCTGAGGGACACCCTGGGGATACACCACTGCTGTCACTCGGCTGGGGACACACATTGCTGTCACCCTGCACTCACAGAGACACCCTGGGGACACACATTCCTGTCACCCTGGCACTCACAGAGAGATCCTGGGGACAAACATTCCTGTCACCCTGCACTCCCAGGGACACTCTAGGGACAGCCTTGTACTCACAGGGACATCCAGGCTGGGGACACACATTCCTGTCACCCTACGCTCCTGGGGACACCCTGGGGACACAGCACTGCTGTCACACACATGCTCACTGGCACACCTTAGTGACACTTCTGCACTCCCAGGGACACCTTGGGAACATACATTCCTGTCACCCTGCACTGACAGGGACACCCTGTCCTGGCTGGGGACACACATTCCTGTCACCCCTGCACTCCTGGGGACACCCAGACTGGGCACCTGTTGCTGCCAGGCTCCGCAGCTGCTGTCCCGTGTTCCTCAGGCTGCACTGATGGAGATGCTCACACAGGCCGATGCTGTGTGACAGTGACAGTGGCGGAGCAGGGCCAGGGACAATGTCATGGGGCCGGGGATGATCGTAAGGGGCTGGGGATGCTCTCATGGGCCAGGGCTATGTGACAGTGGCAGTGGACAAGCGGGGCCGGGCTGGGGCCAGGAATGATTGCCCAGAGTTGGGGATGCTCTCATGTGGCCAGGGATGCTCGTACAGGCGTGGAAATGCTTGTACAGGGCCAGGAATGCTTGCCCAGGGCCGGGAATCTTGCACAGTGCCGGGGATGCTTGCACGGGACTGGGGCCGTGTGACGGTGCCAGCAGCAGAGCAGGGCCAGGGATGCTCACCCGGGACTGAGGATGCTCTCAACATCCCCAGAGCAGGACCAGGGATGCTTGCACGGGCTGGGGGTTGTGTGACAATGCCAGGGGTGGAGCAGGGCCAGGGATGTTCATGCAGGGCCAAGAATTTTGCTGAGGGCCGGGGATGCTCGCGGGGAGCCAGGGATACTTGCAAAGGGCTGGGATGCTTGCATGGAGCCAGGGATGCTCTTATGGGGCCAGGGATGCTCTCACAGGGCTGGGGATGCTCTCAAAGGGCCAGAGATGCTCTCACGGGGTCAAGGATGCTCTCACAGGGCTGAGGATGCTCTCAGGGGCCTGGGGATGCTCTCACAGGTCCGGGATGCTTGCGTGGGGCCAGGGATGCTCTCACAGAGCCAGGGATGCTCTACAGGGCCAGAGATGCTCGCCCGTGTCCCGGGCTGTGTGATAATGTGATAGTGCCAGGGGCAGAGCAGGGCCAGGGATGCTCTCACAGGGCTGGGGATGCTCTCACGGATCCAGGGATGCTCGTACAGAGCCAGGGATGCTTTCATGGGGCCGAGGATGCTCTCCTGGGCCGGGGCTGTGTGGCAGTGGCTTTGCTCTGCCACCCGCCCTGCCCACGCTGGTGCCAACACACGGTGCGTTCATGCAAAATCTCCTTCTCACTCTGGGTAATGACATTGGCGGTGGCAGCTCCATCTCCTCCCAAGCACCCCTGTCATTTGCCTTCCCTTTATCGACAGCCTTTAATGGGATCAGACTTTTGCCAGCAGAGAGGAGCCAATGTGTTCTCAGCGGCTGTCAAAGGCACTCGGGCTGCATAAAGAGCCTCCCATGTGGTCTCACAGCTAAAATATATATACAGGCACCAGACAAAACTGTCACCAGCGTGCCAGAGCCATCATTAGCACTTGATCTTCCCAGCACAGAGGACATGCCTTAGCTAGTTATTTTCATCCCAAATCCTTTTTTTTGTTGTTGTCGTTGCTCCCATTTTATTTTGGGAACCAGGCTGGGGAAGGGGACTTTGTTTTCCCTACACGTCATGGAGGAGACAGCACAGGCCTGTTGAGCACATTATGTTCTCAGTAGGGAACTGTGGCATCTCTGGGAGAGGTTTTGGAAAGCATCAGACAGTTCCCAACCTCCTGTCCCCCCTGCCACCATGGGGTGAGCTTTGGGTGAGGCTGAGCCAGCTGGGAAGGGAAGGGAAGGGAAGGGAAGGGAAGGGAAGGGAAGGGAAGGGAAGGGAAGGGAAGGGAAGGGAAGGGAAGGGAAGGGAAGGGAAGGGAAGGGAAGGGAAAACCTCCAGAGCATCAAGAGAGAGCAATAACGTGAGCAAGGCAAGGAGCTGATTGCTCCAATTTCTCTGATTTCTCTGATTTCTGATTTCTCAATGGAAGGTGTCCTTGCTCACGGCAGGGGTGGAAAAAGATGAGCTTTAAGGTCCTCTCCCAACCCAAACCAATCTGGGATTCTACTAAATACTCCAGTAAATTTCAGGCAAGATCCCATTCATCAGCTTCCCCAGGCAGATAGGTTTTGGAAGAGCAATTCCCGGTGCTTACAGCCACAGTCTTGGTTCTTCCTCCACTGATCCTCCTCTCTGCCCAAGCAAGTCCTGCCAAGCATCTTTGGGCACAGAAATAGAAAAAGAGACCCCAGCACCAACAGGAAATTCTCTTTAGAGCCAGAGGAGCCCCTGATAGGCCCAGCATCCTCTGGCTGCCCAGCTCTGTGAGCGTGATCAGATAAATCAAATTCTTTTTGTTTGGCCTTGATAATCTGAGAGGTCTTTTGCCACCTTAATGACTCAATGATTGCAGCAGCTTCCCCTGCCCCTGGCACAGTGTCTTGGTTTGCAAAGACAGGTGCCTGCTAAAGAAGGCAGGAGCCTCCTGTGAAATGGAGAATGCAAACCCTCCCCACCCCTCTGAATTGTTATAAATTTTAAATTAAGGGGCTCTCAGGCAAAAAATATGGGAGCAGGAAATAACAGTTCTTTAATAGGGAAAGGAAAAAAAAAGGATAAAATAAACAATGCAGTACACTAGAACAACACTGCCAGAGTCAGAACCCAACCTGACACCCTGTGGGTCAGGCTGTTGGCAGCAGTCCCATTGGAATTGTGGCTCAGCCCTCCTGCAGTGTCAGGGCTGGTTCTGCTGGAGCAGGGATCCTGGAGAAAGGTGCAGTCTCTGCCTCTGAAGATCCAGGGCCAGAGGCAGCTGCTGTTCCTCTGGGCAATCCAGTGCAGAAGCCGTGCTGGTGTTCCAGAATCTCCAGATTCTATCCGGGTAGGAATGCTTGGCTCCTCCCTCTGGGCTCCCATCTCCCAATGGGATGCTGTAGTTCTTATCAGCCATGCAGGGACATTCAATAGCTGTTATCAGCAGGTGTCCTCTCCTGAGGGAGGAGTGATTGTGGTCACTCAGAGAGAGAGATAAGGCAAACTGCCCACTTGACAAAGGTAATCTGCCATACAGATTCTAATTGAAAACATCTTGCATTGAAATCTGGAACACACAGGGCTGAGGGTGCTCAGGGGCGTTCAGGGATGCTGAGCCCAGAGCAGGGCTCGTGCTGCTCACCCAGCACCAGGCACAGCACCCCTGGAGCTGGATGTGGGATGTGGATCCTCTGCCACCCCAGGGAGCAGCCACAGGAGCCACCTGCAGCCTCCTGCGAGCCAGGGTGGGATCAGAGCAGAGTGATGAATTCATTGTGCAGTTTCACAGACAGAAAGAGAGGCTAAATTCATCTCCTGAATTATTCACAGGGAATTGGTGCTGTGTTCTAGCAGACACACATCCAGCAGCTCCATAATGGGGAAATTCAGTATATATCATAGCAGTTAGACACGTATCCATTACACACAGCAGTTGTTAATCTCCAGTGAATGTATTTAATAATAGCTATTTATGTACCATACATTAACTACCCCTTTTAAGCTGAAACTGAATGCATATTTGAGACCCTTAATTCAAAGCACTACTTAAAGCTGAGGCTCTGAGTCAGGATAATAAGGATTTCACAAGGGGGGTGTTTAAGTACTTCAGAATAAAGAAAACCTTAAAAATTAAAGAGAAAAAAGAAAAAAAGAAAACAACCCCAAAACATCTGAAGAGGTTTCTTTCACTTGAAATCCCTCCTGGGTGCAGAGGCACCATGGGCAGAGGAAATCGTGCAGCATGAGACATTCCTGGGTGCCCTGAAGGCACTGGAGCCCCCAGGAGAGCAGAATTCTATGGGCAATGAGAGAAGGATGCCCTGGGAATGTCCTGTGGGCAGCACTGGGGCAGGGAGGGGAAGCACAGCAGCACCTCCAGCCTTGCATCCAAACCCACCACAAGGGAAAGAAGGAAACATCAGAATTCAGGGTGAATTCTTCAGGATAAATTTTTCAGGATTAATTCTTCAGGGTGAATTCTTCAGGATGCTGCTGGATTCCCCCGCAAACCCTGGGAGTGCCCAGGGCACTGATTGTGACACCCTGAACTCACCAGCCTGGGCCAGGGCTGCTGCTGGGCTGGGACATCCTCACAGCTCCAAAAAAATCACCCCCAAAGTGTTTATTTGTGTCAGCTCCTCCATCCCTCTGTGAAACACAACCCCTGAGCAGGCGGAGGGGCAGCAGGAGGTGGGAAGGGATCAAAGTGGGAGCCAGTGGTGGCTCAGAGGTTGTGGGGGGACCCTGGTGCCTTCCTCCCTGAACACCCCCTACAGCCTCCACCTTCCCTGCTCTTCCTGCCTCCCCAGCCTCACCATTTTTTCCCATTTTGCTGGAAATAAGTTTTCCTGCAGGCAGTGGAGCCATGGTCTCTGCTCTTTCATGGATTCATGGAGAAGGAAAAGCCATCAGAGCATCCTGAGGGCTGGAAAGTCCTCACTGTGTGGGGACTCAGTGGCATCATAGCCTCTGCTTAGGATCCCATTGGTACAACCTGGAGAGGAGAAGGCTCCAGGGAGAGCTGAGAGCCCTTGCAGGGCCTGAAGGGGCTCCAGGAGAGCTGCAGAGGGACTGGGGACAGGATGGAGGGACAGGAGCCAGGGAATGGCTGCCAGTGCCAGAGGAATGGCAGGGCTGGATGGGATCTTGGCAATTGGGAATTGTTCCCTGGCAGGGTGGGCAGGGGCTGGGCTGGAATTGCCAGAGCAGCTGTGGCTGCCCCTGGAGCCCTGGCAGTGCCCAAGGCCAGGCTGGAGCACCTGGCACAGTGGGAGGTGTCCCTGCCATGGCAGGGGTGGCACTGGAGGGCATTTCAGGTCCCTTCCAGCCCAAACCATCCTGGGAGGGTTCAGTTGAGATGTTGGGGCATGGGTTTGACTCAATGAGCTTGAAGGTCTCTTCCAACCCAGTCACACTGTGAATTCTGGGAATTCTGGGGTTCCAATATTCCATTTTTCACTTTGTGAGGGCATTGCCTTGAATTTCCCTTCCCATTTTATTGCACCTCAGAGTCTCCAAGCATTCCCATGGATTCCGAATGCCAAATCCCCAAGTCCAGCCCCACCAGCTTCTCTCCTCCCAGAGCAACATCAGGCTGTGAATCAGAGCAGGGACAGCACAGTCACCCTGTCCTGATGAGCAGGGACAGCACAGCCACCCTCTCCTCATGTCCCACCACCACTCCTGACCCAGAGGCACCTCAAAATCCAACATGCCTTGGTGAATTCTCCTCTCATGAGCATTCCTGTGGGGTTGGACATTTCCATCATGGACCAGGTGTGGTGTCACCTCCTGCTGGCCATGGATGTGGCTCCCACCACCTCTCTGGGATGGAAAGAGAGAGGATCCCACAGCAGCAACCCCTGGTTTTGCTGTCTCCTGTCACCCACCCCTCAGGAGATCCTCCGGAACTGCCCAGCCCTGCTGGCAGAACCCCCAGGGATTTCCACAGGGAGGGACTGACAGCTGGGCTTTACATCCCTGCTCTTTATTCCCTTCATGATAATTCCTAACACTTGATTTGCTTTTTCGAGGCACTGCTGAGCACAGAGCTGACATTTTCAAAGCTGCCTCTGTTGTAACTCTGAGACCTTGTTCTTTAGCAGTGACAGGCAGCTCATGGGGCTTTATTTAATTCATAAAGTTAGGAGCTGTATTTTCCCGTGTACCTCCGTTCTCATTTATCTCCTCTGAATTTTTTTCTGCCATTTTGTCACCAATCTCTCCCTATCATCAAGTCTTTCTGCAGCCCCTCAAAACTGTCCCTTGTTTTACTCCCAGAATAATTCAGCCTCTCCAGCTGAATGTGTTATTGTGAAAAAAGAAAATTATTATTAATAACCCATCCGTGGTGGCCTTCAGCACAGTGAGCCCAGGCCAGCTTCAAGAGAGTGGGACCAAACCTGCACATCCTCCTTGGTGGGATATGAATTTCTCTGGTTGAACATCTCCCTCCACCTGAGAGCAGCCCAGGAGTCTGAGCTCTGGCTCTGTGCAGATCCCAGGTCTCTGACAGCCTGTCCAGGCACAGACCTGCCCCCAGCCCAGCTCTCTGCCTGAATTTGGGCCCCTCAGGCTCCCCAGGTGCTGCTGCATGGCCAGGAAAGCTCCTGGGCTGAGCACAGGGAGGTGCAGGGAGCTGGGAGCCGAGGGAGGGGCAGAGGGAACCCTGGATTCCAAGGGAATCCGTGTCCAAAGGAAATCCATGTCCAAGGGAATCCATGTGCAAGGGAAATCCACATTCAAAGGGAATCCCCATCCAAAGGAAATCCATGTCCAAATGGAATCCATGTCCATGAGAATCCATGTCCGATGGAATTCATGTCCAGCAATCATGTCCAAAGGGAAATCACATCAAATGGAATTCCAAGGTTCGTCAAGGGAATCCAGTCCGGAAAGGAAATCCATGTCCAAAGGAAATCAGTGTCCAAAGAAAATCCATGTTCAAAGGGAATCCATGTCCAAAGATAATCCATGTCCAAAGGAAATCCATGTCTAAAAGGAATCCATGTCCAAGCGAATCCATGTCCAAATCCATGTCTGTTTGTGGGGGATAATTAACCTCCAACACAGCACTGATATTTGGAGGGTGCTCAGTCCCATCCCATCCATCCCATCCCATCCCATCCCATCCCATCCCTCCAGGATCACAGCCAGCCAGCGGAACAGAACATTCCAGATTTTTCCAGCCTGAAGATGCCTCCCTGGGAGTGAGACCCCCGCTGTGGTGATGGATTTTATTGGGAGCAAAGGCTCCTTTGGTGGCGCTGATGCCCACACAGGGTTTGGATTTGTGCCAGGGTATTTTTACATTTCCCCTGAGGATTTCAGTGGAATGAGGACGAGGAGGCTCCCAGGCAGGAAGGGAAGGACAATAATCCATGGGGATATCCCAGGTGTGGCATGGAGGGGATGGCACCCAATTCAAACCAGTCAGCCCAGTGTGGGACACAGGGTCCCCTGAGTGTGTCCCTACCATGTGGCTGCAATTCAGCTACAAAAAGTTAGGAATGGAAAAATGCTGTTTATCAGGAGAATGAATGGATTAATTTATTTTTTTTTTTTGTCTTGGAATTCCCATGTTTTCATTCTTGGAAGGATTTTTCCCTCCAAAAGCCACTCTGGGAGAGGGGTTTAATGAATTTTGTTTCATGCAATTTCTTTATGGTGGAAGCACAAGTGTGTCAGCTCTTGAAGTGTTTTGTAAAATGATGGTGAATTTGCCCAATTTTGTTTATTGGAGAAAAAAACATGTGAAATCATTTAAAATGGCCAGTTTTGACATGTTCAGAATGAAATGTTTTGATTTTTTGGGCCTGAAACATCCT
Organism: Zonotrichia leucophrys gambelii; assembly: GCF_028769735.1. Taxonomy (NCBI): domain Eukaryota; kingdom Metazoa; phylum Chordata; class Aves; order Passeriformes; family Passerellidae; genus Zonotrichia; species Zonotrichia leucophrys. The sequence goes on along the minus strand of NC_088192.1, from coordinate 5,501,511 downwards.
TTAGTTTAAAAACTCCCTTTCATTTAATTTGGAAAAATCCAAAAGCTTGATTGAAGTGAAGTATTCTGATACTGTCAAACGAAACATTGACTCCAAACCCTTTGAAAATCAATTTGGCAATAGTTTTGGAAACCTTTATCTTTGTTCCAGGCTTAAATAATATAAAAACAAACAAACAAATGCACGGTTTGCAAATGAACCAAGAGAAATATTTCTCTCCATGCAGCTCTAGTTGTACAAAAATTGCAACATTCCAATTGTTGTGTTTTTCAAAAAGGGTCAAAAACCCCTTCCAAAGCTGATGGAAAATCTGGATTTTGCAGAGAAAGGCGGGAAAGAAAAACCTTGAAATGGATGCTGGGGATAATGAACAAAGCAGGAGCACCAAGGTGCAGCTGCCAGGGCTGGAACAGCTCTTGGATCCAAAAGCAGGGAAATGCCTGATTGCAGCAGGGACAGGGATTTCCTGGGGACATGGATTCTCCTTGGATGTGGATTACCTTAGACGTGGATTCCCTCTGGTCATGGATTTCCTTTGGATGTGGATTCCCTTGGACACAGATTCCCTCTGGACACACCTCACCAAGGCAGCCACTCCATGCCCTGTTGATGCCAAAGATCCATACTTTTAAAAGTACAAGGCTGGCTCAAGGCACGGGAGTGACCCCTGCCAGCTCTCCAGGGATTCACAGAATCACAGAATATCCTGAGCTGGAGGGACCCCAAGAATCATCTAGTGCAGCCCCAAACCCTGCCCAGACCCCCCACCAACCCCACCCTGGCCATCCCTGCAGCGCTGCCCAAATTTCTCCCCCATCCTTCATCTCCCCCATCCCTCACTCTCACACAATCATGGAATGTGCTGAGCTGGAAGGGACCCACAGGGATGATCAATCCCAAAGCCAAACCCTGCCCAGAGCCCCCAGCAAGCCCAGCCTGGGCATCCCTGGAGCTGTGGCAGCCTCGGGGCCGTGCCCATTGCCTGGGCAGCCTGGGCAGTGCCAGCACCCTCAGGGGGAAGAACCTTGCCCTGATTTCCATCCTTCTCCCTCGCCCTGGGCTCCCCAGTGTCCCTTGGCTCACACAGAGACACCCCCAGCCCCAGAGCCCTCTGCAGGAGCTGCCCAGCTGTGCCAGCTCTGCCAGCCAGGCTGGGAGGAGCTGATCGCTCTGCTCCCCAGCTCCCTGGGTGATTTATGGGGTGTGAGATGAAGGGCTGGAGCTGCTAGCAGGGAGCAGGGAAATGAATGAAATTGCAGAGAGGATTTATGAGTGTGACAGAGCCACTCTGCCAGTGACACCAAGCAGAGGCTCTGGGCCATTTGGGGAGGACAGAGGGGCTGCAGAGAGAGCTGGGACCCAATGCCAGGTGTGAGTGGGATGGACAAGGAGAATTCCATTCTTGTCCCAGTGCGCCATAAAAGAAATTATAGAACTGTAGAATATTCTGAGCTGGAAGGGACCCTCAAGGATGATCCAGTCCAACTTCCAACCCTGCAGAAACGCCCCAAAAATCCCATCCCTGGCAGCATGGTCCAAACCCTCCTGGAGCTCTGGCAGCCTCAGGGCTGTGCCCATTCCCTGAGGATTCTGGTGAATCACCAACACAGGCATGAGGATGTCTTGTAACTTCCTGGACTTGCCTTGATCAATTCAAGGTGACCTGATTGATGTGAGACCCTCTCCTTTTTGTGCATCACATCCCTGCTGTGCTGTGAGGCCACCCACCGAACAGATGTGGGTGGGTTTGGTGCCACCAGCACATGGTGTCACCTGTGTGCACAGGCCCTGTGTCACTGCAGGCCAGCACAAACATTGAAAACTGTTCCCAAACCCCCTCAATTCATTCACCTCCCTCTCATCCCTGAGCACTGGGGTCTCTGTTGGAATTCCTGCTGGTCCCCCTGGAGCAGTGGGACATCCCCCCTCATCCTTCCCCTCCAGGAGCCTCTGCATCCATCCTGTGCCAGGCCCACCCTGCAGCCACAGCACTGGCACTGCCAGCTCTGCCTCTCTCCCTGGTCTGTTGGGGGTTCAGTTTTGCCCTGAGTTCCTGGAGAGCTGCCAAGGCAGGAATGTGTGTCTGAGGGCTGGTTGGACACTGGGCATCTGAGCACCAGCTTCGCTGTGCTGTTTGAACCATGCCCTGTTGTTGTGTGTTTTCTTTATTTAGCATATTCACTGTTGAATTGGTAGTTTTGCAACCCCTCTGTATTGTCCTCCCCCTGTTTTTAGAGTGGCACAGACTTGACCCTTCTTTGTTATTTCAGTTTTGTTTTTCTGGTTTTTACCTAGCTACTCCCTGCCAAGTTTCAAACCCTGCCCTTTAGAAACTTCCCTGTCAGTTTTGTATACCACGGCAGATTCGCAACAATGCCCAAACCCAGCATTTAATTGTAATTTCCTCTTTTGTTCGGGGTCTAAAATTTTTCCTTACTCGGGCAAGTGACATTCGCAACAATGCCCAAACCCAGCATTTAATTTGTTGAAAATTTTTCCTGAAAACATCTCCTGCATTCTGAGTCTTCCCTAAAACTGCAGCAGCAGAAATCCAGGGGTAAAATTTGCCCTTGAGCTCCTGTCGGTTATATAGGTGGCGAAAGATGTGGGTTAAATACTTTTAAAGCAATAAGGAGGAAATCCAGCTATTCCTGGGAGTTCCTGGCATGGGGAAAACGCTGCTTTCCCCCTCCTGCAGCAGAGCTGGGCATGGAGGGCTCCCAAAAAAGGGGGATCCCATCCCGGGCAGGCAGGGCAGGATGGAGGTGCCCTTCCCCAGGGGCAGCTCCCACCGAGGCGCTCGGAGCCCAGCGGGACGCGCTGATCGGCGCTGATCGGGGGAGATCAAAGCTCTCCTTTTATCTCATCCTCCCTTCTGCCTCCTTCCACAGCTGGAGGGCGTGTGTTCCCCTCCTTTGTAGCTGCTCCATCTCCTGCTTTAAATCTTCACTTAAAGCCTGCCTTTCTTCTCCAGCAGGCAGCCGAGTCCTCCCCGAGCGCGCTGTTGTGATGCCCATGGAGGATCCTATTCCAGAGGCATCAATTACACGGCCCCGTGTCGCTCCCTCTCGCTGAGCATCTCTGGCAGGTACCACTCGGTGTTAAGTGCACATTAAGCATCACAAAGAGCGGCTCGGGGGGACAGCCCTGCCCTGCTGCTCGTTAGGATCGGTGTGGGGATGAAGGGATGGAGGCTGAGCCCCCCCTCGCTGCTGCCGGCGCTGCCATCGCCTAATTGGATCCAATGTAAGATGTTAGAGGCGCATTAGGAGGTGACACAAATCGGGTTTGGCGAGCAGCGAGAAGCCCCGGGGTTGTGATGAGCACAGGGGGATGTGCCAGGGTGTCAGTGTCACCTCATGGTGTGGGGGACCTCGGGGCTGTAGCACCCAGAATTAACAACTGAGCATTGTCACCTGCAGAGCGGGCTGGGAGTGCTGCTGTGGCAACCCCTGGCAGCAAAAGGGCTCAGAGCAGAAGGGCTCTGGAGGGCCACCCTAAATCCCATTTCCTTTGGCAATCCCACTCAGCAGAAGGGCTCTGGGGGACCATCCCAAATCCCATATCCTTTGGCAATCCCTGGCAGGAGAAGGGCTCACAGGTCTGCAGGGCCACCCCAAATCCCATATCCTTTGGCAACCCCTGGCAGGAGAAGGGCTCTGGACAACCACCCCAAATCCCATTTCCTTTGGCAGCAGAAGGGCTCACAGGTCTGGAGGGCCACCCCAAATCCCAGCACCCTCTGAGGGAAGAACATTTCCTGATATCCTTTGGCAACCCCTGGCAGCAGAAGGGCTCACAGGTCTGGAGGGCCACTCCAAACCCCATTTCCTTTGGCAGCAGTAGGGCTCTGGAGAACCACCCCAAATCCCATTTCCTTTGGCAGCAGAAAGGCTCACAGGTCTGGGGGTCCATCCCAAATCCCATATCTTAGTCCTATTGATGAGGGATGCACCCAGCCATTTACAGGGGCCTGGCTGCCTGAGGAAAATGCCAGATTATCCCTGGGGCCGGCACTGAGGGCTCAGACACAAGGCCAGGCTCAGGGAGACCTCTCAGGGCTGCAGGGCATCACTGCTGAACAGCAAAGACTCTGCAGCCAATCCTCAGCATAACCAGAATTCCTGAGGCTCTGTTCCCACTTTGTTCTACCCAAAAAGAGCTCATCACCTCATCCTGCCATTGCCTTGACCCTTTTCCCGGGATCCTGCAGACCTGGGGAGCTCCTTTGGGCACAGGGATCACAGGGCTGGACCTGGCAGAGCTCAGGGGCACCACTGGAGATGCAGGATGGGCTGAGGGCTTCATTAATCCTTGAATCTCACCTGAAGCAGCTCTTTGCTGCCCTCAAACCTTCCTGGAGCAGCTTTTTGCTGCCCTCAAACCTTCCTGGAGCAGCTCTTTGCTGCCCAGAGGCCCAGGCAGGGTCAGGCTGTGCTGTGCAGGAGGAGGTTGAAGTCCTTGACTGTGCTCACAGTGACTGCAGAGGCTGCTGCTCACAGGCACCCCCAGCCTGCTTTAATATCTCACAGCAGTGAGAGATTCTGCAGCTCAACCACAGGCTGGAGAAAAAACTTGTCTGGGTTCGTAATTTACTGCTTTTTAATTTCCTGCATTGTGATTTTCTGCGTTTCCTGAGTTTAATTTCTTGCAATTTTTATTTTTTCATCGCTGTCCGAGAGCAGATCTGGGGTCTATTCTTCTTACTGCTGAGACCAAAATACTGCACAGCCAGCAATTCCCTGCAATACATTTATTTGCACCTTCAGCACCTTTTTTGTCCTCCCCCACCAAAAAAAATTCACCCAACCCCCCAAAACAAAACACTGAAAAAACCCTCACTAAAAAAATCCTAGCAAAAAAAGTGAGGGAATATTGAACAATCCAAGTAAAGCACTGCAGATCACCTTCTGAAGGTGAGTGGAGAATTAGAGTTTCTGGTGAGTGGAGAATTAGAGTTTCTGCTCCTGTTTGAGGAACAAAATGCAGAAATTGGGGGTGCTGGGGTGCTTTGAGCAGACACAACACTGCCAGGAGCTCTGTTGAGAACCATCGGTGTCAGGCACAGCTGCTCCTCACCCTTCCTGCCCTCAGCATCACAATCAGCACCCAGGGCCATCCTGTGCTCAATTTTAATAGAGGAGCACAAGGAGGTGAAATCAGGGTCATTTTCTTCCTGCCACATTGTCCCAGTGCCCTGGAGCAGAGCTCGGTGCTGGCCAGGATGGTCCAGGGCACAGGAGAGGCATCAGTGAGTGGTGGCACAGCCAGGGGAGGCAGGAAATGCCTCCCTGGAGCAGAGATTTTGTCATCACTGTTGGGGAAGATGGAACAGGAAAGCCTTATAAATATGATTGCCTGGCAAAAGATTTTGAGAATATGGAAACTCTAAGTGAGATTGAAATGAAAGCAAGCTTTGAGATCCCTCAGTTACTGAACAACTGGAAAACAATGGCATGGCCAGCTGAAGGTGATCCCCTTTGGATCAAACAATCCCCTCTGCTTGCAGACAGGCCCAAGGCTCAGAGCAGACCCTGCCAGCTTGGCAGAAGGGGCCCAAAGAGGAGTTTTTAGGGTTTAAAATGTAACCCAGTGTGGGAATGTAATGATTCTTCTAGGCTGTATGGAAATGCTGTAGGATTTGTATCTTGTACTAGATTGGTTAGTGAGAATGAGAATATTCAGCACAGAAGAAGATTGATGGTATTGTAAGGGGAACTTCGCGCTCTTACCTCTTACTCTTACCTCTTGTCTCTTAGCTCTTGCCTTTTACTCTCTTACCCCTTTTAGTCTCTCACCCTCTCACCCTCTCTCCCCCTCTCTTCTCTCAGCCTGCTCTGAGCTGTGTCTGGCAGCTCCCAGCAGGGCCCTGCACCCAGGCCCTTTGCAATAACCCACAAGTTCCCAGCCCTGGCTGCAGAGATCTCTGCTCTCCGTCCATCCCAACCGTCCTACCCCCGTCAATCCCACACATCACATTATTCAGCACTGTCCCAGGGCTCCAGGCCCTGCTCCCTTCCAGCACCGGCTTCAAACCTTCCCAGGACCTGCAGAGCACCTGCTCCTGCCCTGACTTGCTGAGGAAATCAGGCTCCTTGCTGTGAGAAGGATTTAATTACATTTTGAACCCCCATTTCAGAGAACTCTCAGTGTTGACTAACCCTGCCGGTGGTCTGGGCTAGATTTGAGCCCAGCATTTATTTAAGATCAAACGCACTCGTAGGGCTGATTTATCACCTTGATTTCTGCACAGATTGCTGGGGTTTGCCCCACTCGTGACACACAGAGCTTTTTAACCTGGGAGAATTGGATTTAAGCAGTGGCAGAGAACATTACCTGGGTAGAAGTGGATTTAAGCAGGGATTTTTTCCAGGAGCTGTACTGATGATCCTCCCAATGTCACAGACATCTTTTCATGAAAATCCTTTCCCTAGGATTTTTTCCTCCTGAGAAGCTGGGAGGCCTCAGGAACAAAATGTAAACAATGATTATCTGCTGCTGTGGAATGCAACAGGTGCATCTGTGATTGGTCTCATGTGGCTGTTTCTAATTAATGGCCAATCACAGCCCAGCTGGCTCGGACTCTAACCCTGAGCCACAAACCTTTGTTATTCATTCCTTTCTATTCTTAGCTTAGCCAGCCTTCTGAGATGAAACCTTTTCTTCTATTCTTTTAGTATAGTTTTAATGTAATATATATCATGAAATAATAAATCAGCCTTCTGAAACATGGAGTCAGATCCTCATCTCTTCTCTCATCTGAAACCCCTGTGAACAGTCACACTCCCAACCCAGGATATTCCATGATTCTGCAGTTATGGGCCTGGGAAATGCCAGGAAAATCAGATTTGGGCTGAGGAGCAGGTCCTGGATGCTGGCAAGGAAGATGAGGGTCTCCTGCTGAGCTCTGTGACACTTTGCTAAAGTGTTCTGAGAGCTCTTCCTTCCCAACCCAGGCAGCTAATGGCTGCTTTATGTCCTGAAGCATGAGGGTTTAGGTCCCCTGCAGATTTTTATCCCATTTAATGTAACTGTAGATATCCTCTGTATTCATATAAATGCATAATCCTTTCTGAATCCTTCTAAGCACTTTGCCTTAGCAGGCTGGATGTTATTAATCATAATGCTCTGCACTTAGACAGCATTTTACCTATTCCCAGTGCTGAACAAACACTGCCTAATTAACCTTCCCCATGCCAGGGGAGGTGATTATCACCCTTGCTGTCTGGGGAAGAGGTGGCACCAAAAGTGTCACTGAGTGGATTTTGGGGTCAGGGCTGTCCCTTTCTTCTCCTTTGCTGTGACACTGGGCTCAGGTCAGCCTCTGTGGCTACAGACCTACTCAAAATTTCAATTGCCTTCCTGAGAATTCATAAAAACACAGCATGGAAGGGACTTAAAGCTCATCCAGCTTTGCCTTGCACCATGGATATTTTGTCATATCCCAGGCTGCTCCCAGCCCTGTCCAACCTGGGAAAGGAAATTCAAGGCAATGGCCTCACAAAGTGGAAAATGGAGTATTGGAATGCCAGAATTCACAGAGTGACTGGGTTGGAAGAGACCTTCAAGATCATTGAGTCCAACCCAGCCCCAACAGCTCAACTAAACCATCCCAGAATGGTATGGTTGGAAAGGACCTTAAGTCCCCACCAGTGCCACCCCTGCCATGGCAGGGACACCTGCCACTGTCCCAGGGGCTCCAGCCTGGCCTTGGGCACTGCCAGGGCTCCAGGGGAAGCCACAGCTGCTCTGGCAATTCCAGCCCAGCCCCTGCCCACCCTGCCAGGGAACAATTCCCAATTGCCAAGATCCCATCCAGCCCTGCCATTCCTCTGGCACTGGCAGCCATTCCCTGGCTCCTGTCCCTCCATCCTTGTCCCCAGTCCCTCTGCAGCTCTCCTGGAGCCCCTTCAGGCCCTGCAAGGGCTCTGAGCTCTCCCTGGAGCCTTCTCCTCTCCAGGGGAGCACCCCCAGCTCTCCCAGCCTGGCTCCAGAGGGGCTCCAGCCCTTCAGCAGCTCCGGGGGCTCCTCTGGGCTCTCTCCAGCAGCTCCAGGTGCTGCTGAGTTCAAAATTCCGAGCTCTGCAGGTGGGGAATCACCTGAGTGGGGCAGGATTTCCCTCTTTCCCTCTGCCTTCGCTGTGGGATCAGCCCCCATCCCTGGGCTCAGGGGGTCTGCAAAACCTCCTTGTACCTTGGCATTGCAGGATCTGGGGAGAAGGGGAAAGGGGAAGGGGAAAGGGAAAAGGGAAAGGGAAAATGGAAATGGAAAAGGGAAAGGGGAAGGGAAAACATAGAGAGAAAAGGGAAAGAGAAAAGGAGAAGGGAAAAGGGAAAAGGAAAGGGAAAAGGAAAGGGAAAAGGAAAAGGGAAAGGGAAAATGGAAAGGGAAAAAAGAAAGAGAAAAGGGGAAGGGAAAAGGGAAAGGGAAAGGGAAAGGGAAAGGGAAAGGGAAAGGGAAAATGGAAAGGGAAAAAAGAAAGAGAAAAGGGGAAGGGAAAAGGGAAAGGGAAAGGGAAAAGGGAAAGGGATAAGGGGAGAGGAAAAGGGGAAGGGAAATCAAAAGGTAAAAGGGAAAAAGGGAAGAGAAAGGGGAAAGGGGAAGGGAGCACACACTGCTGCCTGCTGTGAGCTGCTGCAAAACCCCCAGGCTGCCCAGCAGGGATGGGATGAGCTCTCTGCCCTCATGTCTGGGCCAGTTGGGCTCCCAAAGGTGCAGCTCCCTCCCTGCAGGGCGGGCACGGGGCTGGTTCTGTGCTGCTGCTGCTGCTGCTGCTTCTGCCCAGGACCTGGCAGCCTCAGGATAGGGGGAAAACCCTGGCACAGCTTCCCTGGGGTCCCTCTCAGAGGGAAACCCCTGGCACAGCTCTCTGGCACAGCCTGGGCACGTCTGCTGAGAGCTGCAGGCCAGGCAGGGCATCCCGGGGAATGGAGACATTCATCCTGCACATTGAGCGGCCCCTTTGAAATCCAGCAGCTTATTGATTTATATTTAAAAGGGATGAATGCAGCATATATCAGTATATTAGACACACTGCACACAAACAGAAAGGGCACCACTGCCTGCCCTCCTGGGCCATCCATCACCTTCCACTGCTCTCCCAGGGAGCAGCCAAAGGGGAGAGGGGATTTCTGCTTTGTGCAGGCATCCCGAGCAAATCCCCTGGTGTGGACAAGGAGTGATAGGGAAGCACCACCTCCAAACCCTGTTTGCTGCTTCTGTTTGGTGCTTTTGTTGCAGAGGATTTTCCCTTCTGGCCTCTGGAATGTGGAGCAGAGCCACCATCTGTGTCATTGCTTGGGGAAACTGAGGCACGGGGCAGCAACGTCCTTTAGGTCACACTGCAAGAGAAGCAAAGATTTGAACTTTGAAGTTATGAACTCCTCATCCCTGGAAGTGTTTGAATTCCCCATCCCAGGGTTTGGAGCAGCCTGGGGCACTGGGAGGTGTCCCTGCCATGGCAGGGGTGGCACTGGAGGGGATTTAAGGTCCCTCCCATGCCAAACCAGTCTGGGGTTATTTGGGCACACACAGCACCTGGAGCACCGGGCTCAGGGAGCTGCCAGGGCTGGCACAGACAAGGGCTGCCCAAAGGGGCACAAACACTGCAGGGCTGGGCTCTGGGGGATGCAAAACATCCTTGGCATTGCCACTGCAGGGTCTGGGGAAATGGGAAAATGGAAAGGAAAAGGGAAAATGGAAGAGGGAAAGAGAAAAGGGGAAAAGGGGGAATGAAAAAGGGAGAAGGGAAGGGAAGGGAAGGGAAGGGAAGGGAAGGGAAGGGAAGGGAAGGGAAGGGAAGGGAAGGGAAGGGAAGGGAAGGGAAGGGAAGGGAAGGGAAGGGAAGGGAAGGGAAGGGAAGGGAAGGGAAGGGAAGGGAAGGGAAGGGAAGGGAAGGGAAGGGAAGGGAAGGGAAATGGAAGGGAAGGGAAATGGAAGGGAAATGGAAGGGAAATGGAAGGAAAGGACAGGACCCTGGGAAGGCAATCCTCTATCTCCCAGCCATGGCAGGGAGCCCCCAGTGTCCTGGCCACGGCTTGTTCTCTCCTCATCCCTGGGCCAGGAAGGGTTAATTAACCCTGTGTGTGATGGGGTACAGGAGGGTGAGACTGTCCCCACCACCATGGGCCATCTGGGCATGGAGCAGCCCAGGGCAGAGGTGCAAGGTCCCTGAGCAACTGGGTGTGACAGGAACTGTGACATCTCTGCTGGGGGTGACAGGGACTGTGTCAGTGTGTGACACCCCAGCATGGTGTCACAGGAACTGTGCCACCCCAGCAGGCTGTGCCAGGGACTGTGCCTGCCCTGTTGGGTGTGACAGGGACTGTGCCAGCCCTGCTGGGGGTGTCTCAGAGCCCTGGCACCCCCAGGGGACACAGGGGGTGGTGGCAGCTCCAGCCTGGCTCTCAGCTGTGTGGCATTTGTGCCAAGGCAGCCTGAGCAGGAGCAGTGACAGCAGCAGCCCCATTTCTAATGTGCCCTGGGATCAGTTGGAGCAGGATGCTGCAGGGAACCCAGGCACAGGAATATTCTCGTTAGCACCATCATCATCATTATTATTATTGTTATCATCATCACTATTCCCCTGCTGCTGCTGGTGGCTGCAGAGCAAACCCAGCCTGAGCTGCTCTGGTGGCATTTCCCTCCACCCACCCCAACTCCCCATTGCTTTGACGAGACAAAAATTGCCCCCAAGAACATCTCGGTTTTCACAGTGCTGATTTCTGTTGAGTTAATTAAATGGTTTCAGCTCCAGTTTTCAGCTCTCTGCACCTCCAGTACAAAAAGCCAGTCAGTTTTAGGGGAATTAAATGATGTTGTCCCAGAATTATGCAAGAAAAAGGGAGAGGGACTCTGCACAAGGGCATGTGGGGACAGGGAAAGCAGGTGGCTTTACACTGACAGAAAGGAGGGTTAGATTAAATATCAGGAGAAAATTCAGCCTCTGAGGGTGGCAGGCGCTGGCACTGCTGCCCAGAGCAGCTGTGGCTGCCCCTGGAGCCCTGGCAGTGCCCAAGGCCAGGCTGGACATTGGGGCTGGCAGCACCTGGCACAGTGGCAGGTGTCCCTGCCATGGCAGGGTGGCACTGGGTGAGATTTCAGTTCCATTCCAAGCAAACCATTCTGGGATCCGGTGATTCCTGTTTCAGCCCAGCCCTGCTCCACAGAGGTGTGTTCGCATTCCCAGAGCCCTGGGCCTCTGAGTGATTTCACTGCCAGGTCTGCAGGTAAATTTGGGGCCTTTGTAAAACCATAAAAAACCTCTTTTTCCCTATAACACATTAAAATATAAAAAAATTAAAAATACGATAAATGATCATATTTTTATATCATATTTTATATCATATTTATCAAATGATAAATATAAAACAAAATCCTCCATACTAAAATAATCAAATATTTAAATAACTATAATCCTATTAAAAATTTTAAAACCCTATACCCCCACAAAAAACCAACCTCTACTGCCAAAAATAAAAATAATTTTTAAAATAAATAATTAAAAACTTTACCTTTTAAACAACTCATCTTTAAAACAATACCCCATAAATTAACATAACCCATAAATACAACTATAAGAAAACTACTAAAAAAAATTTCACAATTGCAAATTTCCCAATATCTACTATTCATAAAAAATTTAATAATGACAAAAAAACTTATTTTACTTATTTAAAAAAATCTCCCTAATTTGGCTCCAGGTTTGGAGCCAAATTATGCCCCTGGCCACATCCACTCCTCCCTGCTCCTTATCCTGCTAGGAGCTGGGCAATGGCACTGCTGCTATGAGAGTTTGAAAATAAAATAAAATAAAATAAAATAAAATAAAATAAAATAAAATAAAATAAAATAAAATAAAATAAAATAAAATAAAATAAAATAATAAAATAAAGTAAAATAAATAATAAAATCTACTCACAATTGCAAAACGGTCGCAGATCCAAGGATTGCTAATTATACAGCAGTTTCAGATCTATGCTATTATTTATGATCAAAAACTGTCAATTTGTATAGGCTCGAACATTTCACCTACTAAAAAGCTCACCCATTAATTCATGTTGCATTTAAATGTTCATTTTAGGCCAGATTTCTCTGCTTAATGCACACAATTCTCTTTCAAGTCCTTTGCAAGCCAGAGTTGAAGTTGAAAAGGAGAAGCAATCCCTTTTCTGGAATCTTCTGCTCAGAGAAAAGAAAAAAAACAAAAAAAACGTGATTATCCCTCAATATTTTATTAATAATCAATTTCTTATGATTATTTTTTTAAATGAGATTACATTTTTTAATGTCATTACATAAACGCCCTCATTTTCTGGAGTGCATGTGGTATTTGTGAGAGTCAGAGTCTTCTGGAATCTTCTGCTCCGGGAAAAATAAACAAAAAAAAAAGTTAATTATCCCTCAATATTTTATTAATAATCAATTTTTTTAACGAGGCATCATTACATAAACACCCTCATTTTCTGGAGTGCATGTGGTATTTGTAAGAGCCTATGATACATTTTGCATGAATAATTCCCATTCAAATGACTCTTCCCAAACTGTTCCCTCCAATCCCTGGTTATTCATTCCCAGGGATGTGTGGCTGGGCCACTCCGCTCGTGGGGTTTAATTGTTTAATTGCTAATTGGGTATGGCTGGGTTTCTGTTTGGTTAATTCAGTGGTTTTAGTTCTTGTTTTCAGCTCTCTGCTTTTCCAGTGCAAAAAGGCAGCAGAACAGAGGGAAGAATGCAGTGGAAATACAGATAAACTTGGATAAACATGGAGAAACATGGAGAAATATGGATAAATACGGATAAATATGGATAAATATTGATAATATGGAGAAATTTGGATAATTATAGATAAATATGGCTAAATATAGAGAAATGCAGATAAATATGGAGTAATATGGAGAAATATAGATTAATACGGAGAAATATAGTTAAATATGGCTAAATACTGATAAATATGGATAATCTGGATAAATCTGGATAAATCTGGATAAATTTGGATAAACTTGAATGAATATGGCTAAATATGGATAACTTTTGATAAATTTGGATAAATATAGATAAATGTGGCTAAATACATCCCCAGAGTGAGGGCACATCCCCAGGAGCAGGGCTCATCCCTGGGACCATGGCACATCCTCAGGGTGAGGGCACATCCCTGGGATAGTGGCACATGCCCAGGGCAAGGGCAAATCCCTGGGACAGTGGCATAAATTCAGGAAGATGGCATGTCTCCGTGACAATGGCACTTCCCTGGGACCATGACACATCCCTGGGACAATGGCCCAGGACCCAGGACAGTGGCACATCCCCAGCAGCAGGTCTGGGACAAGAGCGCATCCCCAGGACCAGGGAACATCCCCAGAATGATGCCACATCCCCAGGATCAGGGCACTTATCCAAGACAATGGCACATTCCCAGGATGATGGCACATGCCCAGGACAAGGGCAAATCCCTCGGACAATGGCACATCTCCAGGGTGAGGGCACATCCCTGGGGCAGTGGCACATGCCCAGGATGATGGCACATGCCCAGGGCAAGGGAAAAGGCAAATCACTGGGACAGTGGCAAAAATCCAGGAAGATGGCATGTCCACAAGAAAATGGCACTTCCCTGGGACAATGGCCCAGCCCTAGGACAGTGGCACATCCCTGGGACAGTGGCACAAACCCAGAATGATGGCCCAGCCCCAGGACCATGGTACACCCCTGGAACAGTGGCACATACCCAAGATGATGGCACATGCCCAGGATGATGGCACATCCCCAGGTCAGTCGCACATCCTCAGGATCAGGGCACATCCCTGGGACAGTGGCACATCCCTAGGATGATGTGACATGCACAGGGGAAGGGGCAAATCCCTTGGACAATGGCACATCTCCAGGGTGAGGGCACATCCCCAGGCCAGTGGCACGTCCCTGGGACACTGCACATCCCCAGGACGACTGGCCCAGCCCCAGGATGATGGCACATCCCCAGGTCAGTGGCACATCTGCAGGAGAGATGCACAACCTCAGGATCAGGGCACATCCCTGGGACAGGGGCACACCCTCAGGACAGCTGCACATTCCCAGGCCAGTGGCAAATCCCTGGGACAGTGACACATCCCTAGGTCAGTGGCACATCTCCAGGACAATCACACATCCCTGGGACAGTGACACATCCCCAGCGTGCCCGGTGAGGATGTGCAGAGCCGCGCCCGGAGGTGGGAGGGAATCCCGGCATTCCTGCGGGGAGCGGCAAGGAGCCGTGGGTGATAGATAAGACCCTGGCAGCGTTCAATAAGTCTCCGAAGCTGCCGCCTAAGTGAGATGTTGACAGAAACAAAAGAAACCCCGTTAGGAAATCTCTCCCCCTCCTGGAAGAGGGCGAGGGTTTTCTTGGAGGGGGGAGAGGGAGGTTTGCATACATTTCAAGGCTCAGCCAAAATACAAAGTGCTTTTTGTGAACGCAAGAGAAAAGGACGTGAAGCAGGCAGAAGAGGAGGAGGAAGAGAAGGGGAAGGATGCCTCAATACAAAAAAGCTTAGCCTGATAAAATATTTAGGACGGGCTCACACATCAGAATATTAATGCTCTGCATTCCTTGTGCTTGCACTCTGTTGATCTTCATTCTCCAGTGACCTTGTTTACAGTATCTGAATTTGCAGTCTGCATTTTAATAAGGCCCTGAGAGAAGGTCTGAGACACAGCGCCTCGCTGAACCAACTTCAAAACCCTGCTCCGACTGCTTGGAACCCTGGAGGATGGGCTGTGCCCCGGGGGTGCCTGGTGCCCTCCGAGGAGCGACCCTCGGGAGAGCCCATTTTGTGCCACTGCCCCAGGGATTTGGCTTTGCCCTTGCCCTGAGCATGTGCCACCATCCTGAGAATGTGCCACTATCCCCGGGATGTGCAGGCAAAATGGGGCAGCTCGCAGAGCATCCTCCATTCCATCATCAATCCCCTTCCCAGTCCTCCAAGGCTCGCTGGAAGCCCCACAGGATGCACAACACCTGGGCCCCTTCTCTTCCTCCTGCCACCCCCAGGGCCATCGAGCGGCCGGTCCCCAGGGGCTGTGCCAGCCGCGCTTAAGCAGCTGCGAGTGCCGGGGAGCCACGGTCCCCTCTGCAGGCAGCGCTGCGGGCCGGAGGCAGCCGCCGTCCCCTGCAGCGCCCGCAGAGCGATGCGTGTTCCCGGGCCTGCATTGCCTAATGGGCTGTGAAGGGTCTCAGCAGGCAGAGCCCAGGCTCGGGGGGATGCGGGGGAGATGGAGCGGGCAGAGCGTTTGTCACATCTGCTCCCTCCCGCTCCTGCCGGGCTGGGAGGGCAGCGGGAGCCGGAGCATCCCCGGGGATGCGGCAGCGCCCGGCTCGGCCCGCCCGGGGATGGCAGCGGCACACGGGCTGGGCCGGGCTCTGGGCGCGGGGGTGCGGTGGCACGGGGTCATTCTGCTGCAGTCCTCGTCCTGCTGGGATCCCTGTCTTGCTGCGGTCCCTGTCCTGCTGCTGTCCCCGTCCTGCCTCGGTCCCCATCCTGCTGGTGTCCCCCATCCCTCTCTGGTCCCTGTCCCGCTCTGGTCCCCATCCTGCTGCGATTCCTGTCCTGCTGAGGTCCCCGTCCTGTTCCAGTCCTGCTGGGGTCCCTGTCCTGCTGAGGTCCCATGCTGCTCTGGTCCCCGTCCTGCTGCTGTTCCCATTCCTCTCCCGTCCCCATCTCTCTCCGGTCCACTTCCTGCTCCGATCCCGGCCCCTGTCTTGCTGTGGTCCCCGTCCCTGTCCCTCTCCGGTCCCCGTCCCTCTCCTGTCCCCGTCCCTCTCTGGTCCCCATCCCGCTCCTGTCCCCGTCCTGCTGCTGTCCCTGTCCCGCTCCGGTCCCCGTCCCCCCAGCAGAGGGTGGTGGCAGCCCGCTGACAGGCTGCCGCTGGAGACAGCAAGGACATCACGGGCTGCGGACTGGGCTGGCGGTGTCCGGGGTCCTGCACAGCTCCCGGGGAGCCTCTCTGTCCCCAGGGACAGCCCTGCCCTGTTTGTCCCTGGAGGACACGCGGTGAGGGCGGTGAGGAGCCCGGGCAGGGCGCGGTGTGCCCGCAGGAACAGCAACAGGGCCTCGGGGATTCGGGAACAGCCTCCTTGAAAGCTGATCCTGGAAATGAGCCTGTGCCAGTCACACCCCTCAAATACTCAAAGCATTCAGAAGGTGGGGGAGGCCCTTCCTTTATCCCACCCTACTCCTGCTGGGGTTTAGGGCATGTTTCCCTTGTCCTACCCCATTCCTGCTGTATTTTGGGGCACCTTTCCCTTTATCCCATCCCACTCCTGCTAGATTTTTGGGGCACCTTTCCCTTTATCCCACCCTACTCCTGCTGGACTTTGGGGCATCCTTCCTTTATCCCACACCATTTCTGCTGGGTTTTGGGGTACCCTTTCCTTATCCCACCCCATTCCTGCTGGGTTTTGCTTTCAGAAAAACCAGGAATGTCCCATGATTTGGAAAGGCAGCCGCACTCCCCCCGTCCCCAGCCACCCTGCCTCTCCTGTCACTGCCCCCGGGGCCGTTCTGTGTCCTGCAGTGTCCCCGTGGCGCCACAGCCAGGGCACAGCCAGAGCAGCGTCCTCCAAAGGCATCCAAGGTGTGTCACAGCACGGGCACCCTGCCAGCAGCACAGGCAGGAGGGAGTTTGTGCCCACACAGCACTTGGCACGTTTCTACTCCAACATAAATCACAGAATATCCTCAGCTGGAAGGGACCCACAAGGATCATCAAAGGACACCTCCTGAAGGAGCTCAGCTCAGTGAGTCCTCATGGAGACTCTGGGAGGGAAGGGATGATTTTTTTTTTTTTCCACAAATGGAAAAATAAAATCTGTAGGCTCTGATGAAGCAAAGGTGGGAATGTGGAGCAGATTCCTTCCAGTTTTACCTTTCTCACCTTAGCATCCCCTGGGCCATGCAGCCAGCTGGGTGTTCCTGCTCCTGCACAGCCTCCTGGAGACCTCCCCTGTTTCAACCCTGATTTTGCCTGGAAAAAGTTCAAGTCTCTCCCCTCTGAGTGCTCACAGAGGAATATCTCAGGGTAAAGCAGCACCTTCCTGAGGAGTTCCACAGCCCTGGGGATGGTGCTGCACTGCCTGCTGCTTCTCCCTCGTGGAAAGTGTCTTGGTTTGGAAAGACAGGAGTCTGCTAAGGAAGGCAGGAGCATCCACTGAAATGGAGAATGTAAACCCTCCCCAGCCCTCCCAATTGCTATAAATTTTAAATTAAGGGGCTCTCTGGCAAAAATATGGGAGCAGGAATAACAGTTCTTTAATAGGGAAAGAAAAAAAATTAAAGGATAAAATAAACAATGCAGTGAACTAAACCAGCACTGCCAAAATCAGAACCCAACCTGACACCCTGTGGGTCAGGCTGTTGGCAGCAGTCCCATTGGAATTGTGGCTCAGCCCTCCTGCAGTGTCAGGGCTGGTTCTGCTGGAGCAGGGATCCTGGAGAAAGGTGCAGTCTCTGCCTCTGAAGATCCAGGGGCAGAGGCAGCTGCTGTTCCTCTGGGCAATCCAGTGCAGAAGCCGTGCTGGTGTTCCAGAATCTCCAGATTCTATCCGGGTAGGAATGCTTGGCTCCTCCCTCTGGGATGCTGTAGTTCTTATCAGCCATGCAGGAACATTCAATAGCTGTTATCAGCAGGTGTCCCCTCCTGAGGGAGGAGTGATTGTGGTCACTCAAAGAGAGAGATAAGGCAAACTGCCCACTTGACAAAAGGTAATCTGCCATACAGATGGTAATGGAAAGCATCTTGCATTTCAATCTTCAACAAAAGGGAGGAGTTTGAGAGGCTCCAAGGGCTGCACCAGGGCATGGAGATCTCCAGCAAAGCAGGGGCAATGTGCAGCTCCAGCTCAGCACTGGTTCAGACAGAGGTTTAGACCTGACAGAGGTTCAGAGATGATTTTCAAGAGCAGCAAGGGACGTTCCTCCTCCCTGACCTTTCCTCCTGCTCAGAAGAGCTGCAGGCACAGAGGTGTTTCTGTCTCTGTCTCTGCTCAGCCTGTCCAGCCTGCCTGGCCTCTGTGACCAGCTCAGCTGCGGCCTGGGCAGGTTAGCCCTGCAGCTCTTTCCTTCCTGGGCAGCTACTTGCTCTGTCCTTGTCACTTGCTCTGTCCTTGTCACTTGCTCTCCTCCTGCCACTTGCTTTTTTTAGGATGCCTGAATTGAACTTGAATTCCAAACCATTACATGACAGATCCTGTGCATTCTCTCGTGGTTCTGGAGAAAATTTCCCCCAGGACAATCCTTGCCAGACAGGAGACCTTCCTGGCAGCTGCTGGGAGCTGTGCTCGGTGTTCCCATCATGATCACTTCAACCACAGAAGCTTGAGGTCAGCTCCAGGCCTCTTTCCCACTGTGAAAGAAACCTCAGCTCCATTTTAGAAGTCTCTCCTGTAGTGGTGTTCACAGGGGTTCTTGGATGAGGGAAGAGACGAGGATCTGACTCCATGTTTCAGAAGGCTGATGTATTATTTTATGATATATATTACATTAAAACTATACTAAAAGAATAGAAGAAAGGATTTCCTCAGAAGGCTGGCTAAGAATAGAATACGAAAGAATGATAACAAAGGTTTGTGGCTCAGACAGAGAGGCCGAGCCAGCTGACTGTGATTGGCCATTAATTACAAACATCCAACATGGGCCAATCACAGATGCACCTGTTGCATTCCACAGTAGCAGATAATCATTGTTTACATTTTGTTCTTGAGGCCTCCAGCTTCTCAGGAGGAAAAATCTTAAAGAAAAGATTTTTCATAAAAGATGGCTGCCACAAACAATGGGGACCCACAGTCACCCTGGGACAGGCTGAGAAAACCCACCAGCCCTGAGATGCCTGGCAAAGATGACAGAGTGCACAGAGCTCCAGGCTGACTTTTGTTTTCCAGTTCAAAGCTTTTGGCACAGCCCCAGTCTCTATTTCCAACTTGGCTGGGCACCATCAGAAGGGCAGGAGTGTGGCTACTCATTAAGTCAATCCCAATTCTCCCTGGGCTCTGTAGCTTGGCTGACAGCACCAACATCCCTTGATGTGGGATTCCCTGGGAAAAGCCAGAGGCAGCTCTAAGGGAGCACACAGGGCTCTGGGCTGGGCTGGGCTGTGCACACAGCTCACGGCAGCCCCTGCCCTGACACAGCTGTATCTGCTCCCTGTTGAAGGTCTGTGCCCTGGGAGGTGCCTTTGGGGCCACCACTTTGCCCAGAGGTGTCATTTGGGGGGCACCATGAGGCTGCTGAGTGCCTGGGGTGTGGAGGGGGAGGCTGATGTGTCCTGCAGCCTGTGCAGCACCGTGAGCAGGGCAGGGTCTGTGAGGGGCTGCAGAGTCCCCTGGAGGATCATTGTTGTGGGAATCCACAAAATCAGAGGGGTTTGGGAAAGCTGCAAAAGGCCTCAGAGACAGCAGAACTGTGATTAGAGCTAAGCAGCAGCCATGAGATAGGTCAGCAGAAAATTATGTAAGTAGAAAAGCAAAGACAAATGGTCTGTGTATTAACACTTGTCTAGAATAACTCTCTAAGCTACAGAAAAGTTTATCTAGCAAGACATTAGGAAGGTTGAAGCTTAATAATGGAGCTCTGTGCATTGTGTTTTAAGGCTCACAAGCAGGTATTGTATTTGAAATAAGAAATCATTGTTTTAACCAAAGGTACCTGTGCTTACAGTGGTTGGATAGAACCACTGTCAATGTGCTTTTGCTTTGTGTGATTGTTCAAAAATCTTATAAAGTAAGTTGTAACATTAAGTTCTTGGTCTGCTGCCTGGAATGTGAGCTGCTGGCATCTTCCCATTGTCATAACCATGAAATGAGACTGATGCTGGAAAATTAAACAGCTCAAAGCATGTTCCACAGCAGCCCTATCCCCTTCGTGATTTGTACAGAGCCCCAGGCTGGCAAAAATTGCCTCCTTTGTGAGGCATGTTTGGAGTGCAGAGGTTTTATCTCCAGAGAAAGAGGCTCACGTCCTTGGGGATGTGAGGCTTTGAAGCCTCAAGAGCTGGGAAATTTCCTCTGTGTGCCTCAGTTTCCCCACCTATGAAAAGAGGTCATCATCCCTCCTGTTCCATGAGGCCACCACAGAATCTTCCTGCACTGTCTGAGCTCTCGCCCCTCTGGGCCAGCTCATTCCCTGCTGGGATGGGGCAGAGCTTGGACGCTGGGAGCAGCTCAGGGACTGCCAGCCTGTCCCAGCAGCACTGGAGCAGAGCAGGGTGGCTGTGCTGGCACAGCCCCAGGGCTCCCACAGCTCCTGCAGCAGAGCTGTGGTGCACAGGGCTGTTTGGTAGCACTGGGTTCTTCCAGGAGCACCCTTCAATGGCGCTGTGTCCCATGGGGGGTCATTCATTGGCACTGTGCCCCACTGGAGGGCCATTTTTTGGCATTGGGATGCACCAGGAGGGCCATTAAGTGACACTGGGACCAATGGGGGCACCAGTCAGTGGCACTGGAACTCACCATGAAGGCCATTTAGTGGCACTGTGTCCCATGGGGGGTCATTTGATGGCACCGAGTCCCATGGTGGGGACAATCAGTGGCAGTGAGTGCCACCAGGAGAGCCATTCGGTGGCACTGTGTCCCATAAGGGGAGCATTCAGTGGCTCTGGGTCCCACTGGAGTGGCATTCAGTGGCATTGGGTCCCACAGGGGGCCATTTCTTGGCACTAGGTCCCATGGGGGGACAATCAGTGACACTGTGCCCACCAGGAAGGCCATTCAGTGACCCTAGGTCCCATGGAGGGGACATTCAGTGGAACTAGGTTCTATGAAGGGCCATTTTTTGGCACTGGGATGCACCAGAAGGGCCATTCAGTGGCACTGGGTCCCATGGGGGATCATTCAGAGACACTGGTTCCCACTAGAAGGACAATTTGGTGGCACTGTGTCCCATGAGGGGCCAGTTAGTGACACTGGGATCCACTGGAGTGACATTCAGTGACATTGGGTCCCAACAGAAGGGTCATTCAGTGGCACCAGGTCCCATGGGGGGTCATTTGGTGTTACTGGGTCCCAAAGGCGGGGACATTTAGTGACACAGGGACCCATGGTGGGATCATTTAGTGGCACTGTGTCCCACAGGAGGGTCATTCAGTTGCACTGGGTTCTATGGAGGGGACATTCAGTGGCACTGTGTCCCATGGAGGGTGGGAGGGGGCATTCAATGGCACTGGGACCCACAGTAGGGCCATTCAGTGGCACTGTGTCCCATGGGGGGATCTTCCCGTGCTAGGCTCCCCTGGCCACCCCCCAGCCCCCTCCCCACACCTCTCCCCAACGCTGGCAGAGCCCCGGCTGAGGGCTGCCCATGATTTATCTCAGAACATTTCTTGCCTGTTGAAAGGCTGACCTCAGATATGGAGAGACGACGTGGGGAAGATGTACGAGTGTCTCTCGGCAAAAGTGCATCAGAGAAATTGAGCGTGAGCTGCCATCAATCTGCAGCCAGGGACGGGAGGGACCCGCCAAGGTCACCCGGGAGCTGAGTCAGCCCTGCTGCTCCTCCATCCATCCATCACAGCCACGGCAGGGGGAGCAGGGCTGGGGGCAATCCCTGCTCAGCCCACACCTGCCCCCTTGTTGAAGATTGCAAAGCAAGATGTGTTCAATTACCATCTGTATGGCAGATTATCTTTGTCAAGTGGGCAGTTTGCCTTATCTCTCTCTTTGAGTCACCACATTCACACCTCCCTCAGGAGGGGGCACCTGCTGATAACAGCTATTGAATGTCCCTGCATGGCTGATAAGAACTACAGCATCCCATTGGGAGATGGGAGCCCAGAGGGAGGAGCCAAGCATTCCTACCCGGATAGAATCTGGAGATTTTGGACCCCAGCTCGGCTTTCTCCACTGGATTCCTCAGAGGAACAGCAGCTGCCTCTGCCACTGCATCTTCAGAGGAAGAGTGCATCTTTCTCCACAGATCCCCCTTACTCCAGCAGAACCAGCCCTGACACTGCAGGAGGGCTGAGCCACAATTCCAATGGGACTGCTGCCAGCAGCCTGACCCACAGGGTGTCAGGTTGGGTTCTGACTCTGGCAGTGTTGTTCTAGTGTCCTGCATTGTTTATTTTATCCTTTTTTTTTTCCTTCCCTATTAAAGAACTGTTATTTCCTGCTCCCATATTTTTTGTTGCCTGAGAGCCCCTCAATTTCAAATCTAGAGCAATTCAGAGGGGTGGGGAGGGTTTACATTCTCCATTTCAGGGGATGCTCCTGCCTTCCTTAGCAGACTCCTGTCTTTCCAAACCAAGACACTCCTGCATTCAGAGCTGGAGCAGCACAAATGTCACAGGGGGCACGGGCACGGTGACCTTTGGTGGCCATAACAAGCCCTGGCACGCTCTGGGGATGCTGCCTGGCTGGGACAAGAACAGGATGGATGGAAGGCAGGACAGAGGTGACAGGAGGGTTTTTCCATCTCTGGTTCCAGCTTGTGCAGCAGCAGTGTTTGGATAACCTGAGTGTCCCCTGAATGTGGAAAGGAGCTGAGCTCTCCTCAGCAGTTCTTAGAGCAGCAAGAGTGAATCAGGGAATGCCAGAATCCCTGAGGGTGGAAAAACCTCCAAGGCCATTGAGTGGAACCTTTGAATGCTCCTGTGCCCATTGAGCCATGGCACAAAGTGCCACATTGACTCATTGTTTGGGCACATCCAGGGATGGTGACTGCACCACTGCCCTGAGCAGCCCATTCCAGTAGTTTACTCTGCCCTCAGTGAAAAAATTAAAATAAACAATGCAGTAAACAACCAACACTGGCAGAGTCAGAACCCAACCTGACACCCTGTGGGTCAGGCTGTTGGCAGCAGTCCCATTGGAATTGTGGCTCAGCCCTCCTGCAGTGTCAGGGCTGGTTCTGCTGGAGCAGGGATCCTGGAGAAAGGTGCAGTCTCTGCCTCTGAAGATCCAGGGCCAGAGGCAGCTGCTGTTCCTCTGGGCAATCCAGTGCAGAAGCCGTGCTGGTGTTCCAGAATCTCCAGATTCTATCCGGGTAGGAATGCTTGGCTCCTCCCTCTGGGCTCCCATCTCCCAATGGGATGCTGTAGTTCTTATCAGCCATGCAGGGACATTCAATAGCTGTTAACAGAAGATGTCCCGTCCTGAGGGAGGAGTGATTGTGGTCACTCAGAGAGAGAGATAAGGCCAACTGCCCACTTGACAAAAGATAATCTGCCATACAGATGGTAATGGAAAACATCTTGCATTGCCATCTTCAACACTCAGGAATTCTCCAGCTCCATTCCCTGCCCTGGACAGCTCCAGCCCCTCAGTCTCTCCCTATCCTTTCTCCCAGCTCCCAGCAGAGATCTCAGCACCTAGGGGAGGAGAACCCCAGTCCTTCCCCTGGCCTGGATCCCATCTGGGCTCCTTCAGCCCCCAGCAAACTCCAGAAGGGTTTTCCTGCAGGTGATGAGGGATAATTAACACACCCCATGACAATATTTCCAGAGTTCTGTAGGGACCTGTGTGTGAATCTCAGCCTTTTTATGAGAGTCTTTGGAAAAATTCTGAAGAATCCACCTGCAAAATGCATTTTGTGCCTTCTGCCAGGTGCCTGTGCAGTGCCAGGCACGGGGATGCTGCAGTGGATCTGGCCCCAGATTACCTTAATAACTTTGCAGATTGGAAGCTGTGAGAGTAATTGATTCTCCACTTCATTAGTTAAACTGAAAAAGGAATTAAGAACTACCGAGGGTACAGCAAAGGGGTTGGCCAAAGCCTTGTTGTGCTCTGAACAGGTAAGCTTATTTACTTTTTGTTTTCATCAGATGGGAATGATTTTGAAAAGGAAACATTAGGATTTTAAGTGGGGAATCAAGATCTCATTACTTTTCAGAATTTCCTCTTGCTAAATTGATTCAGTTTTTTGTTACTTTGCAGAAATTTGAAGATAGATTAAATCAGAGCAAAATATATATATTTTCAATAATATTTTATTTTTCTGGTGAATAAACTATCCAGGCAAAAGAAGCCTCAGAACTGCCCACAGTTGGTGCTGGTAGAGCCAAGAGGCTCCTAATCACTGAGGACCTTTGAAAATCCTTACCTTTGGTTTTGTTCCATGCTCCACAGAACTAGTGAGGAACACCAGGATCAGGTCAGGGAGACACCTACACCCAGCCCTGAGCTGCAGGAGGGTCTGGTACCAGGGGTTGCGGTTAAATGGGGGAAAAGTGCCCAGAGACACTGAGGAGGAGGAGGGCACTGCATTTTCCAGGGATCTTGTGGGATGAGACTGAGGAACCTGAGGGGTTCCTGAGGGAGGAAGGAGCTCTCACTCTGTGGATCTCCATCCCATGGAGAACATGGAGAGAGAGCCCCACAGGGGACACTCCAGGCAGGTGAGCTCAGGGAGGGGCATGTTCACAGAGACACAAATTGTTCCCAGCTCCTCTCTGGGAGGTGTGAATACCCCTCCTATGTTCCTCCTCCATCCCTGCACATTTCTTTCTTCAAAACCATGAGGGGCAGCTGAGGGCTCTTGGTGTGTGCAGCTGGAGCAGGGCACACTGAGGGCAGAGCTCAGGGATCTGCAGCTCCTCCCGAGGGGCAGCTCCCATCTCTGCTCTGGGACAGGGACAGCAGCCAGGGCACAGCTGGGGCTGGGCCAGGGCAGCTCAGGCTGGAGATCAGGGCAAGGCTCTTCCCCCAGAGGGTGCTGGCACTGCCCAGGCTGCCCAGGCAATGGGCACGGCCCCGAGGCTGCCACAGCTCCAGGGATGCCCAGGCTGGGCTGGCTGGGGGCTCTGGGCAGGGTTTGGCTTACATTGTGGGTAATGTGGGTCACATTGTGAGTCCCTTCCAGCTCAGCACATTCCATGATTGTGTGAGAGTGAGGGCTGGGGGAGATGAAGGATGGGGCAGAAATTTGGGCAGCGCTGCAGGGATGGCCAGGGTGGGGTTGTTGGGGGGTCTGGGCAGGCTTTGGGGTTGCATTGGGTGATCCTTGGGTTCCCTTCCAGCTCAGGGTGTTCTGTGTAATTAACTGTGTAATTAATTAGTCCCTTGTTCTGCTGCACATCCTTCATGGTGTGGGTTCCTGTCCCTCAGTGTGGATGTCTCTGTTAGGTGTCAAAGCCAAATCTCCTCTCCACAGACACTGCAGGGACACCAGAACTTCCAAACAGCTCCATGACCCTACAGGAGGCACCAGAGGTGCTCTGGAGGCTTCAGCTGATTAACACAGAACAGAAGAGCACTTGGAACCACCTGAGCTTCCAAAGCACCTTTGCCAGGCAGGGAATTGTCCAGGTGCCCAGCCCTGGTGTGGCTGCCCTGGTGGCGTGGCCAGGGCAGGATGTGATGGGGAGATCCCAACTCCTCCTGTCCCAGGGTATCCCAGATCCTTCTGCACCTGGAGGATCCCATCTCTTGTTCCTGCCCCTGGAGGATCTGAGTTCTTCCTGCACCTGGAGGGTCTCATCTCCTCTCCTGGAGATCCTATCTTCTGCCCCTGGAGGGTCCTATCTCATCTCCGGCACTTGGAGGATCCCATCTCCTACACCTGGAAGATCCCATCTCCTGCCCCTGAAGGGTCTGAGCTCTTCCTGTACCTGGAGGATCCCATTTCCTTCACCTATAGGATCTCATCTCCTCTCCTGGAGGATCCCTGCTCCTGCATCTGGAGGATCTCATCTCCTCCTGCACCTGGAGGATCCCATCTGCACCTAGAGGATCCCATCTGCTGCCCTTGCAGGATCCCAGCTTCTCTCCTGCAGACTCCCTTCTCCTCCTGCTCTGCTCTCCCTGGAGCTCTGCTGGCTCTGGGGCTGAGGCAGATTGAGCTGTTTGTTTTGCCTTGTCTGTCTCTTTATGCATCCCCAAGTCCCCAGTGACTTCGAAGCAGCTTCCAGCACAGAAGGCATCCCTGTTCTCATATATCTGTTAAATAAAATGTCAGCAGGTGACAACACAGCCTTCCTTGGTGCTGCTGTAATCCAGCTGAGTTAGGAAGGGATCAGAGCCTGGCACCAGGTTTGGATTTAGAACCTGCTCTGGGCTCTATTTGATACAGACCCCAGAGTGCAGAGACAACCTGCAGGAGCATCGGGGGTAGGACGGTGGGGATGGACAGAGAGCAGAGATCTCTGCAGCCGGGGCTGGGAATTTGTGGTTTATTGCAAAGGGCCTGGGTGCAGGGCCCTGCTGGGAGCTGCCAGCCACAGCTCAGAGCAGGCCAAGAGGGGAGAGAGGATGAGAGGCGAGAGAGTAAAAGGGGTAAGAGGTTCAGATTCCCATTACAATAACAAAAATCTTCTTCTGTGCTGAATATTCTCATTCTCACTAACCAATCTAGTCAAAGATGCAAATCCTACAGCATTTCCATACAGCCTATAAGAATCATTACATTCCCACACTGGGTTACATTTTGAACCCTAAAAACTCCTCTTTGGGCCCTTCTGCCAAGCTGGCAGGGTCTGCTCTGAGCCTTGGGCCTGTCTGCAAGCAGAGGGGATTGTTTGATCCAAAGGGGATCACCTTCAGCTGGCCATGCCATTGTTTTCCAGTTGTTCAGTAACTGAGGGATCTCAAAGCTTGCTTTCATTTCAATCTCACTTATAGTTTTCATATTATCAAAATCTTTTGCCAGACAATCACATTCATAAGGCTTTCCTGTTTCACCTTCCCCAACAGTCCATCTCCAGGTTTGCTCCTGCCCTGCTGTAACCTGATCCACCCTCACCTGCAGGGGGACAGCAGCTCTCAGGTACCTCCAGGCTGGCACAGGTGGGGTGGGTGGGCACTGCCACCTCTCCAGCCACGCAGCCACCCCTGCAGTTGAGCCTGGAAAAGCAGGAATGAAGAAGTGTTGGAGGCTTTTACCACCACCAAACTTATGCCACCACCATTACCATAGATTTTACTATGACCAAAGGCTCTTTTGTCCATTTTTAGCCACCCCAGTTCTGGCAGAAGCCATCACACCCTTCTCATTGATGCCTTCATAATATATTGTTCATATATTATGAAATATATATATATATATATTTCATATATTATAATACACGAAATATATTTTTCATATATTATTATTTTCATATCTATAATCCTGCAACTCTTTAGTGTGTAACTCCAAACTTCACACACAGTGTGAGCTGCTGCTTCCCCATTTTGGGCAGACACAACAATTCCTCTCCAGGCCTGGGAACCAAGGACACCTCACTGCCTCAGGCCCTGAGAGATGGAAACAAAAGTGAATTTTGGGGACAGCAAATTTGGGGTCAATGACTTCATTAGCTGAAGCTGTAATTGGCACATTAACCCCCAATATGCAAATGCAGCAAAATTATAAAAGTGAAACCTGTGACCCATTGTCCATTTTGGGTGCAGCCCCTGGGGGGGCTTTGTCTGCCCTAAATGTCCCTGAATGCCCTTCAATAAATACAACTGGTTTTTATGGCCTGAATTTTGTCTGGTGTCTGTTTTCAGGTAGCCCCAAAAAGACATCACTGTTCATCTGAAACCACTGCAGCACAACCTGGGCCTTCCTCCTGGACCTTTTAATTTTAAAATGATGCTCACAGAACCATGCAGAACCTGAACCATTGACTGAGAAGGTTCCCTGTGCTGGCACAGGAGGGGGAAGGAGCAGCACGAGCCCCTCTCACAGCTGCAGAGCTGTTTGCAGGGTCTCATCCACAGCAGCAGCACTGTCAATCACAGCCCATGTTCTGGGGACAGGAGACACATTTCCTGCTATCAAAGTGACAGGTACAAACCCCATCCCTGACCTTTGCTCCCCCGAGCTCTGCCTAATGCTCAGCACGAGCCCCCCAGCCAATGGTGGTCTCCAGGTGAGGATTCAGTGTTGAAATCTTACATTTTATAGCTGAATTAAAAAAAAAAAAAAAATCAACAAACCTGTTCGTTCTGTGTGTGGGGAGTGTTCACGCCATCCTTGCTTTCAGCTGGCACTGCTCATCACGATTAAATATGAAATTTTAAATATCAAGTTACCATGACCATGAACTTCATTTTCATTGTGGAGCATTCACATCTCTCCCTTTGTTCCTTCTGCAGCACATGAGCTGCTGGAGTCCTGCCTGGTGGTGAGTGAACTGCCCTGAAATCCCCTTTAGAAACAACCAGAGACATCCCTTTTTTCTTTTTTTTTTTTTTTTTTTTTCACATTTATCATTACACAGCGGGTTTGTGAAGTATCAATTAGCTGTGTTGATTTTTCCGTTCTTTAAACCACCCTGCAACTACAGCAGCAAGGAGCTTAACCCAGCCCTCACCTCCCCGCATCCTCTGGGGTGTGAATTCATTTCCAAACAGGTTCTTTTTGCAGAGATGCCATTTCACCTTGCTGAGCTCAAAGCAAGGAGCTGGGCTGGTTCTGGCCATTTAAATACTTCATTCTCTGGCCACACTTTCTGCTCCTTCACTACAGGTGAAAACATGGGCTGTGACACCCTTAGTGACATCAGAAATTGTGAAATTCTGGTGAAAAGCAGTGGCAAACTAAACACACATTGTGTGAAGGTGTATCCAGAGCTCTCCTTGCCAAGCAGCCCTTCCCAGGATGCTGTTGATGCAGCAGGAACAGCACAGCATTAATCATCAGCTGTTTCTCCCCGAAACTCTTCTCTGCAGGTCATGGGAAACATCCCCCTGCACCACGCTCAGTTAATTAATTTGTGTCTCTGTGCACGGCAGTAATTGAGTCTCGGGTTCCTTTCCCCGTGGTGCTCAGAGAGTCTCTTCTCTCCATCAGGCTGAGTGGCTCTGCCATGGGCTGGGGGAATCTGGGGAAAGCTCTGGAAGTGTCCAAGGCCAGACTGGATGGGGCTCAGAGCCCCCTGGGGCAGTGGAAGGTGGAACGGGATGAGCTTTACAGTCCTTCCATCCCAGACCATTCCAGGATGCTGTGATGATTCCTTGTCTCCCATCCCATCCTACCCCATCCCATCATCCCATGGATCCCATCCCATCCCAATGATCTCATCCCACTGATCCCACCCCATCATCTCATCCCATTCCGATATACCAATATCCCATCCCATCCCCTCCCATCCCATCCCATCCCAATATTCCATCCCAGCAGACCTGCAGCTCCAGGTGGATGCTGGGCACAGCCTCCCCAGCTGGTCACCTCAGGAGCTCTGCCAGTGCTGCCTGCTCTGCCCTTCTTGATGGAGTCAAACCCAATTCCCAGGAGCTCCTTCTGGATCCCAAGGAATCCGTGGCAGTGCTGTGTCCTGGCTCCCCATCCCAGCATGGAATCCCTCCAAGGACGCTTCCACCACCCCCAAAATCACAGAATTCAGGCCAGGTTAGGCACATTCCCCTCTCTGCATCCCCTCCTGCAGCTGTTTTGTGGCTCCCAGGGGCCTCCCAGGGGCCCATCCCCATGGAAATGCCCATTCCCATGGGAAGAGCTGCCCTGCACAGGAGCTGCTGCTGCCCTTCACAGCCTGCCCTGCTCTGTTCTCTGAGCACACAGCCAGGGTTTCACCCAGCTCTTGGCACAAAGAGGGTCAGTCTTGAGAGCCTCCCCATGGGCTGGGGGGCAGCACAGCCCTGCCTGCTCCTGCCAGGGAGCTCCAGAGGCTGCTGCCTTGGCTCTGTCTAAGGGTGAAAGATTTATCTGGGTGTGTTCTGTTTGCAATCTGTCAGAGCTGGGGCAGTTCTCTGCTGCTCTTGGGGCAGTTTTCTTGATCTCTCCCACAGCCAATCCTCCCTCCAGGAGATCTCTGCTCTCCATGGCCACTGAGTGTCCCTGCAGGGCTGATCCAATTCCAGCATCCCATGGGCAGATGCTGCGCCCAGGGCAGGAGCCAAGCATTCCTACCTGGATCCAATCTGAGCCTGGCACAGCACAGCAGCCTTTGCCCCCTGCATTGCCAGAGGAGCAGCTTTCTGCTGCCCTGCATGGCCAGAGGGAGCCCAGGCCCATCTGCAGCAGCCCTGGAGCTGCAGAGGAAAACTCCCCCCTTGTGCAGGATCCCTGCTGCAGCAGAGCCACAGCTGGCACTGCAGGAGGGCTGAGCCCCCATGGGATGGGGCTGTGCCACAGCCTGAGCCACAGCGTGCCAGGGCCTGCTCGCACTCTGGCAGGGCTTTGTTTGCACTATTGCATTTGTAGTTTTAATTTCCCCAATAAAGAACTGTTATTCCTGCTCCCATATCTTTGCCTGAGAGCCCCTTAACTTCAAATTTATAACAGCTCAGAGGGAGGGGGTTTGCATTTTCCATTTCAAGGGTGGCTCCTGCCTTCCTCAGCAGACACCTGGCTTTTCAAACCAAGTCACTCTCCCACTCCTTTCTTGGCTCACTTTGCCCCTGGCTCCACAGCTCACATTCCTGCTCAGGCTGATTTGTGCCCCTCAGCACAACCCTTTAAAGCATCACTGCTCTCATTCCACTGCCCCAGGGGTGCAAGGTTGAACTCTTTTCTTCATCCCTTCCTGTGTCCCTCAGGAATTTCCACACAGGACATGAGAGGAGCAAAGCACTCCAGGGACTTTTTTATGTGCAAATGGCACTAAAGGAAGCGGCTGCTTTGCTCTGCCCTGAACTGAGTTTGCATGGCAGGAAAAGAGACCCTGAGGTGGGTTTGGGTGGTACCACAGCAGGGAAAGCTGCAGTGCTGGCCCTTGGGGCTGTCTGGGTGCCAAGGCTGGGTGCTGAAACAAACAGGGCAGGAGACTTTTTCTCCTTTTAATGCCTTTATTAAAAGTGATCAGCTCATGGTCTGGAATCCACGGTCTCCATCATGACTCTGAGAAGGAGGAATGTGCAGCTTTGTCCACTAAAGGGCAAAGCTGGGGGTCCTGTCCTCACCAGAGCAGTGGGGCTACACCTCGTGTTTCACAACTTTTGTCTTTTCCAGGTTCTGGTCTTGGTTCCAGCTGACGTCTTTGCTCAGGGTGAGGGGCAACAAAGGTTCTCAGCATCTCTGCAGGCTGGGTACTTTGTTCCTCATGTTCAGACATCAATCTGATCTCTTAATTCTGTATTGGCTCGTTGTTTTTGGGGTCCTTTCGGTAAGTTTGATGGGATGGCCTCCCATGGCATGCTGGTCCTGAGGTTAATTTTGCAGCCTCTCTGATGCCCCTTCCATGTCCCCTCCTCTCACTGTCTGGGGAGAAGAACTATCAACTTAGCTTCAGGCAGGGTCTTACCAATACAAAAGGGAGC
The DNA here is from genome assembly GCF_028769735.1 of Zonotrichia leucophrys gambelii. Classification (NCBI taxonomy): domain Eukaryota; kingdom Metazoa; phylum Chordata; class Aves; order Passeriformes; family Passerellidae; genus Zonotrichia; species Zonotrichia leucophrys. The sequence continues at coordinate 5,470,355 of NC_088192.1, read as the reverse complement.
AATTAACAAAAACAACGAGTGATTACAATAACAAACAGGTAGAACTTCACCTTAGCAGCAACTGGTGTAACTGGTTCTGCAACCCTTTTTTCCCCCAAAAAAATTGGCAGATTTTTTATTTATAACAGGTGTTGGCAGAGCAGGGCAGCCCCTCCTGGGCAGCCAGAGGCTCTGAGCACCCAGCCGGTGGGGTTGTCACCATCCTGCAGTGACACACACCTCACAGGGCTCAGCACCCTGACCCCTGAGCTGGAGAGGATGAGCTCAGCTTAGCTGGAGTTTAAACCAGGCCAGGGATTGCACACCCAGCCCAGCTGCCCCCTGCTCACAGCGCTTTCACAAGTATCAGAAATTCTATTTACTAAAATGAATGCGTAACATTTCGAAGTGAGGGAAAAAAAATAATAAGCAACACCAAAACTTTGAAGCAATGTCATTCTAGAGAATGCCACGTATCTATGAGAAGTACAAAAAACTTCTATCTTCAAATGCACTTACTAATCACCATGGCCCCCCACAGCTCCAGGGCTCTGCAGGAGGAAATCTCCTCAACCTGGCCCTAAAAAACTCCAAAAACTCCGCTTCCTTAGCCAAGCATCCATCCCTTCCCCAGCTCCAGGTGGGAAATGTGGCTGCAGCTCCTCTGCCTGTACCGGTGCCCCCGAGGTGACATGGGACAGGTCAAGCTGGCTCAGCTGGTTGGGCAAAGCTGTGCTTTGCACCTGCAGAGACATTTCAAAGGCAGCGCCAGAAAATAAGGGTGTGAAAGGAGAGCAAACCTCCTGCTTTGAACCTCCTGGAGTCGTTCATCCTCTGGAAAGGAAAACAGAACATGAAAACACTTCAAAGGGACCCCTCCAGCAGGCAGAGAGGAGCTGGAGTGGAGCTGCAGAGGGAGCTCAGGCATCCCAGGCTTGCGAGGGGCTGAGAGTGTCCCCACATCACAGCCACAGTGGGAATCTCACTCTGTGCAGGGGAAAAAAGCCCAGGGTGGCTCCACACGGTCACCCTTGCACCATGTGGGATGTGCTCAGCTCTGCAGCTCCAGCCCTGCCCCCTGAACCATGTCTGAGTGCAGCTGCACTGCAGGGCGAGGAGGAAATTCATTAACAGCCATTCCTCTGGAGGAATGGCACTGATATTAAGGGTCTATCAATAATGATTCACTAGGCCATGATAGCAGCGAAATTGCAGTGATAAAGGGTGACAAAATATTGTAAGAGATGTGCATTGGGGCCGTGGAGCAAATTATCTGATGTGAGATGCAACATGTGATGATGTGCAGGCAGCCAGCTGCTGCCCAGGGTGAGGTTGGAGGGAGACGCAGGGAATTCACTGCTCAGGGAAATTCACAGGGAAATTCAACAATTCACAGGGAATTCAGCAAGGATTTTATCTGGGGCTGCTCCCTGGGGGTGTGGACTGACCCCAGTCCTCCTTGGGGAGGAGCCCTCCCTCTGCTCCAGCCAAACTCCCCTGCAGTCCAGCAATTAATCACTAATGACTGCTGATGAGGAGCACTACTCCTCCCCGCCAGACTGCTGGGCAGTCATTTCCCACCCAAAGCACTCCTCTGGGCACATCCCTGTGTGCCCACAGCTGGACTTGGGGTCACTCCTGTGTCTTGGTTTGAAAAGCCGGGAGTCTGCTAAGGAAGGCAGGAACCTCCCCTGAAATGGAGAATGTAAACCCTCCCCACTCCTCCGAATTGCTATAAATTTTAAATTAAGGGACTCTCAGGCAAAAGATATGGGAGCGGGAAATAACAGTTATTTAATAGGAAAAGGAAAAAAATAAAATAATAAAATAAACAATGCAGTAAACTAAACCAACACTGCCAGAGTCAGAACCCAAGCTGACACCCTGTGGGTCAGGCTGTTGGCAGCAGTCCCATTGGAATTGTGGCTCAGCCCTCCTGCAGTGTCAGGGCTGGTTCTGCTGGAGCAGGGATCCTGGAGAAAGGTGCAGTCTCTTCCACTGAACATCCAGGGGAAGAAGAGGCAGCTGCTGTTCCTCTGGGCAATCCAGTGCAGAAGCCGTGCTGGTGTTCCAGAATCTCCAGATTCTATCCAGGTAGGAATGCTTGGCTCCTCCCTCTGGGCTCCCATCTCCCAATGGGATGCTGTAGTTCTTATCAGCCATGCAGGGACATTCAATAGCTGTTATCAGCAGGTGTCTCCCTGAGGGAGGTGTGAATGTGGTGACTCAAAGAGAGAGATAAGGCAAACTGCCCCTTGACAAAAGATAATCTGCCATACAGATGGTAATTGAAAGCATCTTGCATTGCAAGGAGGCTGCATCCTCCAAAATGCAGAGGAACTCCCAGGGGAATGCCCCATGGCCTCTGCCTTGATTGGAATAAAGTAAAAGGACTCCTCTGTCTCCTTTTTGGCCATAAACCTCTGGTGTTTGTGGATTCATTTTCCTGACACTGTCAGGCTGGGTGTGTCAGCCTGAGCCTGGCACAGGGAATGGGAGAATGGGGAAGGAGAGTGGGAGATGGGGAAGGAAAGTGCAGTGGAGCCACGCTGCTTTCCTGCTTTCTCCTTCCCTAATGGACTCGATAATCGACTGGCAGCAGGAGTGAAAATGCTCTGGCCAGGCAGTGCCTGGAACATATGATCCCCTCCAGGACCTGGGGGAGGGAAACCGCCCCGAGAGGCAGGGATGGAGCAGGGAGCACCCTGAGCAATGTAGTGCCATTGCTGAAGGGGCACTGCCCCCTCTGCCTCACCTGCCCAGGGCAAGGATGGGCTTTGCTGACACCCCTGCCTGGCTGACCCTGCCTCACCTGGCCAGGGCCACCCCAGCTGAAATAAACACGGGCAGGAGACTTTTCCCCTTTTTAATGCCTTTATTAAAAGTGTTCAGCTCGGATGGGGAGAACTGATAGGTCCGCACTCATGCCGCCACTGCTCCCAGGAGTGACTCAGAGGAGGAAGAAGAATTGTGATTCTGTGATTCTGTCCTCATGAGAGCATCGGGGAAATCCCATGTTCACTATTTTGGTTTGACTCCCAGGGTCCTGCCTCTAGCTGAGGTCCTTCCTTGGCTGGGGCAAGGGGCAAAAAGGGGTCTCTGTCCCAGACATCTTTTCATAAAAAATCCTTTCTTTAGGATTTTTCCTCCTGAGAAGCTGAGAGGCCTCAGGAACAAAATGTAAACAATGATTATCTGCTGCTGTGGGATGCAACAGGTGGATCTGTGATTGGCCCATGTTGGATATCTCTAATTAATGGCCAATCACAGTCAGTTGGCTCAGACAGAGAGCCGAGACACAAACCTTTGTTATCATTCCGTCCTATTCTATTCTTAGCCAGCCTTCTGATGAAATCCTTTCTTCTATTCTTTTAGTATAGTTTTAATGTAATATATATCCTAAAATAATAAATCAGCCTTCTGAAACATGGAGTCAGATCCTCGTCTCTTCCCTCATCCTCAGACTCCTGTGAACACTGTCATACTAGGGCGAGGGGCAAAAAAGGGTCTCAGTATCTCTGCAGGCTCTGGGCTTTGGTCCTCACATCCAGACATCACTTTGATCTCTTAATTCTGTGTTGGCTTGTTGTTTTGGGGGTCTTTTGGTAAGTTTGGTGGGGTGGTTTTCCCGTGGCATGCTGGCTCCGAGGTTATTTGTGGTGGTGCTCACAGGCGTTCTTGGATGAGGGAAGAGATAAGAATCTGATTCCATGTTTCAGAAGGCTTGATTTATTATTTTATTATATATATTACATTAAAACTATACTAAAAGAATAGAAGAAGGGATTTTATCAGAAAGCTAGCTAAGAATAGAATAGCAAAGAATGATAACAAAGGTTTGTCGCTCGGCTCTCTGTTCAAGCCAGCTGACTGTGATTGTCCATTAATTAGAAACATTCAACATGGGCCAATCACAGATCCACCTGTTGCATTCCACAACAGCAGATAATCATTGTTTACACTTTATTCCTGAGGCCTCAGCTTCTCAGGAGGAAAAATCTTAGGGAAAGGATTTTCCATAAAAGATGTCTGTGACAGTTATTTTGCATGCCCTCTGATGTCCCCCCTATGTCCTCTCTTTCACTGTCTGAGGAGGGTCATCCACCTGGCAGCAGTCAGGGTGGTACTGACAAAAGGAGTAGTTAACTACAATAACAAACAGGTAGAACTCCACCCTGGCAGCAACTGGTCCAACCTGTTCACTCTGCAACTTTAAAAAAAAAATTGGCAGCTTTTTCTACTTATAACACCAGCAGCACCCTGTGGAGGCTGGCACCAGCCAGGGGGTGCTGCCAGCCTGGACACAGCTCTGAACAGCGCTGCCTGCTCAGGGTGTGCAGAAATCATTAGAGGCAGGGGCCATGGAAAGCAACCTTTGAACTGAGGGGCTGTGCCCCTGTCCCCTGATCCCCCTTACATAAATCATCTGCTGAGGTCACTGCTGTCCCCAGCTCCTCCGGGGTGGCTCCTGGAGGGCCTCAGTGACATGATTATCCCTCCTTAGCGGAGCGTTTCCAAAGCCCAAGGAGGGCTTTGCTCGCTAATCTGGCATTCAGTGCAGATAATAGGCTTTGAGATGAAGCCCTCCTGGAGTCTATTTTAAGGTGGTTTTGTGGTTTGTCGGCTGTCGCAGCAGGAGCCATCCTGTCACAGCACTGCGGGGACACTGCCACCTCAGGGGCACTCTCACCCTCTGTCCCCTGCCACAGAAGCTCATTCCTGTGCCCACGAGCCATAACCAGCTCTCCAATGTAGGGTCTGTGTCCCTTCAAAGGTGGGGTTTGTGACACCCCCAAGGTGGGGTCTGTGACACTCCAAGGTGGAGTCTGTGACACCCCCAAGACTGGTCTGTGACATCTCCAGGGTGGGATCTGTGTTCCCTCAAAGGTGGGATCTGTGACACCCCCAGGGTGGGGTCTGTGACACCTCCAATGTGGGATCTGTGACCCCTCCGAGGTGGGATCTCTGACACCCGCAATGTGGGGTCTGTGTCCCCTCCAAGGTGGGATCTGTGACCCCTCCAAGGTGGGGTCTGAGACATCTCCAAGGTGGGATCTGTGACACCTCCAAGGTGGGGTCTGTGACATCTCCAAGGTGGGATCTGTGACCCCTCCAAGGTGGGGTCTGTAACACTTCCGAGGTGGGATCTGTGACACCCCCAATGTGGGGTCTGTGTTCCCGCCAATGTGGGGTTTGTGACACCCCCAAGATGGGGTCTGTGACAACCCCAAGATGGGGTCTGTGTCCCCTCCAAGGTGGGGTCTGTGACACCTCCAAGGTGGGGTCTATGACGCCTCCATGGTGGGATCTGTGACATCTCCAGGGTGGGATCTGTGACACCTCCAAGGTGGGGTCTGTGACCCTTCCAAGGTGGGGTCTGTGACACCTCCAAGGTGGGGTCTGAGACATCTCCAAGGTTAGGTGTGTGTCCCCTCCAATGTAGAATATGTGACACCCCCAAGATGGTGTCTGTGACAACCCCAAGATGGGGTCTGTGTCCCCTCCAAGGTGGGATCTGTGACACCTTCAAGGTGGGGTCTGTGACCCTTCCAAGGTGGGGTCTGTGACACCTCCATGGTGGGATCTGTGACATCTGCAGGGTGGGGTCTGTGACACCTCCAAGGTGGGGTCTGTGACACCCCCAAGATTGGGTTTGTGTCCCCTGCACTCCCCAGCTCACAGAGCTCTGTGATAAGGTGTCACCCCTGTCCTACCCCCCGTGTGTGCCAGGGGGTACCACACTGGGAGCACTGGGAGCTGGGAATGCCAGGCTGGCACAGCTCTGGGAGTCTCCAGGGCTCTGTGGTCCAGCCTGGCATGCACTGGCAGAGCTGCAGGGATTTGTGGACTGGAATAGCATGAAATGATGCTGAAAATCCGGGTTAATCTGAACCAGCTCCAGAGGCCAGTTCTGCCAGAGCCGCCTCTTTATCTGCAGTGTGAATCTAAATCCACAGCAGGCTTAGCTTGGGTCTTGGCAGCTTTATGTCGGCTCTGATTAGTTCACATCACCTTCTTTACAGCTGCCTGGCCCTCTGCTGGGGAGCCTGCCTCCAGATTGTCAATATTTTATATTTATACAACAGTGTCACAGTGCTCAGGGCAGCTTCCAAAAACGTCCCCTGGCTCCTGCCTCCCTGTGAGCCGCATCCCTGGGAGATGCTGTCCAGCACCCTGGGACAGCCAGCACGTCACAGAGGGTGGGACATCACCCTGAACCCCTAAACCAGGCCTAAATCTGAGCCAGGCAGGAGGAAGAGTAGCCTAGGTTGAGGTCTAAAGAGAATGGGAGGGGTAGTGGGGTTCAGATTGAAGTTGCTAGGAGCAAGGCTAGCATTGGAGTTGTGATAAATAAGATAATAATTATCCCTGTGATAAATAATTAAACTGGGGAGCATGTTGATGGTCAAATGGGTTCCTTAATAAATTGTTTTACCCCATCTGCTAGGGGCTGTAGAATTCTGAATGTGCCAACAATGTTTGGGCCCTGTGACAGTGTTCACAGGGGTCTGAGGATGAGGGAAGAGATGAGGATCTGACTCCATGTTTCAGAAGGCTTGATTTATTATTTTATGATATATATTATATTAAAACTATACCAAAAGAAGAGAAGAAAGAATTTCATCAGAAGGCTGGCTAAGAATAGAAAAAGAAAGAATGGTAACAAAGGACAGAGAGTCCGAGACAGCTGGGCTGTGATTGGCCATTGATTAGAAACAACCACATGAGACCAATCACAGATGCACCTGTTGCATTCCACAGCAGCAGATAATCAATGTTCACATTTTGTTCCTGAGGCCTCTGAGCTTCTCAGGAGAAAACATCCTAGGGAAAGGATTTTCCATAAAAGATGTCTGGGACAGGGCCCTTTTAGCCTCATGTGTAGCTTAGGATTTTGTGCTCTACCAGTGTGAGCAAGGCCACTGCAATTAAGATTGAGAGGATATAGGAGGGGGATATGATGAGGTTAATTAAGAGAGGGTAGTTAGGAGAGGGTAGTTAGTCATGGGAGAGGGAGAGGAGAGGAGAGGAGAGGAGAGGAGAGGAGAGGAGAGGAGAGGAGAGGAGAGGAGAGGAGAGGAGAGGAGAGGAGAGGAGAGGAGAGGAGAGGAGAGGAGAGGAGGAGAGGAGAGGAGAGGAGAGGAGAGGAGAGGAGAGGAGAGGAGAGGAGAGGAGAGGATACTCAGGAGTTTCACAACAGGGCACTGACAGTTCAGGCTGCCATGGACTGCCAGAAGCCCTTTCCACTGAAGCTCCTGAGGAAGGTCTGAAGGTCTGCACCAGATGCCAGCAGGGCCAGGATGAAGCCAAAAAGCAGAGACTGTGTCAGCTGCTGGGATAGAAAGTGTAAATCCCTGGCTGTTGGCTGAGAAAAGCTCCATTGCTGCCCTAAATTATTTCTGCTCTGTTCACTGCTGTCCCCAGCTGCCTGTGCTGGGCCATCCCTGCTGCAGCACAGGCTCGTAATATGCTGTAATTAAGTGGGCACGAGTCTAATCAGTCTGCAGAGAGCCTTGGACAAAGGCTCTGCTAATCCCTGCTCTCCCCCTGCAGCAGCAGGGATGTGACAAAGCACAGCAGAGCACAGGTTGTAGCCTGGTGAATTCTGCTGTGCAGGCTGAGCTGCTCCAGCCCTGTCTCAGCAGCTGCACAGGGGGAACAGCCACAGCCTCCAGCTCTCGCCTGGGCACAGGGATCTGAGCCAGGAACATCCTGGGCAGAGCAGGGCAGCAGAATCCCCTGGAAGGGAGCACACAGCCCCAGGAGTGCCAGCACTGCTCTGAGCAGGGAGACTCAGGCTGGGGAAATCCTGCTCTGAGCTCAGCAGGAAGGATGCTGCAAACACTGACTGTGCTCTGTGTAAGAACTGAAAGGGCTCCTGAGAGCTCTTGTTCCTCCAGAGAGGTCACAGAACCACAGAGTCACAGAACGACAGAATGACAACCATAGAACCACAGAATCATACAATCACAGAACCACAGAATCACAATCACACAATCAGACAATCACAGAACCACAGAATGAGAGAATCAGAAAATCACAGAATCACAGAACCATAGAATCACAATCACAAAATCACAGAATGACAGAATGACAGAACCACAGAACCACAGTCACAGAATCACAGAATCCCAGAATGAGAGAATCAGAAAATCACAGAATCACAATGACAGAAACATAGAATGGCAGAATCTCAGAATCGCAGTGACAGAATCACAGAATGACAAAACTACAAAATCACAGAATCACGTAACCACAGAACCACAGATCCACAATCACAGAATCACAGAATCACAATGACAGAATCACACAATCACACAATCAGACAATCACAGAATGACAGAACCACAGAATCACAGAGTGGTTTGGGTTGGAAGGGACCTCAAAGCCCATCTGCCATGGGCAGGGACACTTCCCATTATCCCAGGTTGCTCCAAGCCCAGTCCATCCTGGCCTTGGACATTTCCAGGGATCCAGGGGCAGCCACAGCTGCTCTGGGCACACAGTGCCAGGGCCTGCCCACCCTCTGAGTAAAGAATTTCTTCCAATATCCCATCTAACCCTCCACTCTCTGAGTTTAAAGCCAACCGCTTGTCCTGGCACTCCATCCCTTGTATGTTGTCCCTCTCCATCTTCCTTTTTGGCTCCTTCAGGCACTGGAAGGCCACAGCTGGGTCACCCCAAAGCCTCTGTTCGGGTTCTGGCTGCTCAAACATGGTCACAGCCTCTCGGGGCTTCTGCTGGTCAGAGTGACCCCAAGATGTGTTAGAAAGTCTCTTTTCCAGCCTAGCTGTCGAAGAAGGAGTCAGAGCTCTGCAGTTCTCAGTCTCAAGGTTGTTTATTGTATCTTATCTATAAAATTCTTTCTCCTGTCCGGCTGAGATCCATCCAGCAGGACAGACAGAGGCACACTGGTGTTATCTTTTTATACTAAAAACTGAGTGTACAATGTTTACAATAACTTCCCAATACCCATCACCTATGTTAGACAGTGAGCTTCTACTCTAAACCCATCCAAAAGTGCCACCATCACAGCAGAAGATGGAGGCCAAGAAGAAGAAGAAGGAGAAAGGCTGGACATGCCCAGATTCCTCCATCTTGCCTCCTAAATCCCCATTCTAAAACCCCAAAAATCTATTTTTCACCCCATGACAAACAGATTATTATTCTATTTATACTTTTGTGGCTTGCAAATCCTCATATAAGGTTGGTAACTTTTTCCATGGGTCATAATCAAAGTCACAGGGGTCTTGGGCTCTGTGCTGGCGTCTCTGAGCCCCCTGGCAGGGGTTTGGGCAATCCAGGACAGCCAGAGGGATGTCCCAAATTCTGACAACACCCCAGGAGAGGTCACTGTCCCTTACAGCAGAGCTCCTGCTGCCTTTGTACCCTGGGAGGTGTTCCAGGAGTGCAGGGAGCCATGAGCTGTCCCTTTGGCCCCTCTCCCCCATGGCAGCAGAGGAGTTAAAGGCTGAGCTCTCCCCATCCATCCATCCATCCATCCTGCACATCTGACGGCCCCATCTCTTCAGCAGGCCCAGATTGATTTCTTGACTGGGAGCAATGAGCAGCTTCACATGAAAAATGAGGGTTTGTGGCGTCAATAGAAGTTCTAATTACAACTTAAACCCAGGACATTCTTTACAGAGCACACAGGATTTACAGCGCTCGCAGGTGGGCGTGCAGCCCGTTCTAATTAAAAGCAGCACTGCAGATTGCTGCAGCCAGCCTGGCCCCACAAGGGCACTGCTGCTGGCACTGAGCTCGCCAGGGAGGCACTGGGCACCCCAAGGGCACTGGGGAGCTCCAGTTCTGTAGGACAGATGGGGGTAGGATGGTGGGGATGGACAGAGAGCAGAGATCTCTGCAGCCAGGGCTGGGAACTTGTGGCTTATTGCAAAGGGCCTGGGTGCAGGGCCCTGCTGGGAGCTGCCAGCCATAGCTCAGAGCAGGCTGAGAGAAGAGAGGGGGAGAGAGGATGAGAGGGTGAGAGGGTGAGACAGTAAAAGGGGCAAGAGCTAAGAGACAAGAGGTAAAAGTGTGAAGTTCCCGTTAAAATACCATGAATCATCTTCCTTGTTGAATATTCTCATTCTCACTAACCAATCTAGTCCAAGATACAAATCCTACAGCATTTCCACACAGCCTATTAGAATCATTACATTCCCACACTGGGTTACATTTTAAACCCTAAAAACTCCTCTTTGGGCCCCTTCTGCCAAGCTGGCAGGGTCTGCTCTGAGCCTTGGGCCTGTCTGCAAGCAGAGGGTGTTGTTCCGTCAAAAGGGGATCACCTTCAGCTGGCCATGCCATTGTTTTCCAGTTGTTCAGTAACTGAGGGATCTCAAAGCTTGCTTTCATTTCAATCTCACTTATAGTTTCCATATTGTCAAAATCTCTTGCCAGACAATTATATTTATAAGGCTTTCCTGTTTCATCTTCCCCAACACAGTTCCTCCTCCCTCTCCTCTCTGCTGTGGCTCATGAGCTGCCCACACTGGCCCAGCCAGGGACGGATGGTCCCCACTGCCCAGCAGGGTCACCCTGGGCCCACCCCAGATCTCTGTGGGACGTGTAAAGGGCAGAGCTGGGGCACACAGAGTCAGGGAATCACAGAACAGCCTGAGCTGGATCCACCAGGATCATCCAGTCCAACCCTGTCCCTGCCCAGACCCCCAACAACCCCACCCTGGGCATCCTCAGCTGAAATATCCAGAGGGATCTTTGATCCTGCTCCTGGATCCCCCTGGGACCCTCTTGTTTAAGAAAAAAAAAATTCTTTTTCTAGAGCCAGAGGTGCTCTGAAGACATGTAGGAGCAATGAAATCCTCATCCTCAAGTGTTTGGATGTACTTTCAGGTTGAATGAATATTTCTGATGGTCTCCCACCCATTACATTTTTGTCGAATTTATTGCAAAATTCTAACTCTTACATTTTTACAATGAACATCTTTTATGCTGCTGTTTAGATCACATGATGGATTTGTGATAAAGTCTCATATAAATGTTGCAGGAATCTTGAGGTTTTATTGTCTGCATTGCTTTCTTGCTCATCCGGTCCTGTCTCTGCCCAGAGCCCCCAACAGCCCCTCCCTGGCCATCCCTGCAGCGCTGCCCAAATTTCTCCCCCATCCTTCATCTCCCCCATCCCTCACTCTCACACAATCATGGAATGTGCTGAGCTGGAAGGGACCCACAGGGATGATCAATCCCAAAGCCAAACCCTGCCCAGAGCCCCCAGCAAGCCCAGCCTGGGCATCCTGAGCTGGAATATCCACAGGGATCATTGTTCCAGCTCCTGAACCCCTGTGCCACACCCCTGTGCCAGTCCACTGTGCCTGAACCTGTGATGGTGTTCACAGGGGTTTTCAGATTGGGAAAGAGTCAAGGATCTGACTCCATGTTTCAGAAGGCTGATTTATTATTTTATGATATACATTACATTAAAACTATACTAAAATAATAGAAGAAAGGATTTCATCAGAAGGCTAGCTAAGAATAGAATAGCAAAGATCGATAACAAAAGCTTCTGTCTCGGACAGAGAGTCGAAGCCAGCTGACTGTGATTGGCCATTGATTAGAAACAACCAACATGGGCCAATCAAAGATGCACCTGTTGCATTCCACAGCAACAGATAATCAATGCTTACATTTTGTTCCCTTAGGCCTCTCAGCTTCTCAGGAGAAAAAATCCTAAGGAAAGGATTTTCCATAAAAGATGTCTGCGACAAGACCCCTTTGCCAGAACCCTGGCAGCTGCCCCAAGGCCCTGAGAGCAGTCACAGGTGTGTGGGATCTGAGGTTTCTAACAGATCCCCAAAAGGAGCCAGAGCAGGAGGAGGACACAAACAGAAAATGTTGAGCAGATCTTCCTCACTTGGTGAGTTTTCCTGGCTCCTTGGACATTTCCGAGAGTCCATAATAATTTCCACTGGGGATCTGGCTGCCCCAGCCATGGCAGCAGCTCAGCTTCTCATAGAGGGCACAGGGATTAGGGAATGAGCCCTTGCTGGTGGATGTCAGGATCCAGGATGAGCAGAGATGGTGTTGTGGTGGTGAGGGGGTGTCTCCCTGTGGAGCCCTGGTGCAGCCCTGCTAGCCTCTCCCAGTGCCTCCCTATTCCCAGCTCTGCTCCTGGACTGGAGGAGATCCCCCCGAGACATTCCCTGCTCAGGGTTTGTGGAGCTGAGCCAGGTTACAGGGAGCAGGGAGAGCGCACTGATTTCTCAGGGCTGGGAGCCAAATTACTGCTGCCGTGAGCTGCTGCTTTGGAGAGCAGAAAATCCCAGCAGAAGGTGAGAGGCGAGGAAAGTGCAAAGCACCAGGACTCCCCAGCAATCACCCCTGCCCCAGCTGGACCCTGGGGAGCTGGAGCTGGGTTTGGAGGCCAGGAGATCAGTGCTAAGCATCATCTCCACAGCTTTTTCCATGGGGAGCTTGCAGAGGCAGAGAGGTGATGCTGGAAGCTGCTACCCAAGGATCTGTGCCCTGGATCAGAGCCTGGGAGTGCTGGCTGACAGCAAAGGGCAGCACAGGGACCTGCCCAGTGATCCAGAGCCATCTGGGACTGGAGGGCTGGGCTGCTGCTCCTGCAGGAAAAGCCACCAACAGCCAGCAGCCAGACTGACAGACCCAGGGGGATGTGAGGATGTGACCCTGCTCGGAGCTGCCAGCCCCAGAGAGGCCACAGCTGCCTGTGGGTAAGCCAGGAACTGCCCCCATGACTCAGCCAGTCCAACCAAAGCTCACCACAAACAGCTGTGGGGCCCAGGATGTCCGGGATGAGGCAAAACCTCCAGCTCCTTCCTCCCTGCTCGCTGAGTTTCCTGATTAGAACGAGATAAACCAGGCTGTGTCATGCAGCCCTGATGTGGGCGAGCAGCTCCGAGCCCAGATGTGAGCAGCCCCATCCTGACACGCCTGCTCTGCTTTATCAAAGCTGTCCAAACGCCATCAAAGTCCTTCCGTGTGGTCCCTGTCACTCCCACGCACACCAGGAGTGTCCTGGGGCGTGATCCTGTTGGGATGGGAGCACAGCAGGGGCTGGGTGTGAGCAGGGGAGAACCCCTGAGCTGTTGTGCCCCAAAGCTCCCCATGATTGCCCTTCAGAGAAGGGGGAACACTGGAGGATGGGAAGAGATCCTGATCCAATGGTGTCCAATCCCTGCAGCCCTCAGTGTGTCATGGCACAGAATTCCAGGTGCTCCAGAAGATGCCCAGGGGTGCCTGGGGGTGATCAGGGTCATCCTGCACTCTGAGGCTGCTCCTTGTGCCCCCACATCTCCAGACAGGCTCAGTCCAGCCCCTGGGCTCAGCCACATCCCCCCGAGCTGATGTGCCCCAAAACTCCCCATGATTGCCCTTCAGAGAAGAGAGAACACTGGAGGATGGGAGGGATGGGAAGAGTTCCTCATCCAATGGTGTCCAATTCCTGCAGCCCCCAGTGCGTCATGGCACAGAATTCCAGATGCTCCAGAAGATGCTCAGGGGTGCCTGGGGGTGAACAGGGTTATCCTGTGTCACTTTGGTTGGTTAAGATTTTCTAAGATTTCTGATGTTGACATTCTTGTAGTGAATTTTCTCACACACTTTCTGTAAATAACTCATTGTTTTACATTCTTTTATAGAGGAGGAGAAAGTTGATAGACTGTTGGTTTGACTAGTGTCATTGGAGAAGTGGCATTGTCACCCTCCAAACTGCTGTCACTTTTGGAAAACTATAAATGTTGGAGTTAGAAAATAAACTTTTCCTTTTTCTTCACCTTGAGAACAGCTCTGTGAGCTTGTGTTCCTTTGTGTCCTATAGTGGCAATCCTGCACACTGAGGCTGCTCCTTGTGCCCCCACACCCCAGAGAGGCTCAGTCCAGCCCCTGGGCTCAGCCACATCCCCTCAGGCTGTTGTACCTGTTCCTTGGGGTTCCTGTGGGATTTCTGTCAGTGTAAAAGGAGCCCCAAAGCCACATCCCTGCAAGAGTTCATCCCCAGAGAGGAGGAGTCTCAGACTGTGACAAAATCCCCTTCCACCCATACTGTACCATTAAAGACATTCTAGGATTCTTACTAATACTTTCCCTACTCGTCTCCCTGGCCCTATTCTGCCCCAGCCTCTTAGGAGACCCAGAAAACTTTATTCAGATCAGGGCCTTGGGATGAATTTTGCCTCTGTCCAGGACCCCAAAACAAATCCCTGCCGTGTTTGGACTTGGTCTGCAAGGAGAGATAGTGGAGAAGATTTGCTGTGGGTTTCCTCCTCAAACATGAGGCTCTGGTGACTGCATCACCTGCAGTTTGTGTGGGGCTGATCCACATTTTGGGGAAGAGTTTCTGTCTTTCCAAACAGGAAGGATATTTTTTCTGTGCTAACCAAGATTTTTGCTTCTGTTGCTTTGCTGTGGAGCATCCCATATGGGGATTAGGGTTTGGCTCAGCCTCTCCCCAGCAGTAATTGTTCCTGTCACATGAAGCATCCCAGAAACAGCCCTAGAGGAGCCCCTTTCCAGGAAATCAGAGAATCATGGAATGGGACCTTAAATCCCATCCAATTCCATCCCCTGCCATGGCAGGGACACCTCCCACTGTCCCAGGTGCTCCAGCCTGGCCTTGGGCACTGCCAGGGCTCCAGGGGCAGCCACAGCTGCTCTGGGCACCCTGGCACAGCCCAAACCTCTCTAACCAGCCCTTGCCAGGCTACAAACCCCCTGTGGGAAATGGCACTGGGGGCACCTGCAACCAGCCAGGAAATCATTCTTTCCTTTCCTTTCTCCATTTGCTGCAATGGGTTTTGGTGCTGGTTTCCATCCTTGATTGAGGAATGTGAATGCCAGAGTGGTTTGGGTGGGAAGGGATCTTCAATGGCAGCTGATTGCAGCCCAGGGCCACCTGCCACTGTGCCAGGTGCTGCCAGCCCCAATGTCCAGCCTGGCCTTGGGCACTGCCAGGGCTCCAGGGGCAGCCACAGCTGCTCTGGCAATTCCAGCCCAGCCCCTGCCCACCCTGCCAGGGAACAATTCCCAATTGCCAAGATCCCATCCAGCCCTGCCATTCCTCTGCCACTGGCAGCCATTCCCTGGCTCCTGTCCCTCCATCCTTGTCCCCAGTCCCTCTGCAGCTCTCCTGGAGCCCCTTCAGGCCCTGCAAGGGCTCTGAGCTGTTCTGGAGCCTTCTCTTCTCCAGGGGAGCACCTCCAGCTCTTCCAGAGCTCCAGACCAGAGGGGCTCCAATTCACTGCTTCCCCTTTGGACTCATTCCCAGAAGTCAACAGGGAAGCACTGCAAGAGCATCTTGTAGGTGGACAAAGGGACTTTTTGGGGGGATCCTGGGCACCCCTCGGCCAACAACACCTGTGAGACTTTGTGGTATGAGCAGGTGACAAACACATCATGTGCACTTTGAACCCTGAAGGAAGAATGTGGGGTTTGGAGTGGGGGAAAAAAAAATTAAAAATCCTTGTTATGACAGGTTCCTCGTGCTCCCAATCTCCCAGCTGAAATCCTCCCCTCTCTGGGTGTGCAGGAGCTGATAAGGAGGCAGGGAAGAGGCGCTGGATCGCTGCACGCAGCAGCCAACGCCTGCTCCTCTGCTTTTATGTAGTTTGGAAGTGCTCTGAAACTGCTGGGCACAGACACTTCTGAGGCAGCAGCAACTTTGCACGGCGCAGTTGTTTTATGTCTGAACTGTACATACAGCAGTGAATAGAGCTCATAAAAGATGGATGTATTCTTGTTCTTTTTGCTGGTTTTGATTTATTATTTACTTCACTTTTTTCAACTCTTCCGAAGCGCTGTAAATCATCTAAATCATTTTTCTCCTCTGCTTGGCTAGTTTGGGGGAGCTGAAGCGAGATGATAGTGCCTCACCTCCTCGGCAGTGCGGGGTTTGCTGGGGGTTTTTCGGGAAGAGAGAGGAAAAAACAGGAAATTTGAGCTCTTAACATCTCCGCAAAGTAGCTCGGAAAGGCTTAAAGGTTTTCTCCCGTCTGCTGGCTGCTCTGCAGGGCTCTGAGGCTCAGCCTTGGCTCGGCTCTGGGAGCTCTCCTGGCTCAGGATCCCTGCCCTAAATAAGTGCAGGGAGGGTTTGCACGCCCTGCCCTTGCTGCAGGTCAAAAACAGAAAGAGGGGACAAGGACAGGAGTCCAGCCTGGGGTCTGCAGGGGTGGGGTGACACTTTCAAACACTCAGGGACAACTCTCAAGGCTGGCTCTGGGCAGTGCTCAGGGTCTGGCTCAGGGCTGGGCAGTGCCTGGAGATGTTCCCTCAGTCTGAGATGAAACATTCCAGCACCCAAAGCTCCTTCAGCAATGTCCCCCTGACCTCCTCAGTGCTGAGGGCGACCGAGCAGGGGCTCCAGCACCCACAGCTCCTCCACCAACTCCTGCCCTTCTGGGACTGGTTCACAGAGCAAATCAGTGCAGGAAGGGTTTGCACGCCCTGCCCTTGCTGCAGGTCAGAAATAGAAAGAAGGGACAAGGACAGGAGCCCAGCCTGGGGTCTGCAGGGGTGGGATGACACCTTCAAACACACAGGGAGGAGTCCCAAGGCTGGCTCTGGGCAGTGCTCAGGGGCTGGCTCAGGGCTGGGCAGGGCCTGGAGATGTTCCCTTGGTCTGAGGAGACACATTCCAGCACCCAGAGCTCCTCCAGCAGAGTTCCCCTGGCCTCCTCCATATTGATGGTGACCGAGCAGGGGCTCCAGCACCCAGAGCTGCTCCAGCACCCCGAGCTCCTTCAGCAATGTCCCCCTGGCCTTCTCTGTGCTGAGGGTGACTGTGTAGGGGCTCCAGCCCCCACAGCTCCTCCATGCTGAGGGCGACCTAACAGGGGCTCCAGCACACAGAAAAGAAAGGGGCATCAGTGTCCACAGGTGGAGCAGACACCACAAAGCAGATTTCCCAGGGCACTGGAGGTCAGTACACTGCTGTTGGAGCACGCCTGATGCGCCCAGCTCAGCGGGGTGGGAACCCAGACCCACTCCAAAGCCAGGCCAGAGACTCCTGCACACCTTGAGCCTTCCTCCCCAGCATGCCCTTGCTGGTCCCACTGCTTCTGCTGCCAGCTGCCAGCACGGGCACAGGAGGGAGGGGATCATTCCCAGCACCTCTGGAGGAGAATTTGGGTGTCCCCACCAAATGTAGATCTGAAGGGTGGAATCTGTGCCATCCACTGAGCAGGGAATGAATCCAGCCCCTGGATGAACCCATCAGCTAGATGAACCCAGCATTTCAAGCCCAGCAGAAGCACTGGGTGGTTCTGTCTGTTGAATTAAAGCCTTTAGAAAAATTAAGATATATTAATCCACATAGATATGAAATAGAAGTGTAGATTTAAGTTTTAAGCAAGTGCAAGTTACAGTTTTAAGTAAGTAGAAATACATCTTTTTAAGTAGAAATACATCTTAAGTGCCTTAAGACGCTGTGTTAGCCAGTAAAGCCCTAAAGAGAGGCACAAACAGAGCGGAGCCCTGGAAGCACCGAGGGCTCCTGGGGAAGCAGTGGATGGGGCACAGAGCAGGGCAGTGATCCTGCATCCCTTTCCCACAGCCGGGGCAGGGCCAGAGGGCTCCTCTCACCTCCCCACACTCTCAGCCAGAGCCAGGCACGTCATCCTCACAGCCAGGAGCACGCCAGGCTCGGGGCTGCCAGGGCTGCTCTGTCTCCTTCCTGTCACTTTGCGTCTCTTTTTTTCAGGAGGAATTCAGCTGCAGGGAGAGAAAACGAGCAAGCTGCTAATGAAAGGGCAGCTGCTGCTCGGTGTCAGGCATGTGAGACCCCACTGGGAGCTCAGCTGGGCGCAGTGGGTGGCTGGACACCGTTTATTTTTACATTAGAGCTATTTTCCTCTCACCCTGTCTGCTTTGTGCTCTTTATTTCTGAGTCAGTTCAGCCCCTGTCAGATGGACATCGATGCAGGATGCACAAACCTCCCCAGTGAAAGCTAATTTTGGGATAATAACCAATGGGGGAGGGGGGGGCCTTGGCTCAGCATCCCTTTGGCAGAGCTGTCCTTGGTGGGGGCACTGCCTGCCCTTGCCCACACTGCAGTCAGCAAGGAGGGTGGTGGGGAACACAGGGCAGAACCTCCAAATCAAATGCCAGGTGTTTAAAAATCACAGAATCACAAGGTTTGCATTGGAAAGGACCTTAAAGATCATCTCATTCCACCCCCTGCCATGGCAGGGACACCTCCCACTATCCCAGGGAGCTCCAAGCCCCATCCAGCCTGGCCTTGGACACTGACAGGGATCCAGGGGCAGCCACAGCTGCTCTGGGCACCCTGTGCCAGGGCCTGCCCACCCTCACGGGGAAGAATTTCCTCCTAACATCTGATTTAAACCTGCCTGTCTCTTTAAAACCATCCCCCCACGTCCTTTAAATATAAAAATTCTCTCTCCCTCCTGGGGAGGAAGGGAGCCCTGGGCCTGGGGGAAGGTTGCCAGAGCACAGGGTACCTGTGCCCCTGCAGGTGGGCAGGTGGGACATCACGAGCTGTGCTCGAGGACACGTGGCATCAGCACCAGCTGTGATGGGCACAGGGTGGCTGCAGTCTCCTCATTGTCAGCTGGTTTTGTGTTTTAAAAGCTGCAGTGTCCTTGTGTGAGAATGGGCTTTGGTGGGCAGACTGGATTCACTGGAAAGGTGAGAGATGGGAGGGCTCTGCAGGGCATTCAGATGTTGAGGCTTGCAGAAACAAATCTGTCTGGCAAAAAAATCCCTGAGTCATTTCTTTGTCCTGCATTTCTAATGTCCTGTAGGAATTCCCTCACATTCCCCTCCTTAGCTGTGGCTCTCTCCCCAATTATTCATAGTGGGGCTGGGCAGCCCAGCCCTCCCCAGGGGTGTGAGCAGTGTCCCTTGGCACCACAGTGATGGAGGTGACACTCCTGTCCCAGTCCCAGGGTGTGAGCAGAGCATCCCTTGGCACAGAGCTGGTGGAGGTGACACTCCTGCCCCAACCCAGCCCCAGCCCAGGAGTGTGAGCAGAGCATCCCTTGGCACAGAGCTGGTGGAGGTGACACTCCTGTTCCAGCCCCAGCCCTCCCCAGGGGTGTGAGCAGAGTATCCCTTGGCACCACGGTGATGGAGGTGACACTCCCATCCCAACCCAGCCCCAGCCCAGGAGTGTGAGCAGAGTGTCCCTTGGCACAGAGCTGATGGAGGTGATACTCCTGTCCCATCCTGCGGCACCTGGGCTCACCTGTGGGGAGCAGGGGAAGCTCCTGGCTGTCCCTGCCTGTCCTGCCTGCCTGGAGCTGTGCAGGTGTTCTCAGCACAGGTGTGACCCGCAGAGCCAGCCAGGGCACAGCAGCAGTTTCATTGCCATAAAATTGATGCTGATGAGGAGGCAGGGAGAGCCCAGCTCTGCTCTCATCATGGGGTGCCAGGGGAGCACCTTGGACTCTTCTGACCTCATTTCAGTTTATAAATTTAAGATGTAAATCTGAGTTAGACCTTCCCAGTTCCAGGCTGGCCAGTGGGGAATGGTCCCTTCCAGAGGGTGAAATCAAATTAGCTCTGCAAGGCTCACAAGCTCCAAGGTGGAGAATGGCATCCAGGAGGGCAAAGGGCACAGGGAAGTGGGGCAGAGCAGTGATGGTGAGGGTGAGGAGGAAGCAGTGGTGCAGCTGGGGACAATGTGAAGTCCCCGTGGCTGTGTCCTCATCCCCAGGGTGCAGGATGCTGCCAGGCTGTGACACAGCCAAGCACAGCGCTGCCCTGGTGCCCACACGGCTCTGCCTGAGTCAGCCTGACAGCAGAGCAGCAACAGACTCAGACATCACATTTAAATGCCCATAAATTTGGAAACAGAGCCAGAGCTCTTTAATCTTGGTTCATTTTTTCACTCGTAACGAGATAACAAAGGAAGCCAAGCACGAGCTCCAGTCATGAATTATTTAGGGAGGGCACATCCATCTCTGGTGGTTTGGGGTTTGCTCTGCCAGGCTGGGGTGTGCAGGGTGAGCAGCCCTGGCCGAGGCTGGCTGAGTGTGGGGTGTTCCCATCAGGGTGTGATGGGTGTGGGGTGAACCCATCAGGGTGTGATGGGTGTGGGCAGGGTGTGATGGGTATGGGGCATCCCCACCAGGGTGTGATGGTTGTGGGATGTCCCCATTAGGGTGCAATGGGTGTGGGGTATTCCCCATCAGGGTGTGATGGGTGTGGGGTGTCCCCATCAGGGTGTGATGGGTGTGAGGTGTCCCCATCAGGGTGTGATGGGTGTGGGATGTCCCCATCAGGGTGTGATGGATGTGGGGTGTCCCCATCAGGGTGTGATGGGTGTGGGGTGTCCCCATCAGGTGTGGGGTGTCCCCATCAGGGTGTGATGGGTGTGGGATGTCCCCATCAGGGTGTGATGCCCTGTAGGCACTGGGGAGGTTCATTCATTCATGGGCACAGTGAGGTCCCAAGCTCTGTGGTCTCCAGGATGGCTCTGAGGGCTCGTGCACAACCTCTCATCTTTTCATGGCAGGATTTTTCCTCATGGGAAGGGTGGGATTTATCACCACACACACTCCCAAACCAGAATATTTAACAAACGCTTGCCTTTATGCAGAGATCAGAAATCTCCCTCCAAGCAGGAAAAGGCAGCAAAGCAAGGGCCCAGAGCAAGATAATCTCAGCATGAGCCACCCCTGGAGCACGGCTGGGACCTTGAGGCACATGGAATGAGGGACCCCAGTGTTCCCTGGCTGGCTGTGGGGCCAGAACCCTCTGTCCTGGCTCCGGGCACGGCACAGCCCTGCAGAGGAGGCTGTGCCAGCACCAGGGCAGAGGAGCTGAAGGGGGGAAGCAGCTTTTCCACCCTGCTCAGAGCCTGGTGAGAAGGATGGAGGCTCCTGAGCAGCCTGGAGCACCAATTTCACGGAAATCCATTTATCTCTCCTTCCTGCAACCCTCACGACATGAATAAATGATGATTGCAGAAGTGATGAACCTGCCCCTGTTTAGGTGTGAAATGAATGTTTACAGGCACAGAATAAATCAAGTATCCCACGGGCGAGCAGCGGGATATTAAACCAAACACCTTTGTGTGCTCAGCCCTCGCTGGGAGAGGCCAAGGGTTTGAAGCCTGGCCAGGTATTGCCATCAGCCCCAGCGTGGCAGTGCCAAGCTCTGGGAGATCCCAGAGGATGAGGGGATGAGCAGCTTTCCTCTCTTTTCCCCCTCTGTCTGAAGCAGCACCTCTCTCCCCGCCCAGAGCCACAATCTGCACAGCCTCCAAGAAGTCAGGAATACAATGCAAATTCGTGAAGGATTGGCAAGAAATTGTGTGTGTGCTGCTCGCCTGTCAGCATGCAGAGTACTTCTAATCTTGTCACATAAATAATACGATTATGTAAAATATCAAACAGTTGGAATAAACTTAAAAGCCGCAATGTTCTAGTCGCAGACTTAATAGATGGGGGGGAGAAAGGAAAAACAACAACAAAAAAAAGTAAAATCCCTTTTTACACTGCGGCATGAAGGGGAAATGGCTCCTCTCTGAAATGCTGGAGCCTCCCAGGGGATGGGGAGGTGGGAGCTGCTCCTGGGGGCAGCTGGACACAGCCTCACCTGGGCAGGACTGATGGGAGCAGGGACAGCAGAGCTGTGCTCAGCAGGAGCCTCTGCCAAGGTCATTGAGGACTCTGGGGATGGAGCTGGTGTCCTCTGCTCACCAGTTTGCTTTTCCCCTCTGATGCCTCTGCTGTGGTGCTGGTGGCACAGGGCACTCCCTCCAACCATGGGGATTGTTCCAGGTGAGAGGAGAACAGTGATCCAGGAAATTGAGAGGAAAACTCTGATTCAGGAAATTGAGAGGAGAATACTGAGAGGACATTGAGAGGAAAACACAGATCCAGGACATTGAGAGGAGAATACTGATCTAGGAAACTGAGAGGAGAACACTGATTTAGGACATTGAGAGGGGAACACTGCGCCAGGAACCTGAAAGGAGAACACTGATCTAGGAAATTAAGAGGGAAATTCTGATCCAGGAAATTGAGAGGAAAACACTGCTCCAGGAAACTGACAGGGAAACATAGATCCAGGAAACTGAGAGAACAATGCTCCAGGAAATTGAGAGGGAAACTCTGATCTAGGAAACTCAGAGGAAAACACTGATCTAGGACATTGAGAGGAGAACACTCCTCCAGGAAAATGAAAGGACACTGATCCTGAAAATTGAGAGGAAAACACTGATAAAGGACATCAAGAGGAGAACATTGCTCCAGGAAAATGAGAGGGAAACACTGACCCAGGAAAATGAGAGATCACTGATGTAGGACATTGAGAGGAAAATACTGATCCAGGAAACGGAGAGGAAAACACTGATCTAGGAAATTGAGAGCAGAACACTGCTGCAGGACACTGAGAGGGAAACACAGATCCAGGAAACTGAGAGGGAAACTCTGATCCAGAAAATTGAGAGGAAAATGTTCATCTAGGAAATTGAGAGGAAAACACTGATCTAGGACATTGAGAGGAGAACACTGCTGCATGACACTGAGAGGAAAACACAGATCCAGGAAACTGAGAGGAAAACACAAATCCAGGACATTGAGAGGAAAACAGTGCTCCAGGAATATGAGAGAACACAGATCCAGAAAACTGAGAGGAAAACACTGATGAAAGACATTGAGAGGAGAACACTGCTCCAGGAAACTGAGAGGAGATCTAGGAAATTGAGAGGGAAACTCTGATCCAGGACATTGAGAGGGAAACACTGCTTCAGGAAACTGAGAGGAAAACACTGATGTAGGAAATTGAGAGAGCAATGCTCCAGGAAAATAGAGGAGAACACAGCTCCAGGAAACTGAGAGGAGAATACACTGATCCTGGAAACTGAGAGGAAAACACTGACCCAGGAAAATGAGAGGAAAACACAAATCCAGGATACTGAGAGGAGAGCACAGCTGCCGGTGCCTGCTGCGCTCCCATCCCACCCCCAGCCCCATCCCGGTCCAGGAGCGGGATACAGGGGCAGGGAGGGAGGCAGGGCTGAGCTCGGGGAGCTCTTTCCGCTCCCCGCATGGCTCTGCATCGCTAATGCCGCCCCAGTTCGTACCGCCCGCAGCGGAGCCGGCACCGCCGCAGGATGAGAGAGCAGCCCGCCGTGCCCAGGGAGCCGCCGCCGGGATTTTGCTGCTGGCCCCGAGATCAAGAGCGGCATGAAAAGCCAGAGTGCCTTTGTTAGAGCTCGCTAAAGAGCCGAGACTGACTGAGATGGAAAACAAAACCCTCTGCTCATCCCCTGCACGGGCTCGTGGAGAGCACAGCCTGAGTGCACTGACATGATTTATGGCTGTGACCCCCCAAATCCAGCTGGGAGCTGAAGCCAGAGCAACCTCAGAGCTTCATCCATCATCTCCCTGTGGAATACACCGGGGTCTTCCTCCTGAGCCCTGGAACAGGCTGCCCAGGGAATGGGCACGGCCCCGAGGCTGCCACAGCTCCAGGGATGCCCAGGCTGGGCTTGCTGGGGGCTCTGGGCAGGGTTTGGCTTTGGGATTGATCATCCCTGTGGGTCCCTTCCAGCTCAGCACATTCCATGGTTGTGTGAGAGTGAGGGATGGGGGAGATGAAGGATGGGGGAGAAATTTGGGCAGCACTGCAGGGATGGCCAGGGTGGGGTTGTTGGGGGGTCTGGGAAGGGCCAAGGGCAGGACTGGGTGAACAAGAAAGCAATGCACACAACAACACCACAAGATTCCTGCAGCATTTATATGAGACTTTATCACAAATTCATCATGTGATCTAAACAGCAACATAAAAGATGTTTCATTGTAAAAATGTAAGTGTTAGAATTTTGCATTAAATTCGACAAAATATAATGGGTGGGAGACCATCAGAAATATTCATTCAGCCTGAAAATACATCCAAACACTTGAAGATGGCGATTTCATTGCTCCTACATGTCTTCAGAGCACCTCTGGCTCTAGAGAAAGAGAATTTTTTTTTTTTCTTAAACAAGAAGGTCCCTTGTGAGTCTCTTCCAGCTCTGAACATTCTCTGATTCCATGATCCACCTTTCCAGGCCATTCCCTGGGCAGAGCCAGCGCAGCCCAGGCAGGGCAGAGCCTGTTTGTGCTTGGACAGCCCCAGCACTGTGCCATGCATGGGCTGCCTTTGGGGGCATGCAGGAGGAACTCTGTGCTGTGCACCATCTTCACAGGAGGCACAAAGCAGCCTCATCTCATCTGTTCCCATCCCAGCACCTTCCCTGGGGGCTGTGGGAGTGCTGGGGGCACTGAGGGCTGGCAGGGCAGGGTTGGCAGTGCAGACATTGCCAGGCAGAGCCTGGTCTGGGGCTGTCAGGGATGAGCAGTTCCAGGGCTGCAGGTTCCAGCCCCATGCTGAGGATGGTGCAGCTGCTTTGTGCCAATACCCCATCACTCCAGGCAGGGGGAGATGCTCTGCTGGAGCTGCTCCTCCCAGTCCAGGGTGTCCAATGGAGTCCTTGGGGTTCAACCCAACCCTGTGCCAGAGCCACCCAGAGGTCTCAAGGATGCAGGGAGGTGCCCAACCACACCCACAGCCAGTTCCTGCTGCTCAGGAAAACTGGGAGGAAGCTGGATCCCCTCTCCATCCTCCCACTCCCCTCTTGGCTCACATTGGTTTTGCCCTTTGTGATGTTCAGCTGCCACTTTTCAAAGGCAGCTCAAGCAGCCCTCTGTACATCACTTTTTGACCAAGTTTCCTTTATTTTTCCCTTTATGTCCTGCCTCTTTATTTGTTTAGAGTTCTATCTCTGGGATTCCAATTCCTCCTCAGGAGGTTGTTGCATAAGTAGCCTCCACACTGATTGCAAGGATTTTAATGCAAGATGCTGGTGCTGCCCAAGCAGAGACAGCGTGGGGCTGGAACCTGCAGCCCCAGACCAGGCTCTGCCTGGCAATGTCTGCACTGCCAACCCTGCCCTGCCAGCCCTCAGTGCCCCCAGCACTCCCACAGCCCCCAGGGAAGGTGCTGGGATGGGAACAGATGAGATGAGGCTGCTTTGTGCCTCCTGTGAAGATGGTGCACAGCACAGAGTTCCTCCTGCATGCCCCCAAAGGCAGCCCATGCATGGCACAGTGCTGGGGCTGTCCAAGCACAAACAGGCTCTGCCCTGCCTGGGCTGCGCTGGCTCTGCCCAGGGAATGGCCTGGAAAGGTGGATCATGGAATCAGAGAATGTTCAGAGCTGGAAGGGACCCACAAGGGACTCTCTTGTTTAAGAAAAAAATCTTTTTCTCTAGAGCCAAAGATGCTCTGAAGACATGTAGGAACAATGAAATCACTGTGAAACCTGGCAAGGTCTGCCCTGCCAGCCCTCAGTGCCCCCAGCACTCCCAGAGCCTCCGGGGAAGGTGCTGGGATGGGGACAGGTGAGAGGAAGCCTTTGGGCAGGGAGGACCATCCCTGTCTGCTGGAACATCCCTGCCCAGCTGTGCCCTGCTCCTGCTGCATCTCCCCCACGTTCAACACCAACAGTGATCTGCTTTCTCCAGACCTTGAGAAGTTTTGGAAGCCTTGGGATAAGGAATGGAGCCATGATATTTTCTGAAAAATCCTTTCCTTAGGATTTTTTCCTCCTGAGAAGCTAAGAAGCCTCAGGAAAAGAATGTAAACATTGATTATCTGCTGCTGTGGAATGCAACAGTTGCATCTGTGATTGGTCTCATGTGGTTGTTTCTAATTAATGGCCAATCACAGATCCAGCTGTCCAGACTGTCTGGTCAGTCACAAGATTTTATTACCATTCTTTTTCTATTCTTAGCTAGCCTTCTGATGAAATCTTTTCTTCTATTCCTTTACTATGGTTTTAATATAATGTATATAATAAAATAATAAATCAAGTCTTCTGAAACATGGAGTCAACATTCTCATCTCTTCCCTCATCCTGGAACCCCTGCAAACAGCATCACAAAGAACAAGCTCTGCTGTGCTCAGCCCAGTTCTGGAGCTCTCTCTGGGGGCACAGCTGGGTCCCAGGAGGGGAGGGACACGTGGCTGGGGCTGGTGGGGCCAGGGCCATGCCCGTGGAGCAGTGCCAGGCTGCAGCTGTGTGCCCTGCCCGGGGCACTGAGGCACTCACACCCTGAGCTGCCCTTCCTGCTCAGCACAGCAGCTGTGACAGCCCAGCTGAGCTCCGGGCAGGGCTCCTGCTGCTGCCACTGCCCAGCCCTGAGAGGGACACGGGTGTTGGGGAAGGTGAAACAGGAAAGCCTTATAAATGTGATTGCCTGGCAAAAGATTTTGAGAATATGGAAACTCTAAGCGAGATTGAAATGAAAGCAAGCTTGGAGATCCCTCAGTTATTGAACAACTGGAAAACAATGGCATGGCCAGCTGAAGGTGATCCCCTTTGGATCAAACAATCCCCTCTGCTTGCAGACAGGCCCAAGGCTCAGAGCAGACCCTGCCAGCTTGGCAGAAGGGGCCCAAAGAGGAGTTTTTAGGGTTTAAAATGTAACCCAGTGTGGTAATGTAATGATTCTTCTAGGCTGTATGGAAATGCTGTAGGATTTGTATCTTGGACTAGATTGGTTAGTGAGAATCAGAATATTCAGCACAGAAGATGATTTATGGTATTGTAGGGAACTTCGCTCTCTTAGCCTTTTACTCTCTTAAGCTTTTGCTCTCTTGCCTCTCTTACGCTCTTTCCCTCTCATCCTCTCTTTACCTCTCTCTCCCTCTTTGGGCCCTGCTCTGAGCTGTGGCTGGCAGCTCCCAGCAGGGCCCTGCACCCAGGCCCTTTGCAATAACCCACAAGTTCCCAGCCCTGGCTGCAGAGATCTCTGCTCTCTGTCCATCCCCACTGTCCTATCCCCCAATGCTCCTACAGAGTGCACTTCCCTGGCACTGTCCCTGCCCTGCCTCCCTCCAGCCTGTCTGTTCTGGCTGGGGACAGTGTCAAGGCCACTGCACAGAGCTGCCAATTTAATGAAAGAAAGAGTTCCTCTCATCTGGTGTTTTAAAAGAGGGAAGGGAAATTGCTGTCTGCAGGGCTCCAACAAAAACGGGAGCAAACCCTCCCACTCTCATTTAATGGACAAAAATCCCTGAGAAAATCTTCCCTGTGCTGAGCAGACCCTCACTCTGGGGCCCTGTGTCTCTGTGAGTGTGACCAAACCCCATTTCTAAGGACTTTTCCCCCTGTTCATCCCTGTAGGGGCTGGATGTGTTTCTGTGAGTGTGACCCACTTTCCTGGGCTGGAGCAGCCTGAGCCCCTGCAGGTCACATCCCCACGGAGCTCTGGGAGCCCTGGCCTTGCTGCTGCACTGATTCCTGGAGGAAAAGCCCTCTGTGATGCCAGAGAGCTGCAGCTGATGCCCACGCCTTGCCCGGGGCAGCCTGGCTGGGGAGCAGCTGCCTGCTCCGTGTGTGCTGCCTCCTCCTGTTCCACCTCCCCAGGCACTGGGAAATAAACCCAGAGCCCTGCCAAGGCAGCAGTGGGTGCCTCACCCCTCCTCACTCTCAATATACTACCCTGGGCACTGGGAGATAAACCCAGAGCCCTGCCTGTCAGCATCTTTAGCCTCAGCCATTCCCTGGCTCCTGTCCCTCCATCCTTGTCCCCAGTCCCTCTGCAGCTCTCCTGGAGCCCCTTCAGGCCCTGCAAGGGCTCTGAGCTCTCCCTGGAGCCTTCTCCTCTCCAGGAGAGCATCTCCAGCTCTCCAGGCTGGCTCCAGCTCTGTCACTCAGTGATCTCTGAGCTTCCATCCCATGCAATGCCCCTGGGACCCTCCCCAGCAGCTTTTGCTGATCCACCCCAGCACCAGGATGATGCTTTTGGAGCTCATCAGACCCTTGGCCAGGCCCTGGGTGTCCCCATTCAATTATTTTATAAAATGTGGGAGGGCAGAGCAGTGTGTCTGTCAGTGACAGCTCCAGGAGAAATCTCCAGTGTCACCTGATCCCTCTGCATCATCCCTGGGCTTGCAGCTCCCTTCCAGCCTGAGGCCAAGGGCTGGAAATCAGAATGGTTGGCTGCAGCAGCCGTGGTCTCCCACGAGGAAAGAATGGTTTTCCTCAGAAAGAATCCCACCCAGGTTTTTTGTGCCCTTCAGGACACCAAATTAAGGGTGGGGGCACAAAATCCCCCCATCTCCACATCTGAATCTTTCTTAGAAGCACAAGGAGGCTCCACCAGCCCGAACTCTGCTATAGCAGCCAGGGTCTCTCCCCCCAGCCCACCAGGGAATTCCCAGCCCCTCCAGACATGGGAGGAGAGCAGAGACCCCCTGCCCCTCCCCTGGCTTTGTGCAATCACCCTCCTCTGCCCCACTGAGCTCAGAGCCAGCCTGCAACCCAGCCCCTCTCCTGCTGTTATCCAAAGGCAGGAATTTCTCTTTCTGGGCAGGAATGAGCATTGCCAGCACCGCCTCCCTCCCATTATGAAGAGCTACAGCTCGGTAAATCTCATCTTAGCCAAGGGCATCACCCCTCACCAGTTAGCACTAGATCAAACCCAGGTTTATTCAGCCTCCCGCTAATCCCTCTGCAACAAGAGCCACCTGCAGCCCGGAGCCCGGGATTCCGCGGGGATTGGCGTGCAGGTGTCTTGATTTCATCATCCCTTCGGAAACGGCAGGGAGAGGAGAGGCTGTGCCTGCAGGGGCTCAGAGAGCAGCAAACTGGGGCTGATGGTTCCCCCCCATGGACACTTCTGAGAGGCCAAAAAGCATTGGGAAGAGATGGGGGAAAGAAAGCAAAAAAAAAAAATAAAAAAAAAAAAAAATCTTATTTTCAAGATTTCTCTGGTACTTAAAAGCTTGAGACCCGCAGGGGAAGCTAATAAATTTTAAATAGTTTGGAGAGTTGAGACCAGCAGTTTAACTTTGTGCTGCTGCTGAGTTGTTTTCCAAGTGTATTTAATGAAACCCTTCATTATGTTCAGATAATTACGATCTTTGCCTTCCTGGTGCTGCTGGAGTTCACCATCTGTGCTCACAGGTTCCTGCTCCATCCTGCCACAGTGGGAACCTGAGGCACTCGTGGGGCTGGGCCACATCTCCCAGGTTTGGGGGCTCAGGGGTGTGATAGATGAGTAATAAAATGATTGACTCTCACAATCAATGGACAAATATCATGTATGTAGGTTAAGAAAAGTTTTATAAGTTTATAATTATGTTATATTTATGGTTATGATAACTTCACATGGGAAGTGACAAGGGACTCTTATCAAGGGACAGCTGGGTTGGGACACCTGGGAGGGCTGGCTTGTCACTGTAGAATATCTGATCTCAAATCAGGATTTGAGGAAGAGATCACCACTGAAGAAGGGGTTGATGGACAAAACTTTGGGAGGGGTTAAAGGGTTAAAAAGGAAAAAAAGCCTCCATGGTGAGGGGGCTGAGCACATGGCGGGGAAAATCTTTTGCTCCCGGTGCCATAACCTTTTTCCTTATCCAGTCTTCTGTTGTATTTTTGAATAGGTTTAATAAACCTTCCCAAACTATGAAAAGTGAGCAGTTATTTCTCACACCTTTGTTAGTTTGGGGACACCGGCCCTGGAGATCCACCACCTTCCTCAGGGCCTGGCTGTGCTGGGCCAGGTCAGGTTGAAGGAGAACTTGGCTTAAGGATCCCCTTTGTGATAGATGAGTAATGTGATGATTGACTCTCACAATTAATAGACAAATATCATGTATGTAGGTTAAGAAAAGTTTTATAGGTTTATAATTATGTTATATTCATAGTTATGATAACCTCACGTGGTTATCAAGGGACAGCTGCATTGGGACACCTGGGAGGGCTGGCTTGTCACTGTGGAATATCTGATCTCAAATCAGGATTTGAGGAAGAGATCACCCCTGCAGAAGGGGGTGATGGACAGAACTTTGGGAGGGATTAAAGGATTAAAAAGGGAAAACCTCCATGGTGAGGGGGGCTGAGCACATGGCAGGGAAAATCTTTTGCTCCCAGCACCATAACTTTTTTCTTTATTCAGTCTTGTGTTGTGTTTTTGATAAGGTTTAATAAACCTTCCTATGAAAAGTGAGTGGCTATTTCCAACAGGGAGCACCACTGGCCATGCCCACACTGGCAGCTAGCAGCCCATGGCAGGAGCACAGCTGCCCCTGAGGTGTCCCCGTGTCACCCCCAGGGTCCCTGTGGGGTTTGGCTCTTGTTACTACCTGGATTCCCCAATTCAGTTATTTTGCAAAATGTGGGAGAGCAGAGCATTGTGGTTGTCAGTGAGAGCTCCTGGGGCTCCCAGTACTCAAGGAGGAGAAATATCAAATTCCACCTGATCCCTGGCATGATGGGGGGATGAGGGGTCTGGTGCTGCCTGGTCCTTTGTGGTGAGCAGAGCCCTGACATCCCTCCTGCCCTTTGCTGACCCCCAGAGGAGGAGGATGCTCCCAGGAGGAGTTTGGGCTGCCGAGGCTGAGCTGGGCTCTGAATTGCTGGGCTTTGACAGCTCCAGCAGCTCCCTGCAGAGCTCTCTCCATCCCCATACATTGTGGGCTCCCCACACTGCCCACCCAGCCCTGCTTCCAGGGCTTCCCCAGCCCAGCATCCCTGCTCCAGCCCTCTGCCATCCTCCAGGAGAGCAGCTCCAGGTTCTCCTCATCAGCCTGGTCCAGGGCTGGCTGGCACTGCGGAACATCCCGGCTTTGGGACAGAGCCTGGGGGGTTTCACTGCCGGATCCGACCCTCCAGACATCCCTGCTGTGCCCGGGGGGCCCCGATGGCTCAGGCAGCGCCTCCGGCAGTGGGAGGGTGACTCAGCCCGCCGGGAGCCGGGGCCATCTGCGAGCGGGGCTGCGGCTGCCCGGACTCGGATCCAGCCGCCCACCAGCCCCGGAGCTGCCCTGGCTGCCAGCCCAGCTCACACGGATTGGGCAGCCAGGATCACTGACTCGGTTTGGGGACCCCCATTCACTTTGGGGTCCCCTGTTGGGGAAGGTGAAACAGGAAAGCCTTATAAATGTGATTGTCGGGCAAAAGATTTTGAGAATATGGAAACTCTAAGCGAGATTGAAATGAAAGCAAGCTTTGAGATCCCTCAGTTACTGAACAACTGGAAAACAATGGCATGGCCAGCTGAAGGTGATCCCCTTTGGATCAAACAATCCCCTCTGCTTGCAGACAGGCCCAAGGCTCAGAGCAGACCCTGCCAGCTTGGCAGAAGGGGCCCAAAGAGGAGTTTTTAGGGTTTAAAATGTAACCCAGTGTGGTAATGTAATGATTCTTCTAGGCTGTATGGAAATGCTCTAGGATTTGTATCTTGGACTAGATTGGTAAGTGAGAATGAGAGTATTCAGCACAGAAGATGATTTATGGTATTGTAATGGGAGCTTCGCTCTCTTACCCCTTTTACTCTCTTATGCTTTTTCTCTCTTGCCTCCCTTACTCTCTCACCCTCTCATCCTCTCTCCCCCTCTCTTCTCTCAGGCCTGCTCTGAGCTGTGGCTGGCAGCTCCCAGCAGGGCCCTGCACCCAGGCCCTTTGCAATAAACCACAAGTTCCCAGCCCTGGCTGCAGAGATCTCTGCTTTCTGTCCATCCCCACCGTCCTACCCCCCAATGCTCCTACAGTCCCCCACTCAGTTTGGGGTCCCCCCATTCCCTTTGGGGTCCCCTCAGAACAGCCTGGTGCCCAGCATCCTTGCCCCTTGTGTTCCCCCAGCACCAGTTGTGAACTGCAAGTGCAGCTCCTGTGCCATGCCAGCTTTGTCCTGTGTGTCCCCGGCTGCTGGGGCACAGGAGGTACCGTGGACGATGTGGGTGGCACACAGCTGGTGGTAGGGGTGGCTCTGACCCACGGGGGCTCAGCAGGGTTGGCACTGAGTGGTTCTCTGCCAGCCACGGTGAGTGGGCATGGCCAGATCAAGCAGGGCAGCTTGGCTGTTCTGGGGACACTTCAGGGACACAGCCCAGGGAGATGGAGCTGTGGAGAGGCCAGAGGAAGGGCCCTGAGGAGGAGGGTGCTGGGTACCCATTTCTGCTCTCCCTGCCTGCCAACTGGGCGCTCTTCCCCCACTCTTAAATGTCAGCGCTGATGTTTCCTGCCCAAGGCAGCTCTTCCCCTTGGGGCCTGGCCAGCAGGGTCTGTTTTATACCCACTCCCAACAGCTTGGGTGGCTCGGCACTGGGCTGCTGCCTGAGCTGTGCCAAGTTGGCAGCGTGGCCGTGCTCCCAGCCAGCTCCTCCCCGAGCTCAGCACTCGCTGCCTCTGGGGCTCGCTGGGCTTTCCTTCCAGGGCAGGAAAGCAGGGTCTGCTCAGAGGGGAGAAATTCCCCCCAAATCAGCCCCAAATCACCCACAAATCATCCCAAAATCCCCCCCAAATCCTCCCCATCATCCCCAAATCACTCCCAAATCAATAACCCTCAAATGACCCACAAATCATCCTCGAATCACTCCCAAATCAATCACCCCCAAGTATCCCCAAAATCACCCCCAAATCATCCCTAAATTTCTCTAAATCACCTCCAAATCACCCCCAAATCATCCTCAAGTCACCCCAAATCGCCTGGAATCATCCCCAAATCCTCCAAATCACCCTTAAATCACCCCTAAATCACCCCTGACCCCAAATCATCCCCAAATCCCCCCAAAATCTTCCACAAATCAGCCCAAATCACCCCAAAGTCACCCCCAAATGCCCTCCAAATCATCCCAAATCACCCCCAAATCCTCCCAAATGAATCCCAAATCATCCCCAAATTGCCCCAAATCACCTCCAAATCACCCTCAAATCATCCTCAAGTCACCCCAAATCACCCCCAAATTGCTCTGAAATCATCCCCAAGTCCCCCCAAATCCTACCCAAGTCACCCCTGACTCCCAAATCATCCCTAAATCAGCCCAAATCACCCCCAAGTCGACCCAAATGCCCTCCAAATCATCCCAAATCACCCCCAAATCATTCCTCAATCATCCTCAAATCATCCTCAAAACATCCCCAAATCCCCTGCTAAATCACCCCACATCATCTCCAAACAACCCCAAATCATCCCCAAATCCCCCGAAACCCTTCCCAGGGATGCCCAGCACCAGGAGGGAGAAGCTTTGGGCTCTACCTCCACTCCAGCAGGGGTAAAAAGAAGGGCTGGTTTAGTTTATCCCCCATTTCTGAAGGGTTCCAGGAGGAAGGGGATGTGTGCCAGCCCTGCCTGAGGAAGGGACAGGTTTGATCCAGGAGGAGCAGCTGGCACCAGGGTGATGCCCACAGGGGCTGAAGGGTGACAGCTGAGCCTGGAACTCGGGTATCTGCAGGACAGAGAGCACATGGGATCCTCACACCCTCCTCGGCTCTCCCTTCCTGCTGCCCACGTGGGTGACATCCCTCCCCACATGCAGTCCTAGTCTCTGCATGGTGCAGATCACCCTCATCCTGGTTTGGGTTGGAAGAAATCTTAAAAACCATCCAGTTCCACACTCTGCCATGGGCAGGGACACCTTCCACCAGCCCAGGTGGCTCCATGTTCGGGAAAATGAAACAGGAAAGTCTTATAAATCTGATTGTCTGGCAAAAGATTTTGAGAATATGGAAACTATAAGCAAGATGGAAATGAAAGCAAGCTTTGAGATCCCTCAGTTACTGAACAACTGGAAAACAATGGCATGGCCAGCTGAAGGTGATCCCCTTTGGATCAAACAATCACCTCTGCTTGCAGACAGGCCCAAGGCTCAGAGTAGACCCTGCCAGCTTGGCAGAAGGGGCCAAAGAGGAGTTTTTAGGGTTTAAAATGTAACCCAGTGTGGTAATGTAATGATTCTTATAGTAAATATAGTATATATATTATGTATATAACCAATGGTTATATGTATATAACCGTTACATACTATAGGAACTACAGTTACTATATATATATCTATATATATATAGTATAGTATAGATATATAGTATATATATACAGTATATATATAGTAACTAAAGTTCTTACAGTATGTAATAGTTATATATGTATCTTATAGTATGTAAATGTTATATACTAATCTTATAGTATGTAAATGCTATAGGATTTGTATCTTGTACTAGATTGGTTAGTGAGAATCAGAATATTCAGCACAGAAGAAGACTTATAGTATTGTAACGGGAACTTTGCTCTCTTACCCCTTTTACTCTCTCACCCTCTCATCCTCTCTCCCCCTCTCTTCTCTGGGCCCTGCTCTGAGCTGTGGCTGGCAGCTCCCAGCAGGGCCCTGCACCCAGCCGCCTTGCAATAAACCACAAGTTCCCAGCCCAGGCTGCAGAGATCTCTGCTCTCTGTCCATCTCCCCTCTCCTACCCCCTGACGCTCCTACAGCTCCACACATCCATTTTGTCTTCCTTCAACAGGATTCCCATGGGCAGCACTCCCAGGAGAGCTCCCCACCTCAGGCTGGAGTGCCCTGGTGCTCTGAAATGTGAGGGAGGAGAAGGAGCAGAGAGGAGATGGGGGAAGATGCTCGTAATGTGTAATGAGCCTTTAATGCTCTCCCTGGCCCCCTCCCAACACATATGGGAGCTGCATGAGCCAATTAAACCAACACCAATTAAATCAGCATCAATCACATCCTGTAAACCAGAGGTGGGGCCTGAGGGTGACTCCCTTCCCGTTTGGAGAGAGCCAGACCCTGGAGGCACCATCAGAGAGGAGAAAGGGATGGCTGGGAACATGCACCAGAAATTGGGGGCACAGGGGACACCGGAGCAGCTGGGACAGGCACCTCCCTCACTGGAGCCCTTGCACAGGGTCACCTTGAGCCCTGGAGCCATCCAAGGGGATGGAGAACAGAGAATTCCCCTTTCCAGCCCTCCCAGGGCTGCAGCACTATCCAAGGGGATGGAGAATGCAGAATTCCCCTCTCCAGCCCTCCCAGAGGTGCAGCAGCCATCCAAAGGGATGGAGAAGTGAGAATTCCTCTTTCCAGCCTGGTTCCAGCAGCCATCCAAGGGGATGGAAAGAGAAAATTCCCCTTTCCAGCCCTCCCAGAGCTGCAGCAGCCATCCAAGGGAATGGAAAGTGAAAATTCCCCATTCCAGCCCTCTCTGCTCTCCTTGGTTTGCTCTCCCTAGAACCTAGAGCACAGGGAGGTGCTAAAATCCCCTAAAAAGGGGCAGGTGCTCATCCTCACCTTGGCTGGAAGAGTCTTGTCCTTTCCCCTATGGGATTCTGAGTGTCCCTCATGGGGTTTTGTGTCCCTTGTGGGGTTCTGTGACCCCCTGGCTGTCACAGACAGGTACCCCAGGGAGCAGGAGGTCTCAGGGAGGCTGCAGAGCAGAGCTGAGCGTGGCCACCTGTGAGTTCAGAGCTCCAAAGTGCCCTGGAGGTGTCCAATGTCAGAGCCTTGCAAATCCAGGTCTGGGGCACACGAGTGAAGTGGCAGCTCTTGACTTAATCCAGACAACTGTCACTGAGCCACAAAGGAGCAGGGACGCAAATTAAGTCCCTCAGCCCTTTGGGAAGTATCAAGCCAGAAAAACACTTTGCAGGCTTTAGGCAGGGTGATTTTAAACAAATGAGGAAGTGCCTTAGAAACAGCTTAAGATGAAAGCTACCAAATTAAAATCCTTGCAATCAGTGTGGAGGCTACTTATGCAACAACCTCCTGAGGAGGAATTGGAATCCCAGAGATAAAACTCTAAACAAATAAAGAGGCAGGAGATGAAGGGAAAAAGAAATGAAACTTGGTCAAAAAGTGATGTACAGAGGGCTGCTTGAGCTGCCTTTGAAAAGTGGCAGCTGAACACCACAAAGGGCAAAATCAATGTGAGCCAAGAGGGGAGTGGGAGGATGGAGAGGGGATCCAGCTCTCCAGGACACCTCCCAGCTTCCCTGAGCAGCAGGAACTGGCTGTGGGTGACCGTGTTCACAGGGGTCTGAGGATGAGGGAAGAGATGAGGATCTGACTCCATGTTTCAGAAGGCTGATTTATTATTATATATATTATATTAAAACTATACTAAAAAAATAGAAGAAAGGATTTCATCAGAAAGCTAGCTAAGAATAGAATAAGAAGGAATGATAACAAAGGCTTGTGTCTTGGATTCTCTGTCCGAGCCAGCTGACTGTGATTGGCCATTAATTAGAAACAAGCACATGAGACCAATCACAGATGCACCTGTTGCATTCCACAGCAGCAGATAATCAATGTTTACATTTTGTTCCTGAGGCCTCTCAGATTCTCAGGAAGAAAAAATCCTAAGGAAAGGATTTTTCATGAAAGATGTCTGTGACAGCTGTGGGTGTGGTTGGGCACCTCTCTGCATCCTTGAGACCTCTGGGTGGCTCTGGCACAGGGTTGGGTTGAACCCTGAGGTCCCCATTGGACACCCTGGATTGCGAGGAGCAGCTCCAGCAGAGTATCTCCCCCTGCCTGAAGTGATGGGGTATTGTCCTCCCAGCTGAGGATGGCAGGGCTGGCAGGTCCAGGGCAGCTCTGTGCAGGAATGCAATAAACCCCTCAGGGAAACACCCAGGCTTTGCCCTGGAAAGATCAACCTTAGATCTACCACAGAGTTTTCCCCACCTAGGCTGGCAGAGAGAACTTCCCCCATGGTGCTCTGCAGCACCACTGCCAATCTACCCCAGATTGCCTCCCCCCAGCTGACCCTGCTCATCCCTGCATGGTGGAGATCATTCCCCTCCTGGTTTGGGATTGAAGAGACCTTAAAATCCTCCAGTTCCACACCCTGCCATGGGCAGGATACCTTCCACTAGCCCAGGTGGCTCCAAGCCCTGTCCATTTTGTCTTCTTTCAACAGGATTCCCAATTATCCATCCCTCATTCCCCCTACGGATTGCTGCCCTTTGCCCACCCCTGTGGCCTCAGGTCATTGGTCACTGACCCCATAGTTAAGCCTGTGCACACCAGGTTTTGTCTTTGCCCCTGATCCCTTTGGCATGGTGGATGCAATAAACCTTTGCTGGAATAGTTCATACAAAGATCCCTCCTGTCTGTCTTGGTTTGGAAAGCCAGGTATCTGCTAAGGAAGGCAGGAGCCTCCCCTGAAATGGAAAATGCAAACCCCCTCCCTCTGAATTACTGTAATTCTGAAATTAAGGGGCTCTCAGGCAAAGATATGGGAGCAGGAATAACAGTTCTTTATTAGGAAAATTAAAAATACAAATGCAATATTACAAACAAAGCCCTGCCAGAGTGAGAGCAGGCCCTGGCACGCTGTGGCTCAGGCTGGTGGCACAGTCCCATGACACGGAGCACATGGGGGCATAAGGAGCACCTCGGGACACCGGGCACACAATTCTCACTTTCCATCCCCTTGGTTGGGGACACCGGGCACACAGAGCACCTCGGGGCACCGGGTGCTCGGCAGCTGCCAAGCTGGATCACAGTCGGGATCCCCTCCTGAATTCCCCGTGCCAGGAGGCGGCTGCGGGACCCCGGCTGTGCCCCCACACCCCTCGGGCTGGGCATGGGCAGCGCTCGGCTCCGCTGCCAGCCCGAGGCTGGGTGGGCACGGGGCCGGGCAGGGAGCAATGGCAGCGGGGCTGGCAGCCTGGGACAGGGCAGGGAGTGATGGATGCAGGGCTGGCAGCCCGAGGCTGGGCAGGGAGTGATGGCAGCAGGGCAGAGCAGCGATGGCAGCAGGGCTGGCAGCCCGGGGCATGGCAGGGCAGTGATGGCAGCGGGACTGGCAGCCTGGGACAGGGCAGGGAGCGATGGCAGTGGGGCAGGGAGCGATGGCAGTGGGGCTGGCAGCCCGGGACATGGCAGGGAGCCATGGCAGCGTCGCTGGCAGCCCGGGCACGCCCTGCCAGAGCCCCGGGGTCCCCTCCGTGCGTGGCCGTGCCCGATCCCCGCTCCACACTCGCTGTAGGGGCAGGGTGGGCTCTGCTTCGCCCTGGCCTCAAATCCGGCTGGAACAAACTCGGGAAATTAGAAGGACGGGAGGGGGAGGGAGAGCTAAAATAAGATAAATAAAACCAAATAAAAATAAACCCCCAAACCCTCCGTTCTTCTTTGATTCTCCCTCCTTCTTCTTCTTCTTATTTTTTTTTTCTTTTTTTTTTTTTTTTTCCTCCACGCCAAGATTACTAATTGTCTAAGCATCTCAATTTGCTGGTTTCACTTAATCACAGACACTTCGGAGATTATCAGCCTTCCCCACATGTTCGGTACCTTGTTTCCAAACTACAAGACCCACGGGGAGCAGGCAGCGAGCGCCTGCAGGAGCGGCAGCGCTTCCCCCGCGTCCCTCCGGCTGCGCTGTCAGAGCTTGATTTGCCTCCGAATCCCCCCAAAGTTCCCGAGCACCGAGGTGGGGGCTGGGGGCACCGTTGTCAGCTCCTGGCAGCTCCCAGCCTTTGATTTGCACAAAAGAAAGGAGGGAGGTGGGGGAGGGAATGGATATGATTTATTCAGTAAGTTCCTAACCGGGTTTTTCTTTTTATTTAATTTTTTTTCCTTCCCCTTCTTCTTTTCCAGAGGCTGTGAAATAACTGAAGCCGACGGAAAGGTGAAGTGCTGGGAGAGATGAAGGAGGCGCGTTTGAAGGCATTTTCTTCCTTTTTGTCACATCTCACTGCAAAGCTTTTAATTCCTGGAGCTCAGTTCCTTCCTGGAAAGTCGGAGCCAGAGGGGGGTGGGCTGGCTGGGGTCCTGTTGGCTGGCACAGGGCAGGCAGACAAGGAGGGAGGAGGTCCCGGTGCTGGGGGGGATTGTTGGCTGTTTTCTGTCCCATCACCATCTGTCTGTCACTCGTTGTGCCCACCCGGGGCTGCTGCAGGTGCTGGGAGCCAGCTCTGCCCTCAGCCCATCACCAGCACAGTTACAGAGCCACAGGAGGAAGGATTGAGGGCTGGAAAAACCTCCAAGTTCATCAAATCCAGTTGGAAACCAAATCCCACCATGCCGCTAAACCTCATGGCAAAGTGCCATGGCTCCTTGTTTTTTGAACACTTCCAGGGATTGGGACTCTACCACTGCCCTGGGCAGCAGTGCCAGGGCTTGGTCACCCTTTATGGGTGAAGAAATGTCCCAAAATCCACCCTGAGCCTGCCCTGGCCCAGCCTGAGGCCGTTCCCTCTGCTCCTGTCCCTGTGCCCTGGAGCACAGCCCGACCCCCCCGGCTGTGCCCTCCTGGCAGGAGCTGTGCAGAGCCACAAGGGCCCCCTGAGCCTCCTTTGCTCCAGGCTGAGCCCCTGCCCAGCTCCCTCAGGCTCTCCAGACCCTTCCCAGCTCCATTCTCTGCCATGGACACTCTCCAGCCCCTCCAGGTCCTTCCTGAGCTGAGGGGCCCAGAGCTGAACCCAGGGCTAGGGGTGCCACAGGAGCTGCCCAGAAATGGACTGAGCCAAGCACAGACAGCTCCAGGGCCAGCAGAGGAACATCCAAAGAGCAGAGCACAGAACCCATCCTGGTGGTGCCAGGGAACGTCCCCAGCAGTGTGGGGACAGGACAGGACCCTGGGGAATGTGTTCTGGGGATCCTGCTTGAGCGGGGAGGTTGGACTATAGGGTCTCCAGTTGGACCTCCCAACCTGAGCCAGACAAAGAATCACAGAATCCCAGAATGGTTTGGGTTGGGGGCAATCTTAAATCTCTCCCAGTGCCACCCCTGCCATGGCAGGGACATCTGCCACTGTGCCAGGTGCTGCCAGCCCCAATGTCCAGCCTGGCCTTGGACACTGCCAGGGCTCCAGGGGCAGCCACAGCTGCTCTGGGCACCTGTGCCAGGACCTGCCCACCCTCTGAGAGGTCCCTCTGTGGCCCCATAGATGAGGTGGGTAATTTCCTGCACTCCTTCAGAGCTTTAGCACATCAGCACATCCTGCTTGGTAGAGGAAGGTTAGCAAGAAGAATCAAGCAGAATTTACAATGTGAAGAAATGTCTAAAATCAAATTTAGTTGTTTGCAGGGGAAAAAATCATCTTCTTTCTCTTTTTTTTTTTTTTAAGGAAAAATGATGATTGGAAAGTTGACTTTGTGCTCCATTTGTCTGCTCTGGGAGAGCTGCACTCCCTGCCAGTCCAATTGCATTTGTCTTCTGTAAATAACAGAAACACAGAGTAGCTCCAGGAGCAGGAATGGCTGAGGGAAGCACGAGGAGAACGCAAGAACAGGCTCCAGCACCACCCAGAACAGCTTTTCCTGGGGGCAGAGGGCCTTGGAGGCCCTGATGTCCCCTGAGATCCACACCAGGGATCTCCTCTGGTTCTCCTGGCCCAGCTCCCCAGGGAGGCAAACCACAGAGCAGGAGCCATGGCTGGGGTCAGCAGCTGCCAATGTCCCAAAAAGTCACATTTCCAACATTTCTGCTCTGCTTAGAAACTAAAAGAGGATTGTGTTCCAAGGTCTGTGTTGAAGATTGAACTCAAGATGTTTTCAATTATCATCTGTATGGCAGATTACCTTTGCCAAGTGGGCAGTTTGCTTTATCTCTCTCTTTGAGTGGCCATAATCACTCTTCCCTTGAGAGGGGACACCTGCTGATAACAGCTATTGAATGTCCCTGCATGGCTGATAAGAACTACAGCCTCCCATTGGGAGATGGGAGCCCAGAGGGAGGAGCCAAGCATTCCTACCCGGATAGAATCTGGAGATTCTGGAACACCAGCACGGCTTCTGCACTGGATTGCCCAGAGGAACAGCAGCTGCCTCTGCCCCTGGATCTTCAGAGGCAGAGACTGCACCTTTCTCCAGGATCCCTGCTCCAGCAGAACCAGCCCTGACACTGCAGGAGGGCTGAGCCACAATTCCAATGGGACTGCTGCCAACAGCCTGACCCACAGGGTGTCAGCTTGGGTTCTGACTCTGGCAGTGTTGGTTTAGTTCACTGAATTGTTTATTTCATCTTTTTTTTTTCCTTTTCCCTATTAAAGAACTGTTATTTCCTGCTCCAATATTTTTGCCTGAGATCTGCTTAATTTAAAATTTATAGCAATTGGGAGGGGTGGGGAGGGTTTACATTCTCCATTTCAGGGGGGGCTCCTGCCTTCCTTAGCAGACTCCTGTCTTTCCAAACCAACACAGTCTGACTTACAGCCCATCCCTTGGTGCTGCACACTGACCCCAGGAGCTCTCCTGTGACTTGGACCTGAAATCCCACCTTGTTCCTTGGGAATACTCTGGCATGACCTAAGATTTTTATTTTTTAAACTCAAGCAAGCAAAGACCATTCCCCTGTTTCTCTCCTGGCCCTTCCTCTCTGCAGCTTTTCTGCACCACCAAAACCATCTGCATGGCTGAGTTTTGGTCCTGCTGGAAGAAGCTCCTTGTGCACAATTCATTGAAGGTTTTTAGTTTTCATTTTTTTTATTTTTTTTTTATTTCCCATTTGCAAGTTGCTGAGAAGCTGATCCTGATTTCTGCAAATGAATTTGTTATCTGCAAGTGTTCACTGAATAGTTTATGCAAACAAATTTCAGCCCATAGGGTGTTTGCAAACTGTTCATTTCATGGTATGTGATTAGTAGAAATGGTCAGAAAATGGGTGCAAAACAATTTTTATGAGCTGTCCTCAACACCCAGGCTCTTCACGCCTCCATTTCTATCAGTGACTTCTTTTTTTGAACTGGAGTTAGAAAAATATCAAGCAGCACGTGATGAGTTGAACTTTTCATGCTTTGTTTCCAGCTAAATCTCTAGAAGGAGAGAGGCTGATTCTCGGGGAAAGGGCAGAGAGAATCAGAGAATCACAGATTGGTTTGGGTTGGAATTTTAAGGAACATCTCCTTCCACCCCTGCCATAGGGATGCCTTCCACTGTCCCAGGTGGCTCCAAGCCCTCTCTACCCTGGCCCGGGACCTTTCCAGGGATGGAGAATCCCCAGCCTCTCTCGGCAGAGGAGTCCTATGAGGTTCTAGGTCTGTTTTCCCTGCAGAAACAGACAGAACTCATCCCCAGCCATCCTGCAGCACCCAGGATT
Source organism: Zonotrichia leucophrys gambelii (assembly GCF_028769735.1). NCBI lineage: Eukaryota > Metazoa > Chordata > Aves > Passeriformes > Passerellidae > Zonotrichia > Zonotrichia leucophrys. The sequence continues at coordinate 5,428,592 of NC_088192.1, read as the reverse complement.
CCTGATGCTGGGTCTGTGCTGCTGAGTGTGTCTGGTCTCCAAGGCTGAGGTGAGGACCCTCTCCCACGGCAAGGGCCCAGCACTGCTCCTCACTCACCACAGCTGTACCTGCACCCTGCACCCCCCTGGTCACCCCTTGCCCAAAATCCCACAAGGGAAGTATGCCCAGATGTTGCACTGTGATTTCCTGGTTTACCTCAGAACCTCGGCTCCCTCCCCTGATCATTCCCTCTCAGGTGTGTCAGTCACTTCTCCTTTCCCCTCCCAGCACTGTCACTCCTGGCATTCCAGAAGGCATCGAGTGATTGGCAGATCCAAAGGATGTCCTCTACCCCTGGGGGCATTGGGCCATCCAGGTGTCCTTTGTCCCTTTGTCCCTCCCCTCCTGTCCCTGCTCGGTGGCTCCCTGCCCCTTCCCTGCCCCTCTCCCTGGGGTTAAAGGAGCAGCAACCATGGGCTCAGGGAGTTTTGTTGGAGGAGTTGCTGGATTCAGAGCCCTGTGGGCCAGAATAAAGCTCTGCATCCAAACCCTCCATCAGAACAGACTCCTTCCCTTCACCATCGCCTTAAAGCTTCTCTGCCAGAGGGAAACCTGAGGAGCAGCCCCTGTTATGGGGGGAAGCTCCATCCCAGCACCACCAGAGCTCCTGCAGGCCTGGCCTTGTCCCCACGGGCCCAGCTGCAGCACCCAGCCAGCCCAAAGTGTCTGTGGGGTGAAACACCACACACCCAGCCAGCCCAAAGTGTCTGTGGGGTGAAACACCACACACCCAGGCAGCCCAAAGTGTCTGTGGGGTGAAACACCACAGTTGCCACTATTTGGTTCAGCATCAAGGGCCAGACAATCTCAGGCATGTCCCATCCAGCAATATTGGTAAATACCAATACCCAGAGAAGCTGTGGCTGGAACGTGTCCCTGGCCAGGCTGGATGGGGCTGGGGGTGACCTGGTCCACTGGAAGGTGTCTCGGCCCATGGCACCTTACAACAAGATGAGTTTTAATGTCCCTCCTAAGCCATTCCATGGTTCCACAATTCCATTAATCCATCACTGTGCCACCCCTGGAGCTGCAGCATCCCCACCATGGGCAGGATCTCCATGGCAGGTCCAATCCCGTGCTGAGAATGGGACAAAAGCTGCTCCCAATGACCGGAGGTAAAACCCAGAAGGAACTGTCCAGCCCCCGAGCCCGGGGCTCAAGGGGGGCTCAGGGGTGGCACCGGCAGCTCGGAGCACTCAGAGTTTCCCCGTGGGTTTTTCCAGCACCGACAGAAAATGGTGCCCGGAAGATTTATTCATTTAACGCATCTGGTAATTACATTTCGGCAGGTGGTGTGTGGGGCCTGGATTCCTTCCATGCACACCAGGCTCGGGAAGGCTCCAGTCCCACGTTTGATAAATCTCAGAACAGAAAAAATAAATAAAATCAACAGTCCCCAGCTGCAAGTGCGGAGGAGGCAGCACATCCTCTCGCCACGCCACACGCTCCTCCTGCCTCCCCCGTGCTGAGGCCGGGAGCCGGCACTGCCTGCTCCTCCCGGGGAGCCAGCACTGCCCCATCCTCCTGGGGATGCTCCAGGGGATCCTCCAGGCCGGGATCCAACAGTGCCCGCTCTTCCCTGGGATCTTCCCTGGGATTCAGCACTGCCCGCTCCTCCCGAGGATGCTCCAGGGGATCTTCTGGGCCAGGATCTGCCACTGCCTGCTCCTCCAAGGGATGCTCCGGGCTGGGATCCAGCACAGCCCCATCCTCCCTGTGATCCCAGCACTGCCTGTTCCTCTCGGGGATCCTCCCAAGGATCCAGCACTGCCTGCTCCTCCTGGGCCAGGATCCAGCACTGCCCCGTCCTCCCTGGGATGTTCCCTGGGATTCAGCACTGCCTGCTCCCCCCTGGGATCATCTCTGGTGGGACGCAGCACTGCTTACTCGCCCCGAGGATCCTCCGGATGATCCAGCACTGCCCGCTCCTCCCGGGGATCCAGCACTGCCTGTTCTTCCCGGGGATCCTTCCTGGGATCTAGCACTCCTCCCTCCTCCCTGGGATCCTCCAGTCTGCGATCCAGCATTGCCTGCTCCTCCTGGGGATCCTCCAGGCGATGCAGCACTGTCCCTTCCTCCCTGGTGGGATCCAGCACTGCCTGCTCCCCCCGGGCTGGGATCGAGCACTGCCCGTTCTTCCTGGGTATCCTCTGGGGGATCCAGCACTGCCCACTCCTCCTGGGCCAAGATCCAGCACTGCCCCCTCCTCCCTGAGATTTTCCCTGGGATTCAGCATTGCCTGCTCCTCCCTGGGATCATTCCTGGTGGGATCCAGCAGTGCTCCATCCTCTCGGGGATCCTCCGGGCCGGGATCCGGCACTGCCTGATCTTCCCAGGGATCTTTTCTGGCATCCAGAACTGCCCCCTCTTCCCTGGGATCCTCCCAGGCTGGGATCTGGCACTGCCCGCTCCTCCCAAGGATGCTCCCGGGGATCCTCTAGGCTGGGATTCAGCACTGCCCGCTCCCCCCGGGGATCCTCTGGGGAAACCAGCACTGTCTCCTCCTCCCAAGGGATGCTCCGGGGGATCCGGCACTGCCCGCTCCTCCCAGGGATTCTCAGGGCTGGGATCCAGCACTGCCCTCTCCTCCCTGGTGGGATCTAACACTGCTTCCTCCTCCCGAGGATCCTCCGGACTAGGATCCAGCACTGCCCCATCTTCCGTGGGATCCCAGCACTGCCCACTCCTCCCAGGGATCCAGCACTGCCCGTTCTTCTCGGGGATCCTCACGGGGATCCAGCAGTTCCCCATCCTTCCTGGGATCCATCACTGCGCGCTCCTCCCAGGCTGGGATCCAGCATTGCCCTCTCCTTCTGAGGATCCTCCGGGATGGGAGCCAGCACTGCCCCATCCTCCCTGGGATCATCTCTGGTGGGATCCAGCAGTACTCCATCCTCCCGGGGATCATCTCTGGTGGGATCCAGCACTGTCCCCTCCTCCCTGTTGGGATCCAGCAGTGCCCCCTCTTCCCTGCTGGGATCCAGCACTCCTCCCGGGGATTCTCTGCATTGTCCCTGTCCCTCCGGCCTCGGCACACGGGAAGGGGATGCAGAGCCAGCGCGGCTAAGCGGGGTTGGGGCCGGCTCTGCCCCCGGAGTTACGGCTCCAACAGGGACGGGGACAGCACAAGGCAGCGGGGAAAGCACAGGGAAGGCAGCCAGGACAAAGAGAGAGCTGGCAGATGGAAAATCCAGAGTTTATGGAGGAAGGATGAGGCAGGAATTAGTGGTGAGAAAGGGGATGGCCCATGGAACACTGTGTGGCAAGAGCCAGAGGAGCACAGGGGGCAGAGGAGGCTGCAGGGGGAGGGTGGACCTGGAAATGCTCGAGGCATGAGCAGATGTGTCACCTCAGGATGTGGATTAGTTATCACGGGGGTATCTGGTGGAATATTTGACTCGGTGATCTCAACAGTTTGTCCCAGCCAGAATGACTTCATCATTCCATGGTGATGGTGCTGGGGGGCTTGGAGGGGACAGCTCCAGGAGCTGCGTGACACTCCAGGAGCTGGGGCACAGCTGGTGCACACGGGCCAAGCCCTTTGGGGCACTTTCTGGCGTCCCATGAGGGGTCCCATGGGTGCACAGGGTGCTGCTGGGGTGCTGTCCCACAGCGTGGGGCAGGGCTGAGGGTGAGGAAAGCTCAGCCACAACTTCCCTTCTGAGGATCTCAGACTTTCCAGGCTGTCCCAGCAGGAGCGTGGGCACTGCCAGCATGGCAGAGGATGCTGTGAGCACAGCTGGATGTGTGTGCACAGCTGGATGTGTGAGCACAGCTGGATACTTACACTCCGCCCACAGGACATAGCCTGGCCTGGCAAGGATCCTGCAGGAACCCTCAGCCCCTGCTCCCTGCCTGTGCCAGGGGGATCTGGGGGTGTCCTGAGGCAAACACCCAAGGCAGGAGCCCATGGAGAGGGCACCACATCCCCCAGTAAGGAGCTGGCACAAAGAATGTGCCTGGGTTTTATTTTTACACATCACCTCCCTGCCCCCTTTGTAGAAATGACATAATTATGGGGATTTAATGTTCCACTGCTAAATTTCTTCATTTTTCAGGATAATTTCCACTATTTCATCAAGGAATAATTAATTGCATTGTCTTTAATCAGTTGTTTTACAAATCCAGCAGCGCAAGAAATTTTCCTAGCCAGACAATGCAGGCAGCTGCTCTTCCCTTCTGGGTGTATTAATGAAGTGAAAGAGCTCGAGCTGGGGAGAAAAAACTGGCTGGGAAAGAAGAAATCTATTGACAGAGAGATTGAAAAGATGACAGTGTAATCCCTTAATGTGTGTGCTGGGGAGCAGAGGGGAGGATGGAGCCCAGGTGTAAGGGCAGGAGGAATTGGGCTGATGAAGCTCAGAATTCCAAAGTCTCTCCTCTCTCCTCACAGGTTTTCAGCATCAGATTAAAATGTGGAGGTGCACAGGGGTGTCAGCACAAAACCTGTGGGTGCATCACAAATCATGGGATCACAGAATTCCAGAATGGTTTGGGGTGGAAGGGCCCCCTCACTTCCTGCAAGGCTACCTGGCCATAGCCAGGAAAAAATGGAAAGGAAATTTCCCTTTCCATCTGGTATTGGAGCTGTTTGAACTGAAACTTCCCCTTCACAGGATATTCCCAGGATCACTGGGTTGGAAGAGACCTTCAAGACCATCGAGTCCAACCCAGCCCCAACACCTCAACTCAACCCTGGCACCCAGTACCACATCCAGGCTTTGTTAAACACACCCAGGGATGGTGACTACACCACCTCCCCAGGCAGAACATTGCAGAACTTTATCACTCTTTCTGTAAAAATCTTTTCCTGATATCCAACCTGTATTTCCCTTGGGGCAGCTCCAGTCTGTGTGCTCTGGTTCTGTCAGTGCCTGGAGACAGAGCCCAGCCCCAGCTGAGCACAGGCACCTTTCAGGAGCTGCAGAGAGTGATGAGGGCACCCTCATTTCCAGCTGAGAGGGGCCAAACAGCACCACAGCTGCTCTGCTCACACCCTGATGAATCACAGAATTCACAGAATCTCTGGGTTGGAAGAGACCTTCAAAATCATCAAGTCCAACCCAGCCCCAACACCTCAACACAACCCTGGCACCCAGTGCCACATCCAGGCTTGTTTGGATAATGTTCCTTTTCTCATGAGAAGATGCACAACAGCAGTGCCCCGAGCCTTTGGGAATGGTTTGCATCCAGATGTCCTTTCCCAGCCCCAGAGGGGTCTGAGTGCAGGCCTGGGTAGCTGAGGACAGCTGGGGATGTGGAGCTGCAGCCCTTGCAGTGCCCTGGCTGTGGGAGGGTCCTGCTGAGAGATGGAGATCAAAGCTATAACCTGGAGAAACCTCTGGACCAGCTCCAGAAGTTGTGATTCCATCCTTCTGGAGGATGGAATCACAATGAATAGTGGTTATTCTTTACTCAGAGGATGGAGAGGCCCTGGCTCAGGGTGCCCAGAGCAGCTCTGGCTGCTCCTGGATCCCTGGCAGTGTCCAAGGCCAGGTTGGACAGACCTGGAGCGTCAAATTAAGCCATTTTCTGACCCAGAGATGGGGTAACTGAGAGACATTTTAAAAATTTTATTTTATTTTTAGTCTCATGTGAAGGATCAAATAATATAGATGTTATAATTCACACTATTATAATCAGAAGCCAACTATTTCTTAATTATAATACACTGTAAATGTTTTCAGCACTGGAGCAGCCTGGGGCAGTGGGAGGTGTCCCTGCCCATGGCAGGGGGGCTCTGCATGAGCTTTAAGGTCCCTTCCCACCCCACCAGCCTGGGATTTTATGATTCTGTGTGTCAGGGAGAGCAGGGGCAGGGCTGTGTGCGCTGTGCTTTGCAGCTGGATTGCAGCACATCTGTCTGCATCTCTGTGGAGAGCAGGAGCTGCTGCTGGGGCTGCCCCTCGCTATCTGCTGCAATCAGATGGCTCAGGTTTCCCTCGGAGCCCTCGGGGTGGGCAAGCAGGGCTGTGTTCCGACAAGCAGGGCCATTGTCGGGCTCTGCAGGGACAGCAGCTCCAGCAGCAGGGGCTGGGCCACCTCCCCTCCTCAGCCAGAGCAGCTGCAGCGCAGATAAGAACAAGATAAGGACCCCCTTCCATCCCCTGTGCCCTTGCTTGTGGAATGAGGCAGGGATTTAATCCTGTTTATCTGGGAGGGCTGGGAGAGCCTGGCTGGCTGTGCTGCAGCCCCAGGGAGAGGAGAGGAGCCCAGCAGAGGAGCAGCAGAGGCTGTGCTCGTTTGGAACCCCTGGGGGATCGGGAGAGCCTTGGGAAGAGCCTCTGAGAGAGGCAGGAGAGAGCAGAGAGCAAACACAGGGCTGAGGAGAGCCCAGAATAGCCAGAGGTGCTGCAATCAGGGAGACTGAGCTGCCTGGTGGTGATAGGGAGGGATGGAGGGATGGATGGAGGGATGGATGGATGGACGGATGGATGGATGGATGGATGGATGGATGGATGGATGGATGGATGATGGATGGACGGATGGATGAGGGATGGATGGATGGATGGATGGATGGATGGATGGATGGATGGATGGATGGATGGATGGAGAGATGGATGGATGGATGATGGATGGATGGATGGATGGATGGATGGATGGATGGATGGATGGATGATGGAGAGATGGATGGAGGGATGGATGGATGGATGGAGAGATGGATGGAGGGATGCAGGGATGGGCTTTGAGCCAGCAGCAGCAGCTGGATGCAGACAGGGAGTGGCAGGCATCAGGGAGTCCTCTCAGGTGTGCCCAGCACCTGAACGTTCATGCCATGCCAGCTCCCTGGCACAGTAGAGACACCAGAGTTGCACTCAGTGTTGCACTCAGCCCTGCCCAGGAGGGCTGAATTCCTAATTCCCCTTCATGAATATGCACATAAGCACCGGAGCACTCTCCAATCACGCCCTGGCAGCACAGCCATGTGATTTAATGTGACGGATCACCCTGTGCCCAGCACACAGCCCACACCAAATACCCACAGGATCCACACAGTTCAATTATTTGAAGGAAAACGCAGCTCTCACATAATTTTCCCTGACAATCAGCACAATCACAGGCAGCCTGCAAATATTCTGTGCATGGGAAGGAGATGATTCTCTCTGGGGAACTCCCTGCCCTGCTCTCAGAAAAACGCCTCCTACAGCAACACCTTCAACAGGTTTGTGTGCGAGGAGTGTGGTCCTCATTATCAAACTGCTTTATACAGTTATCACCCCGAACTCCTCTGCAGCATAAACATATCATTCCTGGGAGAGGCTGTCAGGGAGGGCCAGGCTGCAGCCTGCAATTAAAGCCCCAAACAATGCAGCCCCATAAATCACCGGCGCTGTGGCCGGTCAGTGTCGCCAAGCGTGGAGCGAGGATCTTAATTACATTTAGACCAAACAAGTGGGAGATTATTTATGGGATACTGGAAGTGCCTGACAATGGGTAGAAAGTCATTCCACATCATCCCTGGGCATTTCAGAGTCCAGGTGAAGAGGTAGGGAAAGAGAGGGAAAGAAGTGGAGCCAATATTCATCACCGAGCAAAATTGGAAGGGAAAGAGCTGTTGCTTTAAATAAGGCCAAATTGCATCATCAATTTAAAAGCAATAGCAGCAGCTTCTGGAGAGAGCAGCAGCTGCCACAGGTGGGCAAACATCTGGAGAGCTGCCAGCACCCAGGGAGCCACCAGGACCAGCTTTAACCCCTGTGCTCAGCACCTGCAGAGAGCCCTGCTGCACCCAGGGCTGTGTGGGCAAGGGGGCATCTGTTCTGTGCATTCTCCAGCCTGCAGCTGGATTTCAGCACCTTCCAGATGTGGTCTGGAGGATGCAAGCTGGCTGGGGAAGCTCAGGGATCAGCTGGAGCCACGTGGATCTGCCTGCAGGCACAGAGCATCCTTGGGCTCCTGGATCCTCAGAGCAGTGCTGTGCTCAGGCCCAGCTTGGTGCCACTCACCAGTGCAGTGACCCTAAAGAGCAGAAGCTCCTCTTTGCTCAGGGTGATGGTTTCAGAAAGAGTTGTGCTGTTTAGAGACAGGAATCCTCCTGGAAAAGCTGTTTGCTCACAAGAGTTTTTTCCAGGGAAAGATCCTGGACATAAGTGGGTCTGTCCAACTGCCCTGAGCTAAAACAGCCCTCCTAAAGCTGTTAGGGGCTCAGGAGTGTTGGCTGTGGCTGAATACAGACCTACAGTCCCTGGTCACTCTGGGCCTTGCAGCCAGGCTGGGGTGCCAGGGGATTCCTGTGTGTGTCAGAAAATCCCAGAAACTGAACGAGCTCACAATGTGGAACCACAGAGCCACAGAACACCCCTGGGCTGGAAGGGACCCACAGGATCATCCAGTCCAACCCCTGGCCCTGCCCAGACCCCCCAACAACCCCACCCTGGCCATCCCTGCAGCGCTGCCCAAATTTCTCCCCCATCCTTCATCTCCCCCAGCCCTCACTCTCACACAATCATGGAATGTGCTGAGCTGGAAGGGACCCACAGGGATGATCAATCCCAAAGCCAAACCCTGCCCAGAGCCCCCAGCAAGCCCAGCCTGGGCATCCCTGGAGCTGTGGCAGCCTCGGGGCCGTGCCCATTGCCTGGGCAGCCTGGGCAGTGCCAGCACCCTCTGGGGGAAGAGCCTTGCCCTGATCTCCAGCCTGAGCTGCCCTGGCCCAGCTCCAGCCGTGCCCTGGCTGCTGTCCCTGTCCCAGAGCAGAGATGGGAGCTGCCCCTCGGGAGGAGCTGCAGATCCCTGAGCTCTGCCCTCAGTGTGCCCTGCTCCAGGATGAGCACACTGCCATTCCTGGGTCTTCTTGTGTGACCTGATGCCAGGTGTGACCTGATGCCACCAGGCTGGTGGTGCAGTGCTGGTGCCCCCGTGCATCAGGGAGGAGCTGTGGAGGCACAGACAGCTCCAGAGGGGGATGCTCTGGTGTCACACAGCTCACCCGGACCCCGGCGAGCTGCTCAGAGCCCGGGGGCACTCAGGTCACCAGCTGGAACATGAACATTGTCAACACTATGAACGTGCTCACACCAGCAGCACACAGCCCCTCCAGCAAATCTCAGCGGTGACATTGCCACAGCCCTGCCTGTCCCCAGCCTGTCCCCAGCCTGTCCCCAGTCTGTCCCCAGCCTAGGCTGCTCTCAGGAACCGTCTGGCCACTGTCCCCGCGGCTCTGTCTGTCTGTCTGTCTGTCCCACAGCCCCTCTCTGGGCCCAGGCCCTCCTGCACAGCCTGGGGCAGGCTGGGCTAGGCTCACACGGGCCCTGCTTGTCTAGACAGCAGCAGGGGGTGGCTCTGGGTGTCCTTGAGCCCAAAGTAGGTCAGAGCAGTCTGTTCTAGCAGCAGCTGTTTATTGCTGCTGACCCTCTGCTGTGGACACGTCCTTCCAGCTGAAACCAGGCAAGGGGATCCATCTCCATCCCCTCTGGTCCTTCTGCAGGCCCTTTGGCTCCCTGTCCCATCCCCTCCATGTCTGAGGGCTCAGACACACTTTTAGTCTCATGTGGGGGGTGAGATAATATAGATGTTTTAATTCACACCACCACAATCAGATGCCAACTATTTCTTAAATATAATTACTTAATCATAATACACTCTGAGTGTTTCTGGTCTGGCTTGCCAGGCTCCTCACACAGTGGCTGTGAGCTTAGCAGCAATTCCAGGCAGCCAGTCTGTGTTTCTTTAGGACATCCTGAGGATCTGGCCAGGAAGGGTGGCATGGACAGCACCATCCATGCCTGCAGTACTGAGGACCACAGGTATCAATCACACTGCCCATAAATAAGGGACAACCCCCATAAATGTGCATTTTGTTGACCCAGCAGGACCAAATTTTCCTTCCTCGGTGCCATGAGAGCCTGGGTGTGGAGCCCAGCCCCATGCTGGGGATGGGGAGGAGGCTGTGCTGCCTGCAGAGAGCTGAGACGGGACCCTTCCAGCTCTGGGCTGTGATTGGGTGACACAAATCCCAAATTGCCCAGCACGCTGACCAAGCTGATGAGCCCAGCTGATCCCAGGTGCTCATCCAAGGCCACACCACACCACGAGGTGCCCAAACTCCTGATCAATGACAAGGTCATGGCAAGGCAAGTGAGGAGGAGGACTGAGAGCCCACTCCTTGCTGGGGTTGCTCAGCAGTGCTGGCCCACCTGCAGCCCCTGGGATCCCTGTCCAGGCCAGTCTGAGACAGGGATGTCCCAGTGTCCTCACACGCTGCATGTAGCCACATTTCTCCTCACAGAGAAAAGCAAGGAAAAATTCTTCCCAAGAATATTTCTGGGTTTCACATTCTCTGAACCTCAGAGAAAGGAAAAACAATTCTTATCTTATTTGCTGTGCCTGTGCTGTGCAAAAGTAGAATGCAATATGGAGATTTTTGTTCACTCACAGTGATGGTGTTTGGGTTCCTTGACCTGTCAGGGCCAGGTATGTGTGTGTGTGTGTCAGGACTGTTGGGTGACAGTCGCAAGATTCTGTGCAGTGTGTGCAGGGTTGGGTGCTGAGCAGATTCAGTTTAGATGTGTAATATAGTGTAATATATTACACTATAATAATATATTATATATTATTACATTATATTATATATATATTCTATATTCTATATCATATATTATATATTGTAATATAATTATATAAAATATATATTATATTATATTATATTATATATCTTATATATATTTATATAACATATAATTATATATTATATAATTATATATATAATTATATATCATTATATATCATTATATATCATTATATTATATATTATTACACTATATTATATATTATACTATAGTGTAATACAGTATAGAATAATATAGTATAATAAAGTAATTAACTAGCCTTCTGATATCAATGGAGTCAGATGCATCACTCCTCCCTGCCACAGGCATTGTCCTGTTTGATAGCCGGACGCCTCTCAGAGGGTGCAAAGCACTTGGAGGAACGCAGAGTTACTGCTCCCCCCTCTCCATCCCTGTCTCAGTCTCAGCAGCCGACAGGCAGTAAAAGACCCTTCGCAGTTGTCAAGGCAACGCCGGATCACGGAGCCGCTGCCGTGAAGTGGCAGCAGCCGGGGGCTCTGCTCTGCTCTGCTCTCCCTCTCCATCTCCAGCGCTCCCATCTCCAGCGCTGCTGCTCCGTGGGGAGTGCGGGTGGTGCCGGCCCCAGCCCTGCTGCGGTGTGATTTCAGGGTTTACCTCAGAACCCCGGGTCCCTTCCCTGATCATTCCCTCCCAGGTGTGTCAGTCACCTCTCCTTTCCCCTCCCAGCACTGTCACTCCTGGCATTCCAGAAGGGCATCGAGTGATTGGCAGATTCAAAGGATGCCCTCTACCCTGTACCTGGGGGGCACTGGACCATCCAGGTGTCCTTTGTCCCTTTGTCCCTCCCCTCCTGTCCCTGCTTGGTGGCTCCCTGCCCCTTCCCTGCCCCTCTCCCCGGGGTTCAAAGGAGCAGCAACCACGGGCTCAGGGAGTTCTGTTGGAGCTGCTGCTGCATTCAGAGGCCTGTGGGCCAGAATAAAGCTCTGCATCCAAACCCTCCATCAGAACCGACTCCTTTCCTTCACCATCGCCTTAAAGCTTCTCTGCCAGAGGGAAACCTGAGGAGCAGCCCCTGTTATGGGGGGAAGCTCCATCCCAGCACCACCAGAGCTCCTGCAGGCCTGGCCTTGTCCCCACGGGCCCAGTGCAGCACCCAGCCAGCCCAAAGTGTCTGTGGGGGTGAAAAACCACGGTGGTGCTGTCTGGTTCAGCAGCAAGGCCAGACAAGCTCAGGCACGTCCCGTTCAGCAATATTGGTTAAAATACCAATACCAAGGGAAATACAGGTTGGATATCAGGAAAATGTTTTTCACTGAAGGAGTGATAAAGCTCTGGAATGACTGCCCGGGGAGGTGGTGGAGTCACCATCCCTGGGGGTGTTTAACAAAGCCTGGATGTGGCATTAGGTGCCAGGGTTGAGCTGAGGTGTTGGGGCTGGGTTGGACTTGATGAGCTTGGAGGTCTCTTCCAACGCAGTGATTCTGGGAATTCTGTGAGTTCCTGAATCCCCCACCTCCCTCACCCCAGCTTGGTTTTTGTCCCTCATCCCAGTACACTGGAGAGCCTCTTTTGGCCTGGGGGAGCAGTGCTGGCCTTAGGAGGGGCAGGATGTGTGTGGTGGCTGCTTTGGCTTTTTTTTTCCCCTACACAACAATGTCACCTTGTCACAGGAGAGGCAGGTGATGCCTTTTCAGGACTACCTAAAAACAGAGGCCAAGCAAAAGTCAGGCAATAAAAAGCAGTTTGATTTATTGAAGGGCCTTCAGGTATATTTAGGGCAGATGAAGCCCCCCCAGGGGCTGCACCCAAAATGGACCCAGGGATTTTCACACTTTTATAGGTTTGATTCATTTACATATTGGGGCTTAACTGTCCAATTACAGCTTCACCTAATGAAGTCATTTACCCCAAGTTTTCTCCTCCCCAACACACTTTTCTCATTTACATTTCTCAGGGCCTGAGCCAGTGAGGTGTCCTTGATTGCCAGGCCTGGAGAGGAATTGTTGTGTTGGCCCAAAATGGGAAAACAGCAGCTTGTATGGAGCCACTCCACTGTATATGGAGTTTAGAGTTATACACTAAAGAACTGCAGAGTTACAAATATATGAAAAATATAAAAACTAAAATCCTAAGGCATCCTGAGACATCCCTGAAACTGTGTTGGGGAGATTTGGGCCAGAGATCAGGGCAAGGTTCTTCCCCCAGAGGGTGCTGGCACTGCCCAGGCTGCCCAGGCAATGGGCACGGCCCCAAGGCTGCCACAGCTCCAGGGATGCCCAGGCTGGGCTTGCTGGGGGCTCTGGGCAGGGTTTGGCTTTGGGATTGATCATCCCTGTGGGTCTCTTCCAGCTCAGCACATTCTCAGCACATGATTGTGTGAGAGTGAGGGATGGGGGAGATGAAGGACGGGGGAGAAATTTGGGCAGTGCTGCAGGGATGGCCAGGGTGGGGCTGTTGGGGGTCTGGGCAGGGTTTGGGGCTGGACTGGATGATCCTTGGGGGTTTTTCTAGCTGAGGAAATTCCCATTCTGTGCTCCCCCAGGGCTCACTGTGCCCACAGGAGCTGCCTGTGCTCCTCCAGTGCCAGCACTGGGGAGATGCAAAGGACCAGGGGTGCAGCAGCATCCAGGGCTCTCCCTGCTCCTCACAGGGGATGGGAGCAGCGTGGGTGAGGAGAGGCAGGAGACAGCAGCAGCAGCCAGAGCAAATGGTTCTTTATTTTATCTCCAGGATAAAAAGGAATAGGGAAGCCGGGCTGCTAAGATGAGGCGCCTTCATCTCACTGCACGGCGTTTGATCATCGCCGATGTTTTACAAGGAGGTGTATGGTTGAATTATCATTAGAGGAGGTGATGGAGCTGAAGAGGAACAGAGAACTTCCTCCATGGCGACCCAGACTCCTGTTCTGTGCCTGCAGGGAGCAGAGCAGGAGAGCCCAGGGGCTGGCACGGCTCTCAGCCAGGGCCAGGAGGCAGTCCCCTGGAGGGTCTGTCCCCAGGAGGGTTATGTCCGATGGGGTCTTTGTCCAGCCCTGATCTCCTCCCCATGGAGGTGTTGTCCTGCCATGAGGTCCTTCCCCAAGCCCCATGGAGGGTTTGTCCCTGAGCCCCTTGGAGGGTCTGTCCTGTCTCTGAACCCCATGGAGGGTCTGTCCTACCCCTGAGACCTGTGGAGGGTCTGTCGCCAATCCCCATGGAGGGTCTGTCCTGTCCCCAAGCCCCATGGAGGGTCTATCCTGTCCCCCAGCCCCATGGAGGGTCTGTCCTGTCCCCATGGAGGGTCTGTCCTGTCCCTGAGCCCCATGGAGGGTCTGTCCCCAAGCCCCATGCAGGGTCTGTCCCCGAGCTTCTCTGTCCCCTCCATGCTGGGAGGTGGCTCTGGGGGCTGGGGGCAGCAGCCCTGTGTATGTGCCCAGGTCCCTCGGGGCTGTCAAGCCCAGCAGAGGCTGAGGGTCGAGCCCAGCATGCTGGTGTGGGGACACAGCCCTGCCCAGCGTGGATCCAGGCCAGCTGCCATGCTGGGGGATCCCGGGGCTGCTCGGGCTCCAGAGCGCTGGCAAGGAGGACAAAGGGATTGTGGAGCCAAGGATCCCGAGGCTGGGAGTGCTGGCATCTCCATCAGAGCGGGAATTCTCGCCTGTTTTTCCGCATGGGTGCCCCTAATCACCCATCCATCACCCATCCATCACCCATCCCTTCTGTCCCGAGTCCTCCAGCAGGTGTGCTCATGGCTGGCACGCCTGGAACTGCCAGTGCCTGCTCCGAGGGCAGGCTTGCTTAGCTCCGGAGCAAAGTGCCATTTCCAGAGCCTCATTAGTATTTGCATTGTTGCATGGCTGTCTAAGAGAAGCAGCAGCTAAGTGAGCCAGTCAGAGCTCGCTAATTTGCATGTTAATGAAGCCCACAGAACGCAGCTCAGAGAGAGGGACTCGCTAGACCTATACATGCAGGCTGTATATGCTTTGGAGACACAGCAAACACTGCAGGCAGACACCCAGATGGCTGCAGAGACAGACAAACAGATGGCTCCCTACAGCTGAACCGCGTGGGGGAGGCTCTGGGAGAGAGCTGGGGTGAGGCACTGGAGGGAGGGGGGAAGGAGGGAGCAAGATGGAGAGATGGAGAGATAAAAAATATGAATGGAGAAAGAGATTAGTCAAGGATTGTGAACATGCTTGGAAGGAAGAATCTTACCATGTGGGGGTTTGTGGGTTTTTGGTTGATTTTTTGGGTTTTTTTTTTTTGGGTGGGTTTTTTTTGGGTTTTTTTTTTAATAGAAAGGTTGTGCATCATCTCTTGCAGAGCACAGGTCCCACTGGGGCTCTATCATTGCACTGGGGGATGCTGCAGATGGTGGGTGGAAGGACAGACTGCTGCACAGACATCCATGGGGTCTGGCTGCTTTGTAGGCAGCTGCTCTGCTGGCCAGGGTGCAGGGACTGCCTGCACTGCCCTTCTTACCCCCCTTGGAGGACTGGAGCCCTGCAAACACGACTGTAACTGTACCAGAGATGGAGAGAAATATGAACATATTTACATAAATTTCTGGTGTGAGTGGATTGGGATGTGTGTCAGCCATGAGAGGCAGCAGATGCAGCTCGTGGGGGAGCTGTGAACTTGGGCTCATCCTTCCCTGGGAGAGGGGCTCACCCTGGGGAGTGTCCCAGTGCCAGCCTGGGGAGGCACAGTGACATCTTGCACCCACAGCCACTCTCAATGGGGCCAGCAGCACCAGCACTGCCCCTGAGCTGGGAGAGGAGAGCCTGCAGGGAGAGCACATCTCCCCAAACCCCATCTCCTGGTGGGCTGGGGCTGGGACTCCACCTGAGCTAACACTGGCCTGAGCAGTCAGTGCTGTCCCCCTGCTCCCAGCCGTGCTCTGTTTGTCCTGGATGGGCTTGGCTGCCCCAAATCAGCAGGATATCAGCTGGAGCCACCAGCCAGCCCACCACACAGTCCTGTGGGACTGATTCTCACAGCCCCATCCCTCTCCTGCTTTATCTGCTCCTTCTGGCTGTGTCTGGGAGGTTTCTGCCATGAGGACAGAAGGGGCTGACCAGGACCCTGCAGCCATGGGGAAACACACAGATCTGCAGGGCTGCTGAGTTTCCTCATCTCCTCACGCTGCCCAAAAGTGGCAGAGGCTTGTGGGCATCTCAGGCTCACTGGGACAGGAGGTCAGACTCCAAAAGCTGCCATGGTTTAAATCAGGCTGTCCTGGAGCCCAGGTTTGCTCAGCCTGGCTCTTTGATGGATCCAAGGCACTTCCCCAGTGGCCAGCTCGGCCCTGGTCTCAGCTTGGAGACCCCTGTATCCAGTGGACACAGCCTCAAGCTGCACCAAGGGAAATACAGGGTGGATATTAGGGAAAAGTTTTATACAGAAAGGGTGATAAAGTTCTGGAATGTTCTGCCTGAGGAGGTGGTGGAGTCACCATCCCTGGGGGTGTTTAACAAAGCCTGGATGTGGCACTGGGTGCCAGGGTTGAGTTGAGGTTGGGTTGGACTCGATGATCTTGGAGGTCTCTTCCAACCCAGTGATTCTGTGATTCTGTGAATTCTGTCTTGTCCCTGTGTCACAGATATATTTTATGAAAAATCCTTTTGACAGGATTTTTTTCTTCTCCTGAGAAGCCTCAAAGGAAAAGAAAAACCAATGATTATCTGCTGCTGTGGAATGCAACAGGTGCATCTTTGATTGGTCCATGCAAATTGTTTCTGCTTGATGACCAATCACAGTCCAGCTGTGTTGGGACTCTGGTCAGTCACAAGATTTTAATATTCATCCCATTCCTTTCATTGCTGGCCTTCTGATGAAATCCTTTCTTCTATTCTTTTAGTATAGTAATATAATGATATGATATGATGATGATATGATATGATATGATATGATATGATATGATATGATATTAAATATATATATATATGATAATGATATATATATAATTAATATAATAATAAATAATAAATATAAATCAGCCTTCTGAAACATGGAGTCAAGATTCTCATCTCTTCCCTCATCCTGGTACCCCTGTGAGCACCACCACAACCCTGGTCTCAGCTCGGCTCTGCTGGGCTCTTTGCAGACCCTGGGGTGCAGCAGGAGCTCAGTGGGAAGGAACACTCAGCTCCCCTCCCTGCCCCTGTGCCAGCATGCCCAGGAGCTGCAGGGCAGGAGGAGCAGGATGCAGGGATGGGGCTGGCACGCAGCTCGGTGCCAGCTCTCACACAGCTCGGCTGTCTGACACGTCAGTCAGCACAGCCAGGGCCCTGCCATGCCCATGGAGCATGGCATCCCCCAGCCCTGACATCCCCCAGCCCTGACATCCCCCTGCCATGGCATTCCCCAGCCCTGGAGCCCCTGCAGGGCTGGCACTGCCAGCAGGGCACACATTACAGATGCCCCCACTGAGCCACATGCAGCTCTCCAGTGTGTTTGTCCTGGTTTAGGGCCATTCTGGGAGAAAATCCTCCAAAGGGATTCCTCTAGAAAGCAAATTCAAGCATCCCCTTCCCCAGCTGGTTCGGGAGAAAGATTTCCTTGGAGAAAAGTGGAAAAAAGTGTTTATTTAATAGATAAAGCATTCACCAGCACAAAAAAAAATGAACAATATTGAGCAATAAAACCTCTTTTGGCTCCAAAAGAGATGACAAACTCAGAAAGTCCCTCCATGGGCTGTAGCTTGGTTCACTCAGTCTCTTATCAGTCTCTGGAAATGCCACAGCCCAGGCCCAGCCTGGTGGGTGTAGGTGAGAGCTGCTGGTGCTCTGCTGGGTGCTCAGTGCAGAGCAGGTTTAAACAGGTCCAAGAAAAAGAAAAAACAGGGAGCTTCAGTGCCTCAGTCCAGGGAACTTCTCTGTCTCAGCTAGATAAAACTAAATAAAAGCAACGGAGAGCTCTGTCTGTCCATGCTGCAGAGAAGAGAGGACCAGGAATGTGGAGGGGTGAGTGCAGTTTTGGATAACAAACTGTGCTTCTTCTTTCCCCTCTTCGCTCTCTGAACGAGCCCTAAAGGTGCAAAACGTATTTCTGGGCTGAACAGACAAATGAGGATAGAAGCATCATAAAATCCCCCCAGGACAGACTCTCAGAGCAGGGAGGGCCCAGGCACAGGCTCCATCCCAGAGCATGGCTGAGCTCAGATCTGTGCCCATCCCGCTTTGCAATCTGCAGCTGGGAGAGCCCACAGGCACTGAGGGCATCATTAATTCACAGCAGAGATTGTTCAGCCCTCTCGCTGTTCCCACACCCTGCCCTGGGGGAGCCTCTGACACAAAGTGCCCCGAGCTATCAAGGCCACGTCCCCTAATCGAGGTGATGCCTCCACAATCAGCAGGATTTGTATGCAGCAGGGAGCTGCTCCTGTGGGAACCCATGCATGGATTAGAGGCCATTGAGGTGGGTAATCACCCCACAGCACAATGCAGGAATTTGGCTGGGAGGATTGCTCTGCTCAGGAGGGATCCCCTTGGCTTTGGGAGCATTTCAAAGGGACGCTGTGAGCACCATGGGACACGACCAGCACTGTCTGAGGGGCATGTCTGGAGCAGGAATAAAAGCAGGAAAATAAAGATGAAAGGACCTGGCTTGATCCAATCCTGGCTACAGGACTGCCCCTGTGACCCTTGGCCATTGGGCTGGGCAGGGGTGGTGACAGAGGAGGGATGGGGGGCACAGAGCTGGGGAGGTGTCCCAGGCATTCAGAGCCCCTGTGTTGACTTCTTGGTGTTCATCTTTGCCTTGTGTCCTGGTTTGAACAGCCAGGTGTCTGCTGAGGAAGGCAGGAGCCTCCCCTGAAATGGAAAATGCAAACCCCCTCCCTCTGCAAAAGTGCAAACCTCCTCCCTCTGAATTATTACAAATTTGAAGTTAAGGGGCTCTCAGGCAAAGATAAGGGAGCAGGAATAACAGTTCTTTATTAGGGAAATTAAAAATACAAATGCAATAGTACAGACAAAGCCCTGCCAGAGTGCGAGCAGGCCCTGGCACGCTGTGGCTCAGGCTGGTGGCACAGCCCCATCCCATGGGGGCTCAGCCCTCCTGCAGTGCCAGCTGTGGCTCTGCTGCAGCAGGGATCCTGCACAAGGGGGGAGTTTTCCTCTGCAGCTCCAGGGCTGCTGCAGATGGGCCTGGGCTCCCTCTGGCCATGCAGGGCAGCAGAAAGCTGCTCCTCTGGCAATGCAGGGGGCAAAGGCTGCTGTGCTGTGCCAGGCTCAGATTGGATCCAGGTAGGAATGCTTGGCTCCTGCCCTGGGCGCAGCATCTGCCCATGGGATGCTGGAATTGGATCAGCCCTGCAGGGACACTCAGTGGCCATGGAGAGCAGAGATCTCCTGGAGGGAGGATTGGCTGTGGGAGAGATCAAGAAAACTGCCCCAAGAGCAGCAGAGAACTGCCCCAGCTCTGACAGGTGGGCACAGAACACACACCCAGCCACCATGGGATGGGGCTGTGCCACCAGCCTGAGCCACAGTGTGCCAGGGCCTGCTCCCACTCTGGCAGGGCTTTGTTTGTACTATTGCATTTGTATTTTTAATTTCCCTAGTAAAGGACTGTTATTCCTATTCCCATATCTTTGCCTGAGAGTCCCTTAATTTCAAATTTATAATAATTCAGAAGGATGGGGTTTGCATTTTCCATTTCAAGGGAGGCTCCTGCCTTCCTCAGCAGACACCTGGCTGTTCAGACCCAGACAGACCCCCAGGCCCTGGCACAGGGGGTTTGTCCCTAACCAGGGGCTGAGAGAAGCAGGAGCATTGTGGCCCCTGTGGCTGAGAGTGGAAACTGTGAGCTCTGTGTCCTGCAGCCTGGGGCCACACCAGCCCTGAGATCCTGCCTGCTCTGGACATCTGCTGGCTGTGCCTGGCAGGAGAACTGAGGTGCATCATCCCACCACTGGAGCCAGGCTTTCAGGCACAAGTGTCTCTAATTATTAATTAGCTGATGAGGGTTTATTATGTCTTAGAGCAGCTCTCCTGTTGCCTGTGGCACTTACTGGCACACAGGAGGAGAGGGTTCAGTGCTCCTATTGCTCACACGTGTGCCAGGGTTGCTGTGCAGGGACAAGGGACCTTCTGAGGCTGTCACCTCGTGTCCCACAGTGGCACAAGGGTCCCAGATGTGAGATCCATCCCAGCAGACAGGTCCAGCTCCCAGGTGGGCTGGGCCCGCCCCCCTCCTCCATTCTGCACCGAGGTGGGACAAGAATGAGGACATAAAGGAGCTGGCACCCAGACATGTCCTTGCTCCACAGCTGCCAGCTCCTCTCCACAGCCAGGAGGGTCTGCAGGAGCTGCAAAGCAGCTGCGCTGTGTCCCACAGCTCCCATTCCCAGAATCCCAGAATCCCAAAATCCCAGAATCCCAGAATGAACTAGGCTGGAAAAGACCTTTGAGATAATCAAGTCCAACCTATGACCCAACACCTCCTCATCAACTAAACCACAGCACTGAGTCACTCACCATGGCCACATCCACTCATTTTTTAAACAAATCCATTTTTAAATTCCATCCCCAGGGAGGGGTCCCAGCTGCCCCCCAGCCCCAGGCTCTGCTCCCTGGGCAGATGGGGGCAGATTCTGCTGGCTGCAGCCAGGATGGGGCTGGGGTGACCCCGCTGCTGCCTCAGCCTGTGCTGAGGGAAGGGTTAAGTGCAATGGGGAGGCTCTGACATTTTGCTAATGTGCTGTGTTAATTGATTCGCTCATTTCCATTTGTTCCTGTTAAAGAGAGACAGATGAGAGTGGTCCTGCAGTGCAGCGGCTTGGCAGGGAGCAGCTCTGCTGTGTGCAGATGTGCTCCTCACTCAGTGAGTGCCACCAGCCAGCCTGGATGTGCTCCTCACTCAGATATTGCCCTCAGCCAGCCTGGATGTGCTCCTCACTCAGTGAGTGCCACTGGCCAGCCTGGGTGTGCTCCTCACTCAGATATTGCCCTCATTCAGCCTGGATGTGCTCCTCACTCCTTTAGTGTCACCAGCCAGCCTGGATGTGCTCCTCACTCATTTATTGCCCCCAGCCAGCCTGGGCAGTCCCAGCGCCAGCCACAACCCCTGGCCAGCCCCAGCCCAGCTCCTGCAGCACCAGGGAACAGGGGCAGACCCCCACCAGCCCCCCCAGGGCACCAGGGGCTCCTCTCAGTGCCACCAACATGTGTTAGGGAAGGGAAGAACTGCACTGGGATGGAGAAAGCCAAGGGGCATCAGCCAGGCTGCAACCTGGCTGTACCAGAAAACTAGGGAAGAGCTGGAAGCAGAGCCATAAACCAGGGAAGAGCTGGAAGCAGAGCCATGAACCAGAGAAGAGCTGGATGCCTTCATTCTGCATGGCCCTATGAGGAGCAACAGCCATTCCCACACCCACAGGTTCTCATGCAGAGCAGCAAGAGGCACCCCGCCCATGGTCAGTCATAGAATCATGGAATCGTGGAATGGTTTGGGTTGGAAAAGGCCTCAAAGTGGGGACGGACAGAGACTGGAGAACTCTGGAGCCAGGGCTTGGAACTTGTGGTTTATTGCAAAGGTCTTGTGTCATGGTTTGGAAAGCCAGGAGTCTGCTAAGGAAGGCAGGAGCCTCCCCTGAAATGGAGCCTCCCCACCTCTCTGCATTGCTATAAATTTTAAATTAAGGGGCTCTCAGGCAAAAGATATGGGAGCAGGAAATAACAGTTATTTAATAGGGAAGAAATAAAAAAATAAAATAAACAATGCAATGAACTAAACCAACACTGCCAGAGTCAGAACCCAACCTGACACCCTGTGGGTCAGGCTGTTGGCAGCAGTCCCATTGGAATTGTGGCTCAGCCCTCCTGCAGTGTCAGGGCTGGTTCTGCTGGAGCAGGGATCCTGGAGAAAGGTGCAGTCTCTGCCTCTGAAGATCCAGGGGCAGAGACAGCTGCTGTTCCTCTGGGCAATCCAGTGCAGAAGCCGTGCTGGTGTTGCAGAATCTCCAGATTCTATCCGGGTAGGAATGCTTGGCTCCTCCCTCTGGGCTCCCATCTCCCAATGGGATGCTGTAGTTCTTATCAGCCATGCAGGGACATTCAATAGCTGTTATCAGCAGGTGTCCCCACCCGAGGGAGGAGTGATTGTGGAAGAGATAAGGAAAACTGTCCATGAACAGGAGACAACTGCCATACAGATGGTAACAGAACACATCTTGCCTTGCAATCTGGGACAGCCTGGGTGCAGGGCCCTTCTTGGAGCTGCAGCCGCAGCTCAGAGCAGGCCCAAGAGAAGCAAAGAGCGTGGTAAAGGGGATGAGAGAGCAAGGTTCCCATTAAAATACCATAAATCATCTTCTGTGCTGAATATTCTCATTCTCACTAACCAATCTAGTACAAGATACAAATCCTACAGCATTTCCATACAGCCTAGAAGAATCATTACATTCCCACACTGGGTTACATTTCAAACCCTAAAAACTCCTCTTTGGGCCCCTTCTGCCAAGCTGGCAGGGTCTGCTCTGAGCCTTGGGCCTGTCTGCAAGCAGAAGGGATTGTTTGATCCAAAGGGGATCACCTTCAGCTGGCCATGCCATTGTTTTCCAGTTGTTCAGTAACTGAGGGATCTCAAAGCTTGCTTTCATTTCAATCTCACTTATAGTTTTCATATTCTCAAAATCTTTTGCCAGGCAATCACATTTATTAGGCTTTCCTGTTCCATCTTCCCCAACACTCATCCCTGCAGGACCCAGCTACCCAGGGTGTGATGCTCAGTGACATCCCAGCCACCTGACCAAACACCTTTTCTTCCCCTTGAAAAGTGCAATTATGACAAGAATCAAATTCCTGCAGCGAGAAAGCTCAATTTCAGTCAAAATGTTTATTAAAAACATATTTGTTCTGCACCTTTTCCCTGCCAAAAGAAAAGCAGCTCCTTCCAAGTGTCTTTATTTGCTTGGACTTATCCACAGAAGAAGAATTTCTTGCAGGAATCTCTCTTGGGCAGGGATGTGCCCGTGACAGGAGCAGCACCAGGGCTGCCTCCCCACCCTCCCAGGGACACAGAACCCACCTGGGCTGGGATTGTCCTCCAGTCCCACGCCTGGTTTTGGTGCTGTGGGATTTGTGTTAATTGGGAGCACCCTGGAAAAGGGAATTGATGCTGGAGCAGTAGGTGTTTGAGGTGGTGCTTAAAATCCAGAATTGAGCTGAAGGTCTCTGCTTTGCTCCTGCACTGGGAGAGACCCAGGAGAATGGGAGGGGTAATTAATGGAAATACAAAAAAGTTTAGGATTAAAGAGATTAAATGGGATTAAAGCTCATCCCATTCCATCCCTGCCTTGGGACACCTCCCACTGCCCCAGAGGGAGCAGGATGCCACCCCAGTGCCCTGCACAGCTTCCCCAGCACAGGGAGCAGGAGCAGGGGCTTAAAGGGAGAAGGTCCTGACCCTCCCAGCCTCCTTCCTCCTTCCACTGATGGGCGGGAACACATGAGGAACCGATTTGGGAACTCCTGTCTGTGTGAAATCTGCTCCAGATCTGCCCTGCTCCAGGGCTGGTGAGGCCTCTGTGCCCAGGCTCCACATCCCTGGGCTCCCATTGCCCTCTGTCCTTGGGTTCCCATGCCCTCTCTGTCCAGCTGTGCCCATGCCACTCTGTCCCCAGGCTGTGTCCCTGGGTTTCCATGCCCTCTGTGCCCAGCTGTGCCCATGTCCCTGTGCTCCCATGCCCTCTGTGCCCAGCTGTGCCCATGCCCTCTGTCCCCAGGCTGTGTCCCTGTGCTCCCGTGCCCTCTGTGCCCAGCTGTGCCCATGCCCTGTGCAGATGAGCCCATGGCCCCTTTCCTCCCCCCAGCTCCTTGCTGAGGTTCATTCCTGCTCCTGTGGGGCGAGGGCTGGGAGCAGCTGCAGGGGAGGAGGGCAGGGCTGCAGCTCAGCGGGGCAGAGGTGCTGGCACCATCAGGGGTTTTTCTGTGCATTATCCCAGCTCTGAGTGATGCGCCAGCCCTGAGGCCACGGGAGCTGCTCCAGGATGAAGGAGCAGGGATTTCCCTGGCACAGCTCTTTGCTGGTGCTGGGCAGGGGCTGGGGGCTGCCCCGTGGTGCCAGCTGTGCCACTGCTGGGCACACCCAGCCCCAGTGCCCTGTCCGGCATCCCTGCAGCTCCACAGCTGCCTTCTGCCAGCCCTTCCATCTCCAGCTCTTCTCCTAGGAGACCCCAATTTCCCTCCTGGGCTGCCTTTTGCCAGGCTCTCCACTTGTTTAGCATTTCTGCTCCTCAAATCGCTTCAATGCAAAAGGAAGAATAATTGCCTCTTCCATTTAGCTAAAATGCAGGATCATAAACTTGCCCATCAGCTGCTGCAAGGTCAGGAAGTGCCTGCAAAAGGCAGAAGGCATTTATTGCTTCCAGAAGAGCAGATTTCACTCCCTCTGCTTTCCACATCCCCACCCTGATGCCTCCAGTGAGATCTCGCTGGAGCTGGGTGGATGCAGCAGCATAAATTGGCTGGAATTTTGTTACAAGAGGAACTAATCTTTTTTTTTTTTTTTTTTTTTTTTTTTTTTTTTTTTTTTTTTTTTTTTTTGAGGGGGAGGAGTGGGGCTGAGTTTCCTGTGCCAAGATTTGAGCTGTGGCAGGCTCGGAGCAGTGCTCTGTGTGAGATGCACGGCGGGGCAGGGTCATGGTGAAAAATGCATGTATTTTATGATTGGCTTTTCGCAAATATTCAAATGAATATTATATGTGTTGTGTTAGAAAGTAATGCTGTATTAATTCTCTTAAGTAGTGTGTTAAATATAGTTTTAGGTTATAAAAAATGTTAAAATAGAAACTATGCTATGTAAGATACTTTTTTTAAAGAAAGGACTCACAGTGAGATAGCAGCCACAGGACACCTAAATCTTTCAGAAAAAAAGAATTAGGGGACTCCCATTTATCTTCCTCTTATCAGAAGAAATTAACTTCTTCCTGCCTCGAAGGTGCTGTTGGGATTCAGAGGAAGAAGTTGACACTGGCCAGACAGAATCTTGTATTTGAATGGAATTTATGCATCATGTATGAGATGTATTAATATACAACAGGTTATTGTTTTTAAGAGTTAATCCTCTGTTAACATGGGTCCTTCTTCTGGCTTATTTTGCCCAGAAAGAGTTACCCAGACTGTCCTTAACTCTTTGTTTTTATTGTCTCATATTGTCCTAATTCAAATTGTCCAAATTACTATTACTCTAATTATATTACTATTTTTATAACCATTTTATTACTATTAAACTTTAAAATTTTTAAAAACAAGTGATTGGCGTTTTTCACAGTCATCCCTGCTGCTCCTGATGGCAGGAACGAGCCTGGAATCTGGGCTGGGGAGGCTGCAGCTGCTGCTGTGACACAGGGACAGCCCCACCGAGGGACCTTCTGATGGAAAAAGGCTGGAAAAGTGAAATTCAGCTCTGAGCCATGGGGAAAGGCTGTGGGGCTGCTCACATGAGGGTGCCTGGTAGAAAGTTGCTCACTTTGAAAGGGATTTTTGGTTTGTATTTTTGGTTTTCCTCGTGATTTTTCATTAAATTAAACACAGCTTTTGGAGGTTAGTTTTTTTGTTTTCTCTTACCTCAAACCTTCTCCTTTTCCATCCCCTTTCCCCTCCCAAGCAAAGAAGAGGGATGACATGACAGCAAACCCACAAGGTAATTTTTGTCCTAATTTTATTTTTTTGGAGGAAAACTGTAGTCACTCCAGCTGGGAGGAGTAGAAGGGATAATATTCTGCAGCTGGGTTGAAACATTTCCGTTCTCTAACAAGTTGTGATGGAAAAATTTGGTCTCCTTGACCTTGCTGCCTGGTGGGTGTCACATCAATAAGGTGACAGGAGGAAGCTGACTCCTCCTTCCTCGAGTCCACCCACAGGGAGTTTTCACCTGTGCCAAGCATCCCAGGAGTCACAAATCCCAGTGCTGGGCTGTGCCTGTCCTTGGGGAAATGTGGCCATGCAGGGTTTGGAAAGAGCTCTGGATGAACATCCCATGAAGCCCCTAAACTGAGGGGTTTGAGTTTCTTTGGGGGATCCCAGGGGGAACCCTTCAGCCTTCCTGAGGAGGAGGGATGTCAGAGCCCAGGACATCCCTTTGGCTGTCCTGGATTGCCCAAACCCCTGCCAGGGGGCTCAGGGACCCTGGCACACAGCCCAAGACCCCTGTGACTTTGATTATGACCCATGGAAAAAATTACCAACCTTATATGAGGATCTGCAAGCCGTGAAAGTCTAAGTAGAATAATTATTAGTTTGTCATGGGGTGAAAAACAGATTTTTTTGGGTTTTTAGAATGAGGGTTCAAGGGAAAAGATGGAGGAATCTGGGTGTGTCCAGCCTTTCTCCTTCTTCTTCTTAGCCTCCATCTTCTGCTGTGATGGTGGCACTTTTAGGTTGGTCTAGAGTAGAAGCTCACTGTCTAACATAGGTGATAGGTATTGGAAAGTTATTGTAAATATTGTACAGGTAGATTTTAGTATAAAAAGATAACGCCAGTGTGCCTCTGTCTGTAATGCTGAACGGACCTCGGCCAGAGAAAGAATTTTATAGATAAGAAACAATAAACAACCTTGAGACCAAGAACTGCAGAGTTCCGACTCCTTCTTCGACAGTCAGGTTGGGAAAAGAGACTTTCTAATGTATCTCAGAGTCACTCTGAGCAGCAGAAGTCCTGAAAGAGGGAAGCTGCACAAGCAGCTGGTGTGAGGGGAGACCCAGCTGGGCAGGGCTGTCCCTGTGCTGTGCAAGGGGATGTCACCAGTCTCACTGTGCAGCCCCTCTGTGCAGCCCCATCAACCGAGTGAGGATTCTCCTGAACCCCCATCCTGCAGGTCTGTGTCTCCCCATCCCTCCAGTGGGTCTGTGCCAGGCTCTGGAGTGGGCTGAAAGTGCTGCTGCCTGTTGGGGAAGGTAAAACAGGAAAGCCTTATAAATGTGATTGCTTGGCAAAAGAGTTTGAGAATATGGAAACTATAAGTGAAATTGAAATGAAAGCAAGCTTTGAGATCCCTCAGTTACTGAATAACTGGAAAACAATGGCATGGCCAGCTGAAGGTGATCCCCTTTGGATCAAACAATCCCCTCTGCTTGCAGACAGGCCCAAGGCTCAGAGCAGACCCTGCCAGCTTGGCAGAAGGGGCCCAAAGAGGAGTTTTTAGGGTTTAAAATGTAACCCAGTGTGGTAATGTAATGATTCTTCTAGGCTGTATGAAAATGCTGTAGGATTTTTATCTTGGACTAGACTGGTTAGTGAGAATTAGAATATTCAACACAGAAGAAGATTTACGGTATTGTAAGGGGAACTTTGCGCTCTTACCCCTTTTACTCCTCTCACCCTTTTAGTCTCTTATGCTCTTCCTCTCTCACCCTCTCATCCTCTCTCCCCCTCTCTTTTCTCTTGGGCCTGCTCTGAGCTGTGGCTGGCAGCTCCCAGCAGGGCCCTGCACCCAGGCCCTTTGCAATAACCCACAAGTTCCCAGCCCTGGCTGCAGAGATCTCTGCTCTCTGTCCATCCCCACCATCCTACCCCCAAAGCTCCTACAGCTGCCCACGCTGGTGCTCCCCTGGTGCCACCCCTGGTGCCCTGTGCATGCCCCTGCTCTCTGCGGTGCCGCCAGCTGGGGTCACACCGCTCTGGCTCCGGTGCCACCGCTCTGCTCACGCCCACCTGGGCTCCGGGAGATGCCAGTTGCCATGGCAACGGGATACAACACATCCTGGCATCCCTGGGTGAGGCTTTCCAGGCTGGCAGGGTGGGGAGGTCGCTTCCCTCCTTTCGGAGGAAGCTCGTCATGGCACAGCGGGGGATGCATCACGGAAAGCTCTCACTGCTGGCATCCTCCTGCTGCTGGCAGCGCCGCTCTGGGCAGGGCTCACCCAGCGGCTGCATCCTGCCCAGCCCTGCCAGCTGTGCTCACCCTGTCTGTGCCGGCTGTGCTCGCCCCGCGGGTCCCCTCCCTGTCATAGCCTCGGCAGGAGCGGAGTGGGGCCACACCAGGAGCGTCTGCCCTGCTCCTGCTGGGGGTGTCTGTCCTGTCTGTCCTCTCTGTCCTCTCTGTCCTCTCTGTCTGTCTTGTCTCCTCTGTCCTGTCTGTCCTCTCTGTCGTGTCTGTCCTCTCTGTCCTGTCTGTCCTCTCTGCACCTTCTATCCTCTCTGTCCTATCTGTCCTCTCTGTCCTGTCTGTCCTCTCTGTCCCCTCTGCTCCAGGGACAGCCCAGCTGTGTCCCTGAGGAGCCATGTCAGGATGTGCTGCAGGGAAAAGCCTCTTCATGAGGCCGTGGTATCCCCTCAGAGCCCCACAAGGGGCAGAGACCTGGCAGGGACCAGGGCAGGTGTGCAGCTCCCAGTCACACAGAATTCCCAGAATTCCCAAAATTCCCAAAATTCCCAGAATCACTGGGTTGGAAGAGACCTTAAAGCTCATCGAGTCCAACCCAGCCCCAACACCTCAACTCAACCCTGGCACCCAGTGCCACATCCAGGCTTTGTTAAACACACCCAGGGATGGTGACTCCACCACCTCCCCAGGCAGAACATTCCAGAACTTTATCACTCTTTCTGTGAAAGACTTTTTCCTGATATCCATCCTAGGCAGCTCATTTGTGGTGGAAGAGGCCATCAGGAACTGGTGCTCTCTTTGTGGGAATTCCATTGGCCAGAGACAGGTTCAGTGTGCTGAGCCACCTCTGCTCTGTGCAGCACAGCTGGGCACAGCTGGGCACTGCAGCCTGTCAGGTACTAGGGCTGTTCCCTGCAGGATGCCAGGGAGGTTGTGCCAATGCAAATGCCACACAGGCCCCTGGTGACTCCTCTGTGCCCCAGTGTGACCCCTGCCACGGCAGGGACACCTCCCACTGTGCCAGGTGCTCCAGCCTGGCCTTGGGCACTGCCAGGGCTCCAGGGGCAGCCACAGCTGCTCTGGGCACCCTGGCACAGCCCAAACCTCTCTAACCAGCCCTTGCCAGGCTACAAAGCCCCTGTGGCAAATGGCACTGGGGGCACCTGCAACCAGCCAGGAAATCATTCTTTCCTTTCCTTTCTCCATTTGCTGCAATGGGTTTTGGTGCTGGTTTCCATCCTTGATTGAGGAATGTGAATGCCAGAGTGGTTTGGGTGGGAAGGGATCTTCAATGGCAGCTGATTGCAGCTCAGGGACACCTGCCACTGTGCCAGGTGCTGCCAGCCCCAATGCCCAGCCTGGCCTTGGGCACTGCCAGGGCTCCAGGGGCAGCCACAGCTGCTCTGGCAATTCCAGCCCAGCCCCTGCCCACCCTGCCAGGGAACAATTCCCAATTGCCAAGATCCCATCCAGCCCTGCCTCCTCTGGCACTGGCAGCCATTCCCTGGCTCCTGTCCCTCCATCCTTGTCCCCAGTCCCTCTGCAGCTCTCCTGGAGCCCCTTCAGGCCCTGCAAGGGCTCTGAGCTCTCCCTGGAGCCTTCTCCTCTCCAGGGCAGCACCCCCAGCTCTCCCAGCCTGGCTCCAGAGGGGCTCCAGCCCCCAACCCCTGCCCTGGGAGGCTGCAAAGGAGGGGGCAGCACTAGTTCCCCTTTGTGCAGCCCCTCTGAGTTACAGCACACCCCCAGAGCCCCCCACAACCTCTGCCCAGCCCTGGGCTGGATCTGGAGCTGAATGGACCCAGAGACAAAACATCCCGGAAACTCCTCAGTGATGTCCAGGCTGTAAAACACTACGGGAGGGAGCCAGGCCAGTGACACCTTCCCTTCATTTCATTTTATTTCATTTCATTCCATTTCATTTCCGTCCACCGTGTGCGCTGCTCCCGACAGCCGGAGCGGGCAGAATCAAACACCCGCTTAATGTGACCTGTCGACTCTTCAGAGAGCAGCGCTGGCACGAAGGTCACCTCATTAAGAGGAGCAAGAGCCACGTCCCCACCTGGGGGAGGCTGGGTGGCTCCAGCTGCTGAAGGGTGACCTTTTCTGGTGGCAGGAGGAGACGGGGCCTGGCACACGTGCTCCCACCCAAATGGCAGTTTAGTTCCACAGACACTTACACGTCCCCAGCACTGGTTTTGAACTTTTCATTCTCACGGGCTTGTCAGCTCTTGAAGGCTGAGAGTGCCTCTTGTGTCTCCTGCTCACTGATGGGGCGAGCATGGTGCTGCTGCAAACCACTGTGTCCTCCCCAGCAGGGTCACAGCACATCCTGAGCTCAAGGGACCCACAGGATCGTCCAGTGCAGCCCCAAACCCTGCCCAGAGCCCCAAACAACCCCACCCTTGTAGCCATGATATTTTATGGAAAATCCTTTCCTTACGATTTTTTCTCCTGAGAAGCTGAGAGGCCTCAGGAACAAAATGTAAACAATGGTTATCTGCTGCTGTGGAATGCAACAGGTGCATCTGTGATTGGTCTCATGTGGTTGTTTCTAATTAATGGCCAATCACAGTCAGCTGGCTTGGACTGTCTCAGTCAGCCACAAGATTTTTTTATCATTCCATTCCTTTCTAATCTTAGCTAGCTTTCTGATGAAATCCTTTCTTTTATTCTTTTATTATAGGCTTAATATAATATATATCATATAATAATAAATCAGCCATCTGAAACATGGAGTCAGATCCTCATCCTGGGACTCCTGAGAACACCCTGGCCATCCCTGCAGCGCTGCCCAAATTTCTCCCCCATCCTTCATCTCCCCCATCCCTCACTCTCACACAATCATGGAATGTGCTGAGCTGGAAGGGACCCACAGGGATGATCAATCCCAAAGCCAAACCCTGCCCAGAGCCCCCAGCAAGCCCAGCCTGGGCATCCCTGGAGCTGTGGCAGCCTCGGGGCCGTGCCCATTGCCTGGGCAGCCTGGGCAGTGCCAGCACCCTCTGGGGGAAGAGCCTTGCCCTGATCTCCAGCCTGAGCTGCCCTGGCCCAGCCCCAGCCATTCTCCTGTCCCTGTCCCAGAGTTTCCCACCCTAAAGGAGGTCCAGGTCCATCTTTGCCCACCCTCAGCTGCCATCTCCCCATCGTGCCGGGTGTGACCCAGGGGGACACAGAGCATGCAGGACACCCCAGCACAGCCCTGCTGGAGCTGCAGAGTCACTGTGGTCTCTGCTGGGCCCCTGCCAGCCCTGCTGCCCTCACCCCAGGTGAGTCCCCTGTGTCACACCCCATGGGCAGCAGGGCACTGCCCGGCCCCCAACCCCATCCCTGTGGGCAGCATCTGATGCCTGCTGTCCCCTGCAGCTAAGAGAAGTGTTTGGGGTGGGGATTGTTTTGGGGTTTTTTTTGGGGGAGGGGGGGTTGTTGGGTTTTTTCATGTTTTTTTGTTTTGGTTTGTCAGGGGTTTTTTGTTTGTTTTTGGTTTTTTTAGGGTTTTTTTTGTTAGTTTTTTGGTGTTTTTTGGGGGGGGCTTTTTTGTTTGTGTTTGGTTTGTTTTTTTTTGTTTGTTTTTTTGTTTGTTTTTTGGGGGGGGTTTTTTGGGGGTTTTTTTTGTTGCTTTTGGGTTTTTTTTGTTTTTTGTTTGTTTTTTGGGGTTTTTTGTTGTTGGGGTTTTTTTGTGGTTTGCTTTTTTGTGTGTTTTTTTGTTGGATTTTTTGTGCTTTGTTTTGTTTTTGTTTTGTTTTGTTTGTTTTGGGGTTTTTTGAGTTTTTTGGGGTTTTTTTTGTTTCGTTGGTTTTTTGGTGGTTTTTTTTTGGGGGGGGGGTTTTTTGGGTTTTGGGTGTTTGGTTTTTTGGGTTTTTTTTGGGGGGGTTGTTTTTGTTTTTGGTTTTTTTTGGGTTTTTTTTTTTTGGGTTTTTTTTTTTTTTGTTTTGTTTTTGTTTTTTTTTTGTTTGTTTTGGTTTTTTTTTTTTGTTTTTTTTCTTTTCCTTCCCATATTTTCACCGAGCTGGGGAAGGAGAACACACGAACTTTCCTCGCCAGATCCCAGCTCCGGCAGCCCGGCAGAGCTCCCCGGAGAGCCGCCCGCCCTTGCACCCGTTCCGAGCAGCCCCGCAGGGCCGTGCCCGCCTCCCGCCCGCCCCTGCCCTCCGCAGACCTTTCATTCTTTCTCCTCTGATGTTAATCTGCGAGGTGGCGCGCGGGTCAAGTTTAATATGCTGTCCTGGGGGAGTTTCATTTAGAGTTTCATTTAGAGGCAGCGAGAGGGAGCTCAGAGGAGCAGGGAGGGATTCCCGGAACTCCTGGAGCTCCGGCAGCCCCAAATGCAGCCCTCAAAAGCAGCAGCACCCAAAGGCTGCCCCCCAAAGGCACCACAACGCCAAAGGCAGCACCCCCAAAAGCAGCAGCACCGAAAGGCAGCAGTCTCCAAAGGCAGCCCCAAAAGCACCACCAAAAGCAGCAGCTCCAAATGCAGCCCCCAAAGGCAGCATCCTCAAAAGCAGAACCCGCAACGGCAGCACCCCCAAAGTCAGCAGCATCCCCAAAAGCAGCATCCCCAAAAGCAGCAGACCCCAAAAGCAGAACCCCCAAAGCAGTAGCACCCTCAAAGGCAGCCCTCAAAAGCAGCCCCCAAAGGCAACAGCCCCCAGCCCCCAAAGGCAGCAACCTAAGGCACCACTCCCCAAGGGCAGCACCCCCAAAGGCAGTCCCCAAAGGTACCACTCCCCAAAGACAGCCCCCAAAGGCAGCACCCAAATGCAGCCTCCCAAAGGCACCACCTAAAGGCAGCCCCAAAGGCAGCACCCCCAAAGGCAGCACCCCCCCAAAGACAGCACCCAAAGGCAGCAGCCCCCAAAGGCAGCAGCCCCAAAGCTAGCACCTCCAAAGGCAGTAGCCACAAATGCAGCCCCCCAAATGCAGGACCCCAAAAGCGGCACCCCAAAAGTGGCCCCCTCAAAGGGAGCATCCCCAAAGCAGCACCCCAAAGGCAGCAGCCCCCCAAAGGCACCCCCAAATGCAGCACCCCAAAGGCAGCCCCTAAAGGCATCCCCCAAAGGGAGCATGCCAAAAGCAGCACCCCCAAAGGCAGCAGCCCCAGCCCCCAAATGCAGCACTCCCAAAAGCAGCACCCCCAAAGGCAGTCCCCAAAGGTACCACTCCCCAAAGACAGCCCCCAAAGGCAGCACCCCCAAAGGCAGCACCCCCCCAAAGACAGCACCCAAAGGCAGCAGCCCCAAAGCTAGCACCTCCAAAGGCAGTAGCCACAAATGCAGCCCCCCAAATGCAGGACCCCCAAAAGCGGCACCCCCAAAAGTGGCCCCCTCAAAGGGAGCATCCCCAAAAGCAGCACCCCCAAAGGCAGCAGCCCCCCAAAGGCACCACCAAATGCAGCACCCCCAAAGGCAGCCTCTAAAGGCATCCCCCAAAGGGAGCATCCCCAAAAGCAGCACCCCCAAAGGCAGCAGCCCCCAGCCCCCAAATGCAGCACTCCCAAAAGCAGCACCCCCAAAGGCAGCAGCCCCCCAAAGGCAGCAGCCCCTCAAAAACAGCAGCCCCAAAGGCAGCAGTCCCCAAAAGCAGCCCCCGTGCTCAGCAGGGCCGGGGCAGGCGGATCCACGCAGTTCTGGCTCCTGCCCACCGCTCCCGCCTCCCCTCCAGCACATCCCCATCACCACGGTGCCATGGCCCGGTGCCACCCCTGGCTCGCCCAGCTTTCCCTGAACATCCCCAGGTCCCTGTGCACAGCGTGTGACACCACCCGAACCCCTGGGCACAATGGCAAGGGCGCTGACTCCCCCCCGTGCCTCAGTTTCCCCAGCTGGAGAGGTGGGCTCAGGGATGTAGGGAGGTACCTATGGGTGGTTCTGTGAGATCCGTGGGGGACAGAGCCCCCCAGCACAGGGGAACTTCTCTGAGGCCTCGGGGGGTGTCAGGGGATGGCTCCAGGCAGACAGACCCCTCCCCTGTGCAGCCCCAGCCCCCTCCCCACCCGCAGCGCTGCCCTAATGGGAAAGGACAGGCAGTAAAAGGCTGTGATGGGGATCATAAATATCCATTAAAGCAGCTTTTAATCCACCCTGCGAGCCACAGGGCTGTGCCAGAGGGAAAGGCAGGAGCCTGGCAGGCTGTGTGTGGTGCCAGGGGGCACCCAGGGCACGGGGCATCACCCCAACACTGCCCACAGAAATGAGCCACCCCTGCAGGGCGTGGGTGCAGGGGCAGTACCCAGCTGGCAGCAGCCCTGGCACAGCTGCAGACACAATCAAAGACTCTGATCCATCAGGGATGTGCCCTCTGTGCTCAGAGCAGGAGGTGAAGCACAGCCCCTGTGCCCAGTGATGCTCTGGCAAAGGGGGAAGCAGGTTCCTGCCTTCACTTGCTGCTGGGAAGCAGGGATGTGTCCCAGCCCTTGGTTCAGAGAGGCTGGGAGAGCTGGGGGTGCTCCCCTGGAGAGGAGAAGGCTCCAGGCAGAGCTCAGAGCCCTTGCAGGGCCTGAAGGGGCTCCAGGAGAGCTGCAGAGGGACTGGGGACAAGGATGGAGGGACAGGAGCCAGGGAATGGCTGCCAGTGCCAGAGGAATGGCAGGGCTGGATGGGATCTTGGCAATTGGGAATTGTTCCCTGGCAGGGTGGGCAGGGGCTGGGCTGGAATTGCCAGAGCAGCTGTGGCTGCCCCTGGAGCCCTGGCAGTGCCCAAGGCCAGGCTGGGCATTGGGGCTGGCAGCACCTGGCACAGTGGCAGGTGTCCCTGGGCTGCAATCAGCTGCCATTGAAGATCCCTTCCCACACAAACAATTCCATCATTCTGGAGCTCCTCTGGAGCCAAGCTGGGAGAGCTGGGGGTGCTCTTGGGAATTGGGAATTGTTCCCTGGCAGAGTGGGAAGGGAAATCATTTTCCCATGAAGGGAAAATCCTGGCAGTTCTCCATCCCACCCACCAAAAAACCCCTCAAAACCACCCTGTGTGTGCATTGCTGCTCACCCCCTGCTCCTCTTGCATCCAGCCTTCCCTGCTCCCCAGGGACAGCAGGCTCTGGGTACCAAGGGCACCCTCTTTCCCGACTCCTGTTGACGAGTTTCTCTCCACTTTGTGTACAATGCCTTCACCTTCCCCCCTCCCAGCCCTGCCACTCACTATTTATGGCTGTGCAGCACAGAGCAGGTCACATCTGTGTCCTTCCTCTGGCTCCAGCACAGGACAAAGTGCCCCTGATTGCTGCTGCCTCCACACAATGCTCTGTGCCACAGCCAGCTGCAGCATGGCAGCTCCATCCCCTGGGAATCTGGGGGCTTCCCAATGCAGATTTTCCCAAAATGTACAAATTTCCAGGGGGGGAAATTCCCCCAGAAATATCCAAACGTTTCACTGTGTTTTGATGCTGTTAAATCATTAAACAGTAAAACACTAGATAGACTAGAAATGTAGATTTGGAGTAATATGATAATATAAAAGCCCAAATGGAATGAAACCAAATGATAATGTCAAATTGAAATGTTCGCCTCTCATTGGAAAAAAAAAAATCCTTTCGACGTTATTGAAACAAAATGTGAAAGTTGAAATCATTTGATTTGACACTTCTCCATAGAAAAATATCATCAGGATCGACATGTTCCCAGGAGATGCTCAGAGTTTAGAAGCTGCTCTGCTGGAAAAATGTTGCCAGACAGAAATAAGACAGAGCAGAGCAGCCGTGCTCTCCCTGTGCCCCTTTCTGAGCCAGAGCTTGGCACGGAGAGCTGGAGGGAGGCTGGGAAGGCACAGGGCAGGTTCTGCCCTTGACCCCAATCCTCACACGCCTCTGTCCCCATGTCCTGGTTAAGGGAAAATTTGGGAGAAAAACTCCAAACCTCCAGAAAGCAAACCCACACAGCCCCTCCCCACAACTGGTTTGGGAAGGATTCCTCAGAGAGAAGTGGAAAGAACCTGTTTATTTAATAGGCACAGCACCCCCAGCACACAGAATGAACAATACTGTGACCGTGTTCACAGGGGTCTCAGGTTGAGGGAAGAGATGAGGATTTGACCTTATGTTTCAGAAGCCTGATTTATTATTTTATGATGTATATTACATTAAAACTATACTAAAAGACTAGAAGAAAGGATTTCCTCAGAAGGCTGGCTAAGAATAGAATAAGAAGGAATGATAACAAAGGTTTGTGTCTCAGACTCTCTCTCTGAGCCAGCTGGGCTGTGATTGGCCATTAATTAGAAACAACCACATGAGACCAATCACAGATGCACCTGTTGCATTCCACAGCGGCATATAATCAATGTTTACATTTTGTTCCTGAGGCTTCTCACCTTCTCAGGAGGAAAAATCCTAAGGAAAGGATTTTTCATGAAAAGATGTCTGGGACACAATACCAGGTGACACCACTCTGTCACCGCTCTGACAAAGATGACAAATTCAGAAAGTCTCTCTTGGGGTGGTCTCTCTGTTCTCAGTCCCTCCTGTGCTGGGGCAGCTGCTGCCCAGAGTAGGCCCCACTAGGCCCAAGGTGCAAACTCTCGGTGTTCCCAGGTCCCAGCCCGGAGCAGGTTCGGGATGGTCCAAAAAAGGGAAAGGAGAAACAGCCCAGGGAAAATTTGTACTGCTTAGCTAAACTAACTAATGAGCAGCAGCAAAAAGCAGGAGCAAAGCAGGAGCAAGAGCAACGCGAAAAGCAAAGCAAAAAGCAAAAGCAGCACCATGTACTGCCCTGTCTGTGTGTCCCACCAGCCGTGGGGGAGCGGCTGAGAGCAAAACCAAAACAAAACATTCGCTCTGCAGAGCCAGTCTGGAAGGCACAGAACAGATATCCAGCATGAACAGAACACAGGAATGGGGATACAGCATCATAACCTCACCCTAGGACACCCCAGGACAGCCACCTGCTGCTGTGTCCCCTCCCTGCAGGGCCAAACTGAATGGGGACTTTTCTTTCACCCAGCTCCTCCTCTCCTGCACCCAGATCTGTCACAGCAGAGCCACAGCCATGCCAGCACCAGAGCTGGAGCTCCAGGATTTCACAGCACTTCCCCTCCACAGCATGGGTGGGAGGAGCCAGGTGGGAGCTGGGCTCTGCTCGCAGGTAAGAAGGACAGAACAAGAGGACATGGCCTCAAGCTGTCCCAGAGAAGGTTGGTATTAGGGAAAT
Organism: Zonotrichia leucophrys gambelii; assembly: GCF_028769735.1. Taxonomy (NCBI): domain Eukaryota; kingdom Metazoa; phylum Chordata; class Aves; order Passeriformes; family Passerellidae; genus Zonotrichia; species Zonotrichia leucophrys. The sequence continues at coordinate 5,392,077 of NC_088192.1, read as the reverse complement.
TCCTTCACTGGAAGGGTCCCCTCCACAGGACTTTTGTGTTTTTTCATGCCCTCTCCTGGTGTGGCACCTGCCAGGACAGGATGTGCTCTGAGGTGCCAGCCAGGGTGGTTTGCACATCCTGGCACTTTCTGGGTCACCCAGTGTGGGGAGGATGCCCAAAGAACCAGCAGCAAGTGAGATCCCCTGCCCTGCATACACCTCTGAAAACACTGTCTTGGGGTGTGCAGAGCACCCAGCCAGGCTCAGGAAATCATTAAGGCTGGAAAAGGCCTCCAGGATCATGGAATCCAACCCTCCTGTGCCCACTGAGCCACATCATGAAGTGCCACATCCACCTACCCTTGAACACTTCAGGAATGATGTGCCCTGGGCAGTGCCAGTGCTTGAACACTCTTCCCATGAAGGAATTTCTCTATACCAATCTTTCCTGGGACACCTTGAGGCCATGTCTTGTTCTGTCCTTTTCACCTGCGAGCAGAGCCCAGCTCCTCCTATCAGGAGAGAGCAAGAAAATCCCCCTGGAAAAGCCCTACCCCAAACCTCCCTCCCTGCACGGCCTCCAGCTGGACAGGAGTGGGTATCAGCATCCCCTGGGCTGGCTGAGTGGGGCCAAACCTCCCTGCAGGCTCTCTCCTCCTCCCCAGGCTGCAGAGCTCACCAGGGCTGGTGCTAATGAAGATTTCCTGCAGCGCTTGCTTAGCAGAAAATGATTGGTTACACCCGAGCTCGTAATTAAAAAAAAGGAGAGCGAGCACACTAATGGGTATTTATTTGACTGTTACCTTGTCATGTATTTATCGATGCAGATAAATTCAAAATCATTAAATGCTTTACAGGGCCTGACAATTTACGGCCCCTGTCAGTGCCCTGCCTCTGCAGCAGCAGCAGAGCAGCTGAGCCAGGGGCACACACAGCCCAGCTGGGGCACTCAAAGCAGCAGCCCAGCAGGCTGTGGCTGAGTGTGGTGTGGAAAAAAGGTGCTGAGGTGATGCTGTGCCGTGGTCTGGTGTGTGGGGACAGCCACAGGTCTCTGCTGGGGGATGGAGGTGCAGCTGGGGTGTGATGGGCACCAAAGGTGTGGTTGGAGCTGAAACCCAGCTCCCTCAGCCCCCCCCTGTTGGGGAAGATGAAACAGGAAAGCCTTATAAATGTGATTGCCTGGCAAAAGATTTTGAGAATATGGAAACTATAAGTGAGATTGAAATGAAAGCAAGCTTTGAGATCCCTCACTTACTGAACAACTGGAAAACAATGGCATGGCCAGCTGAAGGTGATCCCCTTTGGATCAAACAATCCCCTCTGCTTGCAGACAGGCCCAAGGCTCAGAGCAGACCCTGCCAGCTTGGCAGAAGGGGCCCAAAGAGGAGTTTTTAGGGTTTAAAATGTAACCCAGTGTGGGAATGTAATGATTCTTCTAGGCTGTATGGAAATGCTGTAGGATTTGTATCTTGTACTAGATTGGTTAGTGAGAATGAGAATATTCAGCACAGAAGAAGATTTATGGTATTGGAACAGAAACCTCACTCTCTTATGCTTTTACTCCCTTACTCTCTCTTCCACTCTCACCCTCTCAGGCCTGCTCTGAGCTGTGGCTGGCAGCTCCCAGCAGGGCCCTGCACCCAGGCCCTTTGCAAGAAACCACAAGTCCCACAGCCTGGCTTCAAAAATCTCTCATCTCCATCCATCCCAACTGTCCTACCCCACAACACCATCCATCCATCCATCCATCCATCCAGGAAGGAAGGAAGGAAGGAAGGATGTATCTTTTCCTGCTCTGTGACAAGCAGCAGGGCAGCCCAGAGAAGGCACAGATCTCCAGAGAGCATCTCTATCTCTGGAGATTCATCAGGTGTGCAGGGGGAGATGGGGGCATCTCCTGACTCAGCGTTTGCATAGCAACAAGGCCCTGATTATACAGCCCCTAATTAGCCCATTAGTGGAGGCAGGGAGCCCCCTGCTCTTAACACACCCACAGGCAGCCTGGGCTGGGTAGGAGCATCCCCTGCCCTGGGTGGTGTCACCAGCATGTCACAGATCCCTGAGCTGTCACAGCCTCCTGCCCTTCTTCACCCTGTCCTGTGTTCCCAACAGGGACACACCTGGGCACCATGCCCTGGCTGTGCCAATGTGTGCCCACCTGTGCTGCCCCTGTGCATGGAGCTCTGCCCCTTTCCCTTGGGATATCCTGGGGGTGGTTTGGCCTAAAGAAGCAATGCTGAAATGTGGAGTTTTCCCCCTCAGCATCCCCAGCCCTCCCCTCTGCAAGCCCCAGCTGCAGCTGGCAGTGCTGCAGGCTGGCGCAGGGTGGGCACAGCTGGCACAGGATGGGCACAGCTGGCATAGAGTGGGCACAGCTGGCACAGGATGGGCCCAGCTGGCAGTGCTACAGGCTGGCGCTGGCACAGGGTGGGCACAGCTGGCAGTGGCACAGGGTGGGCACAGCTGGCAGTGCTGCAGGCTGGCACAGGGTGGGCACAGCTGGCACTGGCACAGGGTGGGCACAGCTGGCAGTGCTGCAGGCTGGCACAGGGTGAGCACAGCTGGCAGTGCTGGCACTGGCACAGCTGGAGAAGCCTAAGCAGCCCCAGCTCTGTTCCCCACTGCCCTTGCTGGCCTCAGGCAGCCTGGCAGGCAGGAGCTGGGCATCCCCTGGATGGGGTGCCTGGAGGGGCTCCCTGGAACAGAGCCTGGACAAGATTAAGAGAATAAAATGGGTTTTTATTAAAGGCCTTCAACAGACACACCTTGGGCAGCCAAAGCCTCCCAGAGGCTGCACCCAATGGTCATGAGTTTTTCAGACAATTATCAGTTTGGTCTATTTACATATCAAGGGTTAATTCTCCAATTACAGCTTCAATAATGAAGTAATTTACCCTCAGTTTGCTCCCTTCAATTCACTTTTTTTTTTAATACTTTCTGGGGTCTGAGGCTGTTGGGTGTCCTTGAACCTCAGGCCTGGAGGAATTGTTTTATCTGACCAACATGTGAGGACAGTAAAACTCCATATGGAGTACAGAGTTTTGCACTAATGCAGGGCAGGATCTAAAAAATAGAAAAGCTGAAACCCAAAGGCATTGAGAGGCTCCATGCAAGGTGCTAACAGCAGGCTGAGACCATCCTGGGAGGGGGCTGCACACCCAGCAGGGGTGACAGTGGCACTGGGGGGCTCAGGACAGACCCCTGCAGCTGGCACTGAGCAGGAGCAGGGGGGGGACAGCAGAGCCCTGCATTGTTCAGCAGAGAAAAGGGAGAAAAGGCAAGAGCTGGGGCTCTGTGTGTAAGTAGGTCACACACCAGGCTGCAGACAGGCCACGGGCACAGACTGTGAATGTGAGGGTGGGAAAGAGAGGGAAAAGGGGGTTGGGATGGCTGGGAATGGGCAGGAAGGGGAGCAGGGCAGCTCACAGACAGACAGACAGGCAGACAGACAGATAGACCTGCAGACGTCCAAGAGTGAGAAAGAGAGGGAAAAGGGGGTTGGCATGGCTGGGAATGGGCTGGAAGGGCAGCAGGGCAGCTCACAGAGAGACAGATAGACAGATAGACCAGCAAGAGTGAGAAAGAGAAGGAAAAGGGGGGGGTAGGATGGTTGGGAATGGGCAGGAAGGGGAACAAGGCAGGCAGACAGACAGACAGACCTGCAAGAGTGAGAAAGAGAGGGGAAAGGAGGGTTGGGATGGCTGGGAACGGGCTGGGAGAGAAGCAGGGCAGCTCACAGACAGACAGACCACGTCCCTGCAAGCCACAGAGGTCTCTGCAGCAGCATCACCGTGTGGGACATGACACCCAGGGACAGCAGTGTCACACAGGGCTTCCCTAATTCCCCCATACAGCAGGGTCACACAGAGCTCCCCTAAACCCCACTTAAAAGCAGGATCAGAGCTGTGCTCCCCTAATTCCCCCATTCAACAGGGTCACACAGAGCTCCCCTAAAGGCCCCCCAAGAGCAGGGTAATACAGATCTCCCCTGCTCCCCCTCCCCTGCAGCACCTGATGCTCCAGCACATGGTCCATCCGTGCATCCTGCAGCCTGTGGGCTCTGAAACGCTGAGCACAGGCAGAAAACGCCTCCCCAGCCCCCGCGGGGATCAGCTGGTGCCCCCAGGCAGGAGGTGCAATTAACCTTCTCCTGACAAGAATAACTACCAGCGTTGTTATCGACCACAAAGGTGGCCAGCCCTCGGCAAGGGTGGGACTGGAGGTGGCCTGGAATGGGAGCAGAGCGTGCAGGAGGGAAGGCAGAGCATCTGCAGCAGCCCAGCATGCTCCTGCTGCACGTGGAGTGAGAATCTCACTGCCTCCCACCCTCACAGCTCAGCCCTGAGTTGGCTGAGAGCCTTCAGACCTGGGGGGAAGCAGGGCCAGGGGGATGCATGAGCTAAGACACATTCAAAGGCAGCAGGAATTAGGGAATGGACAAAAAGAGCATTAACAAAGCTTAAAAACTGAATATGAAATGAGCTAAAGGCGCAAAGTAACAACATGAAAAAAATCCCTGGTGTAATCCACTGCTCCAGCTCGCCAAGGAAAGGTGAGCTTTGGGTTCCAGGTGTGTCGCAGACAACTTTTCTGAAAAATCCTTTCCTTAGGATTTTTCCTTCTGAGAATCTGGGAGGCCTCAGGAACAAAATGTAAACTTTGATTATCTGCTGCTGTGGAATGCAACAGGTGCATCTGTGATTGGTCTCATGTGGTTGTTGCTAATTAATGGCCAATCACAGTCAGCTGGCTCAGACAGAGAGTCTGAGACACAAACCTTTGTTATCATTCTTACTGATTCTATTCTTAGCCAGCCTTTTGATGAAATCCTTTCTTCTATTCTTTTAGTATAGTTTTAATGTAATATATATCATAAAATAATAAATCAAGCCTTCGGAAACATGGAGACAGATCCTCATCTCTTCCCTCATCCAAGAACCCCTGTGAACACGGTCACACAGGTGTGCCAGGAGCTGTGTGATTGCAGGCTGAGCAGCAGGCAGTGACATTTCCTAACTCCAGCCTGCACCTCCCATGGATGGGAAGCAGGAACGCCTCCTTTTGGGATAACTCACTGTTAAGATTGCAATGCAAGATGTTTTCCATAACCATCTGTATGGCAGATTACCTTTGTCAAGTGGGCAGTTTGCCTTATCCCTCTCTCTGAGTGACCACAATCACTCCTCCCTCGGGAGAGGACACCTGCTGATAACAGCTATTGAATGTCCCTGCATGGCTGATAAGAACTACAGCATCCCATTGGGAGATGGGAGCCCAGAGGGAGGAGCCAAGCATTCCTACCCGGATAGAATCTGGAGATTCTGGAACACCAGCACGGCTTCTGCACTGGATTGCCCAGAGGAACAGCAGCTGCCTCTGCCCCTGGATCTTCAGAGGCAGAGACTGCACCTTTCTCCAGGATCCCTGCTCCAGCAGAACCAGCCCTGACACTGCAGGAGGGCTGAGCCACAATTCCAATGGGACTGCTGCCAACAGCCTGACCCACAGGGTGTCAGGTTGGGCTCTGACTCTGGCAGTGTTGTTCTAGTGTACTGCATTGTTTATTTTATCCTTTTTTTTCCTTTCCCTATTAAAGAACTGTTATTTCCTGCTCCCACATTTTTGCCTGAGAGCCCTTTAATTTCAAATCTATAGCAATGCAGAGGGGTGGGGAGGGTTTACATTCTCCATTTCAGGGGAGGCTCCTGCCTTCCTTAGCAGACTCCTGTCTTTCCAAAGCAAGACACTCACACAAACCATGGGGTGCTTGCACCCTCTGTGATCTTCCTGCAGATGGGGTGACCCCAAACTCGGGCTCTGGCCCTGACAAGATCCAGAGGGATGTGACAGGGACAGGGTGTTGTCCTTTGGCATCCAGCTTAATCACTGTGTAATTATGCTAAAGCACTGGTCACCCACTGAGGGACTTCTGCAGGGTGTGTGGAAAAGCTTTGCTTTTTTTGTAATGGGAACCAAGAATCTGGAAATTCTCAGGGTAAAAAATATTTCTGGGCTTGGTTAGGAAAATCAGGTTTTGGCTGCTGGGAAGCCAGGCATGTTCACCATCTTCTGTCCTGACAGCTTTTGTTTGGGGCTTTTCATTTGTGCAAGGAAAGGGTTTGGCAGGGAGGGGAGAATCTGATGGCAATGCAGGGAAAAAGGAGAAAAAGATTTCTTCACAAAATTTCAGTGGAAAATAACCAGAGATTTATATATTTTTTTAATTTTTATTTTAATTTTAATTATAAATTTCCTGCTTTGAGCCTGCCTGCTGTAGGGGGTGCCAAGGTCTCCCACCCAGCTCGGGTGTGCTGGGGGCTGCTCCATGGGGCTGGGGGATGCTCTGTGCTCCCACCCCTCCCTCTCCCGGGGCCAGGGCAGCTGCTGCCAGCGCTAACCCAGATTCCAGGGACGTCTTGCTGCTAAATTGGCAGCGTGTAAGAGACGTGTCACCTGGGTGACAGGGTGTCTGTGCCTGCCGGAGTGTTTGAATACAGGCGCTGTGTACTAAATGCTCCCATCATTAGGGCTGAGCTGCAGACACCAGCGCCAGAGTTCCCCGGGGGTTGGGAGGAGGATGGAAGCTGGGTTTGGAGTGCACAGGGCAGGGAATGGCCCTGCCTGGTCACAGTGGCCCAAACTCTGCTGTCCCCGTGCCCAAACCCTGCTATCCCTGTCCTCAAACTCTGCTGTCCACTGATGCCTTGAGAATACTGACCTAGAACAGAGACCTGACTGAGTTAAAGAATAAAGCAGGGATTTATTAAAAGGATCTCCTCAATGGATCCACCTTGGGCAGCACAAGAGCCCAGCCAGGGCCGCACCCCAGGTGAACCCAAAATGACCAATAAAATGGACAATCCGTCACAGGGTCTCCCATTTTTATAAGTTCTGGTCCTTTTGCATATTGGAGTTAATTGTCCAGTTATAGATGTAGGCTATGAAGTCCCATCCTTCTTGTTTTTCTCTCTTCAGCCCGCATTGTTTGTGCTCTTGGGGCTGAGATTTGGATCATTTGTCCTTTGTCCCCAGCTGGAGAAGGAATTGTTTTGTCTCCTTGCTCTGTGCACAGAGCTCACCATCCCATAATGTGAAGCTCAGACCCACAGAATCTTAAAGATATAAAAGCTAAAACCTGAGGCATCACCCATCCCAAACATTGCTGTCCCCATTCCCAACTCTGCTGTCCCCATCCCCAAATCTGCTGCCCCCAAACCCTGCTGTCCCCATCCCAAACCTGCTGTCCCCATTCCAAACATGCCATCCCTGTCCCCAAACCCTGCTGTCCCCATCCCAAACCTGCTGTCCCCATCCCAAACCCTCCTGCCTTTGGAAGCTGGCAGCATGTCGCTGAAGTTTCAGCCTCTCCAGGAGCACATCCTTGCACTCCTGCCCATCTCCAGTCTCCTGGAGGCTGGTGGCCGTTATCTCCTGCCGAGGAGCGAAGCAGGCAGCAATTAATGGTCCCTTTTGTTGGGAAATGGCTGAGCAGCCGCAGCTCCTGGCTGGAGTCAGGAGGTCCCTGGGGATGCAGATGGAGGAGCCGGGTGTCTCTGCCACAGATGGGAACAGGAGCAGGGAAACCGAGGAGACAACTGGAGACACCACAAGGGTAACCTGACCCCGGGGATGGCAAGAGGGAGGCTGGGATGGGGATGGAGAAGCCACTTCCCCCTCCTGAGCCCCTTGCAGAGCTCTGTCAGAGGTGCTGGGACAAAGAGCTGTGTGTCCTCTTTAGAAATACTCAGGGAAAAGAGCCATTTTTGACCAAAAAAATCCCCACTCTTTTATGTACAACATATGCTTCCATGGATCCTCAGTGAAACAGGACATGTACTATAACAGGGTATCTTCCACAGATTAGGTAGAGGAAGCTAATTAATCTTTGGAAATTAAGAAAGACTGTTTCAATGCTTTTCTGGGCCCTTTGGTTGCAATCAACTGTACTTCACCACAGGAATAATCCACAGAGATTATCTGTGACAAGGCTGCACAGGTAGAGGATGCTGGGACAAAGAGTTCTGTCCCCTGTGCAGTGCGACAAGTGTGCACAGGTAGAGGGTGCTGGGACAAAGGGTTCTGTCCCCTGTCCAGTGTGACAAGGCTCTTGTGCGTGTCCCAGCTCCCCAGAGAACATTCCAGGCAGTGACCAACACTGCAGGACAGTTCATCTGCAGAGGCACAGGGGAACAGGGGGACAGGGGGAAATGGGGACAGGCTGTGGCTCTGCACAGCTCCTGCCAGGAGGGGACAGCCAGGGGAGTCGGGCTGTGCCCCAGGGAACAGGGACAGGAGCAGAGGGAACGGCCTCAAGTTGTGTCAGACTAGGTTCAGGTTGGACATTATGGAAATTTCTTCACTCAAAGAGTGGTCAAGCCCTGGCACAGCTGCCCAGGGCAGTGGTGAAGTCACCACCCCTGGAAGGGCTCAAAAAACAAGTAGACATGGCACAGGTGATATGGTTTAGTGGCTGTGGTGGGATTCAGTTGAAGGTTGACTTGGTGAGCTCAGAGGTCTTTCCCAGCCTGAATGATTCTGTGATGCTTCTGCAGCTGGCAAACATCAGCCAGGTCCTGGGTCTGCTCCCTCTGCAGCTGAGCCCTGGCATCTGCCAGCCCTGCTCCAGGCTGCAGCTGGAGGGGAGAGACCCAGCCCGAGGCTCAGGGATGTGTATTCTGCTCATTGCTCACAAATACTAATGGCCCAGAGTTATTAATATTGCCACTGTAGTCATATCTGGGTAATTACTGCCATTAACCACCAGCAGAACTATTGAGTTCCCCTAATCAGTGCATTATAATAATTGGGACCAAGTGTTTTATAGATCCAGACGTTAATTCCTTCCTAGCACCTCTCCCTCCCCTGGAGCTGCTCCTCTCTGCTCAGCTCTCCCAGCCTGAGGCTGCTCCCTGTGTCCAGCTGCTGGGGCACCCTGTGGTCAGCCCAGCATCACCCAAGCCTTGGGATGTCCCATGCTCCATCCAGTGGGAAATCATGGCTGTAGGAATTTTGGGTGCCCAGGCAATGGAGGTGGAGGTGGGCCCCAAGAAGGGCTTGAAGAAGAGCTGGGTCCATGCCCTGCACACGTGACCATCAGCACCTCCAGGATGGGAGCTGGATCCATGCCCTGCACCTGTGACCCAGCAGCAGCTCCAGGATGGGAGATGGTCTGTACCCTGCACATGTGGCCATCAGCACCTCCAGGATGGAGCTGGGTCCATGCCTGGCACACATGGCCCAGCAGCACCTCCAGGACAGGAGCTGGATCCTTGCCTGGCATGTGTGGCCATCAGTACCTCCAGGATGGGTCCACGTCCTTCACCTGTGGCCCATCAGCACCTCCAGGACAGGAGCTAGCCCTTGCCCTGCCTGTGAGGCCATCAACACCTCCAAGACAGGAGCTGGGTCCATGCCCTGCACAGCTGGCCATCAGCACCTCCAGGACAGGAGCTGGTCCATGCCCTTCACCTGTGATCCAGCAGCACCCCCCAGGTGCCTGGAGGCAGCTGGATGGCCGGAACACTTTGGCTGTTCCTTCTGCTGGGACAGAAATCTGCTGTGGGGGGAGTTAATTGCACAGTCTGCTATTCACACCTGGCTCCTCTTGCTCTGGAAAGCTCTTCCCTGCTGCAGCCATCTGGGCCTTGGAGCCTGGAGCTGGTGGCTGCTTGGGGGTGACTCTATGGGTTGAAGGAGAGGAGCATCTTCTCCTCGTGGGAGCTGCCTCCACATCCCTCTGCACCACCAGGGACCCACTCCTTGCCAGCCCTGCTTCCCTTGAGCACCCTGGGCCTCCCCAGGTGATGCCCAGAGCAGGCAGAGCCAGGCTGGCACCAAAACCGGAATCTGTCACAGCCCTTTGGGCCACAGGCTGGGGACAAAGTGGGTCCCTGTCCTAGGGTAAGGTTATGATGCTGTATCCCCATTCCTGTGTTCTGTTCATGCTGATATCATGTTCTGTGCCTTCAAGACTGGCTCTGAAGAGTGAAAGTTTTGTTTGGGTTTTCTTATCAGCCTGGTGGGACACACAGACAGGGCAGTGCATGGTGCTGCTTTTGCCTTTTTGCTTTTTGCTTTGCTCTCACTTCTGCTTCTGCCTTGTTCCTGCTTTGCTCTTGCTTTTTGCTTCTGCTCATTAGTTAGTTTAGCTAAGCAGCCTGAATTTTCCCTGGACTGTTTCTCCTCCCCCTTTTTTGGACCTACTCGAACCTGCTCCGGGCTGGGACCTGGGAACACCGAGAGTTTGCACCTTGTGGCTGCAGCAGCTGCCCCAGCACAGGAGGGACTGAGAACAGAGTGACCACCCCAAGAGAGACTTTCTGAATTTGTCATCTTTGTCAGAGCAGTGACAGAGTGGTGTCACCTGGTATTGTTCATTTTGTGTGCTGGGGGTGCTGTGCCTGTTAAATAAACAGGTTCTTTCCACTTCTCTCCCAGGAATCCTTCCCAAATCAGTTTGGGCACAGGGGCCATGTGGGTTTGCTTTCTGGAGGGGCTTCTTTGGAGATTCTCTACCAAATTTGCCCTAAACCAGGACAGTCCCACATGGAACCCTGGCAGAGAGGGCTGGAATTGGGGGGCCAGAGCAGGTCTGGCAGCCCCCCAGGACAACCCAGCCCCTGTGTACAGCAGGAGATCTGTGAGTGCTTTGTGACAGGGAAAGCACAACCATGTGTCTTTCAGAGCTGGCCTGAAAACAAAAATCCCTGGAAATTCTAATAAATGAAAAAAAAGGGAGGGGGGAATTTTTCGGGTGGCGGTTACACCAAAGGTTTGGCTGTGCCCAAGCCAATGCATTTCCTTCCAACCACAGCCATTTCACAGAAATCTTTTTTTGATGTTTAGCAAAATAAAATTAAGGGAAACTTTGAAACAAAGTCATTTGGATGAGGGAAAAAAAATCAAAACATTTCAATCTGAATAGACTGAAATGAAATGTTTTGATCTTTTGGGGTTTTTTTTTCCCTTCAAACAAACCATTCAGCATAATCGATATATTCATCCAGAACATTTTGGTGTTGTCAAATCTGAATTTTTGTTTTTATATATTAAAAAAAACCAACAAACCAAGCCCTCCCAGTTCTAGCCAGTTAGAGTCCCTTGCAGGCAGAGATGTCTCATCAGTGGGAGCTCTGTGGTGGCTTTGGAGGGAACCTCCTGGGTGGTTGTGAGCCTTGAGGGGAGAAATTCCTCCCTGTGGAGCAGAGAGAAGTGTCTGGAGCTCAGCCCTCACCCTCTCTGGTGGCCAAGGGCTGGTGCTGTCACAGGGGAGACAAGGCCTGGCCACTGTGGGAGGGATGAGCCAGGTGAGAGCTGCTCCCCTGGGCCCCAGCAGGTGAGGGAGCAGAGCGATGCAATCAATAGCACTAATTGCAAAGGCAATGTCTAGCAGAAATAAGATGGTTATTCTGCATCACTGGGCACTCTTACAATCAAATTGTCCACAGACAATTAGCTGAGCAGGAGAAATAGGAATTAGGTTTCTAATTGTTGTGCTGGTGAGAGGCATTTGGGAGGGCTCAGAGGAGGGAGAGGTTTGTGTCTGTGCCGGCTGCAGAGCTGCCATCCCTGCTGGCACTCCCGGAGGGATAACCCAGCCAGGCAATGGGGGCTGCAGCTGGGAGCCACAGACGGCTGTTTGGGAGGCTTTGGCCAGTGCTCCTCTCTCTGTCTCTCAGGGCTGGGTTATTTATTCCTTTCCTTCTGAGCAGGCAGCGCTGGCACCGCGCTCCTGCACAGCCCTGGAGCTGGATGGGCATGGTGGGCATGTGGGCATCCCTGGGCTCATCCTGGGCTCAGAACAGCCCCAGCCACCATCTGCTCACCTGAGGGGCCACCTGCACCCATCAGAGCAGTGTGACAAGGTGGAGAAGGAGGAACTGAGCCACTGTCCCCAGATGCCCATGCCGTGACTCCTCCTGCACAGCCCTGGGCATCCCTGAGCTCAGGACAGCCCCAGCCCACCTGAGGGACCACCTGCATCCAGCAGCACCCTGTGAGAAAGGCGGAGGGGCAGGAGCTGCTGTCCCCAGCTGCCCGTGCTGTGACTCCCGGCAGGCTGAGCAGGCAGGGGAGGCAGCCCTGGGATGATGCTGTGGTTTTTATTAATGCTGCTTTGACTCATGGTGTGGGTGTGTGCAGCTCAGAGCAGCATCCTCATGGGCAGTGTCCCACAGGCTGCAGGGCCACCAGCACTCTTCTCCTGCCAGCAGCTAAGGCTGGAGCAACAGAGGGGTTTTGGACCCAGATCAGTCACCTGCAGGTGAGGTGAGACATCCAGTCCCTCCTGCCTCACCTGGACAGCCCAGGTGAGCTCCAGAACAGCCAGGATTGTGCTCAGGGCATCTCTACTGCTCCTGCCCTTCTGAGCACAGCCCCACTGCAGCCTGGAGCTGCACGCTTCCATCTGAGCCACCAAAGCAGGGGAAAAATGGAATTAAAGTCACCTCAGAGAGTGTGAGGTGCTGTTCAGCATGCTCACACCATCCACTGGAGTGGGCACTGTGGTTTCTCCTGCTGGAGGCAGAATTGTGTCCTCCAGGAGCAGCCATGGACACCCTGGATGGAGGGGCCATGGGCAGCAGGGTTCCCTGCCTGACACAGCAGAGATGGGGACAAGCTCACAGTCCCAAAATGATCAGCCCCAGGTGATGCTGCTGCTGTGGGGGCACACCAAACACAGCCCCACATGTTTATTCTTATACACACACATGTATATATATAAATATATATATTAATATATAAAAAATTAAATATATATAAAAATATATATTTATATGGAGAAATATATAAAATAGATATAAATATATAAATATATAAATATATAAATATATAAATATATAAATATATAAATATAATTCCCCTTTGCCTTTGAGTCACCAGTGTTGAAACCTCCCCTGCCAAGAGCCTTCTGAGAAATATCCTCCTCCCCCTCCCCGTTTCTCCTTCTCTCTTTCTCTCTGTAGCATTTGGGCTAATTTTATCTTCTGTCTTTCATCTGCCTGTGTATCTACCACTCCTGACAAAAAAGAGATTTTTCACAGATTTTGCTAGTGCTCACCAGCCCTAAAAGCTTTCATCTCCCTGCGACGACGGGTGCGTGTCATCTGCTCGCTCCAAATTACAGCAGAGGCCTTCACACTCAATCGCAGCATTTTCTGCCTAATTTCCCAGGCAGCAAGAGCAAGAGTGGGCTGGAGGCTTGCCTGGCACCACCCTCAGAGCTCCCCTGGGCCTGGCATCACCCTCAGAGCTCCTCTGGGCCTGGCACCACCCTCAGAACCCCCCTGGGCCTGGCACCACCCTTAGAGCTCCCCTGGGCCTGGTACCATCCTCAGAGCCCCCCAGGTTAGAACCTTGCCTGGCACCATTCTCAGACCCCCCCAGGCTGGAGCCTTGCCTGGCACCACCCTCAGAGCCCCCCTGGGCCTGACACCACCCTCAGAGGCCCCCAGGCCTGGTTGCCAGGGCTGGCCCTGGGGAAGCCCGGAGCTCACCCTGCTCTGCCCTGCTCTGCTCTGCCTGCAGCTGTGCACACTCCAGGCAGACAGGCAGCACTGGTGTCCCAGCAGGCCAAGTCCCCTGCCCACCCTGCCCATACCCTGCCATTCCCACCCTGACCACCCTGCCCACACTGCCCATCCCCTGCCATTTCCACCCTGCCCACCCCAATCATCCCCTGCCATTTCCAGCTAGGCCACACTGCCCATCCTGTCCATCCCGTGCCATTCTCACAGTGCCCACCCTGACCACCCTGCCCACACTTCCCACACTGCCCAGATCACCCTGTCCACCCTGCCCACCCTGAGCACCCTGAGCACACTGCCCACACCAACCACACCGACCACACTGCCCACTCTGCCCACCATGAGCACCCTGCCCATCCCCTGCTATTCCCACTCTGCCCACCTTGCCCACACCAACCACCCTGCCCATCTTGCCCACCCTCACCACCTTACCCACCCTGACCATTCCCACAGTGCCCAAACTGCCCACCCTGCCCAAACTGCCCATCCTGAGCACTCTTCCCACCCTTCCCACCCTGCCCATCCCCTGCTGTTCCCACACTGCCCACCCTGCCCACCCTGCCCATCCCCTGCCATTCCCACCCCATACCCCACCCAGGGAAGAAGTGCTCTGCTCCCATCCCTGTAGGAATCCCAGTGCCACCCACACCCCACCCATGCTGGCATGCCACCCACAGTGGCACCTGTGTGCCACTTCCAGTGCCACCCACCCATGGCATGGCTGAGCAGGTGGCACCCTGAGCACACTGCCCACACCAACCACCACACCAGCCACACTGCCCACATTGCCCACCCTGCCATTCCCACCCTGCCCACCCTGCCCATCCCCTGCCATTCCCATCCTGCCCACCCTGCTCATCCCCTGCTGTTCCCACATTGCCCACCCTGCCCACCCTTCCCACCACCTGCCATTCCCACCCTGCCCACTCCTGCCATTCTCACCCCTCACCCCACCCATGGAAGAGCTGCTCTGCTCCCATCCCTGCAGGAATCCCAGTGCCACCCCTCCCCGGGCACACAGCTGAGGCTGCAGGGCTGCTGAGGGCACACACCTGGCACACAGGAGGGTTCCCAGGTAAGGAACCCCCTCCCAGCATGGCAGGGGTGCTGTGGGAGCTGCAGCTCCTCCCTGGGCTCCCTGACAGGCAGAGCACGAGCTGAGATGCAATGAGGAGCAGACAGCGTGATTAGCTCTGCTCAAAAAGGTCAAAACACTTATCAGACATGAACGGCAAAGCTAAAAATACACTCAGCACCTCCCTGGCAATTCTCTCCCGGGAAGTGACAGCCATGGCTCACTGGGGAAGGGGGTGTGGGATGTGAGCAGGGCTGCTGCACCTCTGGATGGGATTCTGCATCTGCACAGGGGGATCTTCCCACTCCTGTCACCTCCCTGTGTGAGCAGGGAAGGGCTGTGACACCAGCAAAGATGCTCTGAGGGTGGCTGGGGTGGGTGGGATAGGGCAGGAGGGGCTGATGCTGCAGCCTGGAGAGCCAGGCTGGAATTGAGAGTATAGGAGGGGAGGGGGAAACTACTCCAGAGCTGAAACATCAGAGATGAGGGGAAAACTACTCCAGCAGGAGAGAGGGAAGAACAGGAGGTAACAGGATGGGAGATACAGGTGGGGAGCTGGAGACACAAGACATGGTCCCTTAGAACCAGTGTGATTGTCCCTCTGGCCCCACTGTTCTGGCTCCAGGGATCCTCACAGCAGCCAGTCCAGGGTGTGCAGGGACAGGACATTGTCCTTCAGCTCTCCTGGTCATACCCAGCTGTGACAGTGTTCACAGGGGTCCGAGGATGAGGGAAGAGATGAGGATCTGACTCCATGTTTCAGAAGGCTGATTTATTATTTTATGATATATATATACATTAAAACTATACTAAAAAAATAGAAAAAAAGATTTCATCAGAAGGGTAGCTAAGAATAGAAAAGGAAAGAATGATAACAAAGGCTTGTGGCTCGGACAGAATCCAAGCCAGCTGACTGTGATTGGCCATTAATTACAAACATCCAACATGGACCAACCACAGATGCACCTGTTGCATTCCACAGCAGCAGATAACCATTGTTTACATTTTGTTCCTGAGGCCTCTCACCTTCTCAGGAGGAAAAATCCTAAGGAAAGGATTTTTCATAAAAGATATCTGTGACACCCAGCCAGTCCAGGGTGTGCAGGCACAGGACATTGTCCCTCAGCTGTCCTGGTGACACCCAGACTCGCCCCATGGCTGTGACTGGCAGGAACCTCACAGCGAAGATCCTCAGATTGTCCCACCAAGGCAATCACAGAATCATCAAGGCTGGAAAAGCCATCCAAGATAATCAAGTCCAACCTTCAACCAAATGTCCCTATGGCCACTAAATCACATCACAAAGTGCCGCATCTCATTTTTTAAACACCTCCAGAAGTGTAGGTGATTCCTGTTGGAGCTTCATTGGGTAGGACAGTGGGGATGGACAGAGAGCAGAGATCTCTGCAGCCAGGGCTGGGAACTTGTGGTTTATTGCAAAGGGCCTGGGAGCAGGGCCCTGCTGGGAGCTGCCAGCCACAGCTCAGAGCAGGCCCGAGAGAAGAGAGGGGGAGAGAGGATGAGAGGGTAAGAAAGCATAAAAGCATAAGAGAGTAAAAGGCAAGAGCTAAGAGAGCAAGGTTCCCGTTACAATACCATAAATCTTCTTCTGTGCTGAATATTCTCATTCCCACTGACCAATCTAGTACAAGATACAAATCCTACAGCATTTCCATACAGCCTAGAAGAATCATTACATTCCCACACTGGGTTACATTTCAAACCCTAAAAACTCCTCTTTGGGCCCCTTCTGCCAAGCTGGCAGGGTCTGCTCTGAGCCTTGGGCCTGTCTGCAAGCAGAGGGGATTGTTTGATCCAAAGGGGATCACCTTCAGCTGGCCATGCCATTGTTTTCCAGTTGTTCAGTAACTGAGGGATCTCAAAGCTTGCTTTCATTTCAATCTCGCTTATAGTTTCCATATTCTCAAAATCTTTTGCCAGGCAATCACATTTATAAGGCTTTCCTGTTTCACCTTCCCCAACAGATCCCATCACCTCCTGGGGACAAATCTCCTGGAGGAGAAGGAGATTTCACCTCCAGGACATCTTCAGCTCCCTTGGTACAGCTGCCCACACCCTGGAAGTGTGTCCTGGTGCTTCCATGGTGCAGCAAATCCATCAGCTCCAGCTGACACTGCCCTGCCTCAAAGCTGTGCTGGGAGGAATTTCTCAGTGCTGGAGAGGAGTTTCTCAGTGCTAGGAAGGAATTTCTCTGTGCTGGGGAGGAATTTCTCAGTGCTGCTCAGTGCTCCTGGGTTTTCAGCTGAGACAGGAGCGTGGTTTGTTCCTGTGCTCCTGCTGTGCCTCTGAGCTCTGCTCCTTCCAGCTCAGCTCCTCCCTCAGCTGGGAACAGCTCCAGAAGCCAACAGCTCCTCTGTGACCCTGGGACACCTCGGCCTCTCAGGGACAGCACAGGGTGGGCAAACTCCTGCCCTCACAGCAGAACTCATGGTGCCTCTGGCATTTCACATTTAAGGGGTTTTTGTGAGGCCAGGTCAGGGCTGGGAGCAGCCTGGCATAGAGGAAGGAGTCCCTGCCATGGCAGAGGTGGAATGGGATGAGCTGTAAGATCCCTGCCAGGCCAGACCTTCCTGGGAGTGATGGCAGAGACTGGGAAGAGGAGCTGTGGGCTGGGCAGAGCAATGCCCTGGGGGCTGTGGGGACATCAGGGGGTTGGCACACTGCTCCTTGGGGGCTGTGGGATGGGCACAGGGCTGCCATGCTCTCCCTGGGGGCTGTGGGGGCAGCAGCCCAGCCCCAGCCCCGGGGCCATCCCCCTAGAGCAGCCCCTGTGGTGGAGATACTTCAGGTGGGATCCAGGGAAGGACAACTGGCACTTCCCAAACAGCATTTCCAGCCCTGCCTGTGGGAATAAACTGTGGGAGAGCTGGGGGACACCAGTGTGACATCAGGGACAGGGAACCAGTGTGGGACACTGGTGTGACACTGGAGTGACACCAGGGACAGTGAACTAGGGCAGGAAAGCTGTGGGACACCAGTGTGACACTGGTGTGACACCAGTGTGATACCAGGGACAAGAACCCTATGCAGGACAGCTGTGTGACACTGGCGTGACACTAGGGACAGGGACCAGTGTGAGAGAGCTGTGGGACACTGATCTGACACTGGTGTGACACCAGGGACAAGGACTCTGTGCAGGAAAGTTGTGTGACACTGGTGTGACCCCAGGGACAGAGACCCAGTGTTCAAAGCTGTGGGACACTGGTGTGACATGGTGTGACCCCAGGGACAGGGCCCCAGTATGGGAGAGCTGTGGGACACTGGTGTGACACTCATGTGACACTGGTGTTACACTGGTATGACACCAGGGACAGTGACCCAGTGTGTGACACTGGTGTGACACAATGTGACCCCAGGACAGGGCACCAGTGTGTGACACTGGTGTGACACAGTGTGACCCCAGGGTCAGAGACCCAGTGTTCAAAGCTGTGTGACACTGGTGTGACATGGTGTGACCCAGGGCCAGGGCCCCAGCTGCCGTGTGAGCAGCTCCCTGCAGCCCCGGGGCTGCCCAGCACGGTGACAATGAGCAGAAGTGACGGTGCCAATTTGCAGCGGGGCTGCTGAACGCTGTCACTGCCAATCCTGTCAGCACAGCCTCACCTGGGCCGTGTGAGCAGCACCTGGGCTCCCTCCCGCCTCATTAGGAGCTGTTCCCTCATTAGCACCGAGCTGTTCCCTCATTAGCGGGGCAATCAGCTGCTCCTGGCCCTGCAGGGGTGGGACAAACCGAGTGCTCTGGGGTCTTGAGCCACCACGGGATTCCCTGGGGTGATCAGGTGTCCAGGACTGTCCCCAAGAGCTCTTTGCAGTCCTGGGTTGCAGCTCAGTGAAAGGAGCCAGCTGCTCCATCCTGACACCCAGAGCATTCACAGCTCAGCCCATTCCCCCTCCTGCCTGGACAGACCCCTTCCACCATCCCAGTGCATTTACAGCTCACCCTGCTCCCCCTCCTGCCTGGGCAGTGACACTTCCCACCGTCCCAGTGCACCCATTCCAGCCCAGATGTGCCTCTGCAGGTGTGTGCAGCTGCCTCCACACCCCACTGAGCTGAGGCCACCTGGTGTCCCTGTCCCCATGCAGCCATCCCTGCTCCCTGCTCCATCCAGGGGTGCCCTCTCCCATGAGCTGTTTGTTATTCCCACACAGGGGCTGGGGAAGGTTCACCCAGGGAGCACAAGCCAGTCCCCAAGCCTGTTGGGGAAGGTGAAACAGGGAAGCCTTATAAATGTGATTGCCTGGCAAAAGATTTTGAGAATATGGAAACTATAAGCGAGATTGAAATGAAAGCAAGCTTTGAGATCCCTCAGTTACTGAACAACTGGAAAACAATGGCATGGCCAGCTGAAGGTGATCCCCTTTGGATCAAACAATCCCCTCTGCTTGCAGACAGGCCCAAGGCTCAGAGCAGACCCTGCCAGCTTGGCAGAAGGGGCCCAAAGAGGAGTTTTTAGGGTTTAAAATGTAACCCAGTGTGGTAATGTAATGATTCTTCTAGGCTGTATGGAAATGCTGTAGGATTTGTATCTTGTACTAGATTGGTCAGTGAGAATTAGAATATTCAACACAGAAAAAGATTTATGATATTGTAACGGGAACCTCGCTCTCTTACCCCTTTTACGCTCTTACCTTTTTTACTCCCTAACGCTTTTACCCTCTTACTCTCTTATCCTCTCATCCTGTCTCTCATCCTCTTTACCACTCTCTTTACTTCTCTGGGCCCTGCTCTGAGCTGTGGCTGGCAGCTCCCAGCAGGGCCCTGCACCCAGGCCCTTTGCAATAAACCACAAGTTCCCAGCCCTGGCTGCAGAGATCTCTGCTCTCTGTCCATCCCCACCATCCTACCCCCCGTCATCCTACACAAGCCCTGCTGTCCCCAGGGCTGGTTCCTTTGTCCTTGTGCCCTGAATAGATCCTGCTCCCCCCTGCACCCCTCCCTGCTGAGCCCTGCCTGCTCAGGGGACAGAAGGACCCTCTGTGTCATCCCTGTGCATGTCTGCAGGGAGAGGAGCAGGATGGAAGAGCCACTTACTGCTTCACCTCTGCTTTACCCTTCCTTTAGGCAAGGGCTTTTAATTTCCTTTTAGGGCCAGAGCAGCAAGCAGTAAATGATGTCAGATCCCTCCGTGCAGAGCTGGAGGATCCCCAGCCTCTGGCTAAGCCCTGCTTGAGCGACAGCGCGGTACCTGCGGGTCAGAGACCTCCCCGGTGCTGCTGACAGCTCTGCTAAAAGCTCTTTGTTCCTCAACCCCTGAGGCCCTGCTAAGTGGCAAACTGCACGGAGAGCATCTGCAGAGCCACGAGCAGGGATTCCTGGAGCAGGGATTCCTGAAGCAGCAATGTTCTCTGGGCATAAAGAGAATCTTCAGAGCCATGAGCAGGCATTCCTGGAGCAGGGATGCTCTTTGGGCATGGAAAGCATCTGCAAAGCCACAAGCAGGGACTCCTGGAGCAGGGATGCTCTCCATGAGCTGGGATTCCTGGAGCAGGGATGCTCTTTGGGCATGGAAAGCATCTGCAAAGCCACAAGCAGGGATTCCTGGAGCAGGGATGCTCTCCATGAGCAGGGACTCCTGGAGCAGGGATGCTCTCCATGAGCAGGAATTCCTGGACCAGGGATGCTCTCCACAAGCAGGGATTCCTGGAGCAGAGATGCTCTCCAGGCTGCTCCCCCTGCTCCTCCCAGCAGCCACAAGCCAGGGGTAGCACCTTGGCTTGCCCCAGGTGTTAAAAATAGGTTAGAAACTGTTGTAAAATAGTTGATAGATCGTTAAGCATGTGCTGTTAGTTTGGTTGTTATATTGTAAAAGGGGTTAAAAGGGGAGTTATAAGAAATTACACCTCAGTAAAGTGCACTGCTCCCCCAGCAAAACAAGCCAGCCTGGACAGAACTGTAATGGCCAATCAAGGCCTAAAACCTTCATGCAAATGAAAGATCCAAACAGAAACCAATCCAAAGGGACAAAAAAACAGGATAAAAACGGGCATCTGACCCAGGGAAGGTGTGCTGCTCCCCCTGGAACATCGGGGCCATCGCTGCTGAGCAGCCCCAGCGCCGGCGCTGCTCTATCCTCGACAGGAACACTGCTGCTCAGCCCAGGCCCCTGCTTTGGGCCTTTCTTTTATTATAATAAATGCTGAAATCACTTTAGTACCAGGTGTCTGGTCCCATTTTTAACCCTGCCTGTCTGAAGGGAGGTGGGCTCATGCACAAGCCCATGCCAAGGGAGTGATGCTTTCATCCCAAGGGGACAGGGGACAGTGCTGTCACCCCTCACTCACTGCCACCCTGATATTGGGATCTCCTCCAGCCACATCTCATAAGCTCTTGGAGATCTATATCACACCCTGATAGCTCAGCCACCTCAGATGGCATAAAATCAGCAGGATGGCTTCTGTGGCAGTGTTGGAAACAGAAAAGTTTTAATAAAAGGCAAAATAACAAAGCTCTTTACAGAGAAAAACCGAGCCACGGCAAGAGGTTCTTGCTCCTGGTAAAACACCCCACAAAACCAATTATTTCCTTTTGTTCTCTTCTTTTTCTAGTAAATTGCTTAAGTGGGACATTTTGGCTCTTGTCCAATTGGCTATCTTTAAGTTTGAGCTGAAGTCCCCCAGGTCCTATGAGGTGTCTTTTCACCTAATCGAGGAGAGAAACTTCTGGGCTTTTTTCCTTTTTAAGGAGAGAAAGGATAATTTTGTCACTCCATCAACAGGGGGCACATTCCTACAGCAGCCCTCGCTGCCCCTCTCAGCTCGATGCCAGACCTGTTGATTCCATGGGGATGCAAAATCCAGTTTGCTCTCTAAACCATGCCCATGGAAAAGCCACTGGGAGCAGATGTGATCAGCCACCGAGCCAGGGCTCCTTTGGTGGGCGCCTACACCTTTAAATCAGGGAGAAAAAAAATAAAATAAATCCTTCGCCTAGAGGGCAGTGGAACAATTTTGACTTTAAAAAGAGAGCGAGACAGAGAGAGCGAAGTGAGCGTTAACAACTCCTGATCCAGTCCCTGGGCATTCATTAATGTTTCATGGCGCTTTCAATTATTGCCTCCTCTGCCACTGCCGTCATCTGTCTCTTCAAATCGACGGTATAATAACCACTCAAGCAGAAATCCACTCTGCTGTCTGCCCGCCACTCCCTCCCAGCCTCCGCAGCTCCCTCTCTCCAGCTTTTCAGCTGAGGCCGGCAGGGCTCTCACTGGAAGTGCCTCTGCCCCTTTGGAAATGCCTCTGCCCCCTGGAAATGCCTCTGCCCCACTGGAAATGTCTCTGCCCCCTGGAAATGCCTCTGCCCCACTAGAAATGCCTCTGCCCCTTGGAAATGCTTCTGCCCCTTTGGAAATGCCTCTGCCCCTTGGAAATGCCTCTGCCCCTTGGAAATGCCTCTGCCCCTTAGAAATGCCTCTGCCCCTTGGAAATGCCTCTGCCCCTTTGGAAATGCCTCTGCCCCCTGGAAATGCTTCTGTCCCTTTCCGTGCTGGGGACAGTGCTGGGGGGACATGGGGATGGGATAAACCCTCCTGATGTGGGTCAGGGTTTATCCCCCCACACCCAGGAGTTCTGCTGGTTTGGGGTCATGCTCAGGGGCACAGGGTGGTCTGACAGCCCAGCCCCATTGCACCTTAACTCTAATGTGGCTCTGAACCCTAAATGCAGCCCACCCACAGCACACCCACCCAGCAGTGCCCAGGGCCATGCCCCTGCTCAGGAGGCAGCGCCAGCAGTGTGTGTGCCACGCATCCATCCACACCCCACACCCACAGCCCTCTGCACCCACCCTGGGCAGGCTCTCTGCCACCTCAGCGCCACCAGAGCCAGCCCAGATCCCTCCTGCCTGCCCTGAGCTGCCACCTGAGCTGTGCCAGCACATGGGACAGCCCTGGGCAAGGGAGGTGTCCACAGCCCTGGGTATCCAACAGCTCCTGGTGTCCACAGCCCTGGGGCCAGGTGTTGGGGAAGATGAAACAGTAAATCCTTATAAACATGATTGCCTGGCAAAAGATTTTGAGAATATGGAAACTCTAAGCGAGATTGAAATGAAAGCAAGCTTTGAGATCCCTCAGTTACTGAACAACTGGAAAACAATGGCATGGCCAGATGAAGGTGATCCCCTTTGGATCAAACAATCCCCTCTGCTTGCAGACAGGCCCAAGGCTCAGAGCAGACCCTGCCAGCTTGGCAGAAGGGGCCCAAAGAGGAGTTTTTAGGGTTTAAAATGTAACCCAGTGTGGTAATGTAATGATTCTTCTAGGCTGTATGGAAATGCTGTAGGATTTGTATCTTGTACTAGACTGGGTAGTGAGAATGAGAATATTCAACACAGAAGAAGATTTATGGTATTGTAACGGGAACCTCGCTCTCTTACCCCTTTTACTCTCTTACCCCTTTTACTCTCTCACCCTCTCATCCTCTCTCCCCCTCTCTTCTCTCGGGCCTGCTCTGAGCTGTGGCTGGCAGCTCCCAGCAGGGCCCTGCACCCAGGCCCTTTGCAATAAACCACAAATTCCACAACCTGGCTTCAGACATCTCTGCTCTCTGTCCATCCCCACGGTCCTACCTGCAATGCTCCAACAGCCAGGGAAGGCGTCCAACAGCTCCTGGATCTCCACAGCCCAGAAGGGCAGGGATGGATCAGGGCTGCAGGAGGTTGGAAGCTCAGAAGGACAGTCTGTCTGTGCATTCCCTGCAGGATGGCCCTGGCTCAGGCAAGGGATGCTCGGAGGGTGGAGAGGGGTGAGAGGCAGCTGGAACATCCACATTTCACCTGCCCAGCAGGGGAACCAGAGCTCAGCTCAGCCTGTCTGGGCCTGGATTGAGTCACAGGATCCCAGAGAGGTTTGGGTTCAAAGGGACCTTAAAGATGATCTTATTTCAACCTCTCTGCCAAGGCAGGGACACCTCCCACTGTGCCAGGTGCTCCAGCCTGGCCTTGGGCACTGCCAGGGCTCCAGGGGCAGCCACAGCTGCTCTGGGCACCCTGGCACAGCCCAAACCTCTCTAACCAGGCCTTGCCAGGCTACAAAGCCCCTGTGGCAAATGGCACTGGGGGCACCTGGAACCAGCCAGGAAATCATTCTTTCCTTTCCTTTCTCCATTTGCTGCAATGGGTTTTGGTGCTGGTTTCCATCCTTGATTGAGGAATGTGAATGCCAGAGTGGTTTGGGTGGGAAGGGATCTTCAATGGCAGCTGATTGCAGCCCAGGGACACCTGCCACTGTGCCAGGTGCTGCCAGCCCCAATGTCCAGCCTGGCCCTGGGCACTGCCAGGGCTCCAGGGGCAGCCACAGCTGCTCTGGGCAATCTGAGCCAAGGCCTGCCCGCCCTCCCAGGAAAGAATTCCTTCCTAAATCCAAACAAAATGTTCTCTCTGTCAGTGCACTGCCATCTCGACTACTCTCACAGCTGCCAGTACCAAGGCTGCAAACCTCACACAGCCCCATAAATCTGATTTTTGCCTTGCCCAGTCCTTGTTCTTCTCAAACTCCTGAGGTGTCCCTGCACTCAGCACCTCAAGACGGAGGAGCCAGAGCTTTCCATGTAGCACAGGATCCCTGCAGGACCAAAAAGAGCTCCCAGCTCCTCTGCCCAGCATCCCCCAGCCTGTCCTGACACATCTTGGCTCTCTCGAATGGGAGAAAGAGCTCGTGCCTTCCACACAGGCTGTGATGGACCCAAACCACCCCATTTAGATGTCAGGCAGACAAAACCATTTTGCTCAGATGAAGTTACGTCCTTCAATCCCACCCCAGCATTCACACCTCGTGGAGGTGTTGGGACTCTGCACTTTTAAAACACTCATTATTTTCTCAGCATGGAAATCGTGTTGAGATGTCCAAATTTCCAGTGGGACATTCCCTGTGTAACTGTAAATCCTCCCCAGGCTGGGATTTATTGCTGACAGCTGAATGCCCCCCATCTTGCTGCTATTAACAGAAATCTCCTCTTGGACACCCAGCTGAGGGTGCTCAGAGAGGGACCAGGGCCCTGGAAGTGGGCACACATGGGCAGAGTGAGGACAGAGCTGGACCCTGGCTGGACTCAGTGCTGGGATGCTCAGGGATGCCTCAGCAGGAGCTTTGCTCTCACCTTTCCTTCCCTGGCTCCTGTAAAGGCATTTCAGAGCCCTCTGAGGGTGCCCAGAGAGGGGCCAGGGCCCTGGAGATGGGTTTGGTGATCTCCGTGCTGCCAGGACAGGAGTGCTCAGGCAGCCCCCAGCCCCTCTCTGGGCTCCTGCACCCCAGCTGCTCCCAGCAGCTCCAGCTCTGCCTGCTGTGCAATTCTGGAAGCTTCTCCCCAGCCCTGGCTGCTCCTCCCTTCTTCTTCCTTATCCCACCAGGCTGCTTTTCCTTGGCAATTTTGCTTCTCCCTCTCCTGGAGCTCTCCTGGCTAGAGCAGGGGCCCTGGGCAGTGGCTGGACTCGGTGCTGGGATGCTCAGGGATGCCTCAGCAGGAGCTTTGCTCTCTCCTTTCTTCCCTGCCTCTTGTAAAGGCATTTCAGAGACCCTCTGAGGGTGCTCAGTGAGGGACCAGAGCCCTGGACATGGGCACATAGGCTCTGAGCAGTGTGAGGACAGAGCAGGGCCCCACACTGGGTTTGGTGATCTCTGTGCTGCCAGGATGCCATTGCTGCCATGACAGCCCCCAGCCCCTCCCTGGCTCCTGCACTCCCAGCTGTGCAATTCTGGAAGCTTCTCCCCAGCCAGACAAGGCAGGAGCTGCTGTGGTGCCCAGGCTGAGCCCCCCAGCACAGGGCTGTGTATTGGGGGCTGCCACTGCCTCTCCCCCTCCTCTGCTTCCCCCTCCCCATTCACACCCCCCCCCTCCCCTGTTCCTCCTAATCCCCACAAATGCTAAGATATTTAAATGTGGTATTTTCAAATCTAATCAGCGTTCCAAAGCTGTGCTGCCGCCACTCAAATTTAATTTGATCCATTTACCAACTTTGTGGTGCATCTAATCAAAGAGAGGGAACAATTAGGTGAATGTCAAGGGTCACCTCAGAGCTCCTGCTCAGCCACGGGAGGTGCCACAGCCCTGGCCAGCCCTGGGGGACAAAAGCAGGAGAGTGGGGACACCCCAGTGTGACTCAGGGCAGCCTGGTCAGGCTGTGCTGCTCTCCAGAGACAGCAGGACATGGCTAGCCCATGCCAGACTCTGGGATGGTCCAGCCAGCTCTTGTCCCTTGTGTGTCCATGGCCGTCCCGTGTGTCAGGGCTGCTGCTCTGACAGCTCAGTGCTCAATAATCCCGACAATCCGAGCTCTGATCTGCTCCCACACCCACGTGTGGGCTCTGGATGGGGCTGGGAGAGGCTCAGGGAGAGCAAAATCTCATCCAGAGGGGGAAGCTCCTGGGACAGGATAATGGCTGGAGCTGAGCCAGGGCAGCTCAGGCTGGAGATCAGGGCAAGGCTCTTCCCCCAGAGGGTGCTGGCACTGCCCAGGCTGCCCAGGCAATGGGCACGGCCCCGAGGCTGCCACAGCTCCAGGGATGCCCAGGCTGGGCTTGCTGGGGGCTCTGGGCAGGGTTTGGCTTTGGGATTGATCATCCCTGTGGGTCCCTTCCAGCTCAGCACATTCCATGATTGTGTGAGAGTGAGGGATGGGGGAGATGAAGGATGGGGGAGAAATTTGGGCAGCGCTGCAGGGATGGCCAGGGTGGGGTTGGTGGGGGTCTGGGCAGGGTTTAGGGTTAGATTGGATGATCTTTGGGGTCCCTGAGCTCAGGATGTTCTGTGATTCTCAGATCTCACTGAAGGAGAGGCAGCTGTGGTCAGAGGTGGCACCGCTGTCCCCTCAACCCTGCCACAGCCCAGAGGGACCCACACCAGATGGGCAGCAGCTCAAGGGACATCAGAACAGTTCTGGGCACTGCTGGGGTGCAGGGGGTGAGCCCCAGGTTTGGCACCCACAGCCCTCACCAGCCCCAGCCCCTCCCAGCAGAAATGCATCATCCTCCTGCTCTGAGCTGGGGGGGAGGCCTGCGAGCATCAGGTGTTCGACTTGAAATGGACTGAAGTGCAAAATGAGCTCTTTTCCCATGGAATTCCTAACCCAAGCTTTAACTGCTGCAGCAGGAAAACCTCAATCCCTCAAAACCACAAGAGGAAAAAAAATAAAAGAAAAAAAGAGCAATACAAGAAGAAAGGCTGGGAAAAGCCAGGGCAGAAATCAAACCAAACCTACTGAAAATGGAAATAAAACCCACCCAACTTTTTTTGCTACAACAATACACATTTTTTCCAGGATTTTTATTTTCCACAAAAGAAATCCTCTGCAACTCCAGGAGCAGCCCCAACACCTCGATATGTTCATTCCTAACACCCCCTCCCCAAGCCAGAGGCACAAAATTCCCATTTCACTGCTCCCTGCCAAGGAGACACCTTTCCCTCTCCATCATCTCCTTCCTTTTCCATCATCCATTTCCATCTACATCATCAATTTCCCTCTCTGTCATTCATTCCCTCTCCATCATCCCATTCCCTCTTCATATTATTCCCTTTCCCTCTCCATCATCCAATTTCCTCTTTATCATCCCCTTCCCTCTCCATCACCTATTCCCTCTTTATCTTCCCAATCTCCTCTCCATCATCTCCTTCCTTCTCCATCATCCAATTTCCTCTCCATCATCCCACTCTCCCTTCATCTTCCCTTTCCTTTTCCATCACCCTCTTCCCTCTCTCCATCATCTCCTTCCTTTTCCATCTTCCCTTTCCCTCTCCATCATCCATCTCCTTCATCTTCCCTTTCTTTCCATCACCCTCTTCCCTCTCTCCATCATCTCCTTCCTTTTCCATCTTCCCTTTCCCTCTCCATCATCCCATTCCTTCTTTATCATCCTATTCCCTCTTCATCATCCCTTTCCCTCTTCATCATCCCATTCCCACTTCATCTTGCCTTTCCCTCTCCATCATCCAATTTCCTCTCCATCATCCCATTCTCTCTCCATCATCTTCTTTATCATCCCTTTATCATCCCTTTCTCTCTCCATCATCCCATTCCTTCTTTATCATCCTATTCCTTATCATCCCCTTCCCTCTCCATCATCCCCTTATGTCTCCATCATCACATTCCCTCTTTATCATCCCTTTCCCCCTCCATCAGCCAAATTCCTCTCCATCATCCCATTCCTTCTTTATCATCCTATTCCCACTTCATTTTGCCTTTCCCTCTCCATCATCCAATTCCTCTCCATCATCCCATTCCCTCTTTATCATACCTTTCCCTCTTCATCATCCCCTTCCCTCTCTCCATCATCTCCTCCTTTTTCCATCATCCCTTTCCCTCTTTATCATCCCCTTACCTCTCCATCATCATATTCCTTCTTTATCATCCCATTCCCACTTTATCTTGCCTTTCCCTTTCCATCATCCAATTCTTCTCCATCATCCCCTTCCCTCTCTCCATCACCCCCTTCCCTCTCCATCACCCCATTCCCTCTTCATCTTCTTTTTCTCTCTCCATCATCTCCTTCCCTCTCTCCATCATCTTCCTTTTCCATCATCCCTTTCCCTCTTTATTACCCCCTCCCCCGTCCATCATCACATTTTCTCTTTATCATCTCCTTCCCTGTCCATCATCTCCTTCCTTCTCCATCATCTCCTTCCCTTTCCATCATCCATTCCCTCTCCATCACCCCATTTCCTCTCCACCCTCCCTTCCTCCCTCTCCTCCCCGCTGTCTCCTCCCTGCCTGGGGCCCCTCCCGCTCTCAGCCCAGCTCCTCCCGGGTGGGAGCAAGGCCAGGAGGGGCCGGGGCGTGCCCAGCACCGGGGACAGGGACCGGGGACAAGGACAGGGACCAGGGAACGGGGACAGGGAGCAGGGAACGGCAGCACGGAGGCGAGGAGCAGAGCAGGAGTTTCAAAGCTGCCCCCCCCGTTTGCTTGCAAGGAGTTAAGTCTGTGATGTGTTGCGTGAGCTCTGATGAGAAGCTGCCTGACATGCAGAGCTGCAATAATGAAACGTAATACACATTAATAGGACCTCCCTCTGCGTGATTGCTTCTGCTCCACTGGCCCCATTGAAGATTTCACTTTTCTTTCAACAGTCAGAATAACAGAATGTGACATTAAGTCTTTTACATGCAGCAATTTATTTTAAAATATTGGGGCACTCAAAACAGTATCCAGAATGTTAAATAAGATATGCATGAGATGGAAATCAGAGCAGCACCGCAGTGAGGAGGCAGGAGTCAGGCAGAGCCTCTCGCAGCCAAAGCAGCTCCACTTTTTTTTCCTTAATTGCTGTTTAAGGCACAAATAAATGGCCAAGTTGGAGAGAGCTCTGCAGTGCAGAGCATCTGATCCTCTGAGGTCACAGGTCCACGTGGGGAATCAACAGCCACTATCCCCTCCTGTGCCAAGGTCAGGGGGAGACACAAAACCCCTTCTGCCATCCCAGGCCAATGACACAGCACCAAACCTGCCACAGGTGGAGAAGTCCTTGAACAAGGCTCTTGTGGACATGGTGGGACCAGAGAATCAGAGATCATGGAGCCATGGAATGGGCTGGGTTGGGAGGGACCTTAAAGATCATCCCATCCCAGCCCTGCATGTCAGGGACACCTCCCACTGTGCCAGGTGCTCCAGCCTGGCCTTGGGCACTGCCAGGGCTCCAGGGGCAGCCACAGCTGCTCTGGGCACCCTGGCACAGCCCAAACCTCTCTAACCAGGCCTTGCCAGGCTACAAAGCCCCTGTAGGCAAATGGCACTGGGGGCACCTATAACCAGCCAGGAAATCATTCTTTCCTTTCCTTTCTCCATTTGCTGCAATGGGTTTTGGTGCTGGTTTCCATCCTTGATTGAGGAATGTGAATGCCAGAGTGGTTTGGGTGGGAAGGGATCTTCAATGGCAGCTGATTGCAGCCCAGGGACACCTGCCACTGTGCCAGGTGCTGCCAGCCCCAATGTCCAGCCTGGCCTTGGGCACTGCCAGGGCTCCAGGGGCAGCCACAGCTGCTCTGGCAATTCCAGCCCAGCCCCTGCCCACCCTGCCAGGGAACAATTCCCAATTGCCAAGATCCCATCCAGCCCTGCCATTTCTCTGGCACTGGGAGCCATTCCCTGGCTCCTGTCCCTCCAGACCTTGACCCCAGGATAAAAATGGGCTTCTGACTGAGAAAAGGTGTGCTGCTCCTCTGGAACATCGGGGCCATCGCTGCTCAAGGAGATTCAGTGCCGGCTTCAGCATCCTTGATGGGAACGCTCCTGCACGGCCCAGGCTCCCTGCTTTGGGCCTTCCTTTTATTAGAATAAATGCTGAAATCACTTTAGTACTGGGAGTTTGGTCCCATTTTTAACATTTGGTTACTGTAAAAGGGGTGAAAAAGGGAGTTATAAGAAATAAGGTACTCAAGGTACCATAACACACCTCAGTAAAGTGCACCATAAGCCAGCCTGGACAGAACTGTAATGGGCCAATCAAGGCCTAAAACCTTCATGCAAATGAAGGATCCAAAACAAACCAATCCAAAGGGATAAAAAGCAGGACGAAAAGGGGCATCTGACCCAAGGAAGGCATCAGGACATTGCAGCTGAGCAGCCCCAGTGCCAGCACTGTTCCATCCTCCATGGGAACGCTCCTGCTCGGCCCGGGGCCCTGCTTTAGGCCTTTCTTTTATTATAATAAATGCTGAAATCACTTTAGTGATTTAGGCAGCCTGCTCTCGTTTTTAACATGAGGAAAGGCCACTCGTGCTCCCAGCTGGGCACGCTGGGCCAGGCAGGGGCTGCCAGCCCTGCCCTGCCCCTCAGAGCCCCTTCCCCATGGAGGAGCCCCAGCCCAGGCTGTGAGGGATGTGCTGTGTCCTTCCTGCCTCCCTCCCAGCACCAGGCCTGTCCCCGGGCCAGCTTCTCTTCAGTATTATTCTAATTTAGGGAACTGATGCAAAAGGCTGTCCTGGCAGCCCGGCTTGGCTTGGGCCGGGTTTATTTTGATTTAGTTCAGTCATCTGAGGACAGGTCATGCTCCAACCCAGCCTGTCTCTGCACGGCACAGGGGGGTCCATGAGGAGGGACAAGGAGGCCTTTGAGAGTGCAAAGACCCCCAGGAAAACCGCCCAGGGCTCCAGATGCAGTTTGGGAAAATCCTACCCTGGCACAGCCACCCTGCTCCCCTGGGGACGCTGCCAAGCACGTTCCTGAGCTGAGGAAAGGCTGACACGAGCCCTGCTGGTGACATCCCAATCCTGAGCCACCGTCACAGGCAGCTGCCCATCCAGAACGCCGGGCTTTGGGTGTCCCTGTCCCTTGGCAGGTCCCTGCAGCCTCTGTGGGGGAGGACTGCCCTCTGGAAGGGCCGCCTGGACCTCACCCTCTGCCAGCTGGGAGAGGCTGGCACTGGTGTGTCTGCCCTCCTCTGCTGCTGCCAGCCCCTCATCCCACAGGACACGGGGGGAAAATGGGGCAGCACCAGCCTGGGAGGGGCTGCAACATCTGGAAACATTGGCACAGAGGTGGAAATGGTCCCCTGCCACCCCCTCATCCTGTGGGAAATGGGGGGAACAGGGCAGCACCAGCCTGAGAGGGGCTACAGCACCTGGGAAGATCAGCAGAGAGGTGGAAATGGTCCCCTGTCAGCCCCTCATCTTGAGGGACATGGGGGGAATGGGGCAGCACCAGCCTGAGAGGGGCTGTAGCACTCAGGAACATCAGCACGGAGGTGGAAATGGTCCCCTGCAGCACTGACCTGCCCAAAAATGGGGCTGGGGACTGGTGCAGGGCTGCGGGTGGCACAGCAGGGTGTGCAGGTGTGCCCTGGACTCCCAGCTCACCTCTGGCACAGCCCCAGTGTGTCCAGCTCAGCTCCACCGGCCTCAGGGTCACACACGGGGCTCACCCTCTATGCAGTGATTTCAATGTGCCCAGGGGAGCTGCTGCAAACTGAGGCCAAACACAAGTGCCCCTGATTTCCAGGGAATTCCCTGAGCCTCCAGAGAGGAATGCAGAGCCCAGGGTGCCCCTGGGAAGGGCCCTCAGTGGCTGCGGCTCAGTGCCCATGCTGGGTCTCCTTGGTGCCCTGAGCTGTGCCAAGGCCTGAGTGCCCGTGCATGGCACCAGGGCATCACAGGCTGCTCTCCCAGCACAATCACCTCCCCTGCTCTCCTGGATTGCCAAGCAAATTGTACCTATTTGCCAACTGTATGGCCGCTGTCTCCTGTTCAGTGGGCAATTTTCCTTATCTCTTTCACACCCACTCCTCCCTCCAGGCAGACACCTGCTGATAACAGCCATTGAATGTCCTTGCATGGCTGATAAGAACTACAGCATCCTATTGGGAGATGGGAGCCCAGAGGGAGGAGCCAAGCATTCCTACCCGGATAGAATCTGGAGATTCTGGAACACCAGCACGGCTTCTGCACTGGATTGCCCAGAGGAACAGCAGCTGCCTCTGCCCCTGGATCTTCAGAGGCAGAGACTGCACCTTTCTCCAGGATCCCTGCTCCAGCAGAACCAGCCCTGACACTGCAGGAGGGCTGAGCCACAATTCCAATGGGACTGCTGCCAACAGCCTGACCCACAGGGTGTCAGCTTGGGTTCTGACTCTGCCAGTGTTGTTCTAGTGTATTGCATTGTTTATTTTATCCTGTTATTTTCTTCCCTGTGAAAGAACTGTTATTCCTAACCCATATTTTTGCCTGAGAGCCCCTTGATTTAAAATTTATAGCAATTCAGGAAGGGGGTTCACATTTTCCATTTCAAGGGAGGGCCCTGCCTTCCTTAGCAGATACCTGGCTTTCCAAACCACCTCTCCTGCTCATCCTGGAGCCCAGCAAAAGGTGAGAGTTCCATCTCCTGCTGGGGAAGCACCAGGCACAGAGCAGGGCTGCCCAAATCCCCAGCACGGTGGCTGAGGGAGCCTGGATGATGTGTCCCAGCTGGGTGGCTGTGAGGGAATCAGCTCTCAGGCCCACAGAAACGTGCTTTTCCTTGGGTTTGAGCTGAGGGTGCTTCCTGCACACACAGACGTGCTGTCACGCTGGAGAGCAGCCTGGCTGTGCCCTGGTTCTCATTTAGCTGAAGCCACAACTCCCTGCTGCTGCTGCTAGTGGGAGCTGGGGCACGTGCGCTCTGCAGAAAGGGAAAGGAGCCCCGGGGGCTTGGCACCCTCACTCAGCTTGGCCCAGGACACCCTGGAGGAGGTGGGATGGCAGGACAAGCTTCATGGCTCCACAGCAATGTCCTCGTGGAGCGCAGCATGGCTCTGGTCACAGGAGGGGACTGTCCCTCTCTGCTCTGGGCTGTTGTGGCCTCACCTCAAGGGCTGGGGGCAGTTTTGGACACCACAGCAAAAGAAGGATCAAAAGATACTACACAACACCCAAAGGAGGGACACGAGGATGGTGAGAGGCCTGGAGGGGCCACCTGAGGACCAGCTGAGGGCTCTTGGTGTGTGCAGCTGGAGCAGGGCACACTGAGGGCAGAGCTCAGGGATCTGCAGCTCCTCCCCAGGGGCAGCTCCCATCTCTGCTCTGGGACAGGGACAGCAGCCAGGGCACGGCTGGGGCTGGGCCAGGGCAGCTCAGGCTGGAGATCAGGGCAAGGCTCTTCCCCCAGAGGGTGCTGGCACTGCCCAGGCTGCCCAGGCAATGGGCACGGCCCCGAGGCTGCCACAGCTCCAGGGATGCCCAGGCTGGGCTTGCTGGGGGCTCTGTGCACGGTTTGGATTTGGGATTGATCGTCCCTGTGGGTCCCTTGAGCTCAGGGTGATCTAGGATTGAAACTCGAAAACATGCAGGACCCGTGCCTGTTGTGGTCTCCTCCAAATAAAAATTCCCCCACCTCCACAAGGCTCCAGGCAGGAACTAATGTTGAACAGGAGCAGCCCACAGGACTAAAACATCCCTCCCTGGCACAGGGTGGTGCCAGGGCACCATCACTTTTTCTGTGTGTGTTTTTGGGGCAGTCCCACTTGGCTGTGCCCCCAAAATCAGTTTTGACCCTGAGCAAGCAGCACAGCCCTCAGAGCTGGCAAGGATGCTGGGACAGCAGTGACCCAGACCAAAGAGGGGCTGTGCCCTGCCTGGCTGTGTGTGTCAGCCTGGGCTGCAGCCCTTTATCCCTCTACCTTGCCCCAGGCCTCAGGTGCTTGGTGGGAGCAGCTCCTGAGCGTGTGTGTGTGTGCCGTGACTGCTGTGAACGCCAGCTCCATGCAGTCATTAGAGGATATTTATGATCTTTATTAAACAGCAAGGCAGAGAAAGCAGCCCTGATCCGTGCAGCGAGGAGCTGAGCTCGCAGGGCTGTGCAGACAGCAGGCGCCATCCCTGCACTGCCCCTCGAGGAAGGGACCCTGGGGCTGGGTCGGTACCAGGAGCAGGGAATGCTTGTGGCTTGGCCATGGGTAGGAACATTGGGCTATGTGGTACCTGAAACAAGAATGTATCTGGTGGGTGTACTGGCTGAATACCATCCATTTAGGAGATAATGTTTGGGGTTTTGATGGAGAGGCATAGCGTGTGATGTGGACTATCCTACATTTCATGGGCTGTCTGATGGGGCAGAGAGTGTGATGCATAGTTATACAAACCCTGAAAGTGGGGATAAAGCTTGGGCTTGTTCAGCTGGAGGAGAAAATGCCCCTTTTCTGGGCTTATTTATCACATCCCCACAGCAGGGCATGAGCAGGCGTGCCCCTGTGCCAGCCCAGGCCTGCTGTCAGCACAGCGAGTCCCAAAGGTGCCCCGAGTCCCCAAGGGACTGCCAGGAGCAGCACTCAGTGCCACGACTGCCAGAAAAGCCCTCTCTTGTCCCCACAGCCTCCAGCAGCTGGCACAGTGTCCAAGGGTGAGGTTATGATGCTGTATCCCCATTCCTGTGTTCTGTCCATGCTGGATATCTGTTCTGTGCCTTCCAGACTGGCTCTGGAGAGTGAATGTTTTGTTTTGGTTTTGCTCTCAGCTGCTCCCCCACCGGTGGCGGGACACACAGACAGGGCAGTGCATGGTGCTGCTTTTGCTTTTTGCTTTGCTTTTCACTTTGCTCTTGTTTCTGCTTTGCTCCTGCTTTGCTCTTGCTTTTTACTTCTGCTCATTAGCTAGTTTAGCTAAACAGTCCAAATTTTCCCTGGGCTGTTTCTCCTTTCCCTTTTTTGGACCTACTCAAACCTGCTCTGGCCTGGGACCTGGGAAACACTGAGAGTTTGCACCTTGTGACTGCAGCAGCTGCCCCAGCACAGGAGGGACTGAGAACAGAGCGACCACCCCCAAGAGAGACTTTCTGAATTTGTCATCTTTGTCAGAGCGGTGACAGAGTGGTGTTGTGACAGTGTTCACAGGGGTCTCAAGTTGAGGGAAGAGACAAGGATTTGACTCCATGTTTCAGAAGGCTGATTGATTATTTTATTATATATATTACATTAAAACTATACTAAAAGAATAGAAGTAAAGATTTCCTCAGAAGGCTAGCTAAGAATAGAATAAGAAGGAATGATAACAAAGGTTTGTGTCTTGGACAGAGAGTCCGAGCCAGCTGACTGTGATTGGCCATTAACTAGAAACAACCACATGAGACCAATCACAGATGCACCTGTTGCATTCCACAGCAGCAGATAATCATTGTTTACATTTTGTTCCTGAGGCCTCTCAGATTCTCAGAAGGAAAAATCCTAAGGAAAGGATTTTTCATAAAAGATGTCTGTGACATGGTGTCATCCGGTATTGTTCATTTTGTGTGCTGGGAGTGCTGTGCCTGTTAAATAAACAGGTTCTTTCCACTTCTCTCCGAGGAATCCTTCCCAACGCGGTTGTGGGGAGTGGCCATGTGGGTTTGCTTTCTGGAGGGGCCCCTTTGGGAGGTTTTCTGCCAAATTTGCCCTAAGCCAGGGCACACGGGCACCGAGGTGGCACCTCCTGCATGCCCTGAGGGGCTCTGGCAGCACAGCATCCCCCGGTCCTGCCGCTGGGTGCTGCTTGTCCCACTCCCCCCGGTACATGGGGACACGGAGTGGCAGTGCCAGCGTGTGCGGGAGACCTCCCTGCTCTGTGGATTTGCAGCCTGGCTGCTTCCTAGCTCAGCATGGAAGACACTCTACAATTTTTAATTTGCCAAAAAAGCCCTCTTTTTAGTTTACAGGGACAGAAGGGGGACTTTTATGTGCAATCTGTACAGCTCTCCAGAAAGCACTTACATTTATGATGTTCATGAAATTTATAGCCAGTTGGCAGTGCTGCTCTCTCCTCTCCTCTCCACCAGCCACCCTGGCAGGATGGCAGACTATAATAAGCAAGCCACACATTCAAGTGGCATAAAAGGCATTTCTACAAGTTAGCCTCCTGCCCAGCCTTATAAACTCTAACAAGTCTCTAACAAGTAGGCAGGATCTCTTTATACCCAGGGAGAAAAACCCCTTTCAGAAATGGCCTTTTCACAAAGCCCACACCTTTCTTCTAATTAAGGTTAAATAGCTCCATGTTTTCTGGCCAATTTCATTCTTTCCCCTTATTCCCCTCTTAACAAGGCAGCCTTTAAAAAGACATCACTAATTGGTGTCTGCTTCTCACATACCATGCGTGCTTTGATAGTCAGTTAGAAAGCCTTCCCCATCGATCAAACTTCCCCTGAAAGGCTGCTAATGTGCTCCATGTGTCTGCCACCAGACAAAGCCAAGTGGCGGCTCCCCAGCTCCCTTCTCCTCCTGTTCCCAGACTCCCTCCCGGGAGCGGGGGTCCGCAGCCAGGGCTGCCCCCCGGCCCCGGCCTCCCTGGGAATAGCCCGGCCCCGGCATTGAGAGCGGCGGCTCCGCGATGTGTGTGGCAATTGGGAAATTAATGGGGAGTGGTTAAATGTTAAGGGTAGGATCTGAAACAGAGCAGGCGAGAGAGCAATTGTCATGCTTATGAGGCTGGAGGAGGGCCAGCGAGCTTTCCCTGCGAATTCCAGCCTGCCCCGGTGCTCCGAGCATCCCTGGGGAGGGCGATGCTGCCGTGGTGAGGGGGCAGCGACCCCCGAGCCCCCCAGGAGGGAGGGAGAGAAGGAGCAGGGTTGTGCTGTTCCCTGTAGGAGCATCGGGGCTAGGATGGTGGGGATGGACAGAGAGCAGAGATCTCTGCAGCCAGGGCTGGAACTTGTGGGTTATTGCAAAGGGCCTGGGTGCAGGGCCCTGCTGGGAGCTGCCAGACACAGCTCAGAGCAGGCCTGAGAGAAGAGAGGGGGAGAGAGGAAAAGGTGTAAGAGCATAAAAGGGTAAGAGAGCGAGGTTCCCCTTACAATACCATAAATCTTCTTCTGTGCTGAATATTCTCATTCTCACTAACCAATCTAGTACAAGGTACAAATCCTACAGCATTTCCATACAGCCTAGAAGAATCATTACATTACCACACTGGGTTACATTTTAAACCCTAAAAACTCCTCTTTGGGCCCCTTCTGCCAAGCTGGCAGGGTCTGCTCTGAGCCTTGGGCCTGTCTGCAAGCAGAGGGGATTGTTTGATCCAAAGGGGATCACCTTCAGCTGGCCATGCCATTGTTTTCCAGTTGTTCAGTAACTGAGGGATCTCAAAGCTTGCTTTCATTTCAATCTCACTTATAGTTTCTATATTCTCAAAATCTTTTCCCAGACAATCATATTTATAAGGCTTTCCTGTTTCATCTTCCCCAACAGTTCCCTTTGCCGGCTGGATGGGCACAGGCTGCCCCATCTGCAGCTCATCAGCCCCTCTGCAGCAGGTCCTGCCCTCGGGGAGAAGCCACAAGAGCTGGTTGTCATTAGGAGAGTGCGCTGGAGCCAGACCCCCCATGGTCCTGCTCCCCCCCGGCCCGGACTCAGAGATTCTCTGAGGAGTTTGGGTTGAAAAGGGCCTTTAAATGTCAACCAGGCCAATCCTGCAGCCCTGCTCTGCTCCAATGCTTGTCCCAGCCCCGCTGTGGCTGTCACATCGCTAGCTCCGTGCCACACTCCCAGCTCAGAGCAGGGCAAATGTCCCGTCCTGGGCTGCTCTGGGGGATATCAAACAGCAGAGGCTGAGCTGTGGCTGCTGGAGTCGCCCAAATGGGCTGACAGTCCTAATTGGGCTAACAATCCTAGCTGAGCTAACAGCCTGAGCTGGGCTAACAGTCGTAAATGGGCTAATGGCCCTGTCCTAACTGGGCTAATAGCTCGAACTGGGCTAACCACTTTAACTGGGCTAACAGCCCTGTCCTAACTGGGCTAACAACTCTAACTAGGCTAACAGCCCCACCTGAGCTAATGGCCCCAACTGGGCTAACAGTCCTAACTGGGCTAACAGCCCAAACTTGGCTAATAACCCTAACTGGGCTGATGCTCCTAACTGGGCTAACAGCCCTGTCCTAACTGGGCTAACAGTCCTAACTGGGCTAACAGTCCTGTCCTAACTGGGTTAACGACCCTACCTGGGCTAGCAGCCCCAGCTGGGCTCCTGAGCTTGGGGACACTATGGGGGTTTGTGTCCTGGATGGAACCATAGCATGGGTCTGGGGGATGGCAGCACCATGGACTGGAAAGAGCCTTCACTATCTTACCAAGCACCTCTCCCCAGGCAGGGAACCAAAACAGCCACCTGAGAGAACAGAGAGTGAGGGCAGAGCTGCCTGCAGTGGGCTGGGTGTGCAGGATCCCAGCAGCATTTGCTGTGATGCTGCTCCAAACACCTCTGTGCCCCCACATCTAATAAAAGTCGGGGTTTTTCAAAGAGCAGTTGCCTTCCCCACTGCAACTCAGGCCTGGCTGCCACACCTTCCCCCGGGGTCAAGTCATCACCTGCAGCTTCAGAGGCCTCCAATGGGGGTGGAGTGTCATTTTCCAGCCTGTCACAGGGCTCTTGTCCTGGGGAGGGAGCCAGGGGTCCCCAGAGAGGAGCAGACACCACTGTGGCACAGGCACAGCTTGGCACCAGATGCTCCAGGGGCAGCAACCTGTGACAGTGCCACAGTGACAAGGTGGCAGGGTGTCCCCAGGGCACTCACACACACACTCCAGCCCCTTTTCTAGTGGTGATTTGCAGCCCTTTGTGCTGCTGGAGCCAGGGAGGAGAGGGATGGGCTGCAGCCAGGTGCTGGCTCCCTCCCAGCCCTCCGTGGGGCTTGTCAGCAGCAGAGGTTGTGCAGATGGAGAGCTGCCAGCAAACGGCGTCCCCAGAGCTCCCAGGCAGGCTGGCAGGTGCTTCCCCAGCTCTGCAGCCAGGGACAGAGCCAGGGGCACACACAGAGCCCTGACACAGTTTTGGAAAGGCTCCTGCTTGCTGTGACCCTGCTCTTCCTGAGCTGGGCAGGTTGAAGCATTACCTGGGGTTTTACAGTTTCATCCACTGTTTGCTGCTGCAAAACAGCTCAACAGGAGCAGGATCTTCCCTCTCCATCACACTTGGCACAACAGGAGCAGGATCTTCCCTCTCCATCACACTTGGCACTGAGTTTGCTCCTCTGGCAGGCACGGCAGCCCTTCCCCAGGCTGGTGTGCCAGGGCCGAGGGCATCTCCCAGCTGCCCTCCACACCCCAGCACCGTTTCTGTGGGAAGCCTGGCAGGGCACAGACAGCAGGCACGTGTTTGGGTGCCTGCAGACAATGGGTAAATGGCACACCTGCTGGTGCCAGCTCACTCAGAGGGCACTGCTGCTGCCTCAGCCCCTCCCTGCAGCTCACAGGTGTAACTCGGGTGGCCCCCAGCCCACATTTCCCACTGCACAGCCCTTTGTGCAGCTCCAGTCGGGCTCTGTGCCCGCAAACCTTCCCATGGGAGAAAGTAAGAGGCTTTCCAGCATAGAGAGGGCTCAGTCCCACCATCACAGGACCCTTATGTGCAGCTCCTGCTGCTGCCCCAGCTCCAGTCTGGCTCTGTGCCCTCAAATCTTCCCATGGGAGAAGGTCAGAGAACTTTCCAGAGCTCAGTTCCACATCACAGGAGCCTTCTGTACCAGCTCCAGTGGTGTGAAAATCAGAGAATCACAGAATATCCTGGCTGGAATGGACCCACGGGATCATCCTGGTCAGTCCCAGAGCTCAGTCCCACCATCACAGGACTGTTCTGTGCCAGCTGGGATCTCCAGTGGTGTGAATCAATCAGAGAATCAGAGAATGTCCTGGCTAGAATGGACCCACAGGGTTATCCTGGTCAGTCCCAGAGCTCAGTGCCACC
Source organism: Zonotrichia leucophrys gambelii (assembly GCF_028769735.1). Classification (NCBI taxonomy): domain Eukaryota; kingdom Metazoa; phylum Chordata; class Aves; order Passeriformes; family Passerellidae; genus Zonotrichia; species Zonotrichia leucophrys. The sequence continues at coordinate 5,352,380 of NC_088192.1, read as the reverse complement.
ACTCACAGGAGCCTTCTGTTCCAGCTGGCATCTCCAGTGAGGTGTGAATTGAAGTGAATCAGGGAATCACAGAAGGTCCTGGTTGGGAGGGACCCACAGGATCATCCTGGTCAGTCCCAAAGCTCAGTCCCACCACTCATAGGAGCCTTCTGTGCCAGCTGGGATCTCCAGTGAGGTCAGTCAATCAATCAATCAATCAATCAATCAATCACAGAATGTCCTGGGCTGAGAGGGACCCACAGGATCATCCTGGCCCTGCACAGACCCCGAGCAATCCCCCCTGTGCCTCACACCATTGTCCAAACCCTTCTGGGGCTACGCTTATTATTACTATTATTATTATTATTATGCTTCAAACTTCCTAATATCTTGCTAGATAAACTTTTCTGTAGCTTAGAGAGTTATTCTAGACAAGTGTTAATACACAGACCATTGTTCTATTTGTCTTTGCTTCTCTACTTTTTAAATAATTTTTCTGCTGACCAATCTCATGGCTGCTGCTTAGCTCTAATGACAGTTTGACTGTCTCTGGGGCCTGACTTTTGCAGCTTTCCCAAAACCCTCTGATTTTGTTGATTCCCACACCTGGCTCTGTGCCCTAAAGCCAACAGAGCCTCAGCAGCACCCGTGGCTCCTGCCTTTGCCTTGAGAGAGGACAGAGACAGCCAGGTCCCACAGATGTCCCATCCCTGGGAATGTTCCAGGCCAGGTTGGACAGGGCTGGGAGCAGCCTGGGACAATGGAAGGTGTCCCTGCCATGGCAGGGGTAGAATGGGGTGATCAGTAAGATTCCTTCTGACCCAAACCATCCCACACCTCTATGATGATTTTATGATGATTTCCACCCCACCAAGCCCATTTCACAGCAGTGCCTGACCCACGGGGACCCTGCAGGGCTCAGAGCACCTGCCAGGAGCCAGGGCTACCTGAGTATTTAGGCAGCTCATTACCCACTGAGCTAATCCTGCTGTATCAGATGTCCTGCCTGAACATCTGTGCCGCCAGGGGAAGCGGCCACACGTGCAGCACCAGCTCCCAGAGGCAGGAGGGAGCCTGCCAGGGGCCTGGCATCCGAGCTCTCCTCATGTCGGGCTGCTGTAATGAAGTGCCTGGGGAGAGCCACATGAAACAGGGCCTCTCTCATCTGAGAGTCTGAGCACAATAATTGCTGTGCCAAAAGTGGGCTCTGCAGGGGAGGGGGTTAGCCCAGGCCCTCGGTGAAATCCAAGAAGCTCAGGGGGAGCTGAGCCATGTCCACAGGTGTATGAGAGATGGGGGTAGGATGGTGGGGATAGCCAGAGAGCAGAGATCTCTGCAGCCAGAGCTGGGAACTTGTGGGTTATTGCAAAGGGCCTGGGTGCAGGGCCCTGCTGGGAGCTGCCAGCCACAGCTCAGAGCAGGCCCAAAGAGGAGCCTCAAAGAGAGAGAGAGAGAGAGAGCAAAGAATAAAAGCAAAAGGGGAAAAGATGTAAAGAAAGTGGTAAAGAGAGAGAAGGCAAGAGTGTGGTAAAGAGGATGAGAGAGAGCAAAGAATAAAAGTAAGAAGGAAAAGTGCAAAGTTCCCCTTACAATACTATAAATCTTCTGTGCTGAATATTCTCATTCTCACTAACCAATCTAGTACAAGATGCAAATCCTACAGTATTTACATACTATAAAATTAGTATATAACATTTACATACTATAAGATATGTATATGACTATTACAAACTATAAGAACTAGTTACTTATATATATATAATTATATTACTTATATATATTATTTTTATATATGATATTATATGATATATTACTATTATATTGTATTGCATTATATTATATTATATTACTTATATATATAGATATATAGATATAGATATATACTATATTTACTGTAAGAATCATTTCATTACCACACTGGGTTACATTTTAAACCCTAAAAACTCCTCTTTGGGCCCCTTCTGCCAAGCTGGCAGGGTCTGCTCTGAGCCTTGGGCCTGTCTGCAAGCAGAGGGGATTGTTTGATCCAAAGGGGATCACCTTCAGCTGGCCATGCCATTGTTTTCCAGTTGTTCAGTAACTGAGGGATCTCAAAGCTTGCTTTCATTTCAATCTCACTTATTGTCTTATAGTTTCCATATTCTCAAAATCTTTTTCCAGGCAATCACATTTATAAGGCTTTCCTGTTTCATCTTCCCCTGCACACAGGGCTGGCAGATGTGACACAGGAGCTGCAGGAAACCTGTGCCCTTCTGGCGTGACAGATGGCGGCCAGGTGGGCTACCCTGGGTTGCCCCAGGTGGCACTGGTGTCAGCAGGGGGCTGCCAGGGGACACACCTGAGCACAGACACCTGATCCCTGTGTGCACACACCCGGCCCTCCCAGCCCATGCAGGTTGATTTTCCACATCTGCCCCTCCGTGCCTCAGTTTCCCCATGGGTGTCATGGGGCCCCAGCACACCTGTGCAGGGTGTGTCCCCCATGCAGCCCATGTGCACCTCCTGATTCAGGCTGGCTCTGCCAGGGTTCCAGCCCTGCTCTGAGCCATCCCTGGCTGCTCACTCCCCTCTCTCTGCCTCCACAAACCCTGGGCCTCATTTCCCTCATTTCTCTCATTTCTCAACCCATCTCCTGTGGATCTGCCCCAGCTGATGCTCCTTGCTCTGCCCTGCCCAGCCAGACTAAAGGGCCCTTTAGTACCTGGGATTTTGTGGGAACCCAGAATATCCCTCTGGCTGTCCAGGATGGCCAGGACCCCTGCCTGGGGTCTCAGAGACCCTGGCACAGAGCCCAAAACACCTGTGGGTTTGATTATGACCCATGGAGCAAATTACCAACCTTAGATGAAGATCAGCAAGCCACAACAGTTTAAGTAGAATGATAGTGAATTTATCACGGGGTGGAAAAGTAGATTTTGGGGTTTTTGGCATGGAGGTTCAGGAGGCAAGATGGAGAAATCTGAGCATGTCCAGCCTTTCTCCTTCTTCTTGGCCTCCATCTTCTGCTGTGATGGTGGCACTTTTGGATTGGTTCAGAGTAGAAGCTCACTGTCTAACATAGGTGATAGATATTAGGTGGAAAGGTATTGTAAATATTGTACAGGTAGTTTTTAGTATAAAGACATAACACCGCCCTGGGGGCAGGCAGAGTGCCTGGAACTGTCCTGCTGGATGGACCTCGGCAGGACAGGAGAAAGAATTTCATAGATAAGATACAATAAACAACCTTGAGACCGAGAAATGAAGAGCCCTGACTCCTTCTTTGAGCGCTGGGCTGGGAAAAGAGACTTTAACACATCTTGGGGTCACTCTGAGCAGCTAAAGACCCCAACAGGATTTTATCCCCGTGAAGGCACTTACACACTGCCATCAAAACACTTCTCAGCTTCCCTCTGAGGACCAGGCAGCCCAGGCACTGCAGTCTCTGCTTTGTCCTGCCCTCACTGACAGGGGCTCCCCTCGGGGCTCCCTCCACCCTGTCTCCCTGTTTTTTCAAAATTTTTTAAGCCTTCTGATGTTTAGATTCTTGTAATGAACTTTTTTTTTTACATATTTTATGTAAATCCTTATTGGTTTGCATTCTTTTGACAAACTGTTGCTTTGTCCAGTGTCATCAGAAAGGCAGCATTATCATCCTCCAATCCACTGTCACTTTTAGAAATCTATAAATGAACTATAAAAAAACTATAAAAAGTCAGAAATTAAAAACTCTTTTTTTTACCTTAGAGAGTTGTGTGTTCACGTCATTTTTTTTTCGTGTCCTATAACAACACCACCCCACATGGCCCTGCCCCAGGGGTCTGCCCTTGCCCTGGAGCAGTAACTCTGCTGCCCTGCAGGGCTCTGTGCAGCTGAGGGACCTCCCTGTCTCACCTCTGTTTTTTCAGTGTTCCTTGGCTACACAAAAATGTACAAAAATGACACAGAAACGCACAAAAACAACACAAAAATGATGCAAAAATGATGCAAAAATGCACAAAAATTACACAAAAATGAACCCTTCAGCTCTGCCTGCTGCAAGGACTTCACAGGGAAAGGTCCCTCTCCTCTCTCCATTCCCTTGGGATAGCTCACATCAGGTGGATGGGGAAACTGAGGCAGAGGACAGCCATGGCTTATGATTTTAACTGGTTTAGGGTTTTAACCAGTTTAGGCTTTGAACTACTTTATGGTTTTAACCAGTTTAGGTTTTTAGCCAGTTTAGGGTTTTAACTGCTTTATGGTTTTAACCAGTGTAGGGTTTTAACCGGTTTATGATTTCAACCAGTTTAGGGTTTTAACCAGTTTAGGGTTTTAACCAGTTTAGGGTTTTTACCAGTTAAGGGTTTTGACCAGTTTAGGTTTTTTACCAGTTTAGGATTTTAACCAGTTTAGGGTTTTAACCGCTTTATGGTTTAAACAGTTTATGGTTTTTACCAATTTATGGTTCAAGGAAGAGCCCCTGGTGCCCCAGCTCCTTTGCAGAGGGCTCAGACCCTGTCCCAGCCCTCCCTTGCCCCCCTGCTCAGCCCAGCCTGGCAGGGTGGCAGCTGTCACCCCCTGTCACATCCATCCCTGCTGCATCCGGCCCAGGGTTCCTGCACATGATTGACTGGGAGAGGAGAAGGCAAAACAACCAAAGGGCACCTGAGGAACGGCAGTGCCAGCTCCTGACAGCTGCCACAGCCTCCCCCTGTGTGACACTTGTCTGTCTCTGGCAGCTGGCAGCAGTCACCCTGCAGGTCCCCAAGGGAGGGGACAGGATGGGGCACCCCAGGAGTGTGGGAGAGATGGGACATCTCTCAGGCCCACCTGTATCATAGCTGTCTATAAAAAGTGTGTGGTTTTTAATAAAATTGCATTTGCCTTCTGAAGGCCTTGGAATCTCTGTGTGCTTTATTCACCCATGCTCAATTCAATAGTGATTGACACGGGCCAGGGCTCATGGGGGAAAAAAATTCTGCAGGGACAGGGAAGATCCTGAGCTAGTGAGGGACAGCCCTGCCCATGGCAGGGGCTGGAGTTAAATGATCTTTAAGGTCACTGCTCTATGATTCCATTACCTGCACCTGCTTTCTGCAGAGACAAGGCCTGGCTTTGCCTGCAGGTGCTTCTGGGTGACCATCCCTAGCCAGGATGGGGCTCCATGGTTTGTGTCTTGGTTTGGAAAGACAGGAGTCTGCTAAGGAAGCAGGAGCCTCCCCTGAAATGGAGAATGTAAAACCCTCCCCACCCCTCTGAATTGCTATAAATTTTAAATTAAGGGGCTCTCAGGCAAAAATATGGGAGCAGGAAATAACAGTTCTTTAATAGGGAAAGGAAAAAAAATAAAAGGATAAAATAAACAATGCAATACACTAGAACAACACTGCCAGAGTCAGCACCCAACCTGACACCCTGTGGGTCAGGCTGTTGGCAGCAGTCCCATTGGAATTGTGGCTCAGCCTTCCTACAGTGTCAGGGCTGGTTCTGCTGGAGCAGGGATCCTGGAGAAAGGTGCAGTCTCTGCCTCTGAAGATCCAGGGGCAGAGGCAGCTGCTGTTCCTCTGGGCAATCCAGTGCAGAAGCCGTGCTGGTGTTCCAGAATCTCCAGATTCTATCCGGGTAGGAATGCTTGGCTCCTCCCTCTGGGCTCCCATCTCCCAATGGGATGCTGTAGTTCTTATCAGCCATGCAGGGACATTCAATAGCTGTTATCAGCAGATGTCCCCTCCTGAGGGAGGAGTGATTGTGGTCACTCAGAGAGAGAGATAAGGCAAACTGCCCACTTGACAAAGGTAATCTGCCATACAGATGGTAATTGAAAACATCTTGCATTGCAATTTTCGACAGTGGGCTCTCCTGTGCCATGGGCAAAGGTTTGTTCCTGTCTCAAGGCCTTACAGGATAAACTGTAGAAATAATGCAGAGGATTACAGTGAGGAGGCACCTGCCAGGACCTGCCAGGACCTGAGTGCTCTGTTTGCAGCCTTGGAGATAAACCGGGGCCAAGGAAAGCACAGCTGCACTCCGTGGTTTCAAAGGAGTCTGGATGTGCTGGAGCAGAGTCAACAACTTCTGTCAGTGATCTTTAAGGTCCCTTCCAACCCAAACTTCTTTTGTGCATTGTCAAGGACTGGGAGACTGCCTGGAACAGGAATGGAATGGCCAGCAGGAGCAGGGAGGTCATTCTGCCCCTGCACTGGGGAGGGCAAACCCTGACTGCTGTGCCCAGTTCTGGCCCCTCAGTTTGGGAAGGATTTTGAGATGTTTGAGCCCATCCAGAGGGGACAACAAGGCTGGAGAGGGGAACACAAACCCTGTGAGGAAGCCCTGAGGGTGCTGGGGGTGCTCAGCCTGGAGAAAAGGAGACTCAGGGCTGCCCTCATCACTCTCTGCAGCTCCTGAAAGGTGCCCGTGCTCAGCTGGGGCTGGGCTCTGTCTCCAGGCACTGACACAACCAGAGCACACAGCCTCGAGCTGCTCCAAGGGAAATACAGGTTGGATAGCAGGAAAAGGATTTTTACAGAAAGGATGATAAAGTTCTGGAATGGCTGCCTGGGGAGGTGGTGGAGTCACCATCCCTGGGTGTGTTTAACAAAGCCTGGATGTGGCACTGGGTGCCAGGGTTGAGTTGAGGTGTTGGGGCTGGGTTGGACTCGATGGTCTTGGAGGTCTCTTCCAACCCAGTGATTCTGTGAACTCTCTGAATTCTGTGAGACACTTGGGATCCACCATCTTTGCCTCACTCTGGAAAAACAGTGCAAGAATGAGCCCATGGAGAACCAGGACCCACCTGGCAAGAGGGGACAGACCTTGCTGGGGTGCCAAGAAATCTCCGCCAAATTTCTGTGTGGGAAACTCTTGGCAGATCAGCTGGAGTTTCCTTGATGTTGGGGACGTTTTAGTGATGGGGAACTGCAGGAGCACAAACCAGAGCCAGACCTGCTCCAGCCATGGAAAAGGAGCATGGAAACAGCCCCTGGATCCCTGCTCCACACTGGTCCACTTCTCCTCTCTCTGTGAATGCCTGAGCTTGGAGCAAGAGCCAGAGGGGCACCTGGAGGAGGGGGAACAGCCAGAGCTGTGGGAGGAGGCATTTCTGAGCTGCTCTGACCCAGGTGAGGCTGGGAACACCCTCAGGGGCTGGTTGGCTTCATCTCCAGGGGGGTCAGTGCTCTGTGTGTGAGCACGGAGCAAATGTCACTGCAAGCAGGCATTCCAAGATAAAATTGGTGTTAATAACAATGATTATGATAATGCTGCCACCAAGAATAACTGTGCAGAGCAAAGGCAGGGATGGCCTGGATTCTGACAAATGTCTGTGCTCGGTGAGCTGCAGCCAGATTGGGTTTGGGAGCTGGGAAGGGGCTCAGCCTGGAGAAAAGGAGGCTCAGAGGGGACCTTGTGGCTCTGCACAACTCCTGCCAGGGGAGGGAACAGCCTCAGGCTGGGCCAGGGGTGGATATTAAGCAGAATTTCTTGACTGAAAGGGTGGTCAGACTTTGGAAGGGACCTCGATCACCATCCCTGGAGAAGAAATGACTGGATGTGGTGACAAGGTGGGGAATGGTCACAGGCTGGACTCGATGGTCTCAGAGGCTGTTCCAGCCTTAGGGATTCTGTGATTCTGTGATTCTGTTTGGGCTGGGCAGGTCTGCCTGGGCTCTGGCTCTGCTGCCCAGCAGCTGCAGCCCTGGGGCTTCCTGAGGCACTTTTCACAGCACTGATGCAGCTCTGCAAACAGCCAGAAAATGCTCTGGCACCTCTGGAAACCTCTGGGATTGATTTCAGGAAATTGTCACGAAGGCAGGAGCTGTGCTCGGTCCCATAAGGAGCTGATTTTGGGGTCTCTGTGGGATCCCATGATGGAAAAGGGGGCTGGGGCTGTTTCTTCTTCCAGACCCTCATCCTCCTACCACAGGTGATCACCCTGCAGTTAGCTCAGAGAATCCTGGATCCCTGAATGGTTTGGATTGGAGGGTTAAAGCTCAGCTCAGAGAATCCTGGATCCCAGAAAGGTTTGGGTTGGACAATTAAAGCTCATCCCAGAGAATCCTGGATCCCAGAGTTGTTTAGATTGGAGAGTTAAAGCCCAGCTCAGAGAACCCTGGAATCCCAGAATGGTTTTGGTTGGAGGGTTAAAGCCCAGCTCAGAGAATCCTGAAATCCCAGAAAGGTTTGGGTTAGAGGGTTAAAGCTCAGCTCAAAGAATCCTGGAATCCCAGAATTGTTTGGGCTGGAGGGTTAAAGCCCAACTCAGAGAATCCTGCATCCCAGAAGGAAATGAGTACTGGGAAATGAGAAGGCTGCTATACCTCCATGTTCACTTTATCATAGTGACCCTTGGTGTTCAGGCACATTTCCAGGAGGGTCTTAGTTAAAGGGGTATGTCCTTTCTGAGGACCTTTCCTCAGAATGGTTTGGATTGGAGGGATTAAGCTCATCCCAGAGAATCCTGAATCCAGAATGGTTTGGACTGGAAGGTTAAAGCTCATCACAGAGAATCCTGAATCCCAGAATGGTTTGTGTTGGACAGTTAAAGCTCAGCTTAGAGAATCCTGGATCCCAGAAAGATTTGGGTTGGAAGTTAAAGCTCATCCCAGACAATCCTGGAATCCCAAAAAGGTTTGTGTTGGAAGTTAAATCTCATCTCAGAGAATCCTGAAATCCCAGAAAGGTTTGGGTTGGAGGGTTAAAGCTCATCCCAGAGAATCCTGGAATCCCAGAATGGTTTTGGTTGGAGGGTTAAAGCCCAGCTCAGAGAATCCTGAAATCCCAGAAAGGTTTGGGTTGGAAGTTAAATCTCATCCCAGAGAATCCTGGATCCCAGAAAGGTTTGGGCTGGAAGGTTAAAGCTCATCCCACCTCCCTTGCACAGGCAGGGACACCTTCCACCATCCCAGGCTCTTTCATCCAGCCTGCCCTTGAACACTCACAGGGCTGGGGGGCTGCAATTCCCTCTCATTACTACCCAGTGCAGAGGAAGGAGGATTTTTGCCATTGCCTCGGAGCGAGTGTGCTCTTAAGTTTCTTCCAAGACTCACACCAGGGCCGCTTCTCTGCATGTGTGGTCTCTTGGACTGCGTAGAGCTCATAAATAAATAAGGAGAAAAGTTCTTAATCTTCATTCGAAAGCTCCTGGTATCACAATGCTGCTGCACAAAAGCCATCTTATTAGCCCCAAGTGCAAAATGCTGCCTTTTCTTGCAGAAGCTCATTAATTGCAGGTCACCATTCAACAAGAAAGATGAGGCACTTGAGTTCTTCAGGCTCTCATTAGCCACCGAGCTGAACAGTATGTGTGAAATTAACAGTCACCTGAGTACCTCTATAATTTCATAATTATTAGGCCTAATGGGTTAGTCTCTGCCAAATGGTTTTAACTCCTTCCTAGCCATAGCAGGGAATCACATGAGACGCCAAGGTTGGCGCATTTTCACGAGTTTTATAACCATTTAACAGCTTTTCTTGTGGAAATAATAATAAGGAGAGGAAGTTTCCAGGATCATGTACTGTTTGCATTTTTTAACATATGTTTAGCTTTTAATTATTCATATCCAGCGCGCCAAGGAAGCAGATAGCCTGTATCCCAGAGAGTGGGTGAAAGAGCTTTCTCTGCAAAGGGATTTTAATTGGTTTTAAAATGTGTTCTGCGTGTGTGTTTATATTTGGATGTGCGTGTGAGAGCCGAGCCTTTGGTTTCTCTTCTCCTTGATGATTACATTACATTATTTCCCGTCTCTTACATTTTTATTTATCTTAGGCTTAAAAAGCAGAATCAGAGCTGAGATTTCTGTCTCTTGCTTTTGAACTCGAGAAGCTTGGAAATGGCACTGCCTTTTAATGGGGATTTTCTCCTACTTGAATCCAGCCTGGAGGGGAAGGCTGCCTCTCACCTCCATCACTAATTGTTTTTCTTGTGGTTTGTCTCAGAGTTCTGAGCGTGGGTGTCTCATTCCAGGTGGGAACAGCACAGAAAAAATCCCCCCAAATTTGGGATGAGTTTGCGGGGGGCTGTGACCCTGTGGCAATCATATTGCACTCCATCCATTAAATCTGGACACAGGGAAGCTATTCCAGCCTGTCCCAAATGCTCAGATTTGACAGCTGGGACTTAAATTTGCTTTTAAAATCATATTGCATTTAAAATCACCACACCCTCTGCAGAATGGGTTATACTGGGAATGCTGAGCTCTCCTCTGGGATATAAATCCCTTCCCCACTGCAGAATGGGTTATACTGGGAATGCTGAGCTCTCCTCTGGGATATAAATCCCTTCCCCACTGCAGAATGGGTTATACTGGGAATGCTGAGCTCTCCTCTGGGATATAAATCCCTTCCCCACTGCAGAATGGGTTATACTGGGAATGCTGAGCTCTCCTCTGGGATATAAATCCCTTCCCCACTGCTTTCAGCCTTGATGAGGCCCTTAGCAGTGATGAGAGGACACAGAGTGACAGCAGCAGGCCCTGCAAAGTGCTTAATGCTTGGACTGATGATCTTGGAGGGCTTTTCCACCCCTGATGACTCTGTGAGGTGCCTGAGGTCCCCTCAGAGCCCTGTTTGCAGGAGGGGATGGTCTCTGGAGCAGGTATTGGTCTCTGGAGGCATTTCCCACCTTGTGCTGGGATTGGTGGCAGGAATGAGGAGCAAGGAGAATTTTGGCTGTCCTGGCCTGCCCAGCTGAGCTCAGGTGGGACCTGCTCTCACCTGGAGCAGCACAGCACAGCCCCCAGAGTGACAAACACAGCCTTGCTTGGTGACAAATGGTTTGGCCTTATGATGGTGCAGCTGCTGCTGCAGCCCTCAGCTGTGCCAGCCTCAGCCCACAGCCCCTCTGCTCTTCAATTCAGCATCTGCAGGTTTGGGGCATTGGTTTTTTGGCTGATGCTGTCCTGGGATTTGTTCTCATTATAAAGCTTAGGAAGGGGAGCTTGGGATCTGAGTGAGGGGAACAGGGATCTCCCAAGGGCTGTGGAACAGCAGGTCCCTCCCCTGATGGCCAGGGCAGGAGCTCCTGTGGCAGCAGCAGGAACACAAAGGTCCTCTGCAGTGAGAGCAGGGATGAGTTCATCAGGAGAGCAGGAATGGGCACAGGACAGCAGGGATGGGATCATTAGGAGAGCAGGGATGGGTTCATCAGGAGGACAGAAGGGATGGGCACAGTACAGCAGGGATGAGCTCCTCAGGACAGCAGGGATGGGTTCCTGAGCACATGAGGGATGGGCTCTGCAGTGTGAGCAGAGATGGGTTCATCAGGAGAGCAGTGATGGGCACAGGACAGCAGGGATGGGTTCATCAGGAGAATAGGGATGGGTTCCTATGGACAGCAGGGATGGGATCCCAAGGAGAGCAGAGATGGGATCCCCAGGTGAGCAGGGATGGGCTCCTCAGGACACCAAGGATGGGTTCCTATGGACAGCAGTGATGGGCACAGGACAGCAGGGATGGGTTCATCAGGAGAACAGGGATGGGTTCCTCTCAGTGAGAGCCAGGATGGGTTCCCCAGGACAGCAGGCATGGGTTCATCAGGACAGCAGGGATGAGCACAGGACAGGGATGGGCTCCTCTGCAGTGAGAGCAGGGATGGGTTCATCAGGAGAACAGGGATGGATTCCCCAGGACAGCGAGGATGGGCTCCTCTCAATGACAGTGGAGATGAGCTCCTCAGGACAGCAGGGATGAGCATAGGAGAGTAGGGATGGGTTCCCCAGGACAGCAGGGATGGGTTCCTATGGACAGCAGGGATGGGCTCCCCAGGACAGCAGCCAGTTGGGAGATCTGCAGGCCACCAGAAAAGACCAAGGCCAGGTCAGCAGCTTGGCTGGAGCCCAGAGTCAGCCCCATGAGCTAATCCCAGCTCTGCCTGTGCTGGCAGATCAAGGCTGGGAGGAGGAGGGAGGGTCTTCCTTCACTGGAGGTGCTGGAGAAACGTCTCCTTCAATGATATTTCACCTTACCTCTCCTTGCCACATCTGTCAACTTCTGCTAATTACCGAGTTTGCTATCACCCTCTGCACTGATGTGAAGGGTAGGGAAAACAGAAAAAGGAGGTTAAGGGATTCTACAATTATAAATGATGTCTGGCAGGCTAAGGTACCATATAATGCATTATAAGCACTTAAAAAGCTAACCCATTCTGTCTTCTTTCTTTGGCATAAATAATGGCTTTTTTATGAATAAATCATGCAGCCAAGGTCTCTGAAAATAGCAGGAACCTGGAGCAGAATGTCTCCATCCTCATTTTTGCTAGGACAGCAGAGAAGTCAGCAATCCACTCCATCACCACTGATAAACTGGGGCGAGTGCAACTCCCAGTAATGAAATAGGGAGATAAAGTTTGGGGAGGGTGAGCAGGGCACTGGGATATTTCTGCCAAAGCACCGACTGCGCCCGGGCTCCAAATGAAACATAATGGACTCGAGGAGATAAGCATTTTTTTCCTGCCCCATGAATAAAGCAAGACCTCATAACTCACAGACAGGCAAAGCTGCCAGCAACTTAAAAGTGCTTCCTTCTGCTTCTGGTTTGTGTTTCCTTTTAATGAAGCTGCTCCAAAGCCGAGGGGGAGCTCAGAAGTGGGGCTGGAAGCAAAGGCTGCCTGTGCTCGTGTGGAGTCCGGCTGGCTGCCGAGGGCTGGGTGGGCTGGGAGGGACCTGGGGTGGGCTGGGAGAGCTGGAGAGGGCTGGGAGGGAGCTGGGAGGGAGGTGGAGAGGGCTGGGTGGGTGGTGGGGAAGGCCGGGGAGGGATGGAAGGGATGGCTGGGTGGTGGGGAAGACTAGGAGGGCGCTGGGAGGGCATTGGGAGGACACTGGGATGGGCTGGGAGGGAGCTGGGGAAGACTGGGTGGGCTGGCTGGGTGGTGGGGAAGGCTGAGAGGGCGCTGGGATGGGCTGGGAGGGAGATGGGGTGGGCTGAGTGGGCTTGGAGGGAGCTGGGGTGGGCTGGGTGGGTGGTGAGGAAGGTCAAGAGGGCACTAGGAGGGCATTGGGATGAGCTGGATGGGCTGGCTGGGCAGTAGGGAAGGCCGGGAGGGCACTGGGAAGGAGCTGCGAGAGCTGGGAAGGAACTGGGTGGGCACTGGGATGAGCTGGGTGGGCTGGGAAGGCACGGGGGTGGGCTGGGAGGGCATTGGGAAGGAGCTGGGAGGGCACTGGGATGGGCTGGGTGGGCAGTGGGGAAGGCTAGGATAGCACTGGGATGCACTGGGATGGGCTGGGTGGGCTGGGAGGGAGCTGGGGAGGGCACTGGGATGGGCTGGGGAGGGCACTGGGATGGGCTGGGTGGGCGGCCACAGCCACCCAGCCCTCACACAAAGAGCTCACTCGCAGCTGCCCAGGCACGGAGAGAGGTCCTGGAGGTTCTCCCAGGGTATGAGCTCCTGCAGGTCTTGAAGGTCCTGCTGCCCCACCAGGGTGGAAGGTCCTGGAGGTCCTGCCAGGGTGGGAGATCCTGGAGGTCCTTCTAAGGAAGGTGGTCCTGCAGGTCCTCCTGCCCTGGCAGGGTTGGAGGTCCTGCAGGTCCTGCCAGGATGGGATGTCCTGGACATCCTGGAGGTCCTGCAGGACCAGGGTGGGCACCCTGCCTGTGCTCTGTGCTGAGGAATTCCTTGGGCACAGGGGCTCTGCTCAGCCCTGCCTGTGTCTGCACTTGGCTGGTTTCCCCTCCAAAGGGTCTCTCCTCTTCGGGCAGGTGGGCACCCACCCATTCCTCCTCCCACCTCCCTGGTGGGGCTGGGACCACCCAGAGGGACCCACATCAAGGCAGGGCTGTGGGTTTGGAGCTGCCTTGCTCAGGGTCAGGCTCCCTGTGCTCCCCACACCCCACCCCAGGCACAGCCCACCCTCCTCTTTCTGGGAGATCAGAGGGGAAAAGTTCATCCCCTAAAAACCACATCCCATGTGGGTGTGGGGCAGGGGAACCTCCCTGCTCATCCTGCAGCACGTGGGGATGGGGCTCACACCCACCCTGGCACCTGGGGCATCTCCTGCAGGTGCAGAGCGGGGCTGGGGGCCCAGCACACTCCCAAGCCTGTCAGAACCTTGGAAGGACCTCAGGGCTGGGCAGAGCTCCCACAGCACCCCCTGAGCTGCAGCAGCAATGCCAGAGCCCACACAGACCATGGACAGAGGGACTCCATCCCTGCTCCTGCCCATGGCTGCAGAAACCCACACAGGGGGAGTGGGGACAGCCCTGAGAACGCTGGTGAGATTATTCCCTTTACAGGCTGAAACTTGAAAACCATTTACAGAAAAGGATTTAAAACAATCAAAATTATTTCTTTGCATTCAAACAAATTATTTGTCCTTCTCTCTCCACATCACACACAATCCCCCATTTGGAATTAAACCGGATATAAAATTATAGTTGTGCTTTTAGTTTCTACATTGTCCCAGCTCTGGTAACTCTTGGACAATGGGGACACTGGTGTCACCCCCTCAGCTCTGAGCAGCCCTTGTTCCTGGTGGCACACACAATTCCCACCTTCCAGGACCTGCAGCCTTCACCTTGCAGGACCAAGGGCTGTGTTTGGCATCAAGTGCACAGGGCAGGAGAGCCAGGAACGTCCAGGAGAGCCAAGAACGTCCAGGAGAGGAGCTCCTGGGTTCCCAGCAGAGGCTGAGCACCTGCCAGGTGTGTCTGCAGCAGAGCCCAGCCTGGCATGTCCCCTGGCACCAAGAAAACACCAGTGACAGGAGCCAAGGTGTCTGCTGGCACAGAGCTCTGCCTCGCCCACCTGGCTGTGGCCCCACAGGTCCTGCCAGGGAAGGATTTTTGAAGGTTCAGCTTGGTGCTGATGGGTTTGGGGAGGAGGGCTCGGAGGGCATCACCTGCAGTGCTCAGGCACAGTCCCAGCCTGGCAGAGCTTCCTGCAGCATCCCAGAAAAGCTGAATCCCACAGAATCCCAAAGAATCTCACAGAATCATGGGCTTAATCAGCAGCCAGAGTCACTGCCCTAGGGCTGGCATTAAATCCAGGATTCCCCAGGAGCTGCTGCTGGGGCTGGGGCTGGGCAAGGGCAGGGAAGGAAAAGCTCCAGGCTGCCCTTGGAGGAGGATGAAGGGCAGACGGAGGGGAAATGAGGAGGGAAAAAGGCATTTAGAAGGGACTTTAGACAAGGAGCACATCCCACTGCCAGAGGGCAGGGTTAGGTGGGAGATTCAGCTGTGGCTGCCCCTGGAGCCCTGGCAGTGCCCAAGGCCAGGCTGGGCATTGGGGCTGGCAGCACCTGGCACAGTGGCAGGTGGCCCTGGGCTGCAATCAGCTGCCATTGAAGATCCCTTCCCACCCAAACCACTCTGGCATTCACATTCCTGAACCAAGGATGGAAACCAGCACCAAAACCCATTGCAGCAAATGGAGAAAGGAAAGGAAAGAATGATTTCCTGGCTGGTTGCAGGTGCCCCCAGTGCCATTTCCCACAGGGGTTTTGTAGCCTGGCAAGGGCTGGTTAGAGAGGTTTGGGCTGTGCCAGGGTGCCCAGAGCAGCTGTGGCTGCCCCTGGAGCCCTGGCAGTGCCCAAGGCCCAGCTGGAGCTCCTGGCACAGTGGGAGGTGTCCCTGCCGTGGATGGGGTGGAACAAATGATCTTTAAGGCCCCTCCCAACCCAGACCATTCCCTTCTTCAGTGATTAGGGCTGTCCTGAGCAGGGCCAAACACAGGGACACCTTTGCCCAGGTGCCCCCAGTGCCCTGGAGGGAGGCAGCACCTGGCTGTGCACCCCTGGGCACACCTGGCACTGTGCTTGTCAGGACCTGTTGTCTGGGACATCCTGTCACCCCCCTGAGCAGGGAATGAGCCACAGAGAGCCCCTCTGTCCAATTGTTGTGGGGGATGAGCTCGGAGAGAGCTCAGCAGGGATGGGCACAGCCCTGAGCCCCCTGTGCCCACCCAGTCTCCAGCACCTGGTGCCAGGGGCTCCAGCTGGAGCTGCACTCCCTGTCAGCTCCTCCAGAGCTGGCAGCTCACCAAGCCCTCGGGGATGGGAGGAGCAGCTGAGAGGTCTGAAATCATCTGAAATCACCCAAGGGGAGTGCAGGGCAGGATCAACCACACCTGGGCAGAACACACACACACACACACACACACAGAGCCACCTGTCTGTGGGGACACCGGGCTGGGCACACCCCTGGCTCACCCTGGTGCTCACAGGCTGGGGATGAAAGATCTCTGCACTTCCACAAGGTTTCCACACTTCCCCTGCAGACCCTTCCCTCTCTTTTTCCTGGGGACAGGAAACCTTGTGTGTGCAGAACACTGGGCTGGGCACACCCCTGGCTCATCCCTGGCACACCCAGGTGCTCACAGGCTGGGGAGGGAGGATCTCTGCACTTCCCCAAGGTCTCGACCCTCCCCAGAACACCCTTTTCTCTCTTTTTGCTGCAGGGAGCTGAAGGTTTCCTGGGGACGAGAACCCTTGTGTGTGCAGAACACTGGGCTGGGCACACCCCTGGCTCATCCCTGGCACACCCAGGTGCTCACAGCCTGGGGATGGAGGATCTCTGCACTCCCCAAGGTCTCCATGCTTCCCCTGCAGACCCTTTTTTCCCTTTTCCTGCAGAGCACTGAAAGTTCCCTGGGCACAGCCCCTCCTGCCCAGCCTGTTCTCACTGTGCCAACCCTGCAGCCCATGCCAGGGGTGCCAGGGAGGATAAGGAGCAGCCTCAAGCAGCTCTGCCTGCCCTGGTTTGGCTCCTCCTGGCAGCCCCAGGCCAGGTGGCTGGGTTGGTTCCTTGGGCTTCATTCAGCACGAGCAGCTTGTGCTGTTTCTCCTCCTCCCTGGGGTGGGCTGCTCATTTTTGCCCCACAAGACAATGCCCTTTTTCAAAAACAAAGAAATTCTAAAGTACATATGAACATATGGTAACATATATTGCAGGCTGCCTATGTGGCCAATTCTCTGTATGTTACCATATGGTGCCAAGTATTTAGCAAAAATATAACTCGACTGTTTCTCTTTCCATATGGGGATTCTTTTGCCTTAATTAATAACATTGAGCAAAAACTCTTTCTAAGGTTTCCAAGATTTCTGCTGGGGACTATCTTATGACAGACACATGCTCCTGAAGGCTTTGCTCCTGATTTGTCTGCACCCTTTTGTGCCTGTCCCCTTTCCTCATGCTCCAGGGGCAGCTGTGGGGACATCTGGGAGGGGGATGCTGCACCCTGCCTTGGCTCCTGCCCCTGATGCCTCAGGTTTTGGTTTTTATGTTTTTCAGATTCTGCTTTAGTGTGTGGGTCTGGGCTTCACATTATGGGATGGTGAGCTCTGTGCACAGAGCAGGGAGACAAAACAATTCCTGCTCCAGCTGAGCACCAAGGACAAATGATCCAAATCTCAGCCCCAAGAGCACAAACACCGTGGGCTGAAGAGAGAAAAACAAGCAGGGTGGGACTGCATGGGCTAAAGCTGGAATGGGACAATGAACTGCAAGGTGCCAATGGAGCAGAACTGATCAAAGTGACGGACCCTGTGCCCGGTTGTGCATTTTGGGACCATTTTGGTTCATCTTGGGTTCATTTTGTGACCACTTTGGTTCACCTTGGGTGCAGCCCTGGCTGGGCTCTGGTGCTGCCCAAGGTGGATCCATGGAGGAGATCCTTTTAATAAATCCCTGCTTTATTCTTTAATTCAGTCTGGTCTCTGTTCTAGGGCAGCCTTCCTAAGGCATCATCCCCTCAGGGCCTGGCTGCAGCTGGGGAATAACTCAGTGCCTGTGGGCTGCATCCCTCAGGCTCATCCCAGAGCTAATGGAGCCAAGGGGAGGTGCAGAGGGAGCTGGTGCAGCACAGAGAGCATTGGTGGTCACACAGGGGCTGCTGTCTCCAAAGGGAGCAACTGACAGAACCAGAGCACACAGCCTCATGCTGCCCCAAGGGAAATACAGGTTGGATATCAGGAAAAGGATTTTTACAGAAAGGATGATAAAGTTCTGGAATGATCTGCCCAGGGAGGTGGTGGAGTCACCATCCCTGGGTGTGTTTAACAAAGCCTGGATGTGGCACTGGGTGCCAGGGTTGAGTTGAGGTGTTGGGGCTGGGTTGGACTCGATAGTCTGGAAGGTCTCTTCCAACCCTGTGATTCTGGGAATTCTGGGCAGAACATTCCAGAACTTTATCATCCTTTCTGTGAAAATCCTTTTTCTGCTATCCAACCTGTATTTCCGTTGGGGCAGCTCGAGGCTGTGTGCTCTGGTTCTGTCAGTGCCTGGAGACAGAGCCCAGCCCCAGCTGAGCACAGGCACCTTTCAGGAGCTGCAGGGAGTGATGAGGGCAGCCCTGAGTCTCCTTTTCTCCAGGCTGAGCACCCCCAGCTCCCTCAGGGCTTCCTCACACTGTTTGTGTTCCCAGCCCCTCTCCAGCCTTGTTGTCCCCTCTGGATTCCCTTGAGCATCTCAACGTCCTTCCCAAACTGAGGGGGCAGAAATGGACACAGCACTCCAGGATGATTTCCTGGTTCTCCTGGTTCTCCTGCCTGCACTGAAGCGCCCCCCCCCCCCCCCCGTGCTGGGCACTACCAGGCAGAACCCCATTTCTGCATCCCTGGCTGTCCCCGTGCAGAGGCTCAGCAGGGCTGACAGCCTGTGCCTGCTCTGCACACTCTGACCTTCTCCCAGAGCCATCTCTGAATGCCACCACGTCACCAGCAGCCCACAGCCCCCATGGGAGCCCGGCTGGCAGCCTGCTGTGAGGGTGGGATCTGATTTGTGCCAGAGGTTCGGCAGGAGAGGTCAGAGGCTGGGCTGGGCTGAGCTGGTGGGGAAGATGAAACAGGAAAGCCTTATATATATTATTGCCTGGCAAAAGATTTTGACAATATGGAAACTATAAGACAATAAGTGAGATTGAAATGAAAGCAAGCTTTGAGATCCCTCAGTTACTGAACAACTGGAAAACAATGGCATGGCCAGCTGAAGGTGATCCCCTTTGGATCAAACAATCCCCTCTGCTTGCAGACAGGCCCAAGGCTCAGAGCAGACCCTGCCAGCTTGGCAGAAGGGGCCCAATGAGGAGATTTTAGGGTTTGAAATGTAACACAGAATGGTAATGCAGAGAGTGATGAGGGCACCCCTGAGTCTCCTTTTCTATGATGATTCTGTGGTTCTATGACCTCCACAGCCCAACCACCCCCATGCTCTGGGTGCAAGCTCAGTTTCACCAAAATCCCATCTCCCCCTTGGTCACTCTCCCATGTTCCCCAGCTTCTTTGGGGGCACCATTCTCCCTCTCAGCCAGACACACAAGCACTGACAGCAGCAGCAGCCCCACCTTGTAATATTTAAAACAATTTTATTCATGAAAATATGCTGTACAATGCACTATACACAGTTCTTTACATTGCCACATACACAAACTCTAATAGCACAACCAAGAAAGTTACCATTGCCTACAATAAATGTGTGTGAGAGATGAGACCCTCCCCCCCAGTCTGTACAGTTATAAATACGAGGGAAACGGACCCAAAACCGCCAGGGGAAGCAAACTGGGGGGTCCTGGGTGTCCCCCCACACTGGCTGCAGGCAGGGCAGGGTGGGAGCAGGGAGGGAGATCCTGGTCCCAGAGGGGAATGGTAGATGGAGAGGATGGAGATCAGTGAGGTGGGATGTGGGGTAGCTGATTGCAGAGAGGGAACTCAGAGTGTCAGGCAGTGACACAAAGCCCTGGAGGGTGTCCCCTTCCCCACAGTGACAGTCACGGGGGGGCACAGCCATGCCAGCCACCCTCAGCACCCCCAAGCCATCACCACCACCCACCTGCACACCACAGCTGACATGCCCTGGTGCTTTGTGGCAGGGCCAGCAGTGCCACCCAGCCCTGCAGCCCCCCCGGGGGTGCCCATAGCCGCCCTGGGGGTGCCCATAGCCGCCCTGCCGCCCCTCGCCCCGCAGGGCACTGAACACACGACTGACTGACTGACGTTACCAACACGACTGCACCGCACACACGACAACCCCACGGTCACGAACCACGACACAGCTTGGCCAGGGGCCGTGCCCACGCAGCGGGGCAGGGGCACGGGGCGGCACGGCGGGCACGGGGACAGCTCCCTCCAGTGCTGGGGACAGGGGACACCTCCCTCCTGTGCTGGGGACAAGGGGATGCTGTATTGCACTAAGGGGACACTTCCCTCCTGCTGCTGGAGACACTTCCCTCGTCCTTCTGGGGACACAGGGACACTTCCCTCCTGTGCTGGGACACCTCCCTTCTCTTTTGGGTACAAAGGGACACCTCCCTCCTGTGTTGGGGACAAGGAGACACTCCCCTCCTGCTTCTGGGGACAAGGGGACACCTCCCTCCTATGCTGGGAACACCTCCCTCCTGCTGCTGGGGACACAGGGACAATTCTCTCCTGCAGTTTGGGGACAAAGGGACACTTCCCTCCAGTGCTGGGGACATAGGGACACTTCCCTCTTGTGCTGGGGACAAGGGGATGTCGTATTGCCCTAAGGGGACACCTCCCTCCAGTGCTGGGGACAATTCCCTCCTGCTGCTGGGGCTCCCCCGTCACACTGATGGCCAGCCAGTGTCTGTGACACTGGAGGGGACTCAGGGACCCCAGCATGGGAGAATCCCATCTCCAAATGCCCCACTGCTGCCCGGCATGCTGGTGTGCTGCTGGATCTGTGCCTGGAGGGCAGATGCCTGGAAGAACCAGGAACCCTTCCCTTTCTCCCTTTCCTGGAGGTCAGACACCTGGAGAACCCAGGACTCCATCCCTGTCTCCCGTTCCTGGGGTGCAGATGCCTGGAGAACCCAGGACTCCATCCCTGTCTCCCTTTCCTGGAGGTGAGATGCCTGAAAGAGCCAGGACCCTTCCCTTTCTCCCTTTCCTGGGGTGCAGAGGCCCCAGTTTGCTCCTGCCTCTGGGTCCCTCACACCACGTGCTGAACTGGGGGTTCAGGGGTTAAAGAGCCATTTGCAATCAGTTTCCAAGGATTTGAAAGATGCCTGAAAGGAGAGGTGGTGTTTATAAAAGGAATGCGGTAATGATCCTGACCAAATAATCCTTTTTTAAAAAAGCATTCAAGAAAGATTATATATAATAGAATATATTAAATTCTGTACATGATCAAATAATGTAAACATAATTAATTAACTTGTAAGGATGTCTTTAGAGACCGTGCCTGCCGTGTGCCCTGGGTGAAGGTGGCAGTGGCACACGGGGCTCCTCTGTCACAGCCTTGTGGGTCAGGAGAGGAGCAGGAGGTGCCACCAATGGGTCCCCTGCCCTGACACTGTCCCTGAGGCTGGCTGAGACCCAGCTCTGGGGCAGGAAGAGCTGGGCTGGGGAAATGTGCTGGTTCTGTGCTCTGACCCCGCTGCAAACTCAGGGCTGGGGTCACAGAGAGCCTGTGGTGCCCAGGAGCAGAATGGCTGAGCAGAGACCCCACAGGACACAGCAGCAGCTCCCAGCCCCTCCATCCTCTCCAGACCAGGTGCTCACCAGCCTGACCCCCTCCCAACCCTGCTGCTCCTGGCAGCTCTGTGGAATGGCTGGGGCATCCCTGGCCCTCTCCTGCCCCACAGAGTGGGGTCAGTTTGGGGTCCTGACGCACAGCAGGACCACCTGTGAATCGTGGTCCTCACCCCCATGGAGCCCCAGCCCCTGGCAGGTGGGCGCACCCCTCTTGCTGACAGCTCCTGGCACCCCAGGGGTGGGCAGTGAGACACTGGGACAGCCATGGTGGCACTGACCCCCCAGGAGCCCCTGTGGCACCTCCCTGAGCAATGTGGGTCACTCCAGCTTGGAGCAGGATGGACTCCACACTGCATCCAGAGGCCTGGGCCACCACATCTGTCCCTTCTCACACACACAGCCCCTCCTGGAGGATGGCCCACAGACCCCAACTTTCACCCCAACATCCATAACCCCCATGATGAGCCATGTGATGGGACACAGCCACCAGCCAAGCCAAGAAGAGCCATCTTGTGGGACACATGTGATGGGACACATCACCCATGGCCTCTCTCCTCTCCCTAAGCTCGACCTTCTCTTCCTTCCAATGCAAAAACTCAATGGCAAAAGAGTGCATGAAATCAAATAAATACTTCCCCCTCCCCTCCCCTGCGAGCTGCCCCTGAGCCTCCAACCCAGGGGTCCCTCAGTGCCAGCCCAGGGGTCCCTCAGTGCCAGCAGGACCCCCCTGGACTGTGCCCAGCCTGCTCTGGGCAGGGGCTGCAGCTCCCCCTGCCTCCCCAAGGGCTGCCAGGTGCTGCTCCAGAGCTGCTGGCTGCACACCATCACCACCCCCTGCTCACTGCTCAGTCAGGAACCCTGCCTGGAGCCACCAGGACACCCAGCAGAGCTGGCCTGGGACTGTGGGCTCAGAAGAGCTCCCATCTCCACCAGGACTGAGGGGCCACAAGCCCCTCCTTGCCCTGGGGCAGGGTCCCCACTCCTGACACTTCTGCCCAGAGGACTCATTTCCCAAGGTGGCTCAGAGAAGAGCTCTTTCCCAGGGGTCCCACAGCACCAGCCATCACCACTCTGTCCCCCAGCCCAACTGGCACCATGGGGCACTGGGACTGTCTGGAAAGGCTTTCCCTTCCTGCTACTCCCTGGATCTGCCTGGCTCCAGCTGCCTCTCCCACCCACCTGCCCTGTGTCCTCCAGAGGATGCTGGCAGGACCTGGAACACCTGGGGCTGGGCGTCCTCCCCCATCTCAACATTTCACCCTCCGGTTTGTGTTTCGTGTTCGACCTTAAGCTCAGACCGATGGCTCTCGCCTATCTTAACAAACAAAGGCAGAAGAGAAAGGAAAAAAAAACAGTGAGTTTCAATGTTCCCCTGGTGTCTTCCCGGTGGCGAGCCCGAGCAGGGGCAGGGTCACCCGGGCACCCAGCTCTGGTTCGTGGGCTGTGGGCCCCCGGGCAGTGCGGGCACGTTGAGCCCGTTCTGCGGCGGGAGCGCCGAGTCGAAGTTGAAATCCATCTCATCGCTGTCCATAAAGTCATTGAGGATGATGGACTCCACGTCGCACTCCAGGCTCCCGTTGAACATGTCCAGGTCCAGGTCTGCTGGGAACCTGTCCTGGCCCAACACGGGGGGGTGGACGGCCCCCGGGTAGGGGCCCTGCAGCGAATCCAGCAGGCTCATGTGTGCCCCTTGGCTATTGGCGTAGGGATGCAGGTGCCCGTGGTGGTGCGGCACGGCCGTCATGCTGCACGACTCACTGGGCAGGCTCATAAGGCTGACAGGATTGGCTAAGGCACTGGTGCTGACCGCAGGGTGGTGGCCGGCTGGTGACGGGTGGTACAGGGCGTTGCTCTTCATCAGAGAGCCCGGGTGGGGCGGGTAGGAGGACAGGGCCTGCTCCCCAGCCCCGCACAGCAGCGGGTTGTGTCTGTGGCCACGGGCCGGCACCATGGGGCTGGCCTGCGGCAGCGGGGGCAGCTCCCCCGGGA
This sequence comes from Zonotrichia leucophrys gambelii, assembly GCF_028769735.1. Lineage (NCBI taxonomy): Eukaryota > Metazoa > Chordata > Aves > Passeriformes > Passerellidae > Zonotrichia > Zonotrichia leucophrys. Next base: position 5,329,032 of record NC_088192.1, on the reverse strand, counting down.
CCATGCTCTCCTTGTGCGCGTAGGAGATGGAGGAGAGCAGGTCCTGCAGCGAGGCGTTCCTGTAGGAGCTGGCGGGCGAGAAGGTGGCCTGCTTGTTCTCCTGGATGGTCTGCATGGGCAGGCGCCGCATGAGGCCCATGGCCGGCTGGCTGTAGATGGTCCCGCAGTAGGTGTTGGAGGCGGCCCCCATGCTGGAGCACTTGGAGTTGAAGGTGAAGCTGGAGCTCCTCTGCCGCAGGGCGGCCGGGGGGAGCTGCTGCGAGGGGCTCATGCTGTAGCCATCCTGCAGGTCCTCCAGCATGCTCTCCCCCAGGCTCTCGTTCAGGCTGATGGTGCCGGTCAGGTCGGTCAGCCGGGGCAGCTCCACGGAGCAGCGGGCGCTCAGAGAAGGAGACATGGTGCTGGAAGGGCTGGGGTACATCAGCGGCGACGAGGGCGTGCCATCGTCCTCCTCCAGCTCGTCCGGCTCGTGGTTGGCCATGATGGGCGAGAGGCGCCCGCTCAGCGTGCTGGCCGTGGAGCTGGCCCGCGTCCTGAAGTCCGCCCAGGCGTCGTACTCGTCGCTGGCGTGGGACGCGGGGCTCTCCGACCACTTGGGCTGCTGGGAGGACGGGCTGTCCTCGCCGCGCTCCTGCGTCACCTGCAGCTGCTTCTTCTTGCTGGCCTTGCCCTTGATGCGCAGGAACTTGCTGTTGTTGTCCATGGACACGGCGCGCCGCCGCGGCGTCTTGCCCGTCTTGCCGCCCTCGGGGTTCAGCATCCACCAGGAGCTCTTGCCCGTGCCCTCGTTCTGCACGCGGATGAAGCGCGTGTGCAGGGACAGGTTGTGCCGGATGGAGTTCTGCAAAGGGGACAGCAAGGACAGGGGCAGGGTCAGCAGCAGGGAGGGCATCCCCGAAGGAAAGGGACACCCACGGGGCACTGTGGGACACCGTGGGACACTTGGGGTCCATCCCTCAGAGCTGAGGGTTTGGGGCTGGGAGAGCTCGGCTGGCAGGTCCCTCCCACATCCCACGGGTCACAGCCCCTTTGCTGGAGTCCCAGCTCTGTCTGTGGCACAGTTCCTGCCACAGCAGGTCCCAGGACCCATCTGGGCTCCTTCCCCCAGAGCTGAGGGTTGGGGGCTGGGAGAGCTCAGCTAGTGGGTCCCTCCCACATCCCACAGGTCACAGCCCCTTGCTGCACCTCCCAGCTCTGTCTGTGGCACAATTCCTGCCATAGCAGGTCCCAGGGACCCACAGCAGTCAGGGGAGCACCCATGGGACCTTCCTTCCCTGGCAGGAGGCAGCAGAGGGACAGGGTGAAGAGGCAACAATGCAGTGATGGGGTCAGGACCACGCACAGGCCCAGGGCTTCTCTGCCCATCCCTCCCAGCCCAAGGCCACCATGTAGCCAGCACATCCCACAGGATACTCCCAGCACAGCCAGCACCTCTGTGGAGATCCCAGCCCACTCCCCACCAGCCCCACAGACAGAGGGGATCCTTTTGGAGGAGACACCAAGCCCCTTCCCCTGCCTGGCATCACTCCTGATGTGCCCCCCTCCACCCTCAGCACCAACACCTGCCCTGTGCAGGGCACAGCAGCACCACCACAGCCCTAAACAACCTGTTGGCACCGTGTGAGACCTTGTCCTGTCAGGCCAGCAGGGCAAGGGGGACGATTTCTCCCCTCGGCTCTTGTGAGACCCCATCTGCAGAGCTGCCTCCAGCCCTGTGATACCCAGCACAGCAGGGACATGGAGCTGTTAAAGCTGCTCCAGAGGAGCCCATGGAGCCGCTGAAGGGCTGGAGCTCCTCTGGAGCCAGGCTGGGAGAGCTGGGGGTGCTGCCCTGGAGAGGAGAAGGCTCCAGGGACAGCTCAGAGCCCTTGCAGGGCCTGAAGGGGCTCCAGGAGAGCTGCAGAGGGACTGGGGACAAGGATGGAGGGACAGGAGCCAGGGAATGGCTGCCAGTGCCAGAGGGCAGGGCTGGATGGGATCTTGGCAATTGGGAATTGTTCCCTGGCAGGGTGGGCAGGGGCTGGGCTGGAATTGCCAGAGCAGCTGTGGCTGCCCCTGGAGCCCTGGCAGTGCCCAAGGCCAGGCTGGGCATTGGGGCTGGCAGCACCTGGCACAGTGGCAGGTGTCCCTGGGCTGCAATCAGCTGCCATTGAAGATCCCTTCCCACCCAAACCACTCTGGCATTCACATTCCTCAATCAAGGATGGAAACCAGCACCAAAACCCATTGCAGCAAATGGAGAAAGGAAAGGAAAGGAAAGAATGATTTCCTGGCTGGTTGCAGGTGCCCCCAGTGCCATTTGCCACAGGGGGTTTGTAGCCTGGCAAGGGCTGGTTAGAGAGGTTTGGGCTGTGCCAGGGTGCCCAGAGCAGCTGTGGCTGCCCTGGAGCCCTGGCAGTGCCCAAGGCCAGGCTGGAGCACCTGGCACAGTGGGAGGTGTCGCTGCCCATGGATGGGATGGGATGGGATGGGATGGGATGGGATGGGCTTTGACGTTCCTCCCAACTCAAACCACCCTGGGATTCTCTGACACCTGCCTCTCCCTGCTGACATCAATGGATGCCACCCCAGCTCCCTGTGCCTCAGTTTCCCCAGAGGACAAAGGCAAGATGCAGAACCCAGGGAAGAATCTGCAGGACAGAGACCCTTCCCCAGCTCTGCCCAAAGGCTCAGGGCTGGCCAGGGGCTGCTGGAGGCTCCTCCCCAGCCCTTTCCCAGCTGCAGGAGGGACACAAGGACGAGGAGGAGGAGGAGGAGGAGGAGGAGGAAGAGGGGAGAAAGTTTGGTGCTGCTGTGGTGTACAGTGGAATACTAATGAAGAGGCAAGTGAGCTCCAGCCTCATCTATCATATTATGTAATGGCTTACTTCTCTGCACTTCATTTATTTGGAGATTGCTCCCAGGCTGGCTCCTCGCCAGCAGCCACCAAATCCAAGTCTACAGAAATCAATCTCGCACTGACTGATTAAGCCGTGTTTAGAACTAATTGCTCCTTCGTGTGTGGGGAGAATAAATTACGGGCTTTAATTTCACATCTTTAAAATGCAACTGCAGGTATGGGCCAGCCATTAACCCCTTCCTGCACGGCTGGGGAGGGCACCCAGGGGGTGGTTGGGACACAGCTGCCCAATCAATGCTCGCCACCTTCAAGCAGAGCAAGTCAAGCCCTGGCAGGGAGAGTGCCCCTGACCCTTCCAGCATCTCTCCTTAATGCACAGGATGATCCAAGCTCCCATCCAGGACCCAGCCACCGTTCCTGGCAGGGAAAATCCCCCTGACCCCTCCAGCAGCTCTCCTTAATGCACAGGATGATCCAAGCTCCCATCCCATCCAGGACCAAACTCCCATCCAGTCCATCATTGGACAGGATGATCCAAACTCCCATCCAGGGCCCAGGCACCATCCAAGCAGCAGGGACAGAAGCACAGCAGTGGTTGTCACTGCCTGGCAGGGCCAGGCCACCATCCAGCTCAGCCCCATGGTGCTGCCCTGCACCCACAGACCGTGGGGAGCTGGGGATGCCAAACTGGGCTGGCAGGAATGATGCCCAGTCCCTTCTGGGCCCTGCCACAGCCATGATCCCTCCCTGGCAGCACTGCCAGCCTGCCCAGGACAGCAGGCAGGAGATGCAGCAGCAGGGCTGAAGCTGCCATGCAGAGCACAGGGACAGGGGATGGGCTCTGGGCATGTCACAGCTGCACGGGAGTGACATTCAGCATCCTCCCAGTGCAGAGGGAGCACAGGGCACCCCGCACCCCCGAGGCAGGGCATAGGGCTGGCAGGGTCAGGCTGCCCGAGGCAGAGGAGATGAGGAGAGGCTGCTGCTTCTCCCGCAGCTGAGCTTCATTAGGAGCCAGAAGCCAGCAGCAATTAAGTGCAAGGTGCAGCACACCCGGCTCTCTCCTCATTAGCACCCCGACACGCTCGGCTGCCCGCGGCTCGGGGCGCACGGAGCGGGGCTGGGCTGGGCAGGAGCTGATTAACAGCAGGACCTGCCTCACCCTCGGGCACCCAGCGTCCCCCTGACACACAGGGGACAGAGCTGCCTTGGCACGGGGTGCCCTGGGGTCAGGAGGGAATGGTGCCAGCCCCAGAGCACCCACGGCGCCTTTGGCACCACTCCCTGTCCTGCATCGCTTCTTGCAGCACCACTGCAGGGCTGGCTGTGCTCTGTGCCCACTGTGCCCCCATCCCCTCTGTCCCCGTGTCACCCCTGCCTGTCCGATGGCTCAGCCCCTCACTGCTAACCCAGCCCCACAGCCCCCGGTGCTCAAACCCCAAACAGCACTGGGCAAGGGCATCAGTCTGGGCTCAGAGCTAGAGGTGACACTCAGCCCCTGACAGGGGTGACACCCAGCCCGTACTGGGGGTGACACCCAGCCCATGTCGGGGGTGATACACAGCCCATGCTGGGGGTGACACGCAGACCGTGCCAGAGTGACACACAGCCCATGTCGGGGGTGACACAAAGCCCGTGCTGGAGGTGACACCCAGTTGCTGACAGGGGTGACACCCAGCCCATGCAAGGGGTGACGCCCAGCCTGTGACAGGAGTGACACACAACCTATACTGGGGGTGACACACAGCCTGTACTAGGGGTGACAGCCAGCCTATGACAGGGGTGACACACAGCCTGTGACAGGGGTGACAGCCAGCCTGTGCCAGGATGACACCCAGCCGGTGGTAGAGGTGACACCCGCACCGCGGACCCCCGCCCGGCCCCGCAGCTCAGCCGAGGGCACCGGGATGCTCTGCGGAGCACAAGGGCGGGCTGGAGGTGGCCCCGGGACTGCAGGTGCGCCGGACCCCCTGCCCAGCCTGGCTGGCACCAGGGCAGGACGCGGCTGAGCCCGTGCCAGCCCGTGCCAGCTGCCGGAGGCTCTGCCAGGCTGGAAGACCCCGGTGCCAGGGCGGTGCCCGTCTGCGGGGTCGGAGGGGGGGCTGCGGGCACCCACAGAGCCCCTCACCCCCCCTGGAGCCCTCCTCCGGCGAGCCTCATTGTCAGGGGAGCCGGCAGTGTGAAATCGGTCTGATTAGCAATTAGTGCCATTGTAACGGGATTAGCCGGACCCATTGTGAGGGAGAGTGCCTCGACTGTCAATGGGCAGCTGGCAGAGACGGTGAGGATGACAACGGTGCTGCGGGGGAGCCTCATCCCCCGAGGCCGGACCCCGAAACGAGCATCGAGCCCCGAGATGAACCCCGGGCCCTGAAACGAGCATCGACCCCCGAGACCAACCTCAGACCCCGAAATGAGCATCGAGCCCCGAGATGAACCTCGGACCCCAAAATGAGCATCGAGCTGTGAGATGAACCCCGGGTCCTGAAATGAGCATCGACCCTCGAGATGAACTCCAGGCCCCAAAATGAGCATTGACCCCCAAAACCAACCTCAGACCCCGAAATGAGCATCGAGCCCTGAGATGAACCCCTGGCCCCAAAATGAGCATTGACCCTCAAGATGAACCTCGGACCCCAAAATGAGCCACCCACATGGGTACCAAGCCCAGGACAGGCACTGCCCATGCCTACCCCAGCCTTGGGGTGCCCACGAGTGTTGGGGTGCAGGGAGTGGGGCTGAGTCCCCCCCACGTGCCCCGAGGACAGCAGGGTGAGGGGAAAGGAGTGCAAGAACAGGAGCAGGCCCTGGGCAGAGAGGGGAGAGCAAACCAGGCACTCTGGGGCCCTCCCCATGCCTGGCACATCCCTGCACCCTGTGCTGTGCCCACCGAGCTGCCACCCCTCCCCTATGCCCAGCACCACGTGTTTTCCACGCAAAACCCAACCCCAGCTGCTCCCCACACCTTCTCTCAGAGGTCTGTCTGTCTGTCTAGGCTGCTGGGCCACCCAGCCAAGCAGCCCGTTGGTTGTTACCTGGTGTGGGCTCAGCACTGATGGCAGGAAGAAGCAGGGACAGGGACAACGGGTAGGGACAGGGACAAGCAAAGGGACAGGGACAAGGACACAGGGACAGGGACAAGGAAAGGGACAGGGGCAGAGACAGGGATGGGGTCAGGGACAGAGAAAGAGGCAGGGGTAGGGACAGTGATAGGGACAGGGGGACAGGGAAACGGGGACAGGGAGAGGGATAGGGACAGGGTGACAGGGACAAGGACAAGGAAAGGGACAGGGACACAGATGGGGACAGGGCAGAGAGGGAGACAGGGACAGGGACAGGAGAAAGGACAGGGGCAGGGAGAGGCAGGAGAAGGGGGAAGCAGGGCAGGGGGAATCAGGGAGAGACAGAGGGAGCAGGGGCAGGGACAAGGACAGGAACAGGGCTGGGGGAGGCAGGAGAAGGGGGAATCAGGGGGAAGCAGGGCAGGGGGAGCAGCCGCCCCCCGGCGCGGGGTCTGGCCGGCGGCGGCGCGTTCGGGTCAGCGCTCGGGCTGAGCAGAGCGGGGCTGACGCGCCGCTAATTGAAGCAAATGCCCATTAGAGCTGCGAGGGGCAGGTGGCTGACACGCGAGGAGCCCGGGGGGCACGGCCCGAGCATCCCCGCCTCCCCCCGGCGCCGCCGGCAGCTCATTAGGGAGCGCTAATCACCCCCGGGGTGTGCGCTCAGCCCGGGACAGCTGGGCACGGCTGCTGCAGCCTGAACCCTCCTGAACAACCCCGGACCCGGTGTGTGCCATCCATGAACACCCCCGGCCCTTGTGTGTGCCGTCCCTGAACCCTCCCTGAACAACCTCGGACCCTGTGTGTGCCACCCCACAACACCCCCCCGACCCTGTGTGTGCTACCCCTGAACAACCCCAAGCCCTGTGTACCACCCCTGAACACCCCTGGGCCCTCTGTGTGCCACCCCCGACCCCTCTGTGTGCTACCCCTGTGCCACTCCCAACCCGTGTGTGCCACCCCTTGCCAGCCCCCGGCCCCTGTGTGTGCCACCCTCTGCCATTCCTGTGCCAGCCCTTTGTGCGCCACCCCTGAACACCCCCAGCCCCGCTGTGTGCCACCCCCGACCCCTTTGTGTGCCACACCTGAACCCCCTGTGTGCCACCTCTGTGCCACCCCTGTGGCACCCTATGTGTGCCACCCCTGAACACCCCTCTGTGTGCCACCTCTGTGCCACCCCTGAACACCCCCTAGCCCCTGTGTGCCACCCCCGTGCCACCTGCGTGCCACCCCTGAACACCCCTGTGTGTGCCATGGATGGATGGATGGATGGATGGATACAGCATCAGGACTGGTACTGAGTGATTTCAGTGCTGGGGAACACCTGCCTGGTCAATCCAGCTACCACACCCTGCACAAACACCCCCTCCTTGCCCTGGGCTTCTCCTGATGGGGCCAGAGCAGCCCCAAAGCCACCCTGAGTGACACCTTCTGCAGCCACAGCTGTTCCCAGGCTGGGTCAGGACAGGAGGGGCCACCAGAGCTGCTCCAGCACAGCTGGCACAGGTCCCATCACCCCACAGTGCCCCCAATCCCTGTCCTGCCCCACACCCCGAGGTCTGTGCTGCCCACCCTCACAGGGCTGACCTGAGGGGCATCAGAGGAGCCTGGGGGTGATGATGATGATGAGGAAGGCAGTGATCCCTGTGCAGCCTGTGTGCAGAACCACAGCCCTGCCAATCCCCAGCACCCCCTGATGCCCCACAGGCTCCCCAGAGGGCTCATTAGACCAGGGCAGGGCTGAGATAACAAGCAGGCACAGGATCCCCTCTGGGGCAGGGCTGGGAGCTGGGGATCCCCCTATGGGACTGGGGGATGTTTGGGGAGCTGGGGATCCCCCTATGGGACTGGGGGATGTTTGGGGAGCTGGGGACTCCCCTATGGGATTGGGGATGTTTGGGGAGAGCCCAGCCTTCCCCCAGTTCCTGCAGGAGCCCCACAGAGCTGTGGGCACACAGCTGCAGCTGCCCTGGCACCAAGTACCTGCCAGGGGCACAGCCCCACAGTGCTGGACCCTGCCTGGCTGTGGGGTCACTGCAGGTGCCACTGCAGGGCTGGCAGGGCACAGCCAGTGTTGGGGAAGGTGAAACAGGAGAGCCTTATAAATATGATTGCCTGGCAAAAGATTTTGACAATATGGAAACTCTAAGCGAGATTGAAATGAAAGCAAGCTTTGAGATCCCTCAGTTACTGAACAACTGGAAAACAATGGCATGGCCAGCTGAAGGTGATCCCCTTTGGATCAAACAATCCCCTCTGCTTGCAGACAGGCCCAAGGCTCAGAGCAGACCCTGCCAGCTTGGCAGAAGGGCCCAAAGAGGAGTTTTTAGGGTTTAAAATGTAACCCAGTGTGGGAATGTAATGATTCTTATAGGCTGTATGGAAATGCTGTAGGATTTGTATCTTGGACTGGTTAGTGAGAATGAGAATATTCAACACAGAAGATTTATGGTATTGTAAGGGGAACTTTGCTCTCTTAAGTCTTAGCTCTTACCTCTTGTCTCTTAGCTCTTACCTTTTACTCTTTTACTCCTTTTACTCTCTCCCCCTCTCTTCTCTGGGCCTGCTCTGAGCTGTGGCTGGCAGCTCCCAGCAGGGCCCTGCACCCAGGCCCTTTGCAATAACCCACAAGTTCCCAGCCCTGGCTGCAGAGATCTCTGCTCTCTGTCCATCCCCACCATCCTACCCCCATCAATCCTACAGCCAGGACCCCTGCCCACCTCCATCCCAGAGGGCAGGGCCTGGGGCCAGCAGAGCTGCTCTGTGTGTGCTGCCCACCCCAGCTCTGTGCCCCTGGCATCATCCCCCTCCTTTGGGGACAAACCCACCCTGAGCACTCCCTGCCCACCCAGACCCCCCTGCAGCAGCTCAGACCCTTGGGGGACCCCCTGTTACCCCGTAATGCTCTAACGACACCCCAGAGCTGCCCACCAAAACAGCTGCAGTAAATCACCCCGTGCTGCTGCGCCGTTTTTGCATGGAATTACAGGATTTTCTCCCCTGGGTTCAATTTCCGCCACACCAAGTTCTCACCGCAGCCAGATCATTAAAGCAGCAGCGCTCCCTTCTCCTCGGGCACCGCTTGATGTCCCCGCTGGGACAGCGGTGTCCCAGTGCCCCCAGGCACTCGTGGCTGTGCTCAGAGAGCCCGGAGGGCTCCCAGCCCGAGGCCAGGCACATCAAACCCTGCTGGGAGCCCGGGGACACCCGGCAGGGATGCAGGAGGTGCCCCAGCAGGATGCTGAGCCCTGGGGCCGCTCCCTGGAGGAAAACCACCCACTCCTCCTCCTCCTCCTGAGGGAGGAAGGGGGGAGCAGCACCTCGTGAGCCACAGCGATGCTCAGACACCCATGGGAGGGTGTGGTGCCGTGAAACATCGCCTCTGGGTCACCTGGAGGGACACAGCCACCCTCGTGTCACCGTCCTGCCCGGCTCACTGAACACTGCAGCCCCCTGAGCTGGGCAGCAGCCAGAGCACCAGAGCCGGGGAGGGGACTCCAGCCCCTCCTCATCCTCATCTCCATCCTCATCCTCATCCCCATCCCCATCCCTATCCTCAATACTCATCCTCAGCCTCATCCTTACCCTCATCCTGCCCTGTCTGTACCAAGAGGACTGGCCTGATTTCCAGCCTGGAGCTGCCTCCAAGCTGGGTTGGTCCCAGTGAGCCAGGGAGGGATGGGCAAGGAGACAGCACCGGGGCACATGTGTCCCCCGTGTCCCCCCGTGTCCACCCCGTCCCCCCGTGTTCCCTCCATGTCCCCCCATGTCCCCCCATGTACCTCCATGTCCTCCCGTGTTCCCCGTGTCCCCCATGTTCTCCCTATGTTCCTCCTCTGTTCTCCCATGTTCCCCACCTATTCCCCAATATCCTCTCCATGTCCCCTCCATGTCCCCCGTGTATCCCCATGTTCTTCCCTTGTCCACATATTGTTCCTGTGTCCCCTCTGCATCTCCCTGTGTCCCCCCTTGTTGTCCCCATGTTCCCTCCCTGTTCCCCCTGCTCTCCCTGTGTTCCCCCCATATTCCCCCATATCCCCTCCTGTCCCTCCATGTCCTCCCCATGTCCTCCTGTATCCCGCCATGTTCCCATGTCCCTCCATGTCCCCCCATGTTCCCTGTGTTCCCACCATGTTCCCCACCTACTCCCTCATATCCCCCCCATGTCCCACCATGTCCCTCTGTGTCCCTTCATGTTTCTCCTGTGTGCCCCCATATTCTTCTCCTGTTCCTCCATTGTCCCCCTGTGTCCCCCCATGTCCCCCCTTGTTGTCCCCATGTTCCCCCCATATACCCCATGTCCCCCCTGTGTTCCCCCTGTGTTCCCTACCTATTCCCCCATATCCCCCCATGTTCTCCCATATCCCTCCCGTGTTCCCCCACATCCCCCAATGTCCCCCTGTGCTCCCTCCTGTTCTCCTCATGTTCCCCCCATCCCCACCTGTCCCCCGTGTCCCCCCCGTGTTCCCCATCTATTCTCCCATATCCCCTCCATGTCCCCATGTCCCCCTGTGTCCCCTCGTGCTCCCCCTATGTGCCTCCATGTTCTTCCCCTGTTCTCCCCATTGTTCCCCTTGTATCTCCCCATGTCCCCTTGTCCCCCCATGTGCCCCCTGTGTTCCTCCCTGTTCCCCATATTCCCCCCATATCCCTCCCATGTCCCCCCATGTCCCCCCTGTTCTCTCCATATCCCCCCTGTGCTCCCCACCTATTCCCCCATATCCCCCCCATGTTCTCCCATATCTCCCTGTCTCCCCATGTCCCCTCGTGTTCCTCCATGTTCCCCCCATGTTCCCCACACTCTACTCTTGGGGTTCCCTTCCTGCCCCACATCCTCAGTCAGCCCTGCAGAGCAGCCCCCCAGGGGTGACCCCGAGTCCCTCTGAGTTGTGCCCTGCATGGGAAGGAGCTTTTTCCTTCTCAAATACAGTCAGACAATCCCAAACTGCTTTGGAATGGACCTTAAATCCCATCCCATCCCACCCCTGCCATGGCAGGGACACCTCCCACTGTCCCAGGCCTCTCCCAGCCTGGCCTTGGGCACTGCCAGGGATGCAGGGGCGGCCACAGCTGCTCTGCCAGTGTCTCATCATCCACCCAGGGAGGAATTTCCCCCTGCAAGAGATTTCACCCCACCAGCAGCAAGCACAGATGGCAAAGGCTTGGGAGAACTCAGGGCTCTCATCCCTGAGGAGTGGCCAGGACAGCAGGGACATCCCCACCACCAACTGCCCTTGGCTGGGAGATCCTTCGTGGAACAGTTTTATTAAAAATATAAAAAAAAATTAAAATCCCAGCTGCTCAAGCAAACAAATGTTTGTACAGTTTGCAGGTTCCAGGCCCAGAGGGTGGAGCAGGGCAGGGTTCAGTGAAGCCTCTAAGGGAGAAAATCCTCACCACAGGGACTTGCTGTGCAGAAACGTGGCAGAAGCACTATTGAAAAAACATCTCTGAAAATAAGGAGCAATTTCCAGCCAGTGGTGGGGCTGAGTCCATCTAACTGAGCCCATGGCACCCTGGCAGGCTCTGGGCTGTCCCTGCTGTCCCCAGGCAGCCCTCGAGGCACAGCCCCCCATGCCAGCACACACTGAAACCCTCCAGAATCCTCCAAACCATCCCTGGCACACTGAAACCCTCCAAAATCCTCCAAACCATCCCTGGCAGTGCCCAAGGCCAGCTTGGACAGGGCTGGGAGCACCTGGCACAATGGGAGATGTCCCTGCCATGGCAAGGGTGGCACTGGGTGGCCTTTGAGGTCCCTTCAAAGCCAAACCACGATTCTGTGAACACCCCACACAACCCTGAGGGTCTCCCCAAGGGGGAGGCTCTTCGGGGGTCACAGCTGGGGGGGCTCCTGTGTAGGGTCCAGGGGGTGAAGGGGATGGGGAGCCCATCCCTGCTGTGCCCTGGGGTGGCAGCCACAGCCTGGGGGGTTCTCAGCCCCTGTTGGGTGCTGGGCAGGAGCCAAAGGCAAAGGTGTGGGAGAAGACAGGTAAAAACCATCCAGGGGGCTGAAAGAACAGCCCCCAGCCTGGGTGGGTCACAGCCCTGCCAGGATGTCCCCAGCATGCCAAGGGGTGTCACACACTGCTCCAGTCACATCCCCATGGCACAATGGGCACCATCCTGCACAGGGCACTTACAGTCACAGCCTCCCTTGTGTCCCCCATCCCCAGACCCTCATGTCCCCTGCCACCCCTGCTGGCCCAGCTGTCCCTTTTTTCCATTCCTCTGCACCTGGCAATGACAGCCCAGGTGGGTCCCACAGCCTGTGCTCACTCCCAGCACAGCCAGCCAGGAGGAGAGGAAGGCAGGAGGAGGAGGATGAGGATGATGAGGGAAGCCTTCCCCCACGCTCAGCAGCTGCCCAAGGGTGGGCTCAAAGCCCCCCTATGCCCCAGAGGGACAAAGTCCTCCCACACACCTCAATGCCACCCAGGCACTGCCAGCATCCAGCAGCCTCCGGGCACCCACCGGGCACAGCTCTGCCCAGCACTGCTGGGGCTGAGCCTTGGTGTCACCTCAGGGGTCTCTGGTGTCACCCCACAGAGCCCTGATATCACCAACAAACTCATTTGTGCTCGTGGGCACAGCCTCACTGATGGATGGAAAAAGGGCACAGGGTGGGAAAAGGGCACAGCCTCACTGATGGATGGGAAAAGGGCACAACTCCACTGATGGGGGTGAGAAAAGCGCACAAGGTGGGAAAGCGCACAGGGTGAGAAAAGGGCACAGCCCCTCTGATGGAGGGAAAATGGCACAGGGTGAGAACAGGGCACAGCCCCACTGATGGACGAGAAAAAGGGGATTTTTAGGACAACCCTCTACCCCAGGGGCTCGGCAGGATGGGGTGTCTGGATCCCCTGGGTACTGCTCCCAAGGAATCCTGTGCATGAGAGGGGCTGGCTGCCAGCAGGGCTCCCCAAAACCACCTGCAGCATTTCCCAGCCCAGCCCACGGGGCACAGCAGAGGATGCAGGGGAAGCGCTGGCCAGCGGCGCTGCAGGCTCGGGTTTCACCCAAACACATTCCCCGGGCAGGGCTGAGCACACGGGAATGTCCTGGCTCTGCAGCCACGGCTGGAGACAGCATTGGAACAGGCTCCAGCCTGCCCTGCCCGGGGTCTGAACCCTGATGTTGCAGGGTTTAGGGGAGTCTGGGGTCCCCAGGATGTGTACAGGGAGTGGGGGTGGAGGGGAGATGGGGGGGTAGGAGTGTGGGGATGGACAGAGAGCAGAGATCTCTGCAGCCAGGGCTGGGAACTTGTGGTTTATTGCAAAGGGCCTGGGTGCAGGGCCCTGCTGGGAGCTACCAGCCACAGCTCAGAGCAGGGCCCAAAGAGACCCCAAAAAACTGGGAAGTTCCCCTTACAATACCATAAATCTTCTTCTGTGCTGAATATTCTCATTCTCACTAACCAACCTAGTACAAGATACAAATCCTACAGCATTTCCATACAGCCTAGAAGAATCATTACATTACCATACTGTGTTACATTTTAAACCCTAAAAACTCCTCTTTGGGCCCCTTCTGCCAAGCTGGCAGGGTCTGCTCTGAGCCTTGGGCCTGTCTGCAAGCAGAGGGGATTGTTTGATCCAAAGGGGATCACCTTCAGCTGGCCATGCCATTGTTTTCCAGTTGTTCAGTAACTGAGGGATCTCAAAGCTTGCTTTCATTTCAATCTCACTTATAGTTTCCATATTGTCAAAATTTTTTGCCAGGCAATCATATTTATGAGGCTTTCCTGCTTCACCTTCCCCAACACGGAGGCGTGCCACATGGGGTGGGACAGGGCACAGCTGCTCTCAGGGTGTGGGGAGCTGCCCTGGGCTGGCATGGACTCATGGCATGAGGGCATCATCAGCTCCAGCCTATCCTGGGGTGCTTTACCCACCTCCCCAGTGCCCTCCTGCCCAAACCAGTTACCCCAGGGTGACCAGCAGAGTCCCAGCTGCCCTGGAGCCCTGCCAGCATCCCTTGGTGCTGTTCCCTTGGGAACACCGAGTGCCCACAAGCCCAGGCACGGTGCCCAGCCCTGTGTGCAGGCACAGGGTGCCCAAGCTTTGCTTTTCCTCCATCCCTGAGCTGCCCAGGGCTCCCCACACTGAGCAGACCCGTGAGGCACCTGCAGGGAGCAGAATGGGGGCTGAGCTCTGTCACAGGCAGGGCTCATCCCATCCTCTAGGACGATGTTCCCATTTAAACTGGGGGATTGAGGCACCAATTTCAGGGCAGCAGCTGGAGGGAGACCTTGTGTTTAATGTTTTAATTCGAGTTTATTTATTTATATATCTCTCTCCTCCCCTCTCTCATTTCATTCCATTATTTCATTTATTAAACTGCCATGGTTTTTTTACCTGCTCACAGCTCTGTTCCCATCCTACCACAGTGGGGCATTGGTACCCAATATTTAAATTGGGGGATTGAGGCACCAATTTCAGGGCAGCAACTGGAGGGAGACCTTGTGTTTAACGTTTTAATTTGAGTTTATTTATTTACCTTTCTCTCCCCTCCTCTCTCATTTCATTACATTATTTCGTTTATTAAACTGGTTTTATCTCAACCATGGTTTTTTTACCTGCTCACAGCTCTCTCCCCATCCTACCAGGGTGGAGTATTGGTACCCAATATTTAAACTGGGGGATTGAGGCACCAATCTCAAGGCAGCAGCTGGAGGGAGACCTTGTGTTTAATGTTTTAATTCGAATTTATTTATTTCTCTCTCTCTCTTATTTCATTCCATTATTTCATTTATTGAACTGTTCTGATCTTAGCCATGTTTTTTTGCCTGCTCACAGCTCTCTCCCCATCCTACCAGGGTGGGGCATTTTGTGCCACAGGGGTTAAGCCATGACAAATGGGGACACACCACCAGGCTGGTGCCTCATCCTTCCATGCCTGCTCTGGGACTTGCCAGCTGTGCCCAGCAGCCCAGGCCAGCCCAGCAGGGCTGTGTGAGAGGCTGGGCACGGCAGAGGCAGCTGGGGACCCCCCGTACCTGCCTGAGGAGCTCCCGGTGCTGGGTTACCCGGGAAACAGCAGCGATGACATCGCAGGGGAGGCAGGGAAGGGAAACTCTGCCCGAGGTGTGCGGGATGGCAGCGCCGCCGTTGCCAGGGAAACTGCAGAGACATCCTGCAGGTGAGGGGGTGCTGGGCTGGGGGCTGGCACTGCAGCCCAGGGGGGCTGGTGCCCTGTGCCACACGCCCTGGGGGCACTGAGAGGGGATCTGCCACTGCCAGCCCCCTGGGGATACGACAAGAAGGGGACATTGTCCTTGGGGACATTGCCCTTGGGGACAGTGCCACCCCACCTGGGTTGGCTCTGCCATTGCCAGTCCTCCGGGGCACTGGTGAGGGGTCAAGGAGGGGACATTCCCCTTGGGGACAGTGCCACCCCACCTGGGTTGCCCTGAGGTTGGCTCTGCCATTGTCAGCCCCTTGGGGATACAACAAGGAAGGGATATTTCCCTTGGGGGCATTGCCCTTGAGGACATTGCCACCCCACCTGGGTTGCCCTGCGGTTGGCTCTCCCATTGCCAGCTCTGCCTGGGGAAACGACAAGGAGGGGACATTTCCCTTGGGGACATTCCTCTGAGGCTGGCTCTGCCATTGCCAGCCCCCCGGGGCACTGGTGAGGTGACAAAGAGGGGACATTCCCCTTGGGGACATTCCTCTTGGGGACAGTGTCACCCCACCTGAGCTTTCCTGAGGTTGGTTCTGCCATTGCGAGCCCCTTGGGGATACGACAAGGAGGGGACATTCCCCTTGAGGAGATTCCTCTTGGGGACATTGCCACCCCACCTAGGCTGCCCTGAGGTTGGCTCTGCCATTGCCAGCCCCCTGGGGATATGACAAGGAGGGGACATTGCCAGGAGGGGACATTGCCCTTGGGGACAGTGCCACCCCACCTGGCCTGCCCTGAGGTTGATCTCCCATTGCCAGCCCCCTGGGACACTGGTGAGGGGACAAGGAGGGGACATCCCCCATGGGGACATTCCTCTTGGGGACAGTGCCACCCCACCTAGGCTGCTCTGGCTCTCCCATTGCCATCTCCCTGGAGCACTGGTGAAGTGACAAGGGGACATTCTCCTTGAGACATTCCCCTGAAGTTGGCCCTCCCATTGCCAGCCCCCTGGGGCAAGGACAAGGGGGGGACATTCCCCTTGGGGGACAGTGCCAGCCCACCTGGGCTATCCTGAGATTGGCTCTCCCATTGCCATCCCTCTGTGGCACTGGTGAGGTGACAAGGAGGGGACATTCTCCTTGAGACATTCCCCTGAAGTTGGCCCTCCCATTGCCAGCCCCCTGGGGCAATGACAAGGAGGGGACATTCCCCTTGGGGACAGTGCCACCCAGCATGGGCTGCAGCAGCAGGGACACAGAAGCCACCATGCCCCAGCTCTGGGCACTCCCTCCCTGCCCTCCACTCCTGGCATCCCAACAAACACACCCAGCACACATCCCCTGCTCCCAGCCCGAGGCCACACACATCAAACCCTGCCCAGGGACCCCGGGGACACCCAGCAGGGATGCAGGAGGTGCCCCAAGCAGGAGCTGCAGCTCCTCCCTGCAGCCCAGGGGCTGGCAGCGAGCCCACAGCACAGAGGGGGAGCTCTGCATCCCTGTGGCACCTCCAGCTTCATCCCAAACTCTGCTTTTCCCTCCCAGGGATTTCTGCATCCTCCTGCCACCTCCAGCTCCATCACAGCCTCTGCATCCCCTGTGCCACCTTCAGCTCCATCCCAAACTCTGCTTTTCCCTCTCAGGGATTTCTGTACCCCTGTGCCACCTCCAGCTCCATCACAGCCTCTGCTTTTCCCTCCCAGGTATTTCTGCACCCCTGTGCCACCTCCAGCTCCATCACAGCCTCTCCTGCTCCCTCCCAGGGCTGGAAGCACCAGGGATGCCTCGAGATTTTTCCCAGCATCCCAAACTCTGCCCCCAGGGACGCTCCATCCCCCGGGCAGGGTGTCCCCATGCTCTGAGGCTGTTTGATCACACGGGGTGGCAGGAAAGCCACAGGCACAGCCACTGGCAGAATCCAGGGATGCTCCCCATGAGCAGGCAGAGGGATGAGGGAATTCTGGCACAAACCAGCACCAGGGGCAACAAGGAGCCAATGGGGCAATTCTGGTGCAGGATCTGCCCCCCAAGCTCGGCTCTGGGAAGGGCTCAGCCAGCACAGACAGCCCGAGGACGAGGAAGAGAGGAGGAGGAGGAGGGGAAGCAGGCAGCCACCCTGGGGAGGCAGCGGGATCCCCGTAGGCTGCTGCAAAGCAACAGGAACACAACAACCCCTCCTGCCTGCCCCGGGGGAGTCTGCCACCCGAGGCGGAGCAGTTTGATCTGTAATGGCAAAAATTGCATCAGCCAGAGCTGCCGAGGCAGAGGCAGCCGGTGCTGCCCGAGGGAGGATCGGGATCCACCCCACACTGCCACAGCCCCTCCTGCAGCCAGGAGGAGCAGGAGATGCTCTGGGCCAGCCCTGCAGCACCCTCAGGACTGGTTTTTGTTGCTGATGGGTCCCTCTGGAGCAAGAGCTGTCCCCTACAAACTGGCAGGGGGCTGTGGGATCAGCCCCAGGAGCTTCCCCGATCTCTGGGTTTGTGTGGCAGTCAGAGAAATCAGACACTGGAAATAAAACCACCAAAAAAAGGTGTCTGGGTGGGAGGGTGTCACAAAATGCCCAAAAACGGGCAGAAGGAGCCAGTGCTCAGAGCAACCAGCACAAAGCAACTCTAGAGTGCAGTGACAGCACCCTGAACCTGGAGCAGGGGCTTGAACCCATCCCCAGCCCCCTGGGTGTGGATTTTGGGGTGTTCCTGGGAGGTGGGGTGCAGCAGAGCTGGGGTGGATGCCAGGGTGAGAAGGCACAAGGAGGAGGTGCGGAAGGAAGGGGAGGTCACAGCTCGCTGCAGGAAAGCAGCTCCTTATGGCTCTTCTTCCCTCTGGAATCCCAACCTGAGGGGTCTGAGCACCCGGGGGCACAGCTCAGCATGCCCAGGCTGTGTGTGCCAGGCTGGGTACAACATCCTGCCTGTGGTGCCAGTCTGGGTACAATGCCCTGCCTATGGTGCCAGGCTGGGTACAATGCCTGTGGTGCCAGTCTAGGTACAACACAACACCCTGCCTGTGGTGCCAGGCTGGGTACAACCCCCTGCCTGTGGTGCCAGGCTGGGTACAACCCCCTGCCTGTGGTGCCAGGCTGGGTACAACACCCTGCCTGTGATGGCAGTCTGGGTACAACACCCTGTCTGTGGTGCCAGTCTGGGTACAATGCCCTGTCTATGGTGCCAGTCTGGGTACAACACAACACCGTGCCTGTGGTGCCAGTCTGGGTACAATGCCCTGCCTGTGGTGCCAGTCTGGGTACAGCACCCTGCCTCTGTGGTGCCAGGCTGGGTACAACACCCTGCCTGTGGTGCCAGTCTGGGTACAATGCCCTGCCTGTGGTGCCAGTCTGGGTACAGCACCCTGCCTCTGTGGTGCCAGTCTGGGTACAACACCCTGCCTGTGGTGCCAGTCTGGGTACAACACCCTGCCTGTGGTGCCAGTCTGGGTACAACACCCTGCCTGTGGTGCCAGTCTGGGTACAACGCCCTGCCTGTGGTGCCAGTCTAAGGGTTAGAAGAGACCTTAAAGCTCATCCAGTGCCACCCTTGGCATGGCAGGGACACCTTCCCCTGTGCCAGGTGTTCCCAGCCCTGTCCAGCCTGGCCTTGGGCACTGCCAGGGCTCCAGGGGCAGCCGCAGCTGCTCTGGGCACCCTGTGCCAGGGCCTGCCCACCCTCACAGGGCGGAATTCCTTCCCAATATCCCATCCATCCCTGCCCTCTGGCAGTTTAGTGGGAAATTCCCATCTTCCAGTGGGAAAATGGGGATTTTCCTGCCTGAGGGTCTCCCGGCAGAGCAGGGGGTGACAGCACACTCCATCCCGGTGTCCTGGGGCCCTGGCAGCCCCTCAGAGGCCGCCCCTGCCCGCAGGGCCCCCGGCGGCCGGGCCCGGCTCCGTGACACGGAGCTGTAATTGAATTAGCCTGAATTAGCCGCTGCTGCCCGGGCAGCGCCGCCTGCAAACCATCCTCGAATTCCTGGGCACGGCGCCCGCTCCCCGCTGCATCCCCGCCCCGCGGCCGCTCCAGCGCCGGGCCCGGGCCGGCCGGGACACAGTGCTGGTACCGGGATCGGTACCGCGGGACCCAGAGCCCGCAGGGACACAGTGCCGGTACCGGCTCGGTACCGCGGGACCCGGAGCCGGCAGGGACACAGTGCCGGTACCGGGCTCGGTACCGCGGTACCCAGAGCTGGCAGGGTCTGAGTGCCGGTACCGGGCTCAGTACCGTGGTGCTCTGAGAGCCGGCACCGGGATCGGTACCGTGGTACCCAGAGCTGCCAGGGTCCCAGAGACGGTACCGGGCTCGGTACCACAGTACCCAGAACCGGCAGGGTCCAAGTGCGGTACCGAGTGCCCAGAGCCCGCAGGGTCCGAGTGTACTGGGTTCGGTACCGGGCTCGGTACCGCAGTACTCAGAGCCGGCAGGCTCCCATGCTGGTACCGGGCTCGGTACCACGGCACCCCGAGCTCGCAGAGTCCCAGTGCTGGTACCGGCCTCGGTGTCCAGAGCCAGCAGGGTCCGAGTGTAGCAGGTTCGGTACCGGGCTCGGTCCCGCGGTGCCCGGAGCTGGCAGGGTCCCAGGTTCGGTACCGGCCTCGGTCCCGCAGTACCCACAGCTGGCAGGATCCCAGGTTCGGTACCGGCCTCGGTCCCGCGGTACCGCCGGGCCGGGCAGCGCTGCCGGAGCCCCCGCGCTGTCCCGGGGTCAGCCCGAGCCAGCCGTGCCCGCGCCAGCTTCCTGAGCTACAGAATGTCCCGAGCGCGGCGGCCGCGGCCAGGGACACGATGTGCTGCTGCTCCCCGCTCCAGGGCTGTTTTTCCTGGCCGGGCTCCTGCTCCGCTGGCGGCCGGGCTCTGTCACTCAATGCAGCTTTTGTTCGCTCCCCGCTCGCCTCCCTTCACACCTCCAGCCCAGCCCTGCAGCCTCCCGGAGCCCTCTGCACCCGCCGTGACCGTCCCCAGCCCCGGCTGTCCCCGTCCCCAGCCCTGACCGTCCCCAGCCCCGGCTGTCCCCAGCCCTGACCGTCCCCTGGCCTCTCCTGCCTCAATGGGATTTTCCCCTCCCCATGAGCCCGGTCATGGATGCTGGCAGCGCCCCCCGAACCCCTCCTGAGCACAGATCCCAGTGCCAACCCAAGGAGGGAGGAGGTCACAGTCCCTTTCATCATGCCCACATTGTCACTGCTCCCCCCTCCTGCCCCCAGAGTGACCCTGTTCCCCTCATGCTGCCCCCATAGTCTCCCCCTCACCCTGCCCACATTGTCACTGTCCCCCCATGCTGCCCCCAGCCTCATCCTGCTCATCCATAACTCACCCAGGGGTGTTATGGGGGTGCAGGTGGTGTCCCCCCCTCCCCAGTGCCAGTCCCATCACTGCTGCTGCCCTGCCAGGGCCTGCAGGGTGACACAGGCACAGGTGACACCCATCCATCCACAGTGAGGGTCTGGGGAGGGTGGGAGATGGGGCTGCCCACATGGGAGAGCTGAGCACAACCTGCAACCCTGACACCCACTGGGAAATGGGAATCTCCCACTAAATTGCCAGAGGGCAGGGATGGATGGGATATTGGGAAGAAATCCCTCCCGGTGTGGGTGGGCAGGCCCTGGCACAGGGTGCCCAGAGCAGCAGTGGCTGCCCCTGGATCCCTGGCAGTGCCCAAGGCCAGGCTGGACATTGGGGCTGGGAGCACCACAGACAGGAGAAGGTGTCCCTGCCCATGGCAGGGGGTGGGACAGGATGAGCTTTAAGGTCCCTTCCAACCCAAACCAGTTTGGGATTCTGGGATTTGAGGCCCAGTACAGAAGCTGATTTCACCTTCCCAATTTTAAACACTTCCTATGGTAAAAGCAAAAGAGCCCCTATGATCCCAGACTGCCAGGATCCCATTGAACCCACTGGATTTGCCTCCTGCCTGCCCTTCTCCCTTCTCCTGCTTCCCCTTTAAGCCACTTCACCCCCTGAGTCCCCCAGCCCAGCAGGTCTGGCTGCTGACTGGGATCTGCCCACTGAGCACTGGGGCAGGCAGCCCTGGGGCTGGGACCCCCCAGATCAGCATTTCTGAGGAGACACCAACCATGCAAACCCTGCCCACCACAGCACCACCACCCCCCTGAGCCCTGGCATCCTGGGAATCACCTGGCAATGCTCCCTCCATCCCTGCCCAGAGCCCAGGAACAGCCAAACCTCCTCCATCCCTGAATCCCTGAATCCCCAAATCCCTGAATCACTTCGCTCTCCATGCCCTCATCCCTCTATCCTTCACCCCTGCCCATATCCTGAGAAGAGCCAAACCTCATCCATCCCTCCATCCCTGACTCTCTGAATCCCTGCACTCTTCATGCCCCCATCCCTGCCCACAGCCCAGGAACACCCAAACCTCCTCCATTCTCCATCCCTCTATCCCTGAATCCCTTCACTCTCCAAGCCCCTATCCCTCTATCTCCCATCTCTGCCCACAGCCCAGGAACAGCCAAATCTCCATCCCTTCACTCTCCAAGCCCTCATCCCTCCCCATATCGTGAGAACAACCAAATCTCCTCCATCCCTCCCTCCCTCTATTCCTGAACCCCTGAATCCCTTCACTCTCCAAGCTCCTATGCCCCTATCCCTCTATCCCCCATCCCTCCCCACAGACCAGGAAGAGCCAAACCTCCTCCATCCCTCCATCCTTGAATCCCTGAATCCTTCACTCTCCAAGCTCCCATCCCTCTATCCTCCATCCCTGCCCACATCCTGAAAAACGCCAAACCTCCTCCATCCCTCCATCCCTGAATCCCTTCACTCTCCAAGCCCCCATCCCTCCATCCTCCCCCAGCCCAGGGACACCAACTCCCATCCTCCCCATCCCCAGCCCCCATCCCCTATCCTCCATCCTGCCACAACTAGAATAGCCAACCTCATCCTCCTCCATCCCTTCACTCTCCATGCCCCCATCCCTCCCTATAGCCCAGGAACAGCCAAACCTCCTCCATCCCTCAATCCCTTCAGTCCCCAAGCCCCCATCCCTCTATCCCTCCCCACATCCCGAGAACACCCAAACCCTCTCCCACTCCCTTCACCCCATTAATTAATCCTGCTGGCATCACTCCTGCATCCCCCAACCCCTCTATTTTTGCCCCCCCTCATTTTTAGCGGTTGCTCTCCCCCCTCCAGCGCAGGGGGGTCTCCCCTGCCTCCGTCTGGCAGCCCAGCCCCTGTCGCCACGGGGGCATTAGCACCAGAGCTGCAGGGAGCTCCCCGGGGAGGAGTAAGTGGATCAAAGGGTTTTAGCAGCAGACGGCTCCCAGACAAATCTGGATCGTCTTCAAGGCAGCCACTTGCGGCTACAAATGCACTTTGTGCCTGCGGCTCCCCAGCCAAAAGTTTCACACTGGATTGAGAGCGTTTAACCCCTCGCTGCTCCCCACCCCGGAGCAAATCCAGCCCTGCAGGAAGGGCTGAACTTGTGCAGAGACCCCCGAAAAAATGGGGTGTCCTGAGCCAGGCAGCACAGCCAGCTCAGCCCCCCACCCCTGGCACAGTGACAATGGGGACACTGAGGCACAGGGAGGGGGAGCAGCAGGGCAGGGGTGATGGGGGACCTGCCCTCCATCCCCTGCCTGTGCCACCCCAACCCTGGCAGCAGACTGTGGGTGACAAACCCCCCTCTGTGCCACCCCCAGCACCCCCAAAGCCGTGCTAGGAGGAACTGGGGGCAGGAGACAAACCCCATTCTGTGCCACCCACAAAATCCCAAAACCATACTGGGAGGAACTGGGGGCAGCAGATTGCAGGTGACAAACCCCAATGGCAGGTGCCACCCCAGCCTGTGCCCCCAGCACTGCCAGCACCCCCAAAGCTGTGCTGGGAGGAAATGGGGGCAGCAGCCTGCAGGTGACAAACCCCCCTCTGTCCCCCCAGACTGTGCCCTCACCCACAACACCCCAAAGGCAATACTGGGAGGAGCTGGGGGCAGCAGGGAGGGGAGAGGCTCTGCTAGACTCTGCTGCCATGAATTATTCAGGGCACCAGGAGAATTACTGCAGCCCCTGGTTCACTGTCCCCACACAGGATTTGGGCCATGGGGAGGGCTGGGGACAGGGAGGGGGGTCCCAGGGAGCACTGCTGGCCCTGTTCCCCTAGGCTGTGTCACCATTGGGGTGCCCCAGTGAGGCAGGAGGGGACCCCAGGCATCTGTCCCTGCTGAGGAGCCACCTCAGCACCTTGGCTGGGGGGTCCAGCCCCAGAGCCCTGCAGCTGGGGACATTACTGGGACCTTGTGGTTAAACTGGGAGCTTCGGGGAACCAGACTGGGTCCCTGCAGGCAGCCCCTTCCCAGTCCTGCACAGTCCATACCCCAAATCTGCCAGCCCTGCACCACAGCCTTCCCACAGCCCTTCATCCCACACTGCACAGGGACCTTACTGGGACCTTGCTGGTTAAACTGGGAGCTTTGGGGAGTCAGACTGGACCCCTACAAGCAGCCCCTTCCCTGCCCTGCACCATCCATACCCCAAATTCCCCAGCCCTGCACCCCACACTGCACAGTCCACACCCCAAATCTCCCAGCCCTGCTCCCCAACCTTCCCACAGCCCTGCACCCCACATGTCCCCAGCTCACTGCCCAATCCCCAGCCCTGGGGTTGTCCCCTGGGTCCCCCATGGGCACACAGAGGTGTCCCTGACCTCAGGGATGGGCACAGAGGTGCCCAAAACCCATCCTGGTGGTAACCCCATGTTCCCCAGCCTGGGTCCCCAGCTCAAAACCTCCAGTCAGGGACAGGCGGACAGGCTCAGCCCTGGCAGAGCCTTCTGTTCCTTGGCTGCTGCTCTCAGGCTCCAGGATGGAGGGAAAACAGGAGAGGCTCAGCCAAGAAATCCGCCCGGGGTGGGGTGAGAGGATCCTGCTGGGATCCCAGACCTGCCCGGCCTGGAATGGGCAGAGGGAGAGCTCAGCCAGGGAGGGCTGGCACAGGGGAGGACACCTGAGAACAGCCTGCTGGGAACCTGGGAATGCAGGGATGCAGGGATGTGGGAATCCTCACCCCAGGGCAGCAAGGAACAGCACAGCACCCCCAGAACTGTCTGGGATCTATCCCAGCCACCTCTCCTGGGGTGCCAGGGGATCAGGGCTGTCCCCTGTGACACCCCAAAGCCCAGAGAGCACAGAGGGGGGCAGAGCCAAGCATAAGCCAAGGATTTGTGGGCACAGAGTCCCAGCAAGAGTGTCCCAGTGTCAGAGCACACTGGGCTGACTGGGAAACCCTCTCAGGGCAGGTGGCAGAGCCCACCAGGGCAGGTGGCCCCTCGGGGCAGGTGGCAGTGTCCCCCTAGGGGCAGATGGCAGGATTAGGGCTGCAGGTTTGGGGTGCAGAGTGTGGGGAACAAGGCTTTTGCAGGGTGCAGAGTGAGGGGTGCAGGAAGATCATTCTGGAGTGCAGAGTGAGGGGAGCAAGGCACAGGATGCAGGGTGCAGGATTAGGGGCACAGGTTTGGGGAGCAGAGTGAGGGGTGCAGGATGCACGTTCTGGGGTGCAGAGTGTGGGGAGCAGGGCTCGGAGTGCAGGGTGCAGGATTAGAGGCACAAATTTGGGGTGCAGAGAATGGAGAGCAAGGCACAGAATGCAGGGTGCAGGATTAGGGCTGCAGGTTTGGGGTGCAGAGAGGGTAGCAGGATTTGTGCTGCAGGTTGGGGAGCACAATGAGAGGTGCAACACCTTTGGGGTGCAGAGTGTGGGGAACAAGGATGCAGGGTGTAGGATTAGGCACAAATTTGGGTGCAGAATGTGCAGAGCATGCAGGAGTGCAGGGTGCAGGATTAGGGGCACGGTTTGGGGAGCAAGTGAGGGGTGCAGGATGCACGTTCTGGAGTGCAGAGTGTGGGGAGCAGGCTCGGAGTGGAGGGTGCAGGATTAGGGGCATAGGTTTGGGGTGCAGAGTGCAAGATGCAGGATTAGTGCTGCAGGTTTGGGGAGCACAGTGAGGGGTGCATGGCACGGGGAGCAGGTGCAGGACAGTGGGTGCAGATTTTGGGGAGCAGAGTGGGGGATGCCAGGTGCAGTTTTTGGGCTGCAGCGTGGTGCCTGGCACAGCAGCTCATGCCAACCCTGCAGCCCCTGCATGCCCGGGGCAGACATTCCTGCTGCTCCCAGCTGTGCCCCCCACACCCCAAACCCCACACCCCAAACCCACACCCCACCCTGCTGCTCCCCCACTGCGGCAGGGCCAGGGGTGCCCAGGCCTGCCCTGCCATGCCCGGGCAGACTGTGGTGCCCTGCCAGCCCTGCTGCTGTGTGCCAAGCCTGGCACAGCTCCTTGTTCCTGCTGCTGCTGCTGTGCCCGCCCCAGGCACGTCTGCAGCTGTGGTGCCCTGTCCCAAGCCCCTGCCACCTGCCTGGGACCCTGTCCCCATCCCACCTGCCTGGCACCATGTCCCCAGGCCCTGCCCCATGCCTGGCACTGTGTCCCCAGCCCCTGCCCCATGCCTGGCATTGGGTCCCCAGTCCCTGCTCCATGCCACCTGCCTGTCACCTTGTCCCCAGCCCCTTTCCCACTCCTGGCACCCTATCCCCAGCCCCTGCCCCATTCCCACCGTGTCCCCAGCCCCTGTCCCATGCTACCTGCCTGGCACCTTGTCCTCAGCCCCTGCCTCATGCCTGGCACCCTCTCCCCAGCCCCTGCCCCACACCTGGCACCCTCTCCCCAGTCCCTGCCCCACACCTGGCACTGTGTTCCCAGCCCCTGTCCCATGCCACCTCTGCCTGTCCCTGCCTGTGCAGGAACCTGAGGCACAGTGGGCACAACCACGAGGATGTGGTGGGTACCAGGGCTTGGGTGGGCACTGGGTGGTCCCCACACGTGGGCAGAGGGAAAGGGCAGCACAGGGAGGAGCTCACATCCTCTGCCTGGTGCCCGCAGTGCTGGGGACACGCTGCCACATCAGCCAGGAGCTGCTTGTCCTATTTTCCTTAAAAACACGAAATCCAGAGGGAAAACGAGCTATCCCCAGTCCCACAGTGAGCTCCTGTGAGCTCCAGTGCCACACACACCTTCACCAGCCCAACAGGACCCAAAATGAATTCCTGAGACAGAACAGAGCTGATTGAACAACCAGCGCCATCACTGCCTGACACCTCAGCAAGGGTGTGAGTACAAACCCTGAAAAGAGATTCCTTCTCTTGTTTTTTTTTTGTTTTCCCTCCTTCTCTTGGCTTTTTTGTTTTCCCTCCAGCTCACAGGTAATAGCCAGGAATGGGCAAACCCTCTTTTAATGGACTCTTAATAATGCTGTAATTTCCCTTTGCACGGAAAGTTTTCCAAACAGTCAAAGATTCAAAACAAAGCAATGATTGTTCCTATTAGCATTAAATTCTACTCTGGGAGAGAGAATAAATCAAGCAAGGGGATTCAATTCAAAACAGAACTATAAAAAATCCAATAATGATTTTTTAATATTAATAAGAAAAATATATTGTTATGCACCCTTAGCATTTAAACTTCTAATCCAATCAGCGCAAAGTGCAGAGATAAATCACAGCCACGGAGGGGAAGGGAACAACCATCAAGCAGGCAGCAATAAAATGCTGTCTTACATCCCTGGGACAGGCAGAGGTTTGACAGTGTGGAAAAAAAAAGGCAAAATTTATAAGTCTGTCTCGCCACGAGCTGGTGAATCCCTCCCCTGCCTGCTGCACACACCTGGGGCAGGGAGGCCAGGCTGGGAGGAGATGATGGCTGCCCAAACCTGGCGGTGGGGCTGGGCACAGATGGGCATTGCCCATCTTTATCCTGCTGGAATGCCCTGCCAGCAGCCAGCAGAGCTGCAAGGAGCTGTGCCATGGGATGGGAGCACTCCCAGCAGAGCTCCAAGTGACTCTGTCATGGGATGGGAGAGCTCCCAGGGCCCTGCAAGCACTGCAGGAAGGAGCCCTGACAAAGGAGGGCACAGCTGGGTGCTAAGCAGGGTCCTAAGCATGGTCCTAGGCATGATGCTAAGCAGAGCCCTAAGTGGGGTGCTAAGCAACGTCTAAGCACAGTCCTAAGCATGGTTCTAAGCAAGGCCCTAAGCAGGGTCCTAGGCAGGGTGCTAAGCAGGATTCTTAAGCACAGTCCTTAGCAGGTTCCTAAGCAGGGTCTAAGCAGGGTCCTAAGCAGGGTGCTAAACAGGGCCCTAAGCAGGGTCCTAAGCAGGGTCCTAAGCAGGGCCCTAGGCAGGGCCCTAAGTAAGGCCCTAAGCAAGGCCCTATGCAGGGCCCTAAAGCAGGGTTCCTAAGCAGGGCCCTAGGCAGGGTCCTAGGCAGCATCTAAGCTGGGTCCTAGGCAGAGCCCTAAGCAGGGTGTTAAGCATGGTCCTAAGCATGGTCCTAGGCAGGGTCTCAAGCAGGTTCCTAAGCAGGGTCTAAGCAGAGCCCTAAGAAGGGTGCTAGGCAGAGCCCTAAGGCAGAGCCCTAAGCAGGATCCGAAGTAGGCTCACAGTCCCGCTGTCCCCGGCTCTCCCACCTCACTGATGTTTCCAGCCCTGCACTATCAAACACACCCAGCATCCTCAGGGGGCTCCGGTGATGCCCCAAACCTCACGGTGCCGTGGAGTGGTGCCCACTCTGCACAGGTGCCAGTGTGGAGCCAGGGGTGTCCTCATACCCCCAGTGCCCATCCCTGTGTGGGGATGCCCTTCCCACCTGCTGGCACTGCCCAAATCCGCGGCTGTGTGCACTCCCACATCCCTGCCAGGCCAGGAGATTCCCCGGGGCTCTGCCAGGGTCACAGTCTGGGAATGCCCCGTGCCAGGCTGTGCCATCCCCAGGGAGCCCATCAGGGATCATGGCAGCACCATCCACACCCCACACAGCCGGGCTCCAGCCCTGATTTATCAGCAGCGAGCGGGGGCGGGCAGTGAAATGCCAAGGAGCATTCAGAGAGCCTCAGCTCTGCCTGGATTCCCCCAGAGCTGCCCCTGGATCCCCAAAAGCCTCATCTGTCTTTGGATCCCCCCCAGAACTGCCCCTGGATCCCCCAAAGCTGCCCCTGGGTGCCCCAAAGCTGCCCCTGGGTCCCTCCAGAGCTGCCCCTGGGTCCCCCAAAGCTGCCCCTGCATCCCCCCCAAAGCTGCCCCTGGATTCCCTCAGAGCTGCCCCTGGATCCTCCCAAAGCCTCAGCTCTCCTTGGATCCCCCAAAGCTGCCCCTAGATCCCCAAAACTGCTCCTGGATCCCCAAAGCTGCCCCTGGGTCCCCAAAGCTGCCCCTGGATTACCCCAAAGCCTCTGCTGCCCCTTGATCCCCCAAAGCCTCAGCTCTCCCTGGATCCCCCCAGAGCTGCCCCTGCATCCCCCAAAGCCGTCCCTGGATCCCCCCAAACCCCAAATCTCGGTGTTCCAAGAGAGTCCCCTGCACTGTGTGTAGAGCGGCGATGCCGAGCCGGCAGCACCTGCAGCTGGCAGCCCCGGCCATGTGACAGCCGGGGACAAAAGCCATCCCAGGCACGCAGGGAGTTCCCGGGGACAAGTCTGGCACAGCGCTGACGCCACCAGGCAGGGCCAGAGGGCGTTTGGGGACAGGGGCTGGACACACCAGAGCCACATCCCCGCCGGGGGAAAGGATTCATCACAGCCAGGACAAGCCCAAACCTGACACATTTCGGGGCGTTTCTGCTCTGTTTTGCCTTTTATTTTGGGCAGAGGGTGGGGGAGCAGGTGCCAGGCTCATCTGCAGGCTGCCCAGCCTGGCACCCTGTCCTAGGGTGGGAAAGGTGCCCCAAATGCCCTCCTGGCACTGTGCAATGTGCTTTAAGGCCCCAAATGCCCTCCTGGCACTGTGCAATGTGCTTTAAGGTGCCCCAAATGCCCTCCTGGCACTGTGCAATGTGCTTTAAGGAAAAAGCCAGGCTGAGGTGGCCACACCAATGAATGGCACTGAGGGCATCAGGCTCATGGGCTGCCCCAGCCAGGGGGTGCCCTGCAGGCTCAGCCCTCCTGTGGGCACCCAGTGAGGATGAGGAGGGGGAGCCCACATCCTCTCACCCCCCATTGCCCCACCACTCCTGCCAGTCTGGAGGAGATGCCAGCACTGCCTGGGGCAGCACAGTCACCAGTGCATGTGGCAGGGCTGGAAAGTGCTTGGGGACCTGGAACGTGGGCAGTGCCACCACTGAGGGCAGGGCAAGGCTTTCCCTTTGAGCCCCCAGCAGGACCTGGCACCCTGGCACACAGCACCCATCCCCTGGGGGCCCCAGCAGCGCCAGGGCTGGGCACAGAGCTGGCACAGCCCCAGGAATGCCCGTCTCCTCCACACCCCAGGGCTGGCCTGGCTGCAGCCTCCTCCCAGTGCCACAGGATTTGAGCCAGACTCCCTGGGAGACACGGAGCAGGGCGAGGCCGTGGGCAGTGCCCGGGTGAGGGGCTGTGGGCACCAGGACGGGCATCCCAGGGGTCACTCACAGCCTGACCAGAGTGGGGCAGGCGAGCAAAGGGGGATTTTTGGGCAGAGGTGGGGTGAACTTTTGAACCCACAGGCAGGAGATCAGTGCATTACCTTAACGCGAGTTAAAAATAACCGTCTCGTCTCTCGAAATGAGCCTGTCTGCAATTACAGCCTGGCATGTCTGCTCTGGAGCGTCCCCGCGCTGGCACCGTGCCAGCCGCCTGCCAACAGCCCTCCCCTGCCTTGCCTCTCCTCCCTCACACTGCCTCTCTCATTTTTGGGGGTGTTTGGGGTGGTTTTGAGTCCATGGGGCGCTTTTCCCCCCATCCCAAGTAAATTAAAGGTGGTTGGGTCACCCCCATTGCACCCACACCCAGCCTTCAAATGCCGCAGTGCCTGCACCCCAAAGACGCCCTGTGTCTCCAAGACATGCTGTCCCCAAGGTCCCCAAGGACAGGGGACACTGCCACCAGCCCACGGTGCCAGGAGGGAGGTGCAGCGGTCACCAGGGGTTGGAGGATCCCTCCCGTGCTGCCCTGGCACACCTGAGACAGCCTGCGGCAGGGCGTGGGCTGAGTGAGTGTGGGGAGACTGGCACAGCCTGGGCACAGAAACAGGGACATGCAAGGGGACACAGTGAACATGAGAGGGAACACGCGAGGGAAGAGGGAATACACGAGGGGACAGAGGGAACACACACAGGAACACATGAGGGAACATGTGAGAGAACACGTGAGGGAACACACAAGGGAAGATAGGGAACACACAAGGGAACGCAAGAGGGAACACAAGAGGAACACCAGGGAATACATGAGGGGCACATGAGGAACACATGAGGGACACACGAGGAATACACATGAAAACACACATGGAAATACAGGGAACACACATAGCAACACACAAGGGAAGAGGGAACACACAGAGGAACATGTGAGGGAACACACGAGGAAAACACGAGGGAACATGAGGGAACACAGGGAACACACACAGGAACACACAAGGGAACACGAGAGAACACACGAGAGCACACACGAGAGCACACACATGGAAACACACATGGAAACACACATGGAAACACACATGGAAACAAGGGAAGAGGGAACACACAGAGGAACACGCGAGGGAACACACAAGGAGAGACAGGGAACACATGGGAACACAAGAGGAACACATGAGGGAAGACAGGCAACACAGGAGGGAACACAGGAAGAACACAGGAGGAACACACATAAGAATACACATAAGAACACGCAAGGGAACACAAGAGGAACACATGAGGGAACACACACAAGAGAACACATAAGGGAACACAGGGAACACACATAAGAACACATGAGGGGACATACGAGGGGACACACGAGGGGACACGTGCCCAGGGAGGCTGCAGGTGCCCAGGGAGGCTGCAGGTGCCAGGCAGCATGGCTGCCATGCCCCCCTGGGATCTGCCCAGCCCCACAGGAGGGGTCTGGCAGCACCCAGGGATGCAGGTAGAGCCATGCCAGTGCCACATCCTGGGAAACCCCCTCAGCCCTACAGGCCCCAGGGGCTGCATCACTGCTGCAGCCATGGCTCAGCGTGCACAAAGGGGAAAAGCCCAAGGGACACCCCACCCCAGCCCTGCTGGGCATGGAGGGATGCACAGAGAGGCACGGGGGTCCTGGGGAGGGGACGAATGACAAAGGGGACACCAGTACACCAGTACCACCCCCATTCTGCTGCTGACACCCACCCACAGGCCAGCACCAGCCCCAGGGGTGGACATCTCCTGGTGGAAGTCATCCCTGCTCATGTAAGGGGTTGGAACAAGATGATCCTCAAGCCCAGACCAGTCTGATGGTGATTCTGTGACACCCCCCAGCAGACAGAGCCTGGGATGCCCTGGGATGCTGGAGCATCCCCGCCTGCCTTGGGGGTCCCCGGGCTCCCCGCCCAGCGCCGGGTGCCTCCTCCTCCTCCTCCTCCTGCTCCCTGCAGCGGGTGAAAGCGAGCTTTGTGCTGGGGCTTTCAGTTCCCCTGGCTGGCACCCGGCCAAGGCACCACATAATAATGAACAGATGCTGTCCAAAATGAGCCTCAGCGGCAGACAGGCGAGCCTCCGCGTGTCCTTCCGTAACCCAAAGTGCCTTTCACCTCGGCACTAATCAGGCACCTTCCCTGGGAGCCTGCAGTGCCAGGATAATTAAAAGTAACCTGAGCAGGGAGCAGGGAGCCCACCGAGGTGGGTGCAGGGGCAGGGGGCAGCTGTGTCACCACAGGGAGGGGACACAGTGAGGGGAGACCCCGAGCCAGCTCCAGAGCATCCCCATGGACAAGGACACGGCGGCTGTGAGGCCTGGGATGAACCCCAGGGATGGGGATCCATCCATGCCCAGACCCTGTTGATGCACGGGGAGGGGACATTCATCCCTTTCCTATAAATTCCCTGCAAGGACCAGAGGTGACAGGGGTCCAACCCCACTCCTTCAGCCCCAAGGACCTCCTCCTACTGCCAGCAGCATTCCAATGAGGGTCCCACTAGGATGGGAAGCCTGGCCAAGGAACCCCCAAAACACACCTGGCCCAACCCACAGCCTCCCAAAAAAATATTTACAATATTTACAAGGTGACAGGTGCCCAACCCCACTCCTTAAGACGTCCCACTGCCAGCAGCATTCCAATGAGGGTCCCACTAGGATGGGAAGCCTGGCCAAGGAGCCCCCAAAGCACACCTGGCCCAACCCACAGCCTCCCTAAAAAATATTTACAAGGCTTTTTAATTATAAAATCCATTTTCTAGCCCAGAATGCTGATCCTCCTCCAACCCCAGCAGCAGGAAACAGAGGGAGGGATGCACACAGGGATCCAGGATGGTGAGAATGCCAGGCTGCAAGCGCTCTTCTAGTCCACAGGATCTTAACTGTAGTTTATATTCCAGTGGTTATTAAAAATAAAGGGGGAAGTGCAGGGAGGGGGGAAGCTAAGAGCAGAGCAAGCTGTTCATTTGGAGCCTTTCCCTGGGGTTTAATAAAGCCCCACTCGCTTCTGTAGTATCATTTTTATGCCATCATAAAGCCGGACCATTTAGCAGGTTTGTGTTACTTCAGCAGTTAGCGCTGCATGAGAAGCGATTCCATAAGAAGGGAGAGAGGGAAAAGGAAGAAAAAAAAATAAAATTAGAAGATGAAAACCTCCAAAAGGAGAGAGCAAAATGAGGTGGGAAGGAGGAAAGGGATTCCTCACAGCCACACCAGCACTGCAGCACATCAGGGGGATGTGAGTGGGCTCCACCATCCCTGAGGGGAGACCCCACTCCAGTGGTACTGAAGGGTCAGAGACCCCAGCCCAGCATGCAGAGGGACCCTGCCTGTGATGGGAAAAGGTGGGGAGGGGTCTCCTCACACCAAGGTATTGCACCTGTGGGGACAGCAGAGCCAGGGTGGGTTATCCTGGGGAGCTGAGGGGTTCCCCAAGGTGGAAGAAACAGCAGCTCCCCCAACCCTGAATGGTCCTGGGGCTCTCCCAGCCCCTCTGCTCGCAGCCCAACTGGCTCATCCAGGAGCACTGTGGGGCTGGGGCAGAGGGGCTCCCCGAGGGGAAGGAACCAGCAGCTCCTGACAGGGCTCTCCCAGCCCAGGGCAGCCCAAGGGGAGCATCAGGCTCTCTGTGCTGCTGGAAAAATCTCCTTATAAGGCCAGGATGGGATCCATGGCCGAGCTGAGCCCAGCCAAAGTGCCCAAGGGGAGCCCTGAGCTGCCAGCCCACACTCAGCCCCGGGCTGTGCCCACCCCGAGCCTGGCACTGCCCGCACCGCTAACCCAGCACAAACGGGAGCCAGCCTGGGTGCACGCCCAGAGCCAGGTCACCCCAGAACCAGGGCACCCCACCCTCCCCGTGGCTGCCCCCTCAGTGCTGTGCCACCCCCAGGGGCAGCACCCACGCCCCGGTGAGGGCAGAGCCATCCCCATCGCTCCCAGGCGCTGGCTTGGAGCCTCTCCAGCCACACTGGGCAGGGCTCCAGAGGCACTGTCCCCATCCAAGAGGGGAAGGGCACCACTGAGAGAGCCACAGAGCCAGGAGCTGCTGCCTGGAAGGATCCTCGGGGTGCCCAGCTGGACCTTCCCCTTGCCCATAGCTCAGGGGGTCAGTGCAGCAGGGAGGGGCACAGCCTGGCACCCCAAATCCCCGAGCAGCAATGACACCTCTGACCACACTAAAACTCACACACCATTCCCACACCTTCTTCTGCCTAATAAATTCCTGTCCTGCCCTGCAGGAGGACAGTGGCACTTGGCAGGGGAGTGTCTTTGTATGGCAGTCATGACCCCCATGCCAGGCATGGCTGCCACACCACCGACCCTGCAAAATATAAACGAGGGGACACAGCCTGACACCCCAAACCCCCAAACCCATGAGCAGCAATGAGAACCCTGACCACACTAAAACCCACACACCATTCCCACACCTTTTTCTGCCTAATTAATTCCAGTCCAGGAGCACGGTGGCACTTGGCAGGGGGGTGTCTCTGCATGGCAGCCCCGGCCCGACGTCACCGACCCCGCAATATAAATGAGGAGGAGGAGGAGGAGGGAAGGAAGGCTGGGAAATTAAGGTTTTCAGCACTGTCAGAGCCGCATCAAACAGGCATCCACCAGCTGATGGCTTGATTGTTATATTTTGGATGTCAAAGCGGAGCAAGCAGAACCCTTTAAAATGCATCAGCGCCGCTGCCTTTCTGACGGAGGGTGTTGGTTTCCCATTAACAAGAGGAAAGCGTGAGCTGGAGCAGAAAACTTCAAGCGCTTTGGAATTGATAAAATAACAACTCCCTAATTAAGCAGAACTGTCAGTCAGCGGGCACCCGCTGCCCTGCATTGGGAAGCAGCAGCAGCAGCAGCTCCTGGTGCACAAGCCCAACAAGCCAGCTCAGCCCTGGGGGATGCAATTCCCAAGAATCAGCAGCCAGAGCATCCCCACTGTGCTCTCCAGCAAACCCAGACGGGTCCTGGTGCTGGTCATGGATGAGGTGTTTGGGTTCTGTCCCTCAGTTTGCCTCACCAGGAGTGATGGGGCTGCCCCTGGATCTCTGGAAGTGCCCAAGGCCAGATGGAATGGGGCTTGGAGCACCCTGGGATAGTGGAAGTTGGCATGGCAGGGGGTGGAAGGAGATGAGATTTAGGGTCCCTTCCAACCCAAACCATTCCAAGATTCTGTGATTTTATGAAACCATGTAATGCAATGCACAGCCTGGCGGGGAAGGAGAGGCCTGACCCCAAAAATGCAACTCCTGCCAACAGCCTTCCCTTTCTAGAGACAACACCAGCCTGGGACACACATTCCTGATGGACACAGTATCCCCACTGCCAGCTGCATGCAGGGAGGGGTCTCCCTGTGAAGGTCTCCCCAGAGAGGGTTTGGAGAAGTCAAGAGTGGGATTTGAAGTGCTCAAGGTCGGGTTGAACACAACTCTGGGCAGCCTGGTCTAGTGGAAGGTGTCCCTGCTGGGGTGAGATGCTCTTTAAGGTCCCTTCTGACCCAAAGTACTCCATGATCCTGCAGAGCCCTGCCAGAGCAGCAGCACAGCCGATGCCCATGGGCATGTTGGGCTCCCAGACCCCACCATCCTGCTCTGCCCAGCACCAACAGGCTCTGAAGGAAGCAGCCAAAGAAGCAGTGCAACCTCTCTCCGACTCTGGCAATGAAAAGCTGAACCTCTGCCATGCCTGGGGCCACAGGGAAAACTGCCCAGTGCCCTGGGGAGGGGACACAGAGGAGGGGGACAGGGCAGGGGACAGCCAGGAGGGACCACAGGCTGGGGGGAAGGTGTTTAACCCCTGACATGCTGGTGTCTGACGAAACCACCACGCAAAGGGGGTCTCTGGTTCTCACTCAGGCTGCTGCCAGCCCCCGCAGTGCCAGCCCCACTTGCAGCACCAGGAGAGGCTCCTGGGCACCCCAGGGCACTTCAGGGGACACTCCTCAGCCCAGCTGGGAGGTTCAAATCAAAGCAGGAGGCAAGGCAGGCTCCAGGAGGGAAGCAGCCAGGCAGCAGAGGCACCTGCTCACAGCCCAGGCAGAGCCACAGCAGAAGAGCTCCAAGCCCGAGATGGGCCAGGAAAGGAGAGAGAACCCCATGATGGGGTGCCCAGGTGAGCAGGCAGCCCCTGAAAATGATCCTGGACTCTGAGCCTGTCCTCCACTCTTCACAACATGAAACCCCCAGTGACACGTGTGACAGCCTGGGAATCCCTTCACTCCTCATCTCAGCCCCCTGACACATCTCCAGACCCCACCAGTGCATGTCCCCATGGTGTGCAAGCCCTGGCAGATCCTTTTTCCCCAGGTCTCACCCCAAGTGGGGGTTGGAGAGGCCCCACACAGGCATCATCACCTCCTGCCACCTCCACAGCCCTGACGCCCTTCCTGCACCGGGGGGACACCAGCTGCCCCCAGCCCACCACCAGGAGTGGGTGCCAGCCTCCACATAACAGCAGCCACATGATCCAGCCTTCCTGCCCCAAAAGAGCCCGGTCTGCACCCAGTGGGCTGGATCTGGGTGTCCCCAGCAGAGCCAGGACACGCGTGCCAGGGCCACAGGCTGGTGTGGCAGCCCCGGAGCCCGGTAACACACTAATCACCCTGGAGGTGACAGGGCTTAGGGGAGGACTTAGAGGAACCGGCTCCTTTTTACTGACACCATCTGGACACAGCCGATCTCTTTCTCCTTTCAGTGCAGAGCCCAGCAGAGGGACAGGGGTGACCCCAGACCCAGCTCCGGATCCCCACTCACAGCGACGGAGCGGGGAACGCTGCCTGCGCCAGGGAATCCTAACGAGCCCACAGTGTCAGGCGAGCGCAGAGCCGGGGAATGCCAGCCTGGAATGCCAGCCTGGAATGCCGCGGGGACCCTGCGCTGCCAGCCTTGCCCCCGGGGAGGGGGACGCGGCCGCGGGGAAGGCGGGGGCTGAGCCAGCGGGGACGCCCCGGGTGACAGCCAGGCTGGGGACAGCTGTTTGTTTGGGGACAGCTGTTTGGGGACAGCCCGCCCTCCGGCTGCCCTGCCGGCCACGCCACCGGCACGCCGGGACCCGGAGAGCTGCGGCCGCGGGGTTATCACCCACTGTACCCTGGTTATCACTCACTGTACCACGGTTATCACCCGCCGTACCCCCGTATTTGGGTTATCATCCACTGTACCCCGGTTATCACCCAGTGTACCCCCGTACTTGTGGCTATCACTCACTGTACCCCGTATTTGGGGTTAACATCCACTGTACTCCCCTACTTGGGGTTATCACCTGCTGTACCCCGGTTATCACCCACTGTACCCCGTACTTGGGGTTATCACCCTGTGTACCCACGTAATTGGGGTTACCACCCACCGTACCCCTGTTCTTGCGGCTATCGCCCACTGAACCCCCGTACCTGGGGCTGGCACCCACTGTACCCTCGTAATTCGAGTTATCACCCTCTGTACCACCCCATATTTGGGGCTATCACTCAGTGTACCCCCGTCCTTGGGGCTATCACCCCCTGTACCCCCCTACTTGGGACTGGCACTCGCTGTACCCAGTGCTGGCTCACCCGCGACCCCGCTGCCTATCGCTGTCCCCCTCCCCAACCTGCCGGGGGACAGCGGCACCGCTCCGACCCCCAGCCCGGCTGAGACCCGCGGGTGACACAGGGACAAGCTCACGCCGGCTCCAAAACACGACATCACGAAACGCCAGCTCTCCCCAAACTTAACCGAGCCCTTATCTCGCCAACTGCGAGGACGGCGGGGATCCCCCCAAACCTCCCCGCCAGACCAAGCTCCGGCTGCCCCGGGAGAACCCTCCAAGCTCCGGGACAC
Organism: Zonotrichia leucophrys gambelii; assembly: GCF_028769735.1. Lineage (NCBI taxonomy): Eukaryota > Metazoa > Chordata > Aves > Passeriformes > Passerellidae > Zonotrichia > Zonotrichia leucophrys. The sequence continues at coordinate 5,291,793 of NC_088192.1, read as the reverse complement.
AGCTCCGGGAGAGAGGGCAAAGTTGCGCAGGGGATGGGGTCAGGGGGTCAGGTACCTTCCAGCCGGCCGAGCTGTTGCTGTCTCCTTTATCCTTAAAGTAGGGGACGTATCGCACCATCCAGTCGTAGATCTGCGAGAGGGTGAGGCGCTTCTCCGGCGAGCTCTCGATGGCTTTGGTGATGAGGTCGGCGTAGGAGAGGTTGCCCCAGGCGTTGCGCCGGGAGGTCTTGGCCTTGCGGAGCTGCCCCACATCCGCGCCGTGGGGCGGCGGGGGAGCGGCGGCCGCTCTGCGCTCCACCGGCGCCGCCGCGTTCTCCGCTCCGTCCCCGCCGGCCGCCAGCGCCGGGGTTCCCCCCGCGCCCCCATCTTCCTCCTCCAAGTCGGGGTGGGGGAGAGGCCAAGTGCAGGAGCGGGGACGGCTCTGCGGCTCGAAATCCGGGTCGATCTCCACCTGATGCGCCTGGAGCTTTTCTTCCATGGTCGCCTCCCCGCTGCCACCCCACAGCTCCCCCCGGAGTTACGGGCGGTTTCCACCCAAAAAAAAAAAAAAAAAACACCAAAACACACAACAAAAAACCCAAAATCTCGAGAGGGAGAGGAGTGCGAAGGCGGGCTCCCTGCCCGGCTGGAGGGGAGAAGGGAAGGAGGAGGCGCTGGGTGCGCGGGTCCTGGCGGGGGGAGCCCCAAGTCCGGGGGAGCCCCGGCTCCGGCGGCTTTAGGAGGCGGCTGTGCCCGGCGCCGCGCCGGGAGCGCCGAGCCGGGGCACACGCTGCATGCTCCTCGGCCGCCTCTCCAGTCCGGCCCGAAGCTGGGGGGTGTTTTTTGGTTCGGATTTGGTTATGGTTTGGTTTTTAGAAGCCGCGGAGCTCCGGAGTGGTTCCCGGCTCAGTAGCCAGCGGGGCGGCTGCGGGCGGGCAGGGCGCGGGGGCGGCCGCATCCATCGGGCTGGCGGCGCGGTCAGGCAGCAACAGATGAACCGGAGCGAGCGGCGGCGGGCGGCATCCTCGGCCGGGGACCGGCGGGCTCCGGGGCCGGGCGGCGGGGCAGCTAAGCGGGGAGAAGCGGGACGAAGATAGAGGGGAGCCCTCGTTGCGGCGGGCGCAGTCTCCCGCGGGCGGCCAGACGCTAGGTCCGGCGGCGCGGCGGAGCCATGCTGGCGGGCGGCACGCACCTGACAGCGCCGGCGAGGGCGGCGGCGGGCGGCTCCCGCCCCTACGCCCCCCCGCTCCGCTTCAGCGGCCGCGCACCTGCCCGCCGCCGCCGCCGCCGCCGCGCTGCCGCCACGGCGCGGGCGGGCCACATGCTGGGGCGGCCGCGGCTCGCTCGCTCGTTCTCTCCTCGGCTCGCTCGCTTGCTCCCTCCTTCCCTCCCTCCGCCGTGCCCGTTCCCGAATGCGGGCGCCGCCGTGACACAGGGGGAGGGCCCGGAGGGGCGGGGGAAGGGCGGGGGAGGGGAGTGCCCCCGCGGCTGGCGGGGCAGCGGCGGGGCGGGACGGAGCGGAGCGGAGAGCCCCGGCACCGCGCTGCCCCCGCCCGGCCCGGGCCGCGGCCCCCGCCCGGCCCCGCCGCGGCCCCACGTGCGCCCCGGGCGCCCCCCATTGTTGCCCCGGGCCGCCGCCGCCGCCTCATTGGCTGGAGGTGCTCGGCGGCCACGCCCCCCCGCCCGCTGATTGGATGGGCGCCGGCGGGACGCTCCGCGCGCGGGGGGGATGAATGGGGGGAGAGGCCCCGCCCCGCTGGTGACGTCACGGGTGCCGGCTGCATCCGAGCGTCACCCCGGGCAACGCGGCCTCGCGGCGGGACACGCCCCTTTACTACGGGACACGCCCCCGCCGCCTCGGCCACGCCCCCGCAGCGCTGTCGGGGAGACCCCGAGTGGGCCCCGCCCACGGCCGTGAAGCCACGCCCCTCCAGGGGACACGCCCCCGCCTACACTGGGGGCGATCCCGATCCCGATCCTGATCCCAGTCCCGATCCCGATTCCAATCCCGATCCCGGGAGCCATCCCGACCCGGATCCCGATCCCAATCCCGATCCGAATCTCGACCCCGATCCCGACCTCAATCCCAATCCCGACCCCGATCCCGACCCCAATACCGATTCCAGTCCCGATCCCAATCCCGATCCCAGTCCCGATCCTAGTCCCGATCCCAATCCCGATCCCAGTCCCGATCCCAATCCCAATCCCGACCCCGATCCCAATCCCGATCCCAATCCTGACCACGATTCCGATCCCGGTCTCCTCGGGCCTCTCCTGCCCGCGGCCCATCAGCCGGGTGCCTTCCCGGTGCTGTCCCCCCCGGCATACAGCGACCGAGGGACCGGACCCCCCTGGCCTGGACCGACAGCACAGCGCTGTTTCCTCCATCCGCACACAGCCCGGCAACCCCGAGGGTGCAGACCCTTCGTCGTGCACCCACTGGGGACACCCGCCTGACCCCCGCCCCCTGCATCTACCCCAGCATCCCCCTCCTCGCCATCCCCTGGGGACACACTGCACGCACTAGGGACAGAACTGTCTGCGCTGTGTCCCCGCCTTTGTCCCTTCCCCAGCACCTCCGGTACCCTCCACGCTGCTCGCTCTGCCCTGTCCCTGCCCAGCAGCCATTCCGGGGAACACTGTCACTGCGTTCCCCGCATCCTCCTGCTCTTTGTCACCCCCTGTGCCACCAGTTGTTCCTGTGACAGCTCTTTCACGACACAGTCACAGCGCAATCCTGTTCCTGCAGCCCCATTCCTGGCCCAAAGGGACGGCCTGAGGTTACCCAAGCAGCTCAAGGAGCTGATGCTTCCAGCCTGGAAGTGCTCGGCCTGACAGCTCTAATAATATAATAAAGTAGAATATAATCTAATAGATAGAATATAATGTAATAAATATAATACAATATACAGGCGGGACTTGACAAGTGCTCTGTTTCACAACCCACAGTGACAGTGACAGCTCCAGCTGGCCCTGGGGGCACATCCAGCAGCGGGGGCTTGGGGAGGGGGCTGTGTCCCCTGACCCCTGCCCGGCACCTGGGGACCTGTGACCAAGCCCCACCGCTCCTGGTGTCCCTGCCCCGGGGAAGCTCAGCCAGGCTGGCACCAGAGCAGCCCTCAGGACAGACCTGACCCCAAAATCCCCTGATCCCGAGTGCTGCCCTGCGCCTCCCTCCTCCCCAGAGCGTTTCTCCAGGGATCCATCCCAAATTCCCTGGCTGTGCTTCGCACACCCATGACCTCCTTCCTGTGCCCCAGGGCGCCGTTCCCTCCTCTCTCTCCGCAGCCTTTTGCCCACTTGGAGCCGGGGATGTTTTTTCCCTCAGTCTTGCCTTTCTTAGTCAAAACCCTCCCACATTTCTCACTCTCTCCCAGCCTTGTTTTCCCAGCCCAGCAGAGCCAAGCAGAGGGTCCCAGGCTGCAGAGCCCTTCCCGTGGCTGTCTCTCCCTCCCGGTGCTGCTCCATTCCTCCCACTGCACTTTTCCTGCAGCAGGTGCCTCTCCCTGCCCTCACCCTCAGCCTCCTCAGCCTTGGGGAGGTCCCTGCCCACGCTGCCAGCTCACCCTGGAGCTTTAGCAGCTCCCAAAGCTGCTCTGGCTCACCTGCTGCCTCAGTTTCCCCACCTGTGCAGCCCCTCCAGGCAGGGATGGAGAGAGGGCAAGGAGAAAAATAATTAAAATTAGAAGATGAAAACCTCCAAAAGGAGAGAGCAAAATGAGGTGGGAAGGAGGAAAGGGGATTCCTCACAGCCACACACCAGCACTGCAGCACATCAGGGGGATGTGAGTGGGCTCCACCAGCCCCATGGGGAGACACCACTCCAGCCCCTGGTGCTGAAGGGTCAGAGACCCCAGCCCAGCATCCAGAGGGACCCTGACTGTGATGGGAAAGGGTGGTGGGATCCCCTCACGCCAGGGGATGCCTGGGGTGTTGAACCTGTGGGGACAGGAGAGCCAGGGTGGCTCATCCAGGAGCGATGTGGGGCTGGAGCAGAGGGGTTCCCCAAGGTGAAAGAAGGTGACAGGTTGGACAGCTTTGTGGCTCCTCTGAACCAAAGCTGCTCCCATCCCATCCCATCCCATCCCGTCCCGTCCCGTCCCGTCCCGTCCCGTCCCGTCCCGTCCCATCCCATCCCATCCCGTCCCGTCCCGTCCCGTCCCGTCCCGTCCCATCCCATCCCATCCCACCCCTGGCTTGCCCAAGGCTCATCCCTGACCTGCTCGCCCATCCCCGTGGATGCAGAGCAGCACATTCCTGGGTGCGGGTGTTCCCATTCCTGCGTGCAGGGCACACCCAGCTCTGGGATGCCCACGGGGGGGTGGTGAATCCTCTGCCCCCGGCAGAAACTCGGGGCTGGCTCAGCTTCCCCCTTCCCAAACACCTGGATAATTATCCCTCACCCTCCTGGCAGCAGCAGGAGCACCTCCATCAGCCATCCCTCCTTGGAGCTGCAGCCCCAATGCTCAGCCACCCCTCATGGGCACACACAGGCCAGGAGGCAGAGCTGGGGGGCACCAGGCTGTCACCTGTGTCCCACACACCCCAGGGCCCCCTGGTCCTGGGTGCCAGGTCCCCCTGGGGAAGCTGGGGCTCTGTGGGGTGACACCTGGAATTTCAGGGATCTGATCCCAACACAGTGCAGGAGGTGATGGGCAGTTGATGCTGCAGGGTCTGGGTGCACAAATCTCCAACCTTCTTGGGAATGGTCACAGTCCCACAACTCTCCAACGTCCTTGGGAATGGTCACAGTCCCACAACTCTCCAACATCCTTGGGAATGGTCACAGTCCCACAAATCTCCAACATCCTTGGGAATGGTCACAGACTGAGCTCCCCTGCCCCAGCACCTCTGAGCAGAGCCAAGGCTTGGTGTCCTCACCTGGTGCTGGTGTCACCTCGCATCCCACCCCACCAGGCCAACAGGATCTCCATCTCGTTCCCACAACATCCCATGCATCTCTCTCTCCTTGCCAGCCCCAAACTGGCACCTGGGGGTTGTCCTGAAGCCCCCATCCCCTTCACCACCCAAGCAGCTGCCAAGAAGCAGCAGAGCAGTTTTTGGGTGCCTGTTGGGAGGGGACGAAGCACCAAGCAGTGTGTGAGGTGCCTGCTCTGCTTTAGGAGGTAGAGCCACATGTGCAGCACGTCCTCTGAAATGGAAATTCTCTCAAATGCTGATTTTGTCACTATAAAACACGAAATAAAATCATGTGGACATGCAGCTCTCCAAGGTAAAAAAGAGAACTTTTAATTTCTGACTCCAACATTTATAGATTTCCAAAAGTGACTGTGGATTGGAGGGTGACAGTGCCACCCCTCCAATGACACTGGACAAACCAACAGCCCATCAAATTTTTCCTCTTCCATAAAAGAATGCAAAACAATGAGTTATTTACATAAAGTGTGTGAGAAAGTTCATTACAAAAATGTGAGCAACAGAAGGTTTAGAAAAACTTAAAAAAAACAGGGTGACACTAATTTGGGCCATGGAAATGCCACGTGTGACCCTCCCTCCCCAGGATGTGGTGGCGTGAGGAGATCTCAGGCAGTGCCTATTAAAAAGCACTTTCATGGAACATAAAGTGGAAGTTAAGTGAAGGAAATGATAAAGTCAAAATGAAATATTTTTACTTTCCTGAAATGAACTTAGTGTTTTGACATGAGCGGAATAAACATTTTGACACTGCTGAAACAAGAAAGTCAAAGTGATTCTGTGAGGATTCTTCCTGGGAAAATGGCAGCGAGATCGACAAGTTCCCAGGAAAAGATCTGATTCCAACAAACCTCTGATTTCTGATGGAAAACCACCCCAGGGAGTCCTTCATCCCTGTGTAGAGAACAGAATTCCAGGTGAGACCTGCACCTGCCTCAGTCCCCAGAACAGTAGCAGGGAAGGCAATCTGCCTTTATTTTTATTATTATGAAATTATTATTTTATTTTTATATTATTATATTATTAAAGGGAGGGATGGATGCACCTTTGGGCTGGATTCTCCACCATCACATGAGGACTGATGCTGAACCTTCAATCCATGCACAAGGCACAGGTGTCCAACAGCAGCAGGGTTTGTCCCCTCTTGGTGTCCCCCTCTTCAAGGTCACATCATATCAAACCAAGGGCATCTCAGTGGGATTAAACTTTCATACTCTTATTTGGGGAAATTTCAAGAGGTTTTTTGTTTTTTTTTTTTTCAGTTGAAAACCCAAATAGTTGCATTTCGAAGGGCTGGGGTTTTGCTGAAAACAGACAGATACTTTAAGAATAGTCACATGTAGCTGATGGCCTCATTTTTCATGTGATATCATTTGGGTGGGGAATTGCTGATCATTCTTTGATAGAAAATTTCTGATAAACCTCTGGTGCTCACTCCAGGTATTGTATTTTGCTCCAGAACAGCATTTAGGGGGAAATCTGTTCTTTAATAATAGCAATGCCTAATAATAGTTTTGAATGCTAATTCTTGGCAGCAGTTCCATGTGATTAAACACACCTTTGCTGCACAGAAAATGATGCATGTCGTGCAACAAGTTCACTCACCCTCTAATGACCCCTCTGGCACAGCCACCCTGGCCAGGCACGAGGGCAGGGAAATCTGCACCCCAGCTCACCATTCCCTGTCTGCTCTCCAACAGGCTGCAGCAGCTCCTCTGGGCTCAGTGCTCCAGATTGCAAGGCAGGATATGGTCTATTATCATCTGCATGGCAGCTGTCTTTGTCAAGTGGGCAGTTTGCCTTTTCTCTCTCTTTGAGTGACCTCCCTCCAGGCAGACCCCTGCTGATAAGAGCTATTGAATGTCCCTGCATGGCTGATAAGAACTACAGCATCCCATTGGGAGATGGGAGCCCAGAGGGAGGAGCCAAGCATTCCTACCCGGATAGAATCTGGAGATTCTGGAACACCAGCACGGCTTCTGCACTGGATTGCCCAGAGGAACAGCAGCTGCCTCTGCCCCTGGATCTTCAGAGGCAGAGACTGCACCTTTCTCCAGGATCCCTGCTCCAGCAGAACCAGCCCTGACACTGCAGGAGGGCTGAGCCACAATTCCAATGGGACTGCTGCCAACAGCCTGACCCACAGGGTGTCAGGTTGGGTTCTGACTCTGACAGTGTTGGTTTAGTTCACTGCATTGTTTATTTTTTCCTTTTAAGTTTTTTTTTCCTTTTCCCTATTAAAGAATTGTTATTTCCTGCTCCCACATTTTTGCCTGAGAGCCCCTTAATTTAAAATTTATAGCAATTCAGGAAGGGGGTTTACATTCTCCATTTCAGGGGAGGCTCCTGCCTTCCTTAGCAGACTCCTGGCTTTCCAAACCAAGACACTCAGCATCAGTCTGGCAGTTCACAGGCATTTGTCACAGTCCTGTACCCCCAGGCAGAGCCCCCCAGTAGCCAAGGGAGGACCCCTGGGCAGGAGACCTCAGGGGATTTGGTTGATTCCTCTCTGGTGTCCCACAGGTGAGGGCATGAGGCTCAGGTCACCAGCAGGGCCATGCCAACCCCTTTGGGAAGCATTTATCAGCAGCTGAGCTCCTTCAGGACCCCCCTCCACTTCCTTGGTCTTTATGGAAGAGATGTCCCAGGTTCCTGGTGCTGCTGACGTGGAGGCAAAGCCACCAGCATCATCCACCTCCTCTAGTTCCTGTCACTGACCAAGGAGAGGTGACTGGTGAGACAGCAGGAGTACCTGGGGGAGGTGGTGCTGGGGAGGTTGGTGACACAGGGCCCTCAGCCCCAGCACCCCTCCAGGCACTGCAGCAGGGTCCCCAGCATCCCTTCAGTGTGGCATTCAGGTCAGCCCTGGATTTGGGGGATGGATCCCCCCAGGGTCCCCAGCATCCCTGCAGGTCAGCCATGAGTTTGGGGGATGGATTCCCCCAGGGTCTCCAGGATCCCTGCAGGTCAGCCCTGAATTTGGGGGATGGATCCCTCAGGCACAGCTGCTGCAGTAGCTGCAGCCTCCCTTTGCATGTAGAGGCAGAGCCTCCTCTCCAGCCTGCATGCTAATGAAGCATCCTGGAATCCCTGCGTGGTCGCTTCCTAGTTAGGCTCATCTGCCTGAGTGAGCTGAAAACTGTTAAACACATTGAGTGTGTCAGACCAGATATTATCAGAAATAAGACTACCTTTCTCTGGCACCCACAGCTCCCAGACACACAGCAAAGAGATATTTAAATCTTTTCCAGCTGTCTCCTGTGCTTCCAGTGAGGCACTGCTCTGACAGGTCTCTTAACCCCTTCCCTTCCCTTCCCTTCCCTTCCCTTCCCTTCCCTTCCCTTCCCTTCCCTTCCCTTCCCTTCCCTTCCCTTCCCTTCCCTTCCCTTCCTTCCCTTCCCTTCCCTTCCCTTCCCTTCCCTTCCCTTCCCTTCCCTTCCCTTCCCTTCCCTTCCCTTCCCTTCCCTTCCCGACTCTATTTTGATTTTCTCTCTGCTCTCCTGGGCCCCAGAAGTCCCCACTGCCCTGGCCCCATTCCCTGCCATCCCCACCAGCACCAGAGGTTCTTCCAGCACCTTCCACCTCCACACCCATCCCAGCGGGGCACAGCACTGGCAGTCCCAGGTGCCCTCATCCAGCCCTGTCCCCTCCAATTTGGGATCCCCCCCTGCTTACTCTGCCCTTCCCAATTCAATTACACCCCTGTGAAAAATGCCAATCACTTGTTTTTTTAAAATGTGAAAGGTTTAATAGAAATAAAATGGTTATAAAAATAGTAACGTAATTAGAGTAATAATAATTTGGACAATTTGGATTAGGACAATGTGAGACAACAGAAACAAAAAGTCATGGATGTCCGGGTACCTTTTCTGGGCAGCATAAACCCGAGAAAGGACACCTGTTAACGGAGGATTAACCCTTAAAAGCAATAACCTGTTGCGTATTCATACACCTCATACATGATGCATAAATTCCATTCAAATACAGGATTCTGTCGGGTCAGTGTCAGCTTCTTCCTCTGAATCCTAAGGTGTCTTCAGGGCTGAGCAAGGCAGGAAGAAGTTCATTTCTTCTGAAAATGGAGCAATAAATTCTTTTTCTCTGAAAGATTCAAGTGTCCTGTGGCTGCTGTCTCACTGTGAGTCCTTTCCTTAAAAGAAGTACCTTACATAGCATAGTTTCTATTTTAACATTATAATGTAATGTAATGTAATGTCAGATCATATAATATAATATAGTATATTATAGTATATTATAGTATAATATAGTATAATATAATATAATATAATATAATTTAATATAATATAATATAATATAATATAATATAATATAATATAATATAATATAATATAATATAATATAATATATATAATATAATATATATAATATAAGTATATGATTAATATAATTATTATTTTAAATATAAAACTATATTTAACACACTGCTTAAGCAAACTAACACAGCATCACTTTCTAACATCACACATATAACATTAATTTGAATATTTGCAGAAAGCCAATGATAAAAGAGGCATTTTCCACCCCAGGAACCTGCGGGCTGCCGGCCCTGCCCCTCCCAGCCCAGCCCCAGCAGCTCCTCCCCGTCGTGGCCGCCTGCCCGGAGCTGAGCCCCGGCGCTTCCCGAGGCTGCCTGGAGCTGCAGCCAGCAGTGCAGCCCCAATTGCACGGCCAGAGCGTTTGAGAGGGGCCATCTGGCCGGGCTCGGCGTCCAAGCACAATTTGCTGGATGGTTTTGAAGGTCACTGAGCAGGGACTGGAGGCGCTTTCATATTTTCTCATATAAATCACAGAATTACAGAATGATGAGGTTGGAAATGACCTCTATGATCATCGAGTCCAACCCAGGCCCTAACACCTCAACTATAGCACCAAGTGCCATGTCCAGTCTGTTTTTAAACACATCCAGAGATGTAGGGGGATAGAATGTTAGAAAATAAAGGCAGAATAGAAAGTAATCTTACCCCTAAGGAGTTGCAGCTGAGCCAATTATTAGAGATTAGGAACAGGCTTGACTTTAACAGGCCACAAGTGTAGCCAATGAGAAGAGTGCTATAAAAGAGTGGGTTGGTTGGTTGAGAGGGGAACTGGAGTCAGTGAGAAGAAGGAAAAGTCAGTGCTCTGAAGAGCTGCCCATGAGAAACATCAAGGAGGTGTGAAACTCTTGCAATAAGGAGACAAAAATATGGAATCCCTGCAATGTAATGACAACACAGAGATGGTGATTCCACCGCCTCCCTGGGAAGAGCATTCCAGTACTTTATTATTCTTTTGGTGATTTTTTTTCCTAATATCCAACCTGTACCTTCCCTGCCATAGCTGCAGACTGTGTCCTCTGGCTCTGTCAGTTGTCAACCTCCCTTCAGGGAGTTGTAGAGAGCAATAAGGTCACCTCTAAGCCTCCTTTTCTCCAGGCTGAACACCCCCAGTTCCTTCAAATGTTTCTCACAGGATTTGTGTTCCCAGCCCCTCACCAGCCTCGTTGCCCTTCTCTGGCTGTTCTCAAGCATCTCAATGTCCTTCCCAAACTGAGGGGCCAGAACTGGATACAGCACCCAAAATGTGGTCTCACCAGTGACAAGCACAGGGGAAGATAAATAACAGCATTTCCAAGGGAGGGAGCAGGAGCACATGCTGGGAGGAAGGATCTGGAGGTTCATCTTATGCTCCCTGCCCAAGAGTTCCATGGCAGCGACAGGTTCCATGGCATGGACATACTCCATGGCAGGGTCACCATTGCAGGGACACTCCATGGCAGGGCCACTCTTGATGGCAGTGACAGCCTGTGGCCTTTCTCCTCCCCTGGTGTGTGCAGCCCAGCCCTGCCTACTGTTCAAAGAGAGGGGATTCTCCCCACTGGGGTTGCCTCCAGCTCAGCAGACAGAGCTGAGCCCTGTGCCCAGCCTGCACCCCATGCCCACCTGGGCACTCTCTGCCCCCGTGCTGAGCCACTCCTTCCCCTCCTTTTCCCAGTTGCATGGGCAGCCTGTGCTGCTGGAGATGTTTCTTGCTTCCACACCGCACACCCGGGCTGGAGACTCAGTCAGGGAGCATCCCTCACCTGCCAAAGCCCCAGTCTGGGGTCAGGGATGCCCCTCCAGGGGAGCCCACCTTTCCCAGGGTGCTCCCTGCAGGGGTGGGAGGGGAGGTGAAGTACCCAGAGAGGGATGTGAGATGCTCAGAGAGGGATGTGAGGTGCCCAGGGAGAATGATGAGGTGCCCAAGGAGGATGATGAGGTGCCCAGGGAAGGAGAGCAGGTGCCCAGGGAGGATGATGAGGTGTCCAGGGAGGGAGGGGGATGCCCAGGGCACGATGTGAGGTGCCCAGGGAGGATGATGAGATGCCCAGGGAGGGGTGTGAGATGCCCAGGGAGGATGATGAGGAGACCAGGGGTGCCCAGGGAGGATGATGATGCCGTGCCCAGCGCTGGCAATGCTGGCCTGCCCGGAGCATGAGGAGCCGGAGGAGCAGCGGGGCTGGGCTGAGCTCAGCACAGCCGGTGCCAGAGCCTGCCGGGAAGCCTTGGGCGGCTGCTCCCACCTCCGGAGCCTCGCCCCGCCGGGCAGGACACGCTCCCGCTCCATCGTTCCGTCCCCCAGCAAAGGCACCGGCACAGGGCGCTGCGACAAGGGACGGGGAGGCCAAAAACTGCCCCTCGGTGCTGTGGAAAATTACAGCTCCTTTTTTTATATATAAGGGTGAGGTGGGTTTGTTTTTTTCCCTTGTTTGCGCAGGTATTTGTCAGAGGATATTTTTAACCGAGCTGCAGCCGAGCAGCGCGGGATGCGAGCTGTGCTCCAGCATTCCTGCGGCTCTCGCTGGCCAGCGGGGACCTGCAGCTGACCCGGCCGGACAGGGCGGCCAGCCCAGCCAGGACGTGCCGTTCCCGGCCCCTGCCCACGGGGAGGAGGAAACTCGGCTCTGTCCAAGCTGCTCGGCTCCCCGGAGCATCCTCCTCCTCCCCGGGACATCCCCAGAGCCAGCCCGGCCCCCGCCCCGGCGTGGCTCAGAGCCGGAGCCCTGCTCAGCATCAGCGGCTCCGCGCCTCTCACAGCTCTGCAAACAGCCCGGCCCTCGGTGCTGGTAAAAATAGGTTAGAAACTGTTGTGAAATACTTGAGACTTAAGCTTAAGATAGTTAATCTTAAGATAAGTTAAGCTTAAGATAGTTAAGATACTGTTAGTTTGGTTGTTATATCGTAAAAGGGGTTAAAAGGGGAGTTATAAAAAATTACACCTCAGTAAAGTGCACCATGAGCCAGCCTGGACAGAACTGTAATAGGCCAATCAAGGCCTAAAACCTTCATGTAAATGAAGGATCCAATCCAAAGGGACAGAAAACAGGATAAAAAGGGGCATCTGACCCAGGGAAGCTGTGCTGCTCCATCAGGGATATCACTGCAGCATCCTCGACAGGAAGGCTCCTGCTCAGCCCAGGCCCCTGCTTTGGGCCTTCCTTTTATTATAATAAATACTGAAATCACTTTAGTACTGGGAGTCTGGTCCTGTTTTTAGCATGTACTGTTAGTTATGTTATGGTAAAAAGGGTTAAAAGGGGAGTTATAAGAAATTACACCTCAGTAAAGTGCACCATGAGCCAGCCTGGACAGAACTGTAATGGCCAATCAAGGCCTAAAACCTCCATGCAAATGAAGGATACAAACAGAAACCAATCCAAAGGGACAAAAAACAGGATAAAAACAGGCAGCTGACCCAGGGAAGGTGTGCTGCTCCATCTGGAACATCGGGGCCATCGCTGAGCAGCCCCAGCACTGGCACTGCTCCATCCTCGACGGGAACGCTCCTGCTCGGCCCAGGCCCTTGCTTTGGGCCTTTCTTTTATTGTAATAAATGCTGAAATCACTTTAGCACCAGGAGCCTGCTCTCGTTTCTAACAGCTCCCACCCTGCCCAGAGGGACACGGTGGATGTGCTCACCTGCTCCCCACAGCCTCGTGGGGAGGGGACAGCCAGGTCACTTCCTGCTCTTTGCTTTTTGCTTCCAGCAATCTGGAAGCTTCGGCTATGCCCAGCCTGCCTCAGTTTCCCCTAAGTTGGTGTAGTTTACAAGAGAGTGCAGGGGGCCATGGTAAAGTCCTTGTGCAGGAGCCTGGAGCTTCTCCTCACCAGCCCTTGCACCAGCCCTGTGCAACCGTCTGCTGGGTCCCCAGCACATGGAGATGTGCCCTGAGCATCCCACAGCCCAGGGAAGGGTCAGGAGGATGCAGGATTCCTGACCCAGCCTCTGGGAAGTGCTGCCTCCAGCCAGACTGGGGTGGAATCCTCCTTGCTGGATTGGAGCCCGTGTTCTCTCTGCTCCCGCCCTCCTCCCACGCACGGGGCTGGGGGCCAGCTCTTCCTGGGGTTATGGGCTCCAGCCAAGGGCCAGGAAACGTGGGTGCCATGGCCACCACCTCCTGCCCTGCCCGGGGCTCCTTCCAGGGGTGTAACCCTGGGGAAACCCTTCCTGCTGTGGGAGGTGATGGAGTCACTGCCCTGCTGGGGTGGTCAGATCATCAGGAGTGACTGCACACAGGGGAGTGAATTCCAGCAGAGCAGAGAAGGTTTAGATGGGATATTGGGTGTGATGGAGTTCTTGGATGAGGGAAGAGACAAAGATTTGACTCCATGTTTCAGAAGGCTTGATTTATTATTTTATGATATATATTATATTAAAACTATACTAAAAGAATAGAAGAAAAGGTTCTCATCAGAAGGCTAGCTAAGAATAGAATAGCAAAGACTGATAACAAAGCTTCTGTCTCGGACAGAGAGTCCAAGCCAGCTGACTGTGATTGGCCATTAATTAGAAACAACCACATGAGACCAATCACAGATGCACCTGTTGCATTCCACAGCAGCAGATAATCAATGTTTACATTTTGTTCCTGAGGCCTCTGAGCTTCTCAGGAGGAAAAATCCTAAGGAAAGGATTTTTCATAAAAAGATGTCTGCGACAATTGGGAGGAAATTCTTCCCTGTGAGGGTGGTGAGCCCTGCCACAGGTGCCCAGAGAAGCTGTGGCTGTCCCATCCCTGGAAGTGTCCAAGGCCAGGCTGGACAGGGCTTGGAGCAACCTGATTTACTGGAAAGTGTCCCTGCCCATGGCAGGGGGTTGGAGATCCCTTTCAACCCAAGCCAGTCTGAGATTCTGTGATTCCATGAACTCTTTAAGCACCAGGGAGTGTGGGATGAACTGTATCTATGCAGGGAAAATCTGGATTTAAACACTGCAGCACCACTGCCCCAGGATAAACAGGGAGGAATTGGGCTACTGTGGACAAACTGGCTCAGCAGCTGAGATGGAAGCTGGCAGGGAAGGTACATGGCAGAACCCCTGCCCCAGCATCCCCTCAGCCTCTCCTGCCCTCTCCACTGAGCCCCTGCTGGACAGGTGATCTTGCCCTGGATCCCCTCTGGAAGCAGAATCAGCCCCCTTTGGAAGCAGACCCTTCCATCCCTGGGCTCCAAGAGAGCCCTTTGTGCCCCCCAGCACCAGGAGCAGGACAGGAGCATCCCAAATCCTGCCAGACTCCTCATTCCCAACCTTGCCATGCCTTCCCACAGCAGGGCAACATCCCCACTCCTACTCTGAGCCACTCCTGCACATCCTGTGCCTCCACCCCGACACCCACATGCTCCCTCATTTGTGTCAGGCAACTTCAGGATGGGAATCCACAGGAAAATGCCTCTGTGAACAGGGAGCTGTGTCCTCACTCAGGGCTCAGGCATGGGCAGCTCCAAGAAGTCCCTCATGCTGTCAGGGGACAGCCACAGAATCATTCAGGCTGGAAAAGACCTCCAAGACCATCAAGTCCCACCATGCCCACAGGACCATGTAACAAAGGGCCACATTTGCTGGGTTTTGAGCTCTTCAGGGCATGGTGACTCCACTCTGGGCATGCTGTGGTAGTTCCTGACCATTCTTTCAGTGGAGAATCTTCTAATATCCAACCTGAATGTCCGCTGGCATAACCCGAGAGCTGCCATGTTTCTCTCACAAAAGGCACAGCAAAACCCCACTAATTTCCCTATTCTCACAATAGGATGGCTCTGACAGAACCAGGGCAGCCTTATTTGGGGTTACTGACCCACCCCATACCACAGGCACTGTCCTCTTCCTTTACACTGCATTTCACACCTCTGTGATGTCCCCACAGCAGGACCTGCCCCAGTCCCAGGGGATCCCAGGGACCCAAATGGATCCAAATGGTGAGCAAGATGTCCTGCAGGTCCTCTGCTGCATGGTCTGAGGGCTCCAGAGACTCAGAGGGCTCTGAAGGAGAGCACGGGAATCTCCACAGGTATCCACAGGCCTTCGGCAGGTGTAGAGCACCAGAGGAAGGCACCAAGGGGTTGTACCTGCAGCAGGTGGCATCCAAACCCCCAGGCAGGGACAGTGACAGCCCTGCACTGTGCTCCACTGGGGTAGGATGGTGGGGATGGACAGAGAGCAGAGATCTCTGCAGCCAGGGCTGGGAACTTGTGGGTTATTGCAAAGGGCCTGGGTGCAGGGCCCTGCTGGGAGCTGCCAGCCACAGCTCAGAGCAGGGCCCAGAGAAGAGAGGGGGAGAGAGGATGAGAGGGTGAGAGAGTAAAAGCATAAGAGAGTAAAAGGGGTAAGAGGGGTAAGAGGCAAAAGCTAAGAGGCAAGAGAGTGAAGTTCCTGTTACAATACCATAAATATTCTTCTGTATTGAATATTCTCATTCTCACTAACCAATCTAGTACAAGATACAAATCCTACAGCATTTCCATACAGCCTAGAAGAATCATTACATTACCACACTGGGTTACATTTTAAACCCTAAAAACTCCTCTTTGGGCCCTTCTGCCAAGCTGGCAGGGTCTGCTCTGAGCCTTGGGCCTGTCTGCAAGCAGAGGGGATTGTTTGATCCAAAGGGGATCACCTTCAGCTGGCCATGCCATTGTTTTCCAGTTGTTCAGTAACTGAGGGATCTCAAAGCTTGCTTTCATTTCAATCTCACTTATAGTTTCCATATTCTCAAAATCTTTTGCCAGGCAATGATATTTATAAGGCTTTCCTGTTTCACCTTCCCCAACACACCACCCTGCAGAGGTCTGCACACAGCCCCAGGCACAGGGGCCATCAGACTGCCAGGGTGTTGCTGCCAGGCCCAGCAGAGTTCCAGGAGCCCAGTTTGTGCTGGTTCAGAGTGACATTGGCACTGGGGCTCCCATAGCAGCCGTGGCACAGCAAGGAGGGGGCAAGCACTTCATCCCCTACAGCTGCTGCTGAAATCTCAGCACTAAATTAGCTTTAATCAGCCCTAAATTGATGACAAAGGCTGTTCAGTGACCCTCTGGCCCATTCCTTTCAGCTGCTGCAGGCAGAGTCCTGGCAGGACCATGAAGCAAACTCTGCCCAAAGCTTTCACTGCCCTTTGAGTCCCTGGCCACCATCACAGTGGGTACAGCCCTTGGGTGCAGTGTCAGTGGTGCCAGACACCTCTGAGAGGCACAGAAAGGTTGGGAAGCTCCTCAAGCAGCCCTTCCAGCAGTGTTTCAGCAGAGTCCCCCATAAACACCCCAGCCTGTGCTGGGAGCTGCCTGTTCGTGCTGGGACGCGCTGGCCCCGTGCCCGGGGATGGGAGGGTGGTGCTGCACTTTCCCTGCCACAGAGCAGCTGCAGCCAAGCTGATTTCCCCACACTGACATCTCCACCCTGCGTGCTGCTGCCTCCTCACACTCCCCCAGGGCGTTTTTTCAGGGGGATGGCAGGTGCTGTGGGTTTGGTGCTGTCCCACAGAGGACAAATGATCTCCCAGGGCTGTCAGAGAACAGCCTGAGATGGGAAGGACCCACAGGGATCATGGATTGCAACCCCAAACCCTGCCCAGACCCCCCAACAACCCCACCCTGGGCATCCTGAGCTGGAATATCCACAGAGATCATTGATCCAGCTCCTGGACCCCCCAACAACCCCACTGTGATGGTGTTCACAGGGGTCTGAAGATGAGAGAAGAGATGAGGATCTGACTCCATGTTTCAGAAGGCTGATTTATTATTTTATGATATATATTATATTAAAACTATACTAAAAGTATAGAAGAAAGGATTTCATCAGAAGGCTGGCTAAGAATAGAAAAGGAAAGAATGATAAAGGCTTGTGGCTTGGACAGAGCGCCTGAGCCAGCTGACTGTGATTGGCCATTAATCAGAAACAACCACATGAGACTAATCACAGATGCACCTGTTGCATTCCACAGCAGCAGATAACCATTGTTTACATTTTGTTCCTGAGGCCTCCCAGCTTCTCAGGAGGAAAAATTCTCAGGAAAGGATTTTTTATAAAAGATGTCTGTGACAGGCCATGTGGGCTGGAGTGTGTTCCACAGTGTGGAGAGCCTGAGGCAATGAGGTTTGCTCAGACTGGGACCTCCACAGCCACCTACAAGGAGATCACCAAGAAGGCAGACCCAGGATCTCCACAGCTGTCCATCCAGGAGGATGAAGGCAGCAGAGATGAACCAGAACAACTCTGAGCTGGATATGTTGGGAATATTTCACCATGGGGAAGGTCAAACCTGGCAGCAAGTTACCCAGAAAGGCTGTGCTGCCTCTGTGTCCTTGGAGGCCTTCAGGACCTGAATGATCATGGGGAAAAATCCCTGAGCTGCCTGCTCTGATCCTGCTTGGAGCACAAGGTTGAACAAGAGACCTTCAGAGTCCTCCACCCTCAATTTTCCTGTCGTGCTGTGCTGCTGCAGGTGGGGTGGTGTTCTCTCTCTGTACAGTTTTCCCCTTATTATATCTTCTGTCTGAATTCCTTAAAAAGCCATTTCACTGTTGAAGGAATGTCTTGGGAATGGCTTTGCGCTTTCACTTCAGGAGCATTCGAGATTGTTTCCATTTTCTGGTGGCTTGGGGGATTTTTCACACCCGTGATTGATAGCGTGCCACACGCAGCAGCTACACGAGCACTTAAGTTGCAAAGCAAAGCAACTCCAACCCACAGAAATGCCACAAGTGACACAGTCCACAAAACCATAACTGTGCCTTCTTATCCATATTCAGGCTGCAGGGTATTTAATTACGAGATCCCAGATTATCAGCACGCACTCCTGCCTGGTTCAGTGGAGGAGGAGTGATGTGTCTGGAATGACAAAGCTGCTCAACACTTTCCTTTCCTTGTGCTTCCCAGTGAATCACAGGATCCTGCACGTCCAAACCTTGATAGGACCCGAGCTGGAGCTGGGCCAGGGAGGAGATCAGGGCAAGGCTCTTCCCCCAGAGGGTGCTGGCACTGCCCAGGCTGCCCAGGCAATGGGCACGGCCCCGAGGCTGCCACAGCTCCAGGGATGCCCAGGCTGGGCTTGCTGGGGGCTCTGGGCAGGGTTTGGCTTTGGGATTGATCATCCCTGTGGGTCCCTTCCAGCTCAGCACATTCCATGATTGTGTGAGAGTGAGGGATGGGGGAGATGAAGGATGGGGGAGAAATTTGGGCAGCGCTGCAGGGATGGCCAGGGTGGGGCTGTTGGGGGGTTTGGGCAGGGACAGGGGTTGGACTGAAGGACCCTTGGGATTCTTCCAGCTCAGGATGTTCCATTTTTTCTGTTCAATTCTATTCCACTCCTGTGCTGAGCCAGGCACAAGGATCCTGTGTCACTCTTGGCCTGAGCAAGGCAGGACCCCCCAGCTCTGTGCTGACAGGGGAAACCATCAAACACGCCAGAGTTATTTCTGCCTTCCTCCATGCAGCCTCTGCTCTTCTCACCTCTACCTGTCTTCCTTAGAAAATGTTTTTAACCCCAGGGACAGGTCCTGGGAAGCTCCTTGGCAGTGAGGGTCAGGGCTGCAGGGCAGTGCTGGGTGTGGATGAGCAGGCAGAGGGATGCAGAGCAGTCCTGCCCAGTGGGTCAGTGGTGCCCAGCACCTGCCCAGCCTGGCACTGCCATCCCTTGGCCTCTGGGCACACAGAGGGCACACAGAGCAGCTGCAGCTGAGGGCTGGGCTGGACCCTGCTGTTCCCTGGGCAGAGCAGAGCCTGTCCTGGGGCAGAGCTGGCAATGGTGCCAGGGCATCACTTAGAAAATGAATTTTTAGAAAATGAATTTTTAACCCCAGAGACAGGTCCTGGGAAGCTCCTTGGCAGAGAGGACCAGGGCTGCAGGGCATTGCTGAGTGTGGATGAGCAGGCAGGGGGATGCAGAGCAGTCTGACCCAGTGGGCAGAGGGATGCATAACAGCCCTGCCCAGTGGGTCAGTGGTGCCCAGCACCTGCCCAGCCTGGCACTGCCATCTCTTGGCCTCTGGGCACACAGAGGGGACCCAGGGCAGCTGTAGATGAGGGCTGGGCCAGACCCTGCTGTTCCCTGGGCAGAGCAGAGCCTGTCCTGGGCAGAGCTGGCAGCGATGCCAGGGCTGTGCAGCTGCCTGGCACCCGCTGGCCATGCTGGGAGCGTGGGACACACGTCCTGCCCGGCTGGCACAGTGCCTGGCAGGCCAGCTCAGGGCAGCAGCCAGCTGTCTGCTCCCAGCCAGGAGCGGGCAGGGAGCTGGCTGCTCTCCACTGGCACTGAGCAATTGAAAAATCGCTGGAAGGATTCCACTGAAGGGGAATAAATAAATAAATAAATGAAAGGTGTCAGTAAAAACTTGTTTAGCCAAACGGGCTTCCCTGGCACGGGGCTGGGGCTGGGCACCTCCCCACTGTGCCAGGCAGGCACAGGCAGGGAGCAGAGAGAGCACTGGCACAGCTGTGGGATCCAGGCAGCTCCCTACAGCAGGGACAGGACAGAGGGACACAGGACAGCCTGCTCTGCCACACAGTGATTTTTATTTATTTTTTATTAAGTGCAAGTGTTTCCTAGTGCTCAGCATCACTCTGGGAGCAAAGGGAAGGTTCTTCCCAAGAGCTTCTTCCTCTCTGTGCACACACACTGCCCACCCTGACCTGTGTGCCCACCCTGCCTGTCCTGCCGTGAGTGCCCAGGGAACAGCAGGAAGGCAGCAGACTTGATGCCTGTGTGCCCACCCTGTCCTGCTCTGTGTGCCCACCTGCCCTGTCCTGCCCATCTGCATGTGCTGTCCTCTGTGCCCACCCTGCCCTGTCCTGTCCTGCATGCCCACCCTGCCCTGCCCACCCTACCCTGCCTTGTATGCTCACCCTGCCCTGTGTGCCCACCTGCCTGCCCTGCATGCCCACCCTGTCCTGTCCTGTGTGCCCACCCTGCCTGTCCTGGGTGCCCTGCCTGTCCTGTGTGCCCACCCTGTCTTGCCCACCTGCCCAGCTCAGTGAGGAGCTCCCAGCACCACCAGGACCCACAGCACTCACTCCTGTGCCCCCAGAATCACACACTCCCAAATCTGGTTGGATGACCTGTCCTTTTCAGGGTCCTTTCCAGGGCTCACCCAGCACGGGATCAGCATGAGGGGGGCTCCAGCTCCTGCTTTGTGGGGATCAGAGCCAGCCTAGCCCTTCAGGCTGCTCAGGATTGAGAATTCTCTTGGTTGTCACTGGGTTGTACCCACAGCAGCTGGGCTGGGGCCCTCCATGAGGAGCCACTGGGGTTTTCCTGTGTGCATGGGGGCGTCTCCTGGCCATCCACTCATGTGGGACACCATGTCCTGGGGATGCTCCCACTCGAGATGCTCAGGTGTCTTCTGAGGCCTGGAAAAACACCAGTGTGGTTTTGGTAGCCTGATTTTGTAGCCCAGTTTTACATAGCAATTCCATAGGCCAATTTTGTACCCAAAATTTACATGGCAATTCTCTAGTCCAATTTTGTACTCAAATTTTGTAGCCCAATTTTACATAGAAATCTTATAGCCCAATATTGTACCCAGATTTTGTAACCCAATTTTATATAGCAATTCTATAGCTTAATTTTGTACCAGATTTTTTAAACCAATTTTGTAGCCCAATTTTATATAGCAATTCTACAGCCAAATTTTGCACTCAGGTTTTGTAGCCCAATTTTATATAGCAATCCTATACCCCAATTTTGTAGCCCAATTTTATATAGAAACTTTATAGCCCAATTCTGTACCCAGATTTCGTAGCCAAATTTCATATAACAGTTTTATAGTCAAATTTTGTATCCAGATTTCGTAGCCCAATTTTATATGAAATTTATATATAGACCAATTTTGTAGCCAATTACATAGATTTTATTGCACCCAGATTTGCCATTTTGTAGCCCAATTTTATACGGCAAATCTATAGGCCGTTTTGTACCCAGATTTTGTAGCCCAATCTTGTAGCCAGATTTTATATAGAAACTTTATAGCCCAATTTCATACCCAAATTTAGTACCCAAATTTTGTAGCCTAATTTTGTACACAAATTTTGTACCCAAATTTTATGCAGCAATTTTATAGCCCAATTCCGTACCCAGATTTTGTAGTCAAATTTTGTAGCCCAATTTTCCATAGCAATTCTATAGCCCAATTCTGTACCCATATTTCATAGCCCAATTTTGTAGCCCAGTCCATGGCCCCTGCCCAGGCATTTGTCCTGGTAACTCCCTGCTTCATTCCCCAGCCCACACCTGCAGGGCTTTCACTAACAAAGGCCACGTCCTGCACCCCGCCCCAGGGAGTTTTCCCTCTCTGCTCCATCAGCAGAGGCAGAGGCTTGGGGCACCCCTGCCCCAGGCTGGCACTTCTGGGCAAAGCTGGCATCAGCCAAGCAGATGGGCTCAGATGGCAGCAGCCAGGAGGGCACGGAAATCCCTGTCACATTTGCAGGACAGCATTCCTGTCAGCGTGGCTCCGTCTGGCTGGGCATGTTCTGCAGGCAGGGGAATGCTCAGCTGCTAATCCGTGTAATCCTGCTCTAGGCTGGATTCGTTTTAAAAAATAAATAAATGGCTGAGAGCAGTTTTTGGACCATCTGACTCGAGGGCTGCTGATGGCGAGAGGCAGAACCACAGGAGTCTTGTTTACATTGATTTCCATGGAACGGGCTGCTTGGATCAAGGAATTAAAGGACTGCAAGGCGAGGGTAACCTGCAGATCAGCTGAGGGCATCCCAGCTGGCACATGGATCTGAGATCTGATTGCCACTTGCCTGGGCTTTAACCTCTGTTTGCTGCACCATTTTCATGTTCACATCCAGAGCTCAGAAATGCACGCAAATTAAACAGGCTGATGGGCTCAGTCTTGGAAATTTTGGCCAAAGAACAGAGCAACACTGGAATAAATCACATCCTGCACAGGAGCCTGCTGTTTGCCCTGTAGTGCAGCACTGGGCATTGAAATGAAAATGGTAACCTGCAGATCATGTGAGGGCATCCCAGCTGGCACATGGGATGTGAGATCTGATTGCCACTTGCCTGGGCTTTAACCTCTGTTTGCTGCACCGTTTTCATGTTCACATCCAGAGCTCAGAAATGCACGCAAATTAAACAGGCTGATGGGCCAAATCTGGGAAATTTTGGCCAAAGAACAGAGCAACAGTGGAATAAAACACTCAAATCATGCCCTGCACAGGAGCCTCCTGTTTGCCCTGTGGTGCAGCAATGGGCATTCAGCAAATCTGGTAACCTGCAGATCAGCTGAAGGCATCCTAGCTGGCGCATGGGATGCCCACAAGAGATTTGGTTGCCACTTGCCTGGGCTTTAACCTCTGTTTGCTGCATCATTTTTATGGTCACATCCAGAGCTCAGGCATGTACACAAATGAAACAGGCTAATGGGTCCAATCTGGGAATTTTTGGTCAAAGAACAGAGCAAAAATGGAATAAAACACCCAAATCATATCCTGCACAGGAGCCTCCTGTTTTCCCCATGGTGCAGCACTGGGCATTAGCAGATCTAGGTGCTGGAGCCTCTCCCCAGCATGGCAGGAACATGTGGAAAGCAGCCATCTGGAGGTGTCAGGGAATGATTTCTCACCCTGGCAGCGTTGGACAAGCACTGGGGTGACCCAGGCAGTCACCTCAGAGGTGTCAGCTGCTTTCTCCTGGGGCAGGACCTGCTCTTGGCATGGTCTGCTTGGTGTCAGCCTCTTCCCCACCCCAGGATGACCTCGGGAAGGGCAGCACCCAGTCTGGCTGATCTGTGTTAAAGAAAATAATGCATCATCTCCAAAGCAACTTTGCTGTGCTCCCAGGAGAGAGGAGGCTTTGGTCGCCAGGAGGAGCCAGGGCCTGAAGGGACTTGTCCCCATCAGACACCTGCAGCTGAAAGCCAAGTTTCTGTGATGATCTCAGGGCCAGATTCACAGCAGCAGCAGAGACACACACACCCCAGCCTGCTGAAACTGGCAGGAGGCAGGAGCCAAGAGCTCCTTGCAGAAATTCACCCATGGCTGTGGCAGCCAGGGATGATCTGGGTGCTCTGCCCTGTTCTCCAGGTGCTCTCCCCTGTTTCCAGGTGCTCTGGCCTTGTCTCCAGGTGTCCAGGTGCTCTGCCCTTTTCTCTACCTGCTCTGCCCTGTCTGCAGGTTCCTGCTCCTGTTCTCCAGGTGCTCTGCCCTGTCTCCAGGTGCTCTGCCCTCTTCTTCAGGTTCCTGGATGCTCTGCCCCCATCTCCAGGTGCTCTGCCATTTTCCAGGTGCCCAGATCCTTGGCCCTGTCCCCAGGTGCCCAGGTGCTCCGCCCCATTCTCCAGGTGCTCTGCCCTGTTCTCCAAATGCCCAGATGCTCTGCCCCCATCTCCAGGTGCCCAGGTGTTCTGCCCTGTCTCCAGGTGCTCTGCCCCTGTCTGTAGGTGCCCAGGTGCTCTGCTCTGTTCTCCAGCTGCTCTGCCCCCATCTCCAGGAGCTCTGGCCCTATCTCTGCAGGTTCCTGAATGTTCTGCCCCTGTTGGTTCCCAGGCGCTCTGCTTGTGTCTCCAGGTGCCCGGGTGCTCTGCCAGTGCCCGTGTCCACCCATCCCCAGTGTGGGAAATGCCTGACCCAGATTCAGGCCTCATTAGCAAGTCGAGTTGCTCATGAAAAGCAGGTTCTTGGTGCTGCCTGTGACCATGAGTAACTCCCCGTGGTTGCACAAGCCCTGCCTGTGCCATCTCGCTCCCCTTTCCACCCTGACGAAACCCAAAGCCCGGGCATCACCCCTGGCTGCTGCTGGCAGCTCCCCGTGGCATGTGGGTGATGCCAGAATGAAGACACCTGCAGGACTGGGGACACTAGTTCTGCCAGGTCAGGAAAACCTGTTTTCCTGCTGAAATATCCTTACTTTGTAAGGAAAGAAGGGCTGGCTCTGAACACTGCTCAGCAGAGCCCACAGATGGGCCCTGGAGCTGTTTGGCTTCAGGTTGGTGTCTTGGTTTGGAAAGACAGGAGTCTGCTAAGGAAGGCAGGAGCCTCCCCTGAAATGGAGAATGTAAACCCTCCCCACCCCTCTGAATTGATATAAATTTTAAATTAAGGAACTCTCAGGCAACAAAACTTATGGGAGAAGGAAATAACAGTTCTTTAATAGGGAAAAGAAATATTCTTATCTCATTGGCTGTGCCTTTGTGCCATAGTAGAATGCAATATGGAGATTTTTTACCCACAGTGATGGGGTTTTGGTTCCTTGGCCTGTCAGGTCCAGGTGTGTGTGAGTGTGTCAGGACTGTCAGGACAGTCACGAGATTCTGTGCAATGTGTGCAGGGTTGAGCGCTTGGCACATTCAGTTTAGATGTAATGTAATATAGTGTAATATAGTATAGAATAATATAGTATAATAAAGTAATTAATTACCCTTCTGATAAGATGGAGTCAGATGCATCATTCTCTCCCCTCATTGGGGTTCCCTGCAAATTCAATACCAGCCCCAGGCTGCTGAGCTGATGCCTCCTGCTTGTGAGACTGGCACAGACTGACACGTCCTCGTCCCTCACTAATGAAGAAGTCACCATGATCAGCAAATTGCATTAATTACTCACAGTGCAC
The DNA here is from genome assembly GCF_028769735.1 of Zonotrichia leucophrys gambelii. NCBI lineage: Eukaryota > Metazoa > Chordata > Aves > Passeriformes > Passerellidae > Zonotrichia > Zonotrichia leucophrys. The sequence continues at coordinate 5,267,015 of NC_088192.1, read as the reverse complement.
AGAGCCAGCAGCACAGAGGCCCAGGACTCCCAGCCCCAGGGTGGGTCTGGCTGCCCCCTTGGAGCACTGAACCGCAGAATCACTGGGTGGGTTGGGTTAGAAACGACCTAAAGCCCATCCTGCTCCAGCAGCCCACACATCTCCCTGCACTGCCATACCCAGGCCTTCTGAAGGCCCAGGAGGATGCTGGACATGCCCAGGGAGCCCTGGGCCACCACTGAGGGTGTAAGGGATGAGCAGAGTGATGCAGTGCCACACAGCAGGGAGGGAGCATGGCAGCCCTGTGCCTGCTGGAGCATGTGGGACCTACCATGAGCATCCTTCTGAGGCCACCCAGTTCCTTCCCAAACAGTGACGTGTGGGGAAGGCTTACAGGACACTCAAGGGAAAGGATTTTTGCTGGTCCATCTTGCAAATGAAGCTTGGCTGAAGTGTCTTGTGGCAGGTGAGTGGCCAAGCACATCTTCCATCACCTTGTCCTTGCTGGACCAAGGCCTTGGGGATGTCCTTGCTCATCACCTCTCGGGGGAACAGAGCCCACAGCTGTGGGACCACAGAGCACTGCTGCCATCTCACACAGAGCCACCTCACCACACACGCAGAAAACACACAAAAAAACCCCCAAAAAACCCCAAAAAAACCCAAAAACAAAACAAAACAAACAAAAAAACCCCAAAAACCAAAAAACAAACAAACAAGAAAAAAAAAAAAACAAAACCACACCAAAACCTGAGTCACATGAAGCTTGGCAGAAGTGTCTTGTGTTGTGCCAGGGGAGTGGCCAAGCACATCTTCCATCACCTTGTCCTTGCTGGACTGAGGCCTCATCACCTCTGGGAGGGATCAGAGCCCACAGAGCTGTGGGAGCACAGAGATGATTCACACCGAGCCACCTCACCACACAGACAGAAAACACTCAGAAAAACCGAAAAAAACCCCAAAAACTCCCCCCAAAAACCCCACCCAAAACCAAACCAAACGAAACAAAAAAAAAAAAAACAAAAAAAACCTCAAAACCTGAGCCACAGGCACTCAGAAACTGCATCTCCAATACCAGAATGTGCCCTGGAAAATGCACAGCTATGATGTGGCAATGCTGGAGCTGATCCTCACAGCAAGGTCTCACTCCAGGGACCCCCAAAACTGCAGGAACCTGCTGCCCCCACTCCCCACGAGGAGCAGGGGGAGGCAGCCCCCCTCTCACTGCCTGCTGCCCAGTGGGACACCTTGAGAGAAACCTATTTCCTCTCACAGCAGCACCTGTCAGCTGCAAACCTCTCACTGCCTGGTGATTTAGCTTCTCTTCTGCTCCGAATTAGGGAATAAAAAGCAAAAGTTTTAATGTAATGGGAGCCAGCACAGTGGCCTTGCAAGTTGTTAAAATTTAAAAAGGCAACAATAAATCTGCTGAGCTAAGAAGAGCTCTCAATGAGAAAGGGTAGATTTGTTTTCTCTTTATTATCTTGCAGGTGATTTTCAGGGCTCGCTGGTATTTTATTTCTTGTTAATTGTTCTCCTTTCTGAACTCAGGGCTCTGTCACCCCCCTACACCCCAAGCAGGCAGGAACACCTGGCAGCAAGGTGAGAGTTAATTCCACACCTGCCTTCCCAGGGGAGGCTCACCCTGCTGCTGGCTCAGGTGCTGCTTCTCACCTTCCTCAGATCAAACTGAAATGTTCAAGGTTGTGTGCTCCTTCTCAGGGAGATCTCAACACAGATCTTGGAGCTGTTCTTGGGCTGAACCCCGACCTCTCCTGCTGCTGCTGGGCTGTGGGGACTGCTCAGCTCCCCTGCTCCTCCCTTGGAGGGCTCTTGGAGCTGGGGGAGACCTGGTGTCTTGGTTTGGAAAGACAGGATTCTGCTAAGGAAGGCAGGACCCTCCCCTAAAATGGAGAATGTAAACCCTCCCCACTCCTTTGAATTGCTATGCATTTTAAATTAAGGGGCTCTCAGGCAAAAATATGGGAGCAGGAATAACAGTTCTTTAATAGGGAAAGGAAAAAAAAAAAAAAGGATAAAATAAACAATGCAGTGAACTAAACCAACACTGCCAGAGTCAGAACCCAACCTGACACCCTGTGGGTCAGGCTGTTGGCAGCAGTCCCATTGGAATTGTGGCTCAGCCCTCCTGCAGTGTCAGGGCTGGTTCTGCTGGAGCAGGGATCCTGGAGAAAGGTGCAGTCTCTTCCTCTGAAGATCCAGGGCCAGAGGCAGCTGCTGTTCCTCTGGGCAATCCAGTGCAGAAGCCGTGCTGGTGTTCCAGAATCTCCAGATTCTATCCGGGTAGGAATGCTTGGCTCCTCCTTCTGGGCTCCCATCTCCCAATGGGATGCTGTAGTTCTTATCAGCCATGCAGGGACATTCCATAGCTGTTATCAGCAGGTGTCCTCTCCTGAGGGAGGTGTAAATGTGGTCACTCAAAGAGAGAGATAAGGCAAGCTGCCCACTTGACAAAAGATAATCTGCCATACAGATGGTAGTTGAACACATCTTGCCTTGCAATCTTCAATTCCTGGGCTCCTCCAGCCCTGCAGATCCTGGCTCTTCCTGCTGGGCCAAGCACCTGAGACCAAGGTGGGGGTCCTGCTGTGGTGGGGGTCCTGTCCCAAATCTCCCCATGTCACCCCCTCCTCTCCAGCCCTGTACGTGCTGGTTCCCCGAGCCAGGGAGGGGACAGCTTGTGGGAAGGGACTGGGGCTCTGGGATCTCACCCAAAGCTGCTGAGCAGCAGGAGGTGGGGAAGCAAGCTGGGAAAAGCAGGAGGAAGATGCTGGAGGCTCATCTCCTTCTCCTCCTGGGAATATCCTGTTCATCCATTCATTTCCTGCTCCCTGGGAGCTGGCAGCCAAAGCTGGAGCAGAATGTTCAGCATCAAAGACCACAGAGCAGCAGAGCCCAGAGAGCAGCTCTAGGTGTGCCCACCTCAACCCTGGGAGCCCCAGAGAGCTGCAGTAGCAGGAAAGATTGGAAGGGTGTTTGGAATCGACACAGTGGATGTGAGGGGATTCACCACCTGCTTCAGGACCAAGGACACAGTTAAAGTTCACCAGAGGTTGCAAAGAAGGTGGCTTCAGAGTCTGCATCAGTCAGGGGACAAAATTTGGTGTTTTATAAAGGAAATTTGTTCAAAGTGCGGAAGGAAGGAAGGAAGGAAGTGTCGGAAGGAAGTGTCGGAAGGAAGTGTCGGAAGGAAGGAAGGAAGGAAGGAAGGAAGTGTCGGAAGGAAGGAAGTGTCGGAAGGAAGGAAGTGTCGGGAAGGAAGGAAGGAAGGAGGAAGAAGGAAGGAAGGAAGGAAGGAAGGAAGAAGGAAGGAAGGAAGGAAGGAAGAGGAAGGAAGGGAAAGGGAAAGGGAAGGAAGAAGGAAGGAAGGAAGGAAGGAAGGGGAAGTGAAGTAGAAGGAAAAGGAAGGAAGGAGGAAGGAAGGAAGGAAGGAAGAGAAGGAAGTCGGAAGGTCTAAGAGGAAGGAAGGAAGAAGGTGGAGAAGGAAGTGTCGGAAGGAAGGAAGTGTCGGAAGGAAGTGTCGGAAGAAGAAGGAAGTGTCGGAAGGAAGTGTCGGAAGGAAGTGTCGAAGGGAAGGAAGGAAGTGTCGGAAGGAAGGAAGGAAGTGTCGGAAGGAAGAAGGGGAAGAAGGAAGGGATGTCGGAAGGAAGATGTCGAAGGAAGGAAGTGTCGGAAGGAAGGAAGGAAGTGTCGAAGGAAGGAAGTGTCAGGAAGGAAGGAAGGTGTCGGAAGGAAGGAAGGAAGGAAGGAAGGTCGGAAGGAAGGAAGAGGAAGGAAGAGGAAGGAAGGAAGTGTGGAAAAGGAAGGAAGGAAGTGTCGAAGAAGGAAGTGTCGGAAGGAAGATGTCGGAAGGAAGTGTCGGAAGGAAGTGATACGGAAGGAAGATGTCGGAAGGAAGTGTCGGAAGGAAGGAAGGAAGAAGGAAGGAAGGAAGGAAGGAAGGAAGGAAGGAAGGAAGGAAGGAAGGAAGGAAGGAAGGAAGGAAGGAAGGAAGGAAGGAAGGAAGGAAGGAAGGAAGGAAGGAAGGAAGGAAGGAAGGAAGGAAGGAAGGAAGGAAGGAAGGAAGGATTACATGTCTGTGATTGCCTATGTAACCTCACACAGATCAGGAGCTCTGGAATTTAACATCCCTTATTTCAATTGTCCAGATGAAGAATGCTCACAACACTGCCCACAATCAGCAGCTCCCCTTGGAGAGCACTGAGGTAAAGTCTTCATCTTCCTGTGAATCCCTGACATGCATCTAAATAGCACCATGGAGGTTTAACCACATCCCCAAGGATTTATGAGCACTGAATACACCATGAGCACCAGGAGAAGCTGCCAGGAGCCCCAAGCACCACCAGGAGCAGGTGGCTCTGAGAACGGGGCAGATTTCCATCCCAAAACTGATCCCTTAGGATTTTAGCTTTTATATTTTCCATATATTTGTAACCTTGCAGTTCTTTAGTGTATAACTCTAAAGTCCATACACAGTGTGAGCTGCTGCTTTCCCATTTTGGTCAGACACAACTCCCATCTAGGCCTGGGAATCAAGGACATTTCACTGTTTCAGGCCCTGAGAAATATAAATGAGAAAAGTGTGTTGGAGGGGAGCAAATTTGGGGTAAATTACTGCATTATAAGACATTTCTGCTGCCAGCCCAAGGCTGGATGCTACATAAAGGCCCTGGCAGGCCTGAGCCTTCAGCCACATCCCAGCACAAGCTCCTGTGACCCCATAGCACGTCCCAGCTCCTCTTTAGGGACTTTCACTGCTGGATCCTGCTGATTTCTGATCTCCATCTGTGAGCATCCCCTGCTCCCCATAGCAGCTTCCAGGCAGCTCCTGTTCCACTCACCTTTCATCTCTCCCTTTCCCCTTGTTTCTGAGCTGGGAAAAAGTGACAACAAAAGCTGAATTTTCCAGGGATTCCAGATTTTCCTGAATTTTCCAGGGATTCCAGATTTTCCCTGAATTTTCCAGGGATTTACCTGATTCCAGAAATGGAATCTTTAAGAAAGGCACCAAATGTTGTAGCAGAATAAAAAGGTTTCATCCATGTTTTTTATACTCCAGGAGCACCAGTGGTTCAGGGATGAGGGGAGAGAGGAGGCCCAGGAGGTTTAGCTGGGACCAGCCCCCTCTCCATGTGCACATAATGGGATGGCACAAAGGCAAGTGAGCTAAAAATTAAAGCCTGGCAGATCCTGCCAGGAACGACTTGGAGGAGCAGCTTGCTAATGGTGTAAAAGCTGGTAATAAAAGCTTTTTCAAATACATCAGAAGCAAAGAGCCTGCCAAAAAGTCTGCAGGGCCAAGAGATGGTGAAGATGTAAGAGAAACACTCGGTGAGGAAAAGGTCACACAGATGAATGATCTGCATCATCATTCACAGGGGGAGCTGTGTGAGGTGCCAGTGCCAGAGCAGCTCTTTGGGGATGGGGATCTGGGAAGCATTTCAAACGGAACCATCCATCACAAGCAGGAGCCAAGCACCAGAACCAGGTGGATTTAGCTCTGGAGGAACCCGGTGGTGAAAGAACTGAACTACTGCGTGCCACAGGAGTGGGGTGGGCAGAGGTGGCACCTGCTGAGGAAGGCCAGGGAGGTGACCCAGGAAGGCAGATCTCGGGTTTTTGGTTGTTAATTGCTGCCCTGAGATGTGCAGGATGTCTCTGCTTTGGCCCGTGCAACTGAAGAGCGAGTCTGGACTCTTCATTTTTTGGTCTTGAGGTTGTTTATTAATTCTTATCTATAAAATTTCCTTTCTGCCCAGCAGAAATCTGCTCAGCAGGGCAGCCACAGGCACTCTCTGTGTTGTCCTTTTATACTACAAACCACGTATAACATATTTACACTTAATTCCCAATACCCATCACCTATGTTAGACAGTGCACTTCTACTCTAAACCAATCCCAAAGTGCCAACATCACTGCAGAAAATGGAGAACAAGAAGAAGAAGAAGAAGAAAGGCTGGACACACCCAAGTTCCTCCATCTTGTCCCCATAACCTCCATATCAAAAATCCTAAAATCTACATTTTCACCCTGTAATCATTTTATTATTATACTGTTCAAAACTGTGTGACTTTCAGGTCCTCATACAAAGCTGGTAACTTGCTCCAGGGGTCAAAATCAAATCCCCAGATGTTCTGGGCTGTGTGCCAGGGTCTCTGAGCCCCTCAACTCTGGACACCCGGAGGGATGCACTGAGTTCTGACAGCAGAGCAGGGCTGGCCTGTGCTGGTGGGGAGTGCAGGGTTTGGGGATTTGCAATATCAGTCTATCAGAGTGATTTTTCATCACACAAAGCTGGAAATCTTCTCCCAGCACTGCAGCACTTGTGCTCCCGTCACTCCCACCCGAGCCTCATGCCTTGCTCACATAGGAAGAGGAGGAGGAGGAGGAAGATGAGGAGGAGGTGCTGCCAGACCCTTCCCTCAGCCAGAGCAGCCTCTGCTCAAGCTGCTCATGACCGCTCAGCCCCTGGGGTGGCCCAGCTGCCCCGGCTGAGGATGGGCTGAGCTGTGCCTTGGGTGTGCTGCTCTCCCACTCCTCGTGGGGAAGCCTGGCTGGGCAGAGATCACAGAGCTGCTGGGGTGTGTGGGATGAGCCCAGCCAGGAGCTGCTGGCAAATACAGCTGCAGGGTAAATTCAGCACCAGTGAATGCAAGGAATGCACATGGGAAGTAACAAGGATACAAATGGATCCCTTTGGGAGCCCCAAAAGCTAGGTGTCATCTCAGGGGGTTTTACTGCAAGTTGCACCATTTTCTTATAGAAACGCAGAACCATGGAATTGTTTAGGTTGAAAGAGATGTCCAAGATCATCAGATCTAAATATTTCCCTAATGCTGACGACTGCACCATTAAACCATGGCCCCAAGCACCACATCTCCACCTCTTTTAGAATCCCTCCAGGGATGGGGACTCCACCACTGCCTTGGGCAGCTGTGCCAGGGACTGACAGCCCTTTCAGTGAAGAAATTTTTTCCTAATATCCAACCTAAACCTCCCCTGGCACAGCTTGAGGCTGTTCCCTCTTGTCCCATCCCTGTTTCCTGGGATAGACCCTGACATCCCCCAGCTAGACCCTCTTTTTATTGCAGAGAACAAGAAGGTTCCCCTGAGCTCCTCTTCTCCAGGCTTTGCTCTTCTCATGGCCAGAGATCTGAGAGGATGGTGAGAAGGGGAGGGATTGGAGTGCCAGGCTTGCAGGGGTGAGTGCAAGCAGAGCCCTGGGCTGGTTCCAAACCCTCTGGGTGTTTCCAGAGCTCAGAGCATGCCTGAGGAATTCCCCACCTGAGGAACTGTGGGGCTGGACATGCCCCCACAGCTGCAGACCCTCACTGTGGGCAGATGTTTACTCTCTCTGGGCTTGGCATGACCTGCAAGAACACAGCCATGGCTGGGTGTCCCAGATTGCAGGGCAAGATGTGTTCTATTGTATTCTGTTACCATCTGTATGGCAGCTGGCTTCTGTTCATGGGCAGCTTTCCTTATCTCCTCCACACCCACTCTTCCCTCTGGGGAGACATCTGCAGATAACAGCTATTGAATGTCCCTGCATGGCTGATAAGAACTACAGCATCCCATTGGGAGATGGGAGCCCAGAGGGAGGAGCCAAGCATTCCTACCCGGATAGAATCTGGAGATTCTGGAACACCAGCACGGCTTCTGCACTGGATTGCCCAGAGGAACAGCAGCTGCCTCTGCCCCTGGATCTTCAGAGGCAGAGACTGCACCTTTCTCCAGGATCCCTGCTCCAGCAGAACCAGCCCTGACACTGCAGGAGGGCTGAGCCACAATTCCAATGGGACTGCTGCCAACAGCCTGACCCACAGGGTGTCAGGTTGGGTGCTGACTCTGGCAGTGTTGGTTTAGTTCACTGCATTGTTTATTTTATCCTTTTATTTTCTTCCCTAATAAAGAGGCCTGGGGATGAGGATGAATTCCTGCAGATGGACCTGGGATGGGGACCTGCTCATGGATGAATCCCTGCAGATCTGCTTGGAAGGGTGAGAAAGGAGTGAGGAGGGTGAGAAAGGGTAGAGGAGGGTGAGGAAGGGGTGAGGAGTGTGAGAAAGGCTAGAAGAGGGTGAGAAAGGGTAGAGGAGGGTGAGGAAGGGATGAGGAGGGTCAGAAAGGGTAGAGGAGAGTGAGGAAGGGGTGAGGAGGGTGAGGAAGGGGTGAGGAGGGTGAGAAGAGCCCCCAGGCAGCCCAGGGGCAGCGCAGCTGTCTGGAAGCAGAGCGTGGAGCAGGGATGCAGCTCAGAGAGCAGAGCCCTGGGCCCAGGCTGCTGTGCCAAGTCCCTGAGCTGAAGGATGGAGAGCTGCTCTGCGAGGCGCCAGTGCAAACCACAAGAAAGCCAGGCTGGGCTTCTTTGTAGCACTCCAAGCTTGACAATTAATGCGTGCAAGCCACTGAATTATAGGCTGGAGACACTGGGAGCCCAAATGGCAGCTAACGAGTGCTGTTGATTGGCTTTCCGGAGGCCATGGAGACACAGACACTTATTCTTAGAGACATGGGTCCCACAGGGAGCTCAGCAGACACAGGAGCCTCTCTGCAGAACTCTCACCCTCCCTGTCCTGTGTCCCTGTGTCCCCTCGCTGGGGAGTGGGGCAGGGATGCAGGGAAAGGGGGCACAGAGTCCTCACCCACCCGTTTGTTCAGCCCCAAACATTTAAATAACTTTACTTGCTCTTTCTGTGCCATGTGCCTCCACCCTGGGGGACAGAATTTGCCCTTGGGTGGTGAAGCCTTAGGATTTTAGCTTTTATATTTTTCATATATTCATAATCCTGCAGTTCTTTAGTGTATAACTCTAAACTCCATGTACAGTGTGAGCTGCTGCTTTCCCATTTTGGGCAGACACAACAATTCCTCTCCAGGCCTGGCAATCAAGGACACCTCACTGCCTCAGCCCCTAAGAAATTTAAATGAGAAAAGTGAGTTGAGGGGAGCAAATCTGGGGTGAATTACTTCATTATCTGAAGCTGTAATTGGAAGATGAACACCCAATATACAAATGGCCCAAACTTATAAAAGCATGAAAACCTGTGAGTCCATTTTTTGGGTGCAGCCCCCGGGGGGCTTCATCTGCCTGCAATGTCCCTGAAGGCCTTTCAATAAATAAAACTGCCTTTTATGGCCTGAATTTTTCCTGGCCTGTGCTTTTATGTAGTCCCCAAAAGGCATCAGAGGGATGGGGTGTGAGGGCAGCAGGTGCCAGTGCACTGCAGAGCCCACAGGATGCTCTTGGCTCTGCGGGGCAGGTGGGGAGCACAAGGAGGGGCAGCTGAACTCCCTTAAGGCAGGTCAATATTGCAGAAAAAAAACTCCAGAATATCAAGGAATGCCAGGAAAGCCTCCCATCCCCAGTGCTGTGCCCTCCCTCACATATCTGTGCTTGCAGACACAGCAGTGCTTTACAGTCAGTGCATGTTCCCTGTCACACTCCCAATTAATTGCTGAAGTGTTTGAGTGCTGGGTTTTCTCTCCCTCTCACCAGAACAGAGGCCGTGTGCTGCTGTCCTTCCTCTCCTCCCCACGCTGGATTTTCCCTCCCTGATTATTTCTGTGCTGATGCTCTCCAGGCAGCACAGGCAGGCATGAGCCTGGCACTCCCCACAGCAGGGCAGTCAGCTCCAGCCCTGACTGGCGCAGCCAAGGGCAACCAGCTGGAAAATCACTCCTGGCTCAGGCACCACTGCTTCAAGGTCAAGGCAGCTCTGCCCACGTCAGGCTGTGGCTCTGGGGTGGCTGCATCCCCTCAGGGCATGTCTGGGGAGCACAGCATGGACTGGTTCAAACTCTGGAGCAGGGCTGGACAGCCCAGGGCGCTCCAGGGGTGTTGGGAAGGATGAAAGTTTGACAAGGAAGTCTCACAGATATGTATGTGCTTGGCAGAAAGATTTTTTTTTTAAATATAGAATCTGAAGAAGGAATAGAAATGAAAGCAAGTTTTGATATAGAAGAAAAGAATTGCTGGGCCAGTCTGACTGGATAACCAAGGATAACCAAGGCTATGTTAGTTAGAAGGGGTTTTATGACTAAGAGCAAAGGATAAACCCACCTCACACAAGAAGATGTTTTTATCAATTGGGAAATTGATAAAAGATGTTTTTAAACAAAAAGATGTTTTTACCAAGCAGAAAGCACAGGCAAACAAATCTGCCAGTGCTGCGAGTCTCAGAATTTTCCCCTGCAAGAAAACTGAAAACCAACTTCTAGCTTAAACTGTAATGTACTAACTTTTAGAGACTGGAGAACAGTAACATGAATGCGGTAATTATAGTAGTTATGATAGGCTGTAGATAAAAGTTAAGGTATAGATTGGTTCTACTGTATTAAGATGCTCAGGAAAGAAAAGTATAGAATGCATTGTAACCAAAAGAAAAGTATATAATGCAATGTAACCAAAACCAAAATATATAATGCATTGTAACCAAAACAAAAGTATATAATGCATTTGTAACCTAAACTCAGGGTCTCCAGGCCTGCCTGCAGCTGGAGCTGACAGCTGTAGGCACAGCTCTGTCACCCATGACCCTGGACTGCTGTAACCTCTTGGATGTACTAAACTGCATTTTGGAGAGCAGCCTGGAGTCCCAACATCCCTCATTCAGGCTCTTTCTGAGGGGCTTCCTGCAGCATCTGAGGGACACAGCTGGGACTCTCACCAAGGCACCAGTGGAGAGGAATAAATGTGTTTTTAGGGCAGGATTTATTTGCCAGTGCAGAAAAGCAAACGCCCAGATCTCACCACTGAAATGCATGACTGGACAGCTGAGAATGGCCCCAAATTGGAGGCTCCATCTCTCAGTGCTCACAGCACAGAGAGGTTTGGTCAGGGCTGAAAAGGCTGATTTCTGAGGCTGTCATCAGCTTTTTGGGGCAAGGAGGATCTTTGTGCCTTTGGAAGGCGAGTGATGGATCTGTGTCCCTTGTGCCACTCCACCCTGTGCCCCAAGTGTCCCTCAGTTCCTGCTCAGGCACTGCTGGACACAGATTCTGGCCCAGGCCTCAGATCTTTCCTTCCCTGGCTCTAGATCAAAGTTTCCAACTTTGCAGTTACCATTTAAAAATAAGAGAATAGCACTGAGATATCTGAAAGTGCAAGGAGGTTTTTAGTGTTTTGTTGTTTGGGTTGGGTTTTCATATAATTTATATTTATATACATTTCTGTAATTATATAATTAAATATAATAAATTATATTTTATAATATATAATATATAAATATTTTGATATTATATAATACATAATGTAAAATATATTGATGTAATAATATAATATAATATAATATAATATAATATAATATAATATAATATAATATAATATAATATAATATAATATAATATAATATAATATAATATAATATAATATAATATAATATAATATAATATAATATAATATAATATAATATCTAAATATTTTATAAATGTAAATAAAACATCTTTGAAAGTGCAAGGAGGATTTTAGTATTGTTTTGTTTTGTTGTTTGGTTTGGATTTTCATATAATTTCTAGTTATGTAAATTTATATAATTTATATAATAAAAGATAATAAAATATAATATTATATATTATATATTATATGTTATATATTATATGTTATATATTATATGTTATATATTGTATGTTGTATATTATATTATATATTATATATTTTTATTGTATAATGTATAATGTATAAATATATTTGTATATTATGTAATATATAGATATAAATGTATATAATTTATATAATTAAATAATGGAAATTCATTTCTTCATTTCCCTTCAGCAGCTCTGTGTCTCTCCTTTGGACACTCTTTAATAGTTCCAAGTCCTTCTCATGTTATGGCACCCAAAAGTGCCCCCAGCACTGGAGGAAAGAGAGCAGCACCTTCCAAAGCAGGAAGGTCGTTCACCCTCCAGTGAAGAACCTGTTGAAGGGTGAGTGATGGATTTGATGCCCTCCTGGGGATCCCTCCCTGCCCTGTGTTGCCACCCTTGGGTTGTGTCACCACTGCCTGTCACCAGCAAATCACACAACAAAGGCACAGTGACATTCCCACAGTGCTGCTGGGGATGCAGGCTCCAAGGGAGGAGCTTCCCAAAAAGCCTTTGCTGCTTTCCCAGCACTGCCCACCCAGGAGACTGCAGTGCCACCTTCCCCAGGTGCCTCTGAGAACAGCACTTTTATCCCAAGAAATCCACCACAATTCCCCCTCATCAAAAATCCATCATTTCACCAACATCCCCACGGATGTGATTTTCTTTAATTTTCCATTGTTGTTGTTGTTTCCTTTTTCCTTTGCCCATTTTCAGGGTGTTTTAGCTGATTGCTATTTTCCACATCCTTTTGTCAGACCCTGGTTACCACAGGATGAAGGGCATCAGCCTTGTTCCTTGGGGTTTTTTTGTAATTTTCCCTTTGCTAATGTCCAATTTTGCAAACTTCTCCACATTAGAAAAGTGGTAAAAAGGACTGCAAAGAATGAAGATGAAAAGCTAAAATAAACCCAGAGTCCTTGGTAAATTTGGGCATCACATTTTTGGGGTTACCAGTGGTGAAATGAAAGAAATGGGAAAGGTGGGAAGGAGGATGAGCAGCCCAAATCTCCTCCATGTCATGGCTGGTTTAATCAAATAATTAAAAGCCATTCTTCCTGCTGGGGAAAGAACATAAACCACAGACATTTGGGGCATTTCTTCCCCAGTGCTATTGCTTTCTCCTCAATAAATTTCACCCCTGAGTGAGCTCGGTGCTGCCAGGTTCTGGCAGCTGTCTCTGAACATCCCAGAGGCTGCACTGCTCTGCCCAGGGCAGAGATTTGGGGAGAAAAGCTGCAAGAGTGGAGCAGAACAAGGGCTGGAGCACCTGACCTTTAAAGGCCCTTCCATCCCAAGCTGTTCTGAGGTTCTGTGGAGGCACAGAGGGCTCAGGAGGGCACAGAGCCATCCCACAGCCCGTCCCTGTGCTGACAGCTGATTTCTGAGTGTTTGTGGGGCAAAGCCACAGCCCCCAGCCCCACAGCAGCACTTAGGGACAGTACTGAGACTGATGGAAAGCCTTGGCTGGTTGATGCCTTAGGATTTTAGCTTTTATATTTTTCAGATCCTGTACTGCTTTAGGGTATTACTCCAAAACTCCATGGCCTGTCAGCTGCTGTTCTCCCCTTTTATTCAGACAAAACAATTCTTCTCTGGGCCTGAGATCCAAGGATACCCTTCAGCCTCAGACCTCAAAAAGTGCAAACAAAAACAAACTGGGGGGAGCAATCTGGGGGTAAATTACTTCATTACCTGAAGGTGTAATTGGAGAATTAACCCCAATATGTGAACAGACCAAACTGATAATTGTCTGATATATTGGTGACCATTGTCCATCTTGGGTGCAGCCTCTGGGAGGCTTTGGCTGCCCAAGGTGTGTCTGTTGAAAACCTTTAATAAAAGGTCTTTAATAAAAACTCTTTAATAAAACCCACTTTATTCTCTTAATTTTGTCCATCCCCTGTTCTAGGGAGCCCCTCAAGGCATGAGGTAGAGAAGGGAAGAGCAGAAGGGGAAGAGCAGAGGTGGCTGTGGCAAACCCCAAGCCCAGCCATGCAGGCCCTTCCCTGTCCCCCACAGAGGCTGCTCAGCTCCAAGAGCTCTCATGAGGTGGCCCTGGGGACAGGATCCATTTTTTGTGCCTTTTTGTGCCCATCCAGTCCCAATCCAGCCCTTTGTCTCCATTTCCAGCATGACAGGGAGGTTGTCCCCACCTTCTCCTGGACACCTCCCTTGATCAACTGTGACGGTGTGCACAGGGGTCTGAGGGTGAGGGAAGAGACGAGGACCTGACTCCATATTTCAGAAGGCTGATTTATTATTTTATTATATATTACATCAAAACTATGCTAAAAGAATAGAAGAAAAGGTTTCATCTCAGAAGGCCAGCTGAGCTAAGAATAGGAAGGAATGATAACAAAGGTTTGTGGCTCGGACAGAGAGTCTTAGCCAGCTGACTGTGATTGGCCATTAACTACAAACATCTACATGAGATCAATCACAGATCCACCTGTTGCATTCCACAGCAGCAGATAACCATTTTTTACATTTTATTCCTGAGGCCTCCCAGCTTCTCAGGAGGAAAAATCCTAAGGAAAGGATTTTCATGAAAAGATGTCTGCGACAACCAACACCATCCCATCTGCAGGTGTCAGGACTCCCCTCCTGCTCCCTGCCAGGAATGTTCATCCCAAAAGCCAAGTTTCCAAACTGCTTTGAGACATGATGAGGTTATTTCAGCTCCCTGGAAAAGTTACAGGGACACTTCTTTGGCACAGGGTCAGGGCTGAGAATTTCTGGATTCAGCAACGTGGACAAAGCAGGAAGATCCCAGGGTGTATAAATCAGACAGGAGGGTTATTTCTGAGGGGATGTAATACAGCCCTCCTGACGTTACAGTAATTCTTGGGATAGGCTCACTGAAAGGAGTTCAGGAATTTGAAGTATGGGTGATGAGAAATTATTTTGGAACCAGCATATTCACTTTATTGAGAATAGTGGTAAGGTGCCCATAAATCTTTCTAGGAGCATTTCAGGTACTTTTATGACTCTTGCATGGGATTTATTGCATATTTTCAGGAAAAAAAATATAATTTAAAAGGACATTGCTGAGCAGTTTTTATAGCTTTTATTTATTTTTTAATCTCCATTGTTCACAGAGCCCTCCTCAGTGCTGGAAAATGCAATTCTGCCCTGTTACATCTCCCAGACAAGGAATTTTGCTTTCTCTCTGCAATGCTGAGCAGGGATGGAGCTGGAGTGTCTTGGGCTGGGGTAGGTGGGGTGAGTGTTCCTCCTGCAGAGCTCCAGGAGCACTGGACCTGCTGCAGTGGGACAGGCAGATTTTAGGGCATTCAGTGTGGTGGATGTCACTGTGGGAGGGTAACAGAGGGCGTTAACTTTTTTTGTTTTGGTGTTTTGTTGGGGGTTTTTTTAATTTTATTTATTTATTTTATTTATTTTTTCAGCTGTGTGGAGACATCCCATGCAGCCCTGGCATATCCTAAAGTCTGCCTTGGAAAATGGAGCAGATGGGGAATGCTGGGGAGTGATCCCCATATCCTGGGCAGGAGAGGGTTTGTTTTATCTGAGTCCATCAGGAGCACCTTTTATCTGCCACAGCACACCCTGGGATGGAAGGACCCACAGGATCATCCAGTCCAGCCTCTGGCCCTGCCCAGAGCCCCCACCAACCCCACCCTGGCCATCCCTGCAGCGCTGCCCAAATTTCTCCCCCATCCTTCATCTCCCCCATCCCTCACTCTCACACAATCATGGAATGTGCTGAGCTGGAAGGGACCCACAGGGATGATCAATCCCAAAGCCAAACCCTGCCCAGAGCCCCCAGCAAGCCCAGCCTGGGCATCCCTGGAGCTGTGGCAGCCTCGGGGCCGTGCCCATTCCCTGGGCAGCCTGGGCAGTGCCAGCAGCCTCTGGGGGAAGAGCCTTGCCCTGATCTCCAGCCTGAGCTGCCCTGGCCCAGCTCCAGCCGTGCCCTGGCTGCTGTCCCTGTCCCAGAGCAGAGATGGGAGCTGCCCCTGGGGAGGAGCTGCAGATCCCTGAGCTCTGCCCTCAGTGTGCCCTGCTCCAGCTGCACACACCAAGAGCCCTCAGCTGCTCCTCCTGTGGCCCCTCCTGACCTTTGACCACCTCCCTGTCCCTCCTTTGGACTCTCTCTAGCAGTTTCATGCCCAGGCTGGATGTTCCCCCGCTCCACTGGAGACGTTTTCCAAATCTGCAGCACTTCTGGCCAGAAATGCAGCCCTGGAGTTTTGGCTTCTGCAGCCTCCTTTGGACAGCCTGAGTTTGCTTAGCCTTCCCTGGCCTTCCTGTTCCTGATTGAAATGCTGCTCTTGAGGCCAGGCACGTTGTGCTGATGTCTCCTGTGCCGCTGCCCGTGTCACAGGGACACAGGACATGTGTGTGACATGTGCCAGTGTCACACCCCGAGGGCTGGCAGGGAGGGACTGGCAGTGTTGGCACTGCTGCTGGGCTGTGGGCAGGGGGAAGGAGCTGCAGCAGGGGCTCCATCCCTCCTGGCAGGGAGCAGAGGTGCTGGGGCCAGAGGATGGAGTGGGAGGATGGATCAGAAATCGCTGGCAGGATGGATCAGAAATCACAGGGAGGATGGATCAGAAATCACGGGGACGATGGATCAGAAATCACAAGGAGGATGGACCAGAAATCACAGGGAAGATGGACCAGAAATCACAGGGAGGATGGATCAGAAATCACTGGCAGGATGGATCAGAAATCGCTGCTCCTGACTCCTCACAGGCCCCGAGAGCCTCTTCCAGCAACCCCTTCCCAGCAGGGCTCCCTGGGGGCTCTGCAAGGAGGAAAAGTTAAACACATCCATCAGGCAGGTCTGGCTCCTTTCCCCTTTCTTTGTCATCATCACCAACCCCTCCACTTCAATGGGTTTTTCCTTCTTTCTCTCTCCCATAAAATGCTTTTCATTTGGTGGCTGTTGTTGCTTTAAATACTTATGAAAGCTCATAAAACTAGGTGGAAACAAGCAGCCGTTTTCTTCTTAGAAAGAAGCTTCTGCCAGCAAGGCAGGAAAAAAAAATCTTGCTGGAGTGATGCAGAGAGAAGTAAGGAATAAAGGAAGGCAGGAAGCAAGCAGGGACACAGGCAAGGAAGGTTGATTTTCACATGTCCAGAACAATTGCTTTGCCAAAGACTGTGACCATGAACATCAGCATTTTCCAGCCTTGTTCCAGAGAGCCCATGAAATCTAAATGACAAAAATGGGCTCTTCCATCTCCAGCTGTCAATTCCTGGAGCAGTCAGACACTCTGAGCAGAAAAACCCAAGGTGGAAACCACCTATCCTGTGGCCAGGACACTTCTCCTACCAGCTGTTTCAGGCTGAGGGGTTGGGATGGAGCAGGAGCTGCTGAGCCCAGACCTGCAGCCCCAGGGGAGATACGATCCTGCCATGGTGCCTTTTGCAACAGCTGAAGCTGCTCCCAGCCTCACCTGCAGCTCTCCAAAGGGATGCTTTGGTCAGGTTTGCTCCTTAGCAAGTCCTTGATAGGCATTTTTCGGGTCAGCTGTTGATATTCTCTGCCCCAAGATGTGCAGGATGTCTCTGCTTCAGCCCATGCAACGGAAGAACAAGTCTGGACTTCACTTTTTGGTCTTGAAGTTGTTTATTAATTCTTATCTATAAAATTTTTTTTCTGCCCAGCCGATATCTGCTCAGCAGGGCAGCCACAGGCACTCTCTGTGTTGTCCTTTTATACTACAAACTACGTTTAACATATTTACACTTAATTCCCAATACCTATCACCTCTGTTAGACAGTGCACTTCTACTCTAAACCAATCCCAAAGTGCCAACATCACTGCAGAAAATGGAGAACAAGAAGTAGAAGGAGAAAGGCTGGACACACCCAAGTTCCTCCATCTTGTCCCCATAACCTCCATATCAAAAATCCTAAAATCTACATTTTCACCCTGTGAATATTTTATTATTACACCATTCAAACCTGTGTGACTTTCAGGTCCTCATACAAAGCTGGTAACTTTTTCCAGGGGTCGCAATCAAATCTCCAGTTGCTCTGAGCAGCATGCCAGGGTCTCTGAGCCCCCCGATGGGGTTCTTGGCAATTCTGGGCATCCAAAGGGATGCACTGAGTTCCCACAGGCATTGCTTGGGATGTGCCTTCTCAGCAAAGGCCCTCAGGGACTGTGCATCAAATAAATGGATTGCACTATGAAGATACTCAAGCCCAGCCCCTCGATTTCTCCTCTGACAGGGCACCAGGCTGGTGGCCCTCGAGCTGCAAGTGTTCCACCCACCTGTGCTGATGTGCAGAAATGACCCTGACTCATTGGCCTTGCCTGTGGTTTTCCTCTCTTGCTCAAATCCTCCTGACACGAGATCCCAGGAGCTGGTGGTATCAATTTCCCAATCGAGGGAGGTCTCCTTGTGAAGTAAAATCACAGCAGCTAAAAAGCTTCCTCTGCAGGTTCATGAGTTTGTTTATTTCTGTTGCCTTTTATCTAGTAACTGATCTATTTTCTTGCATTTTCCACAGTGTCATTGGAAGCTGAAGCTCACAGTGGGCTCAGCAATTAGTGGTAGCACAGAAATATAAGGCAAAAACAAGTATTGCTAATGAGCTGACACATTAAACAATGAGTCACACTTCCATAAGGAGCCCAAATCGAGTTATAACCCTAAATAAACAAGCTGTGAGAAACAGTTTACAAAATATGAATGTGTTACTTATTTAACTGCTGTTGAGAAGCTGCGATCTGAACCCTGAGATGTATTTAAATATCTGAGACAAATCCTCAGTGAGTGCTTTGTCAGACTGCTGGGGCTGCATGGGATGGAAGGAGCCCTCAGCAGGACAAGGGAACCAGCAACACACAGCCTTGGGGTTGTGTCCTGCCCTCTGTGTCCTTCCACATCCATGTGTGGATCATACAGGGGCTGTCCCACAGCAGGGGATGGAGGCAGCTAAGGCTGGGAGCCAAGAGAGGCTGCAAATCACAGAATCACGGGGTTGGAAGAGAACTTCGAGGTCATCAAGTCCAACCCATGCCCTAAACACCTTCACTAAACCCTGGCACCAAGTCAGGTACCAACATCAGGAATGTTCCTCCTCTCACAGGGGTCTCGGGGCAATGCCAGTATCTTGATTTGGAAAGACAGGTGTCTGCTAAGGAAGGCAGGAGCCTCCCCTGAAATGGAAAATGTAAACCCTTCCCACCCCTCCAAATTGCTATAAATTTTAAATTTAGGGACTCACAGGCAAAAAATATGGGATCAGGAATAACAGTTCTTTAATAGGGAAAGGAAAAAAAAGGATAAAATAAACAATGCAGTGAACTAAACCAACACTGCCAGAGTCAGCACCCAACCTGACACCCTGTGGGTCAGGCTGTTGGCAGCAGTCCCATTGGAATTGTGGCTCAGCCCTTCTGCAGTGTCAGGGCTGGTTCTGCTGGAGCAGGGATCCTGGAGAAAGGTGCAGTCTCTGCCTCTGAAGATCCAGGGCAGAGGCAGCTGCTGTTCCTCTGGGCAATCCAGTGCAGAAGCCGTGCTGGTGTTCCAGAATCTCCAGATTCTATCCGGGTAGGAATGCTTGGCTCCTCCCTCTGGGCTCCCATCTCCCAATGGGATGCTGTAGTTCTTATCAGCCATGCAGGGACATTCAATAGCTGTTATCAGCAATGTCCCCTCCCGAGGGAGGTGTGATTGTGATCACTCAGAGAGAGAAATAAGGCAAACTGCCCACTTGACAAAAGAGAATCTGTCATACAGATGGTAGTTGAAAACATCTTGCCTTGCAATCTGGAACAGCCAGAAATTTGGGATTTCTCAGGCTCCTGCCTTCTCAGGCTTCTGTCTGCCCATGTCACCAGGGCCAGCTGTGGGTTTTGTGACAACCTCAGCTCAGCAGGCTCCAGCTCCTTGTTTAATCTGATTCCATCAGGAGCACCTTTTATCAGCCACAGAATCACAGAATATCCGAATATCTGAGTATCTGAGCTCCGGGAGGAGCTCCAGGAGGAGCTCAGACCTTTGGCCACATCTCTGATCCTTCCCAGCCCCTCCTGGTGTCCATCCCATCCTTCCATCCCTCTCCTCATGCTCTCCATCCTCTCACACTCTCCACTCCTGGCAGACAGGGACAGCCCTCAAAGCACAAGTGGCACAAGGACTGGGCTGGCAAAGTGAAGAGGTTTTAGGGGTCTATTAGGAGCAGCAGAAAGCCCAGCAATGGCAAAGGGTGCTGCTCCACAGAGATGGAGAAATTGCTCATAACGAGGCAGGAGAGGCAGACGTGAGCAGGGAGCATTTCAGCATCTCTGCTCCATGTTGTTGGGAGGAAGCACTTCCAACAGGCAAGGACAATGAAGGGCTCTTCAGGCTCTTGGTACCTAAGGAGAATGTCAAACAACATCTACGTGGGACAAATATTTTCAAATCACCCTAAAAATAATAATAATCTCAATCATCAGTCTAATTTCACGTGTCAAGAGTCTGAAAAGAGCTGGCTGAGGGTTTCTGTAGCCCTGCACGGTTAGTGCTAAATGATTTTATGGCCACAGAAATGAGGTGCAGGTCTAGAGCTCAGACCCCACAAGCACCACAAGAGCCCAGAGGAGGTTCCTGAGCTGCAGGAGTGGTGAGTTACTGAGATTGCTGTGAACTGCCTGAGTGGATGCCTGTGTCCCCTGGTCAGCCACTGTTCCTCCACAGCTGCCTTCAAACCTCATGCTGGATTTGGGGTTTTAGACCCTGCAGACAACTGGCAGAGCTCTCAGAGGGTCCAGAGGGGATGTGCAGACAGCTCCAGCTGGGCTGGGACTGTTTCTCCGAACCCTCTTGAGGTCACTGAGTTCATCCCAGGCATGGCCATGGGATGGTCCAACAGGGGAGGAGGTGATGGAAGCTGGGCCCAGGTTCCCCAGTCAAGGGGGGAAAGGGTGAATGCCACATCCTAGGGCAGTGCCAAAATGGAGCTGGAGGGGCAGGGATGGATCAGGGATGGAGCTGGAGGGTCAGAACGGAGTTGGAGGAACAGGGATGGAGCTGGAGGGCCAGGATGGAGCTGGAGGGAAGGGATGGAGCTGGAAGGGCTGGGACAGAGCTGGAGGGGCAGGGATGGATGGGCTGGGATGGAGCTGGAGGATCAGGATAGAGCTGGAGGGTCAGGATGGAGCTGGAGGTTCAGGATGGAGATGGAGGGGCAGGGACAGGCAGGGATGGAGCTGGAGGGTCAGGATGGAGATGGAGGGGCAGGGACAGGCAGGGATGGACCTGGAGGGTCAGGATGAAGCTGGAGGGTCAGGATGGAGCTGGAGGGGCAGATGGAGCTGCGCCTTGCCTCCTCTCTCCCACAAGTTGCCCAGGGGATCCCAGACCCCTCCTGCCCCCAGGCCCAGCCCTGTTCTAGGGCAGAGGAGGCTCCAGGGCAGCAGCAGCCCGGGGCAGGATCAGGGCAGGGAGCAGCTCCCAGCCTCCCAGCCCTGGGTATTTTTATCTCTTTCCAACCTTGCCTCTTTCCCAGCTCTTTCCCCTCAGGGCAACTTCCTCTTCTGGGGAGGTGAGAGGGCAGCAGCTGCCAGCCCCACAGCACAAACCATCCTCCAGCCCTGAGCAAAGGCCCCGAGCTCCCAGCACACCCCTGGTAATTACCTCAGCACACACCTTGCCTCTAAGCACATGGTTAGGAACAGATCAGTGTGAGACATCTCCTTAAGCCTCACCTGGGAACGGCTGCCATCACCCAGCCCGAGATGATTTACTCTGATCTGCACTATTGATTTTATGGTGGGAAATGTGGTGATACCTAGAGAGAGAGAGAGTGAGACAGAGACTTGACTTATGTGAGCATGTGGGGAAGGCTCCAGCCCTCAGCACAGAGCCTGCCTTTTCTGCATCTGTACCAGAATTATTTGTAGTGTTTTATGCACCCATCTGCTCCCTGCATGCTCTCTATAAATCTCCCTGGCTCTCTCACACACACACATGTTTGCTTTCCATGTAGATTACTTATGATGAGAGTCTAATTAGACCCGGGGAAGCCTGCCTACAGAGCGAGCCTGGGGAGAGCTTAATTAAAGTCAATGGAGAAAATTATAGGGGAAAAAAAAAAAAAATTAGGGCAGCAAGGAAAAAATATCAAGAAAGAAACCAAGGGGAAAAAAAAAAAATAAAAGAGGCAGGGAAGCAACAGCACCAGTGAGGGAGTGTGAGAGGCTGTCAGGATTCTGGGAAAGCATCCCTGAGCAGCAGGATCAAGGGCAGGACTTGGTGGTGTGTCTGGGGGTGTTTGTGGGGCCTTGGAGGGTTTTTGTGGGGGTGGTGACAAGGTGGGTGGATATAATTAACCATTGGAGCAATTTGCTAAGAGATGTGGTGGATTCTCCATCATTTGTGGTTCTGGGGTGGATGCTGAGGGTGCATGAGAGCAGAGGGCTCTGGATCCTCTCCACGTGTGCCTTGAGCTGTCCTGGTCTCACCCACACCCCAGATCTGAGAGTCAGACAGGCAGGAGGAGAGCAGGGGTGTCAGGGCACCAGTGAGGGAGAGTGTGAGGCTGCCAGGCCCCTGGGAAAGCCACCCTGAGCAGCAGGATCAGGGGCAGGGCTTGGTGCTGCGGCCTGGAGAGCTTGGGGCTGTTTGTGGAGCCTTGGTGAGCAGGGGTGGCAGGCTGGAGGTAGCCAGGGATACCAAGGTCTGGCTCCTCACTGTGTCCATCCAGGTCCCAGAGGGGCCCCTCTCTCATTCTCACACGGGAATTTGTGGGAGGTGAGTGATGGAGAGGCCTGGGAGGGCATCAGGGATTTCAGGGGTTTCAGAGGGCAGGACACTGCTCTCCCCCAGCACTGTGGAGCCCAGTCACACCTGGCATCTCTTTTAGAAAGTCTTGATTTAAAGACCACAAATGATGGAGAATCCACCACATCTCTTAGCAAATTGCTCCAATAGTTAATTATACTCCCTGCTTAAAAGATGCATCTTATTTCCAATTTAGGTTTTTTCCTAGCTTCAGCTTCCAGCCAATGAATCTCATTACATTTTTTATCTGCTAGATTAAAAACCCCTCCATTATCAGAAATCTCCTCCCTCCATAAGTATTTATAGACTATGATCAAGTTGCCTCTTAACCTCCCCTTGATAAAGTAAATAAGCTGAGCCTCTCCATCTCTCCCAGCCTTGCACAATTCCACCCATTCCTGCTTTTCCCTGAGCCCTGCATGATCCTGGGCCAAATTCCTGGGGCTGGGCAGGTGAGGGGGGTTGTCCTGGCCTGGGACATGTGGCAGAGCAAGGGTTTGGTGTGGGGAAGATGCACTCTGTCCCACAGGGAGCACAGAGGGGACAGGAGTGGGGAGATGCAGCCCCACATTTCTCCCCACAGAGAAAAGCAAGGCACAATTCTTCCCAAGGATATTTCTGGGTTTCACATTCTCTGAAACCTCAGAGCAAGGAAAAACAAGTCTTATCATTTGCTGTGCCTGTGTTGGTGCAAAAGCAGAATGCAATATGGAGATTGTTCACCCACAGTGATGGTGCTTTGGTTCCTTGGCCTGTCAGGGCCAAGTGTGTAGCCCCACATTTCTAAGCAAGGCACAATTCTTCCCAAGAATATTTCAAGGTTTCACATTCTCTGAACCTCAGAGAAGGGAAAAACAATTCTTACCATTTACTGTGCCTCTGTTTCTGCAAAAGTAGAATGCAACATGGAGATTATTTACCCAAAGTGATGGGGTTTTGGTTCCTCGGCCTGTCAGGCCCAAGTGTGTAGCCCCCACTTCTCTTCACAGAGAAAAGCAAGGCACAATTCTTCCCAAGTATACTCTCATCTCATTTGCTGTGCCTGTGTTTGTGCAAAAGTAGAATGCAACATGGAGATCGTTCACCCACAGTGGTGTTTTATTTACCCACAGTGATGGTGTTTTGATTCCTTGGCCTGTCAGGGCCAGGTGTGTGTGTGTGTGTCAGGACTGAGGGTGACAGTCACGAGATTCTGTGCAGTGTGTGCAGGGTTGAGTGCTTGGCACATTCAGTTTAGATGTAATGTAATATAGTGTAATATAGTATAGAATAATGTAGTATAATAAAGTAATTAATTAGCCTTCTGATGATATGGAGTCCTCATCATTCTCTCCCCTCGTCTTGGGTTCCTTATGAATACTACAGGGAGAAGAAGTTGGGAATTGTGGGGTCATTGGGGTTGGGAAAGGTCTCCAGGAATCTCCTCTGTTTTGGGTCTGTGCTGAGCTCCCCCAGGACTGTCCTGTCTGGGATAATTTGGCACCAGTGGTGCAGACATCCCAGACATCCCTTCAGGCAGCTGCTTGTCCTGCAGCCGTGTTGGCAAGCACAGCTGAGCTCCCTTCCAAGGCACAGAGAGGCCTTGGGTGATGAGTGTGTCTGTCCTTCTCAGGGCTGCTCCAGCCCTGGAGCCTGACCAGACCTGGCTGGGAGCGGGGCAGGATAGGCTGCATCATTATGGGGTGCCAAACAGACATCCCACAGGAATGGGACCCCAGAAGCCCCAAATTGGGACCCCAAAATCCCCAAATTTAAACCCCAAGATCCCCAAATCAGGACTCCCAAAGTTCCCCAAATGGGACCCCAAACCCTACAAGAAAGTGACCCCAAAACCCCCTAAATGGGACCCCAAAATCTCCAAATTGGAACCCCCAAAATCCCCTAAATGGAACCCAAAAAAATCCCCCAAATGGGACCCCAAAATCCTCAAATTAAGATCAAAAGATTCCCATATCAGGACCTCAAAAATCTCCCAAATGGGACCCCCAAAACCTCCTAAATGGGACCCCCACAAGAATGGGACCCCAAAACCTCCAGAAAGGGACCCCAAAGTCCACAAATTGAGACCCAAAATCCCCCAAACTTGGACCCAAAATCCCCCAAATGGGGCCCCAAAACCCACCAAATTCAGCATCCTCAAAAACCTCCTCAATGGGACTCCCCTAAATGCCCCCACAATTGGCTCTGGCAGTGCCATCACATCTCCTCCACCTCTGGGCACCTCCTGGATCAGCACTGTGTCCTTGGGGTCACTCCTTGGCAGGAGCAGTACCCAAAATTCTGGGACCTGATGGGAACATTGCAGCCTGTGTAGGGTGGGAGCTGCTTCCCATGGCTTGCAGCCCTCAGGGCTGTGTCACAGACATCTGTTATGAAAAATCCTTTCCTTGGGATTTTTCCTCCTGAGAAGCTGAAGAGGCCTCAGGAACAAAATGTAAACAATGGTTATCTGCTGCTGTGGAATGCAACAGGTGCATCTGTGATTGGTCTCATGGGGTTGTTTCTAATTAATGGCCAATCACAGCCCAGCTGGCTCAGACAGAGAGTCTGAGCCACAAACCTTTTTTATCATTCTTTCTTTTTGTATTCTTAGCTAGACTGCTGATGAAATCCTTTCTTCTATTCTTTTAGTATAGTTTTAATGTAATATATATCATAAAATAATAAATCAGCCTTCTGAAACATGGAGTCAGATCCTCGTCTCTTCCCTCATCCTCAGACCTCTGTGAACACCATCACAGGCTTGCCCCTGCCCTGTGTGTCCACGTCCCCTGGTGTGTGACAAATCCCACAGACAAGGAGAGGCAGCCCTGGCTCCCACTGGCTCTGCTCCTTCCCCTCCTCTGCGTTCCAGCCTCTCCATTTGGGCTGAGCAAGGGGATTTTCCTGGAAAGCAGCAGTACAGATGTGCTGCTGCTCACAGCATCCAGCTGTGCATTCCAGCACCATCAGCTTCACCTCATCCTCTCCAGCTGCCAGCTGCAGCATCTTTGTGCCCAAACCACCTCCTTCTGCCTGCTGGAGAGCCAGGAACTGGGGTCTGGGGCAGTGCAGGAGGCTCAGGGAGAGCAGGATGCTGCTGTGTGCACAGGCAGCATGCAGGGGGAGGCTGCCTGCAGCCCTGGAAGGCTCCTCACACCCCCAGCTGCAGACCCTGGCTCGTCCTGCCTGGTGTCAGATGCAATAAGGGAGATGAGCTCCCCCAGCATGGCCAGCACACACTGTGTGGTCTCCCTCTGGCTTTAGGCTCCCAGAATTTCTTCTTCTCTCTGAGAGATGTCAGGTTGAATAAAACTAAATAGATCCTGATGGAGGAAAACTGCAGTTAAGTGGGTTGGCTGACTGCTTGCCTTCTTTTTCTTTTGTTTTTTAACTTGTCACAGTGAGGAAGCCACCAGGGAAATGTCCTGGCAGGCCCTCGGTCACGGTGCCTGGCTCTTCCAGGCCATCTCCCCTGAGCCTGCTCAGCTCTGCCTCCCTGCCAGGACCCCAGGAGAAGGGGCAGCACCTGACAAGTGTGAAATGAAACCTGTGTCACCTCGTGCCTGCGTGATTAGGAGAGGATCACCCGTCCCTGGTGGCTCTGAGCCACAGGGTCCCACCCCCAGGGCAGTGATGGGGGCACACAGAGCCCATCCCATGGGGATGCCCTGCTGGAGGCTGGGCAGGACAGGGACAAGCCCCGAGTGTCACAGACATCTTTTGTGCAAAATCCTTTCCTTAGGATTTTTCCTCCTGAGAAGCTGAAGAGGCCTCAGGAACAAATGTAAACAAGGGTTATCTGCTGCTGTGGAATGCAACAGGTGCATCTGTGATTGCTCTCATGTGGTTGTTTCTAATTAATGGCCAATCACAGTCAGCTGGCTCAGACGCTCTGTCCAAGCCACAAGCCTTTATGATTGTTTCCTTTTCTATTCTTAGCTAGCCTTCTGATGAAATCCTTTCTTCTATGCTTTTAGTATATATATATATAAAAAATATATATATAAAATATATGTAATTACATATTTTATATATTTATATATTATATATATTTTTATATATATTTAATATATATATATTTATATCTTTGATATAATATATATATCATAAAATAATAAATCAAGCCTTCTGAAACATGGAGTCAGATCCTCGTCTCTTCCCTCATCCTAAGACCCCTGAGAACACCGTCACACCCTGAGTGCTTGCAGAGTGACCAGATCTCATGATCCCAGTATGCATCTCGTGATGTTTTCCACCCACACAGCCCCTGCTCCCAGCATCATGTGAGCCCTGCTGCTCGTTCAGCTGTGCCTGTTTCCAGGGCACATGGTTTGGGAATGGGATGTTCATGGAATCACAGACTCACATAATGCCTTGGGTTGGACCTTAAAGATCATCCAGTGCCACCCCTGCCATGGCAGGGACACCTCCCACTGTGCCAGGGGCTCCAGCCTGGCCTTGGGCACTGCCAGGGCTCCAGGGGCAGCCACAGCTGCTCTGGCAGTTCCAGCTCAGCCCCTCCTCATCCTCACAGAGAGAAATTTCTCTGGGTAGCCACGACGGATGGAACCAGCCCAAGAAGGCAGGATGTGCTCCATCACTTGTGTTCAAATCTGATTTTTGAGCTTGACTTACAATTCTGGGCAAGGCCAATTTGCATTTTCCTTTACCTGGGAATCAACAGGACCAGAGCACCTGAGAGGCAGCATCCAACAGATAAGGAAAAAGCACTGGATGGATGTGAAAAAGTGTCCGTTGGGGAGCTGTTCCAGGTGCCCATCCCATCTTTAAAGCCTGGCTTTCAAGATCTCCTGCAGAGGCTGACAAAGTGGAACAGCAGACAGAGATGTTTGGGGTTCTGTCATGACAACACACCAAAAGAAAATGTCATCATTTTGGAGAAATTTCTCTCTGCAAAACATCTCCCAAGGTCATCAAAGACCCAGCCAGAAGATGAGGCAAATGTAGAGAGTGAAAGGAATTCATAAGTCTGCTTCAGAACATGTTTTGGGGGTGTTGGTGCTGGGTTGAACTTAAAGGTCTTTTCCAACCTTCATGACCCTTTGAAAATTCACCTCAGGGCACTGGAGCTGCTCCCCTCCATGCCCAGAGATGTGCAGGACCTGAGGGAGCTCTGCTGTCCCATCTTGGCCAGACAGGACCATGACAGCACAGGTACAGCCCAACACATGGGATCTCTGCTCTCCAGGCAGGGCACAGGGAAACCCACAAAGCTCCCAGAGCTTCTTTGGCCCAAGGTCAGCCCAGACCTGCTGGACTTCACCCAGAAAATTGCCTCTGGTCAGAGGAATGGGGCCCAGATTCCCTGGAATGGGGATTGGTACATTGAGCAGAAATGCAATTCTCTCCTGGAGTCATGAAATTTTAGAGGTGCTGAGGACAGCAGGGCAGCACCCAGGATTTTGGTGGCTCAGCTCCATCATTCCTTCCTGGCGTGTTGGCTGGAGCTCACACACAGGTGATGAACCACCCAGTGGGATAGAAGGGAAGATCCCAGTGGAATCCCAACCACCAGCTAACCACAGAGCCCCAAGCCCTGGACCTCATCACATCCCCCATGCCCTGAGGTGGGACAAATCCTGCAGTGGCATTACCAGGAGCAGCAGAAATAGGCCAGTCATAGACTTTTCTCTGAAATATTTTCTTATTGTTTATTTCAGGTGTCTCGTGTTCCTCCCAAACTCAGCTGTTTTCAGACCTAGGGCTTTTTCTCTTCAGTTTTTTTTTATTTTCTTATTTTCAGTCTTATCTCTTTTTCTTTTTTGGTGAAGGAGGAAATGAAACCGATGGAAATTTTTAGGTCATGAAAACTGAGATCATTCCAAAACACCACTTTTCTTTTAAAGAACAGGAATTTAATATCATTTTTGCTGATCTAATGTTGCAATATTTCACTCATGTCTGACCACAGCAGATTTCAGAGAGCCCCACAGGAGACACCTCTGATACCTGAATGTCTCCAGACCAGATCCCAGATCTCCTGTGAGTATTTTGGGTCCCACAAGCTGATCCAAACTTGTTCCATGAGCAAGAAAACGAACAGAGATGCCTGGTGCAGATACACAATAAGGGGCAGACAGAGCAGGGAACCATCCCCATCCTCTGCCGAGGGATCCCCCGTCTCCTGTGCCACCCTCACCCTGCACAGGGGGGTTTGAAGCTCTGGCATTGCTGGAATCTGTGATGTTTGTGGTGGCAGCAGCACCAGGAAATAAGGACAGATCTCTCCTGAGCTCCATCATCAAGGAAATAAGGGCAGATCTCTCCTTAGCTCTACTGTGGCAGTGTTCACAGGGGTTTTCAGGTGAGGGAAGTGACGAGAATGTTGACTCTATGTTCAAAAGGCTTGATTTATTATTTTATGATATATATATATTACATTAAAACTATACTAAAAGGAATAGAAGGAAAAGGTTTCTTCTCAGAAGGCTAACTAAGAATAGAATGGAATGAATAACAAAGATCTGTGGCTTGGACAGAGAGTCCAAGGTATCTGGTCTGTGGTTGGCCATTAATTGTAAACATTCAAGATGGCCCAATCACAGATGCACCTGTTGCATTCCACAGCAGCAGATAACCATTGTTTACATTTTGTTGCTGTAGCTTCTCAGCTTCTCAGCAGGAAAAAATCCTAAAAAATTATTTTCACAAAAGATGTCTGCGACACTCTACCATCAGACCAGGAAGTCAGAAATGCGTCCTCAACAGGATGGCAGATGATTTTCCTCCTCCCCTTTCCCACTGAAGGTTCTCCAGTGTGGTCCAACAAGCCCAATGTGTGTTCTGCTGTTGAGGGACAGTAGAAAAGTTTGGGCAGGGGTGACTTTGCACTGAAACATCTCCCAGCTCCCAGGGAGGAGCATTTTCATGGGACAGGACACATCTTTAACCATGCTCTTCTAACAGGGTTTCACTGAGTGGGTCTTGATGCTGTTCTTTGGTCATGGATTCTTCATGAGAAGCAAATCCTGGTGCTGTGCAGGAGCACAGACATCTCTGGGCATCTCAGGAACCAGAGCCAGGGCTGCAAATCAAACCCTGGGTGTGCAGGGCAGGGTTTGATTCCCTCTGCTCCTCACTACAGCAGAGAGGGATTAAACCAAGGCTGGATTTTCCTGAGAGGAGCTCTAAAAACCCAAATTCCAAGCTGCACTCCCCCATGTCCCCACCCTCAGAACCTTCACCCTGATCCCTCTGAGATGGAGGCTCTGGTTGCCCTCCATACATCTCCAAAGGGTTTTGTGCCAACCACAGGGGTTTGAACGTGGTCTCCCCTCCATTGCTGTGCCATGGGGGTGGCAGAGGGAAGCTCAGGCCCTGTGGTGGTGAGAAGGAGGGATTTCTGATTTACTGATTTCCCAATTACATTGTGGGCCCTCAAGCAGCCACCAACAAAGAGTGCGTTAAAGCTCTATACCACAAAAATTTAAGAACCCAATGACTCCCTCTCCATTAACAGGCCAACCTATACTCAAATAGGAGAATCAATGCTAGAATGAGTAACCAGGGTACCCCCTCTACGACGCAAGCTTACATCCGCACATTATTAACAAACCACCAATATACGACAAATTAAACAAGCACAGTATTAACCATCTTGTTAACCCGACAGAGGAGAGGGGAGCTCAGGCCCCGTGTTGGTGAGAGGGAGGGAGGGAGGGATGCCCGTGGAGGCTGGGGCTGTGCTGGCACACCAGAGCCAGGTGCTGGTGCTCACTGCTGATTTATTGGCAGGGCTGGTAGGTGTTGCATTGGGTTAAGTATTAACAGATCTCATGAGCCTCATTAGCTGTCCTCTTTTCACTCTCCAGCTGAAGAGTTACTGCTCCAAAATCTATAGTGCCTTGGCAGCTGCCTGGCTGATTCCCAGGTTAACCCTCACAGGGCTGCTCCCTGCCATCCCTGTGCACGTGGCGTGTCACAAACCACAGACACCCCAATCCTGGGGCTCTCCTGCTGCTGGCCAGAGAGGCAGGAGACCTCTTGCACCATTGCCATGCACATCTCTGCCCTCCAGAAGCCAGAGGCTCTCTGAGCACAGAGCCAGCCCTCCCCAGCTCTCTTTCATGCCAGCAAAGGTGGCTCCTGGGCAGAGCCCTGGGCACTGGGACATCCCCCTGGCTCTGCATCAGGGATCTGCCTGCCTGAGGGTGGTACCTGGCCATTGGCATCTCCAGCAGGGAGATGCCATCTCTGTCCATCTCCCTGTGTCCCTGCCTGGCAGTCCAGAGCTGCTTCATTCTCACCAGATCCTTGGGATCCCACAGAGCCAGGAGCAGCAGGGACATTTCATGGAGCTTGCTGGGTTTCCTGCTGCCCTCAACTAATCCCTCAAAGTCTGCAGTGTGGACTTTTCTGTCCAATTATAAAATACCACCCAAACCCTTGAAGAAGAAGGAAGAAGAAGGTGAAGAAGAAGAAGGTGAAGAAGAAGGAAGAAGAAAGTAAAGAAGAACAATTTGCCTTCACCCTAAAACCTCCATCTTGCTCCATATATATTACCATATTCTAAAACCCCAAACTATAAGTTTTCCACCCTGTGACATTACACACTTCTAACCAACTCCACACCCATAATCCCAGTATTATCCATCAATTTTGGAAGCCTTTTCCACAGCCTCAGGTTAAATGCAGTGCTCTCCTGGGAGTCAGAGTCTATCAGCACAGCCAGTCTGAAATTCTCAGCATCCAGAATCCAGCAACAGCTCCAACCAAGTGCCCCCAAGCCTGGTGATGCAGGAGGAGCTGGCAGGGAGTGCAGGGGATGCCATGACCTGTCGCAGACATCTTTTATGAAAAATCCTTTCCTTAGGATTTTTCCTCCTGAGAAGCTGAAGAGGCCTCAGGAACAAAATGTAAACAATGATTATCTGCTGCTCTGTGGAATGCAACAGGTGCATCTGTGATTGGTCTCATGTGGTTGTTTCTAATTAATGGCCAATCACAGTCAGCTGGCTGGGACAGAGAGCCCAGTCACAAACCTTTGTTATGATTCTTTGCTATTCTATTCTTAGCCAGCCTTCTGATGAAATCCTTTCTTCTATTCTTTTAGTATAGTTTTAATGTAATATATATCATAAAATAATAAATCAGCCTTCTGAAACATGGAGTCAGATCCTCATCTCTTCCCTCATCCAAGAACCCCTGTGAGCACTGTCACAATGACCTGGTGCCATTCTCCTTCTCAAGGGCAGTTCTTGCTCCAACAAGCCCTGGACAGTTCCTGCAGCTCCTGGTAGGTCCGTGCTGGAAAGCCTTCCTTCAGACCTGTTAATTGTTAAACAACACTGGGCTTTAATTAAAAAAGAGCCAAGTGTGTTACAGGGAGAGCTGGAGGTCAACAAGTTGGGCATGCCCACGTTCCTCCATCTTGCCTCTTGAACTCCCATTCTAAAAACCCAAAATTCTACTTTTTCACCCTGTGACAAATTCACTATCATTCTACTCAAACTCTTGTGGCTTGTAAATCTTCACACAAAGTTCGTAATTGTTTCCAGGGGTTAAAATCAAAGGCACAGGTGTTTGTGACTCTGTGCCAAGGTCTCTGAGCCCCCTGCCAGGGTCTGGAGTTCTCCAGGGCAGCCAGAGGAATGTCCTGGGTTCCAACACTGAGCATTCACTGTCACTCCTGTGCAGCTTGGTGTGGTTAAATCTCAGGACTTCTGCTGCTCACAGTGACCCCGAGATGTGTTAGAAAGTCTCTTTTCCCAGCCCAGCAGTCAAAGAAGGAGTCAGAACTCTTCAGTTCTCCTTCTCAAGATTGTTTATTGTATCTTATCAATAAAATTCTTTCTCCTGGCCTGCTGAGGTCCGTTCAGCAGGTGAGACAGAGGCACTCTGACTGCCCCTGGGAGGTGTTATCTTTTTATACTAAAAACTATGTGTACAATATTTACAATAACTTCCAATACCCATCACCTATGTTAGACAGTGAGCTTCTACCTTAAACCAATCCAAAAGTGCCAACATCACAGCAGAAGATGGAGGCCAAGAAGAAGAAGGAGAAAGGCTGGACATGCCCAGATTCCTCCATCTTGCCTCCTGAACCCCCATTCTAAAAACCCCAAAAATCTATTTTTCACCCCATGACAAACTGATTATTATTCTACTTAGACTTTCGTGGCTTGCAGATCCTCATAGAAGGTTGGTAATTTTTTCAAAATCAAAGTCATAGGTGTCTTGGGCTCTGTGCCAGGGTCCCTGAGCCCCCTGGCAGGGGCTGGGGCCATCCAGGACAGCCAGAGGGATGTGCTGGCTTCTGACAGTTAAACACCTTTGCAGCCACAGAGCTGAGTGACATGCTGAAGGTCAGTGAGGAGATCAGCAGCACTGCAAGCCAGGAAAGGATCCCACGCCATCTGAGCACTGGGGGGGGGTCAGCCTGTGGCCAGATGCTGTTCAGCAGCCCATCAATAAGTTGGCAGTCAATAGCAAATCTCTCCGGATGGAATTTGTCAATGACACAGAGATTGGCAGAGTGGTGAATAATGAGGCTGTCACACGGAGCTGGAGCGCTTCCCTCGCTGGGCCCCTGCCAACAAAAGGGATTTAATGGCCTCAGATGCAAAGCAGGGCAGGGCTGGCAGGGTGGGAGGGCTCTGGAGGTGGGAATGTGGGTGTCACCTCCTGGGATGGGCAGGGACAGGTAACACTGGTGCCTGGAGTGGGCACCTAGAACAGAGCCTGGACAAGATTAAGAGAATAAAGTGGATTTTTATTAAAAGGCTTCAATAGATACACTTTGGGCAGTCAAAAGCCTCCCAGAGGCTGCACCCAAAATGGACCACAGCCACCAGTTTATCAGACAATTATAAGTTTGCTCCATTTACATATCAGGGGTTAATTCTGCAATTACAGCTTCAGGTAATGAAGTAATTTACCCCCAGTTTGTTCCCCCCAATTCACTTTTGTTTGTACTTTTTGAGGCCTGAGGCTGTAGGGTGTCCTTGGATCTCAGGCCTGCAAGGATTGTTCTGTCTGACCAAAATGCAAAACCAGTAACTAACTCTCTACTATTGTCCAAACCTGGCTACTTTGTCTTCCCACTGCCCATCCCAGAACGTTTCAGCACCTGAAATCCCAGGAATGCTGGATGTGAACAGAAGCTTTTGGGGCGGATCCTCACATCTGAAGGAGAAACAAAGCATGGGAGGATGCATTAAAGGTGGCAGAGCAGCAGGGCTGTGCTGATGGGCAGCTCCATGCAGGTGTCACTCGTGCTGTCCCCACTCTGTGTGCTTGAAGCCACCCCTGATCCCTAAGGAAAGGACTGGGGGTTCCTTCTGCATGTCCAGAGCCTTCCTGCCTCCCTGCAGCACCTGCTGGCACCGTTGGAGCAGGGATTTCCATCCCTCAGAAAACAATTATGGCAAGAAAAGTGCTGGTATTAATCGGAGCCTCCATTTAAAGATTAACCACAACAAATGTGTTGCATGCAGGAAAGTTTATTTAACAATGCTCCCATTGTACACCCCGAGAGCATGTTTGTCTTCATTAGTGCAGTAATTCATTATATGGCCTCTCTAACATTCAAATCAGAAGGAAGAATATTAAAAAAGTAATTATACTTTTCAAAGTAAAGCTTTATGGGTAAATTGTATGCAAATCGCTGTCTAAATCAGGGCGGCATATCTTAAGCAGATCTAAAAGTTGCAAAGGCTTCCACGGCATCATTGATATGTAATCAACATAGATGTATGATTCTGCTCCTTACTTAGGCAAATTTGAATGGCAATCCTCAAGTAGGTAATTGGTATTTATCACAATGGCTGATGGGGAGAAGCTATAATCTTGTTACGGGTGGGACCAGCCTGTCATAAATCAACCTGCTTGGAGGTTACTGCAAGACTCTGTCACATTTGGGTTTCCAGATGCTTTTAATCACCTTTTTTAACCTTCACCTCGTTTGTAATATGGGCAAATAACCTTGAGGTCTTTGAAGGCCTCTTCTGCAGGTGTCAGTGCGTTCAGGGAAATAGCTGAGTGCCCTCACACCATTTGTCCACCCCGTGATGACAAGCCCCTTTTCTCTAATCAAGATAGTTTAATGAGATTTTTTTTTCTCCCCTTACTAAAATAGCGCAAGGAATAAAACATGAAATTGATCATTTGTGTGCACCAGGGAAATCACGTCATTTGGAAAATAATTTAACGGGATTGGATGCTTCAGATTTACTGCCCAAACTGCAATCACCAGCTCTGGGGGCTGGGGAGGGAGGGCACAGGGGCATCCCAGAGCTGCTGGGGGAGCGTGGGTGGGTGCAGGACACCCACACACATGGCCCTGGGGACAGATGGCCCCTGCCACCTCATCCTCCTTGCAAATTCACGCTGCTTCCCCAGGAATCAGGTGCTGAAATCCCTCCTGGGGCTGCCCTGGGGAGCTGTGGGGTCTGGTTGGACCTGGGGTGGAGCAGCTGGGATATAGGGAATATGCCATTCCCTTTCCCCAAATTCACCACCTCCCTCCAGGGTCTGGCTGTGACAGGGGTGTCCCTGCAGCCCCCATGTCCCATGTCACACAGCACAGGGGTCCCACAGAACTCTGAGGCTCAAACACACAGCAGAGTTTTGGCTGGCAGGTCAGGGCACCCCCAAACATCCTACCACCCCTCTCCCCCAGAGGATTCACAACCCCTGCAGGGGTCTCAGGGGGGACATTTCTCAGGTTTTTGGTTGTTAATTGCTGCCCCGAGATGTGCAGGATGTCTCTGTTTCAGCCCGTGTGTCCAAAGAAAGAGTCAGAGCTCTTCAGTTTCCAGTGTGTCTCTCTTTGCTGACACAAACCCACTCCAGGAGGGTCTCTCCAGATAGGGGAGCCCACTGAGAGGGCCCCGGATGTCGGGGAATCAGCAATCTCTGCTCTCTTCATTCCTCTGGCTGCATCCCCACTCCCTTTTGGGGCTCACAGAAGCAGAGACCCCAGAACACCTTGCTGGTGTTGCTGCTGCATAACGAGAGCTGCATCTCCTGCCCGTGGAACTGGATGAGTTTTAGGGGTTTTTCAACCCAAACCATTCTGGAATTCTCTAATTTTCCAAGGAAATGGTCCCTGTGCAGAGCCCATCCTGTCCAAGCTCCTGATGCTGAGGCCTTGCACTGATATAGGGGAAAAGCAGACACAGCCCTGGGAGTATGACAGGGAATCATGGCAGAGAAAAAAAACAATTCAAAACGTCCAGAGCGACTTGAAGAGGATTCACAGCTGCAAATAGGGGTGAAATGGTTTCTGCTGGTTATTAATGCCGTGCTATTTGTTCCGTGTGATTAGCAGGTGATAACGTGCCGCGCAGAGGTGAGAGGCAGACACAGAAATGCACGCTGCAAATTCATCTCCTCCAGCATGAGGCAATTGCAGGGCTGAGCTGGGGCACTGCTGAGCACCATGAGCCAGCAGAGATCTGAGCACTGGAGAAATGAACAATTTTTTTTCATCCCCTTCCTTTCTTCTACTTTATTTTTTATTATTTTTGGAAGGGGAAAGAGGTTACATTTTTCTGTGTCAGAAATATTCCGTGACACGAGAGAATCCATCAAATGGCACTGAGTGTCAGGTCATGTCACAACATCATTAAAACATTATATCTTGTTGATGAGGCTCTTGCCATCAATTCAGAGAGTGACTGATTTGATCTGCAAAAAAGTGGAAGTTTCTGTGCCCTGTTTGCAAGACAGCTGGCAGCTCTGTGAGAGGAAGCACTATTTCATATTCTATTTAGGGCATTAAGCCTTAATCCCATTAGGAGATTCATAGCATAGCCAGCTTCAGATGGAGAGATACTTCCATAGCTGGATGGATTTCTCCTACGACACCTGCACCACATGCTGCATGGAGCCATTTGGAAAAAAAAACAAGCCCACAGTCTTCCCAGCTCCTCTCTGAGAGCTTATCTCTTCCTCTAATACAGTTTAGTGCCAGGTTTTATAGACTGCTCATGCTGTCGGGAATGTTTGCTGCTATTCTGTTAACTTGATGCTTGGCTGTTCCAACACTATTCATTTAGGGCAAGCATCTGGCATGTAGCAACAAGATGGCTGATAGAATAAAATTAGGCAAGTTTATATGATTAATCATAGCTGGGAGCCAGCGCTGGGCTCAGTTTGTGAGGGGTTGTGATGGATCCTGTGGGTTATTTATCAGGGAGAGCAAAGCTGTGTTCACACCTCGGGGGAACCCAGGGAAACACCTTTGGGGTGCTGGCATGGCCTCCTGAGGGGTTTCTGGCAGCCCTGAGGCAAAAGGGACAATGCTGCAGGGCAGGGGATGGACAGGGGTTTATCATTCTCTGCCTGAGACATTCCCTGAGCCACACAGGATTTGGGAACCTGGTGACCAGAGTGAGATCTGTGTGAGCTCAGGACTCACATCCTTCATCACGACCTCGTACCTTAGGGACAGGGCTGTGTCCAAGCACACTCCCAGTTTGTTCAGCCCAGAGGAATATAAACCCAGGGGACAGAACCCCTGTTAGGGGAACACAGGGTTCTCAGGATATCAGGATATCAGGAAGAAATCAGGAGGAAATTCATATATCAGGAAGAAATCCCTCCCTGGGAGGGTGGCCAGGCCCTGCACAGGGTGCCCAGAGCAGCTGTGGCTGCCCCTGGATCCCTGGAAGTCCCCCAGGCCAGGCTGGACAGGGTTTGGAGCAGCCTGAGACAGTGGAAGGTGTCCTGGATGGGCTTTAAGGTCCCTTCCAACCCAAACCCTGCTTTGCTGCTCTGCCTTGGTTTGCTGTGACAGCAGGGGACAGCCCCAGCCTTGATCCTGAGCAGGATAAGCCCTTCCCAAAGCTGCAGCCCTGCTCTGTGTCCTCCTGGCACATCCTACCTGCATCTCCATGGGTCCTGCTCATCCCCCTGGCTCTGTGGGGCACCACAGACCCTGGGCTGGAGGCTCCATGGGTGCTGAGCTGCATCTCCCTGGCCAGATGAGGCCCTGCCTTTGGCCCCTGCCTGCTCAGCAGCCCCCTGGCTCAGCTGCTGATTGCACTGGCAGCCTTGATGATGCTGGGAGGGGACCAAGATGCTGAGCTGTCCCCAGGATACCACAAAATACCCTGCCCTAAATATGGCAGCAGTGCTGGGATGCAGAGCAATGTGCCCTGTGCTGGGGATGTGCTGGGGAAGGTCAGTGTGGCCATCACCTGCCAGTGAACCCCCAGGTTTGGGGAACACTCCAGACAGGTGGGATCTGTGCTCTCTGCAGGCCTGGAGGTGTCTGTAACACAGGCACAGGGCAGAGAAATGGGTTTCCAAAAAAATGAGGAACCAAGAAGGAAAGCAAATGCACAGTCTGAGCTGAACCCTGCAGTCCTGCCAAGCTCTGGCTGTTTCATTTTGCTTTTGTGCCATTGCATTGCTTACCACAGTTCAACAGAATCTGAAGGGAAAAGTCATCCTGAGCTGAGGAATGAAGCACTTGTGCTGCTGTTAAATGATAATTCCCATTTATTCCTTTATTGCAGAAAGTTTTCTTTTTGAGGTATGGCCATTTACAGAATTAAAAAAGAGGGGGGACAAATCCCAATGCCTGATCCCAGCTCTGCATCTCTCCTGGTCTGTGTGGGTATGGTGCTTGTCAGGAAATGCAGCATCAGCTGCCCTGCAATAGAGTCATGATTGATAAGTGTGTAATAACCCTGACCCAGAAAACCACACCTGTAATCTTCCCCTGACAAGCTCTGCCTGCACCAGCCCCATCCGAGTGGTTAAATGCCTCACTGGTCTTTAAAGCAGTCAATTGACCCAGCTGGGATGAGATGAGAGAGATGAGATGGGGCTGCTGAGGCTGCTGAGGAGGGCTGGGGCTGGGGCAGGGCAGCCCTGGGGCTCTGCCCCACCTGTGGGGGATCATCACCTGTGGGACTGCTCACCTCTGGGGCTGGTCACCTGTGGGGCTGCTCACCTGTGGGGCTGGATACCTGTAGGGGTATGATCACCTGTGGGGGATGATCACTTGTGGGGCTGCTTGTCAGAACCCAGAACATCCCTCTGTCTGTCCAGGATGGCCAAGACCCCTGCCAGGGGGCTCAGAGACCCTGGCACAGAGCCCAAAGCACCTCTGGGTTTGATTATGACCCATGGAGCAAATTACCAACTTTAGATGAAGATCAGCAAGCCACAACAGTTTAAGTAGAATAATAGTGAAGTTATCATGGGGTGAAAAAGTAGATTTTGGGGTTTTTGGTATGGGGGTTCAGGAGGCAAGATGGAGGAAGCTGGGCATGTCCAGCCTTTCTCCTTCTTCTTCTTGGCCTCCATCTTCTGCTGTGATGGTGGCACTTTTGGATTGGTTTAGAGTAGAAGCTCACTGTCTAACATAGGTGATAGGTATTGGGAAGTGATTGTAAATATTGTACAGGTAGTTTTTTGTATAAAGACATAACACCGCCCTGGGGGCAGGCAGAGTGCCTGGAACTGTCCTGCTGGATGGACCTCGGCAGGGCAGGAGAAAATTTTTTATAATAAGAAACAATAAACAACCTTGAGAGTGAGAAATGAAGAGCCCGGACTCCTTCTTTAAGTGCCAGGCTGGGAAAAGAGACTTTCTAACACATCTCGGGGTCACTCTGAGCAGATAAAGGTCCTGACAGCTCACCTGTGGGGGATGATCACCTGTGGCTCTCCACTCGATGTTGCACTGTGATTTCAGGGTTTACCTCAGAACCCATGTCCCTCATCTGAGGTTTCCCTCCCAGGTGTGTCAGTCACTTCTCCTTTCCCCTCCCAGCACTGTCACTCCTGGCATTCCAGAAGGCATCAAGTGATTGGCAGATCTAAAGGATGCCCTCTACCCCTGGGGGCATTGGGCCATCCAGGTGTCCTTTGTCCCTTTGTCCCTCCCCTCCTGTCCCTGCTTGGTGGCTCCCTGCCCCTTCCCTGCCCCTCTCCTCGGGGTTCAAAGGAGCAGCAACCACGGGCTCAGGGAGTTCTGTTGGAGCTGCTGCTGCATTCAGAGGCCTGTGGGCCAGAATAAAGCTCTGCATCCAAACCCTCCATCAGAACCGACTCCTTTCCTTCACCATCGCCTTAAAGCTTCTCTGCCAGAGGGAAACCTGAGGAGCAGCCCCTGTTATGGGGGGAAGCTCCATCCCAGCATCGCCAGAGCTCCTGCAGGCCTGGCCTTGTCCCCACGGGCCCAGTGCAGCACTGAGCCAGCCCAAAGTGTCTGTGGGGTGAAACACCACACACCCAGCCCAAAGTGTCTGTGGGGTGAAACACCACACACCCAGCCAGCCCAAAGTGTCTCTGGAGTGAAACACCACAGTGCTGCTGTTTGGTTCAGCACCAAGGGCCAGACAAGCTCAGGCACGTCCTGTCCAGCTGTATTGGTAAATTCCAATAACCCACAGCTCACATCTACACCATGTGCTCCTCTCTCCATCCCTGCCCTCTCCCCTGTTCCCAGCACAGCAGCCAGGAGCTCTGGGTAAACAAGGATTTTCCAAGTGACATCAAAACACTGGCCAAGAATTTTTAAATAAACCCCGAGATCAGCTCTTTTCTCATTTATTACAAAGGAACCACTTGTGTGCCAGGCCCTGTGCTGGGCTCTGTCTGTCTGTCTGTCTGCCTCCCTGTCTCCCCCAGCCCTCTGACTCGCTTATCTATTTACCTATCTATTTACATGTATTTCTTTTCCCGGTGAATTATGTCAGGGAGGCAGTAAAGTGTTATGTATTTGCAAGCCCCATAATCTTTAAAAGCACAGTGATGCATGCTCCAGATGAGAAAAGAGCCTCCATCCAGTATGTTAATAGATAGCATTAGGGCAATAATGAAAAGCACTTGAGACAAGTAAGCCCCTATCAAAAGCTGAGTAATAGAGATGCACAGAATGAATCACAATGCACCTCCTCTGCAAAAGATATTAAGACGTCTGCTTTAGTGCAGGGTCTATTCACTCCAACAGCTGCTTCATTTCTCTGATTAAAATGGCAGTGGGGAGAGCTTTTTTCAGCCATTTCCCCATTTTATGCAGTTCCTTACCCACAGGCAGGCACCCACGGCAGGGCTGGGCACCCCGGGCACACAGGGACAGCACAGGCACACTGTCACACTGTCACATCATCACATTGTCACCCTGTCACACACACAGTGACACTGCAGCAGCAGGGTGGGCAGGGCACCTGCAGGCTCCCCTGCACCTGGGAACAGCCCCACACACACCACAGAGGGATCAGACTTGTTAGGAAAATTAATCCACAAACACCAGAGGTTTATGGCCAAAAAGGAGACAGAGGAGTAATTTCTGGCTTTATTCCAATAAAGGGAGAGGCCATGGGGATTCCCCTGGGGTCTCTCCAATTTCTGGAGGACACAGCCTCCTTTTTATCCCAATTTCCCTTCTCTCTTTCCCCATTTCTGAGGTACCAGAGAGGTTCAGACTCCCCAGAACACCTGATCCCAAAGATTCTGCTCTAATATGTAACCCTCCCTTTTAATTTTTAATTCTTATAGAATTTAGGTGTTTTTCTTCCCCATTGTTTCTTTCATCTCTCTATATCCAATTTCATTTACCATCCAACCTGCAGTTTATTTGTAAAAGCAAATATCTTTTTTCCATTCACCAATCAGTGGAATCCTTCCCATTGTTTCTTTTATCTCCCAGTGCTGGTTTTATCCACCAGCAGATCCACAGCTGGTTTGGAAAGACAAATCTGCTATTCCTCTCAGACAGACACACAGCCCTTTGTGGGGGCACACACAGGGAACCCCTGGCACCCCAAGCATGGATCCCCTGCTCCAGCCCAGCCCTTCTGAGGTGTCTGAGCCACCGTGGGGGTTTGAGCTGGGGACACCCTCTCCCCACCTGTAGGGGGGTGGGATGGTGGGGATGGATGGAGAGCAGAGATCTCTGCAGCCAGGGCTGGAACTTGTGGTTTATTGCAAAGGGCCTGGGTGCAGGGCCCTGCTGGGAGCTGCCAGCCACAGCTCAGAGCAGGGCCCAAAGAGGAGCCCCAAAGAGAGAGACTCAAAGAGATGGGAAGTTCCCGTTCCAATACAATAAATCTTCTGTGCTGAATATTCTGATTCTCACTAACCAATCTAGTACAAGATACAAATCCTACAGCATTTCCATACAGCCTGTAAGAATCATTACATTACCATCCTGTGTTACATTTTAAACCCTAAAAACTCCTCTTTGGGCCCC
Source organism: Zonotrichia leucophrys gambelii (assembly GCF_028769735.1). Lineage (NCBI taxonomy): Eukaryota > Metazoa > Chordata > Aves > Passeriformes > Passerellidae > Zonotrichia > Zonotrichia leucophrys. Next base: position 5,225,525 of record NC_088192.1, on the reverse strand, counting down.
TTCTGCCAAGCTGGCAGGGTCTGCTCTGAGCCTTGGGCCTGTCTGCAAGCAGAGGGGATTGTTTGATCCAAAGGGGATCACCTTCAGCTGGCCATGCCATTGTTTTCCAGTTGTTCAGTAACTGAGGGATCTCAAAGCTTGCTTTCATTTCAATCTCGCTTATAGTTTCCATATTCTCAAAATCTTTTGCCAGGCAATCATATTTATAAGGCTTTCCTGTTTCACCTTCCCCAGCACCCACCAAGGGACAGCCATGCCCTGATGGGCAGCGAGGAGGAGAAGCCAGACAGGCTGGGGATGCAGGAGGAGATGAGGGTCAGGATGCAGGACAGACTTACAGACATGGACAGGAGTGTTGGAGTGTTGGCATCCCTAGAAATTGTCAATGACATATTTTATGAAAATCCTTTCACTAGGATTTTTCTCCTGAGAAGCTGAGAAACCTCAGAAAAGAAATGTAAACAATAACTACCTGATGGCTGTGGGATGTGGTTTGGAGGTTGCTCACCAACAGGTGCATCTTTGATTGGTCCATGTGAATTGTTTTTACTTAATGACCAATCCCAGTCCAGCTCTGTCGGACTCTCTGGTCAGTCACAAGATTTTATTATTCATTCCTTTCTAGCCTTCTGATGTCCCCTTTCTCTTTCTTTAGTAGAGTTTTAGTATAGCATGTTCAGATATGATATGATATGATATGATATGATATGATATGATGATATGATGTAATGTAAAGTATAATATAATATAATGTGTAATATAATATAATATAATAATATAAATCCCCGGGGCTCTAGTGGGTTCAGCCAGGCTCAGCACTGCACTGTCACATCACCAGGGCACTGCTGGAGTCACCAGCCCTGGAAGTGTTCAAAAACAAGTGGAGGCAGCATTTTGTGGTGTGATTTAGTGGGCACAGGGGGATTTGGACAGAGAATCCAAATTGCTGATCTTTAGGAGGGTTTTTCCAACCTCAGTGTTTCTGTGGCTCTGGTTCTGTCTCCACTCTGCCAGCAGAGTGATCCCAGTGTGGGGAAAGCATGGAAGGGAGGTGGAGAGGTGGGAAAGGCTGGAGGTGACCCCTCTGTGGGGCACAGCTGGGGCAGGACAGCCAGGTTCTCCTCCTTGCCCTGCCAGGGGGGTTTCAGATGGCATGAAAAAGGGTTTTCCCCATTTCTCAGCTTCTGTGATGCCCAGGACAAGCATTTCTTTGTGGTGACACCAGCACAGAGCCCTTCCCAGGGAGGCCCTGGGCAGGCCAGGCTCAGCCAGACACCTCCTGAATCACTGACCTGGTGCTACAGAGCAGCACCCTGGGGACAGCCCTGGCCATGGCCCAGCCCCACACGGGGATGCCCCAGGAGCAGTGTCCCTGTTTCCCTGCTGAGTTCAGCTCAGTGAGCCTCACAGGAGCATCATTTTGGGTGCAAGCCTGTAATAACTTGGGGTGCAAACTACCAAAGCTCTTGAGGAAGAGGTTAGGTTTAAAGCTGAGGGCTTTGCCAGGGGAAAAGCAGCTGTGTCCTGGTGAGGGGCACCAACAGACAGGAGTGGACATCTCATTGCTCCAAAGCTGTGCTCAGGTGTCCCTGTGGTCCCTGCTCAGCCATCATCTTTGTGCCATGGTCTCAGGGTGTGATGTCGCTCTCCAGAGCTTCTCAGCCTCTCTCCATGCTGCTCCCTGAGCTCACTCTCAGGGTGTCCCACTGTCCTGGGCGCAGTCTGTCTGTGTGTCCTGTGGACAGGCTGCACTGGGGGAAATGAAATGCTACCAACAGCCTGGCAGCAGCCAAGGGACAGAGAACCCCAGAGTGGATGAGGAAAACCAAAGGGGGGCAAGCAGCTCATGGGGTGCTCACCAAGCTCGTGAAGACAGTTCAGGTGCAACCTCACATCTGTGGGGTCTGGCTGTGTACAGGGCAGTGCAGATCCCCCAGGAGCTCCCAGCACCACCAAGCTGGGCATGCAAATCCTGGGAGATGGGAGAGGATCTGGCAGGGCTGCAGCTGGAGAGGCCAACATGAGCAGTTTGACAGCAGGTGTGCAGGGCACCAAGGCTGCTCCTCTGTGTGAGCACAGACCCTGCCAGGCCCCTCAGTGCTCCTGGGAGCCACCAAACCCTGGGCACACCAGGGAGAAGAGGCTGCCATTGCCACTGGCACCCCCGAGCTCATTGCCAGATGCCCAGGAAAAGGCAGGGAGGCCTCAGCAGGGAGCTTCAGCAGCGTCTGCTGCTGCCTGCCAAAATTAACATCACTGACAAAAGGCATGATCCTGAAATTGCACCAGCAAGCAGATGGATTGCTGGAGCACGGGAGGCTCGCAATGGAAAAGATGAGTAATCCAAGGAGGGAGCGTGGTGCCAGCGAGCTGAGGGCTTGGCTGCTGCTGCACAGGCTGGGAACCTGGAGTGCTGCCTGTCACAGGGCTGGGCTCCTCTGGCTCCCCAGCAGAACCTGCAGGACGGTGCTGCAGGGTTCCTGCTGGCCTCGGTGCTGGGGACATGGTCTGGAAACAGGGCTGTGCTGTGGGTACACCCTGCCCATGCTGCTCCAGGGTTCCTGCAGGTCACCAGCACTGGGGACACAACCTGGGCACCGAGCTGTGCTGGTTGTGCTGTGGGTGCACCCTGCCCACACTGCCCACACTGCTCCACGGTTCCTGCTGGCCTCAGTGCTGGGGACACAACCTGGGCACGGGGCTGTGCTGTGGGTACACCCTGCCCACTGCTGGTCACCAGCACTGGGGACACAGCCTGGGCACAGGGTCATTACTGGCTGTGCTGTGGGTACACCTTGCCCATGCTGTTCCAGGGTTCCTGCAGGTCACCAATGCTGGGGACAGAGCCTGGGCACAGAGCTGTGCTGGCTCTGCTGGCTGTGCCATGGGTACACGCTGCCCACATTGTCCCAGGGTTCCGGCAGGTCACCAGCATTGGGGACACAGCCTGGGCACAGGGCTGTGCTGGCACTGCTGTGGGTACAGCCTGCCCACGCTGCCCCAAGGACACCTGTGGCACTGAGATGACCCTGCAAGGATCGCTCCAACCCTCAGCCATTCCCCCTGCAGAAAGCCAGGAATGTGCAGGATATCCAGCCAGGGAAAGAGGGGAAATAGGAGCCTCTGTGCAGCTCCATTTAAGCATGGCAATGAAATGTGTCCCCAACAGGCTCTGTGAGCCCCCAGGTCTCACCCTGAACCCTGTGAGGGCCAGCTCATTCCTTTCCCATGAAGTGACTCACGGGAGGATCTGAGCAAGTCTGACTTTCCTCTGGCACTGAAGAGCAGGATGGATGGGAAAAGGGACACGCTCCCTGCTCTAAGTGCTGCTGCCCTTGCTGTCCTTGTGCAGCCTGTGGGGCTGTGCCAGGGGCTGGATCCATCCCCCAGCGCTCATGGAGCACAGATCCTGCCAGCACAGCTCCTGGTTCTGCAGTCAGAGCAGAAAAAGAGGCACAGCCCCTCTGAAAGAGCCAGGAACTCACCTCACTGCCACCCCACAGCTCTCCCTGCCCTGTCATTACACCTGGGATTATTCATTATTCTTTCTTTTTTAAGTACAAATGTACTGAAATCATCCACTTGTCAGTGCTGTGACTGTGGTGATGTAAATGTGACACAGCAGGCTGGTACTGGGCACTGAAATTTAAATTAATGGGGAGAAATGAGCTTGCTGGGTTTTGGCAGAAGATCCTGGCTGTTCTTGTTGTCCAGTGCCCTGAGGCCATGCTGGGTCCCACGGGGACACCAGGAGCAGGGAGGGAACGCCAGAATAGGGACACCAGGATGAGGGAGGGGACACCAGGAGCAGGACAAGGACACCAGGAGCAGGACAGGGACAGCAGGACCAGAGAGGGGACACCAGGACCAGGGCAGGGACACCAGGAGCAGGACAGGGACACCAGGACCAGGACAGGGATACCAGGAGCAGGGAGGGGACACCAGGACCAGGCTGGGGACACCAGGACCAGGCTGGGGACACCAGGAGCAGGACAGGGACACCAGGAGCAGGTGTTTCACCTCCAGCATTGCTGGGTGTGGAGTCCCCCTGCAGCAAACACTGTTGGGTCCATCCTGCTCAGCTCCCTGCAGGTCCTGTCTGACACACTGGAGGAAAGTTTAGGCAGCTCAACATTTCAGTTTCTGGAAAAAAAGAGGCAGGAAAAGGAGGGAGGGAGCATAAATCAGCCCCAACCTAAGGCCCCTTATCTCAGAGTGACGCCCTGCAGTCGTGAGGGCTGATCCTGCTGTGGGATCCCTGGGATTAGCCGGGCTTTGCTGTGCCCTGGCTGCTCCTGCTCCTCTCCAGCCCCAGAGATGGGGCTGTGGGGCAGCACAGGGCTGCAGACACAGCTCCTGGTGCCCCAGGGTGCAGCTCCTGCCCTCTGCATCCTCCCAGTGCTGGGTTACAGAGGCACAGCCCACAGGGGAATGTGGGTGCTGCAGCCCCCTATCCATGGACAGAGCATCCCAGGGTGGGGGGCTGCAAATGCAGCTGGCTGGCATCAGCCTGGCTGGCTGGGTGGGCCTCCAGTGTCTTTCCATGGCTAATGTGTCATTTAATGGGATTTATTCACCACAAGGGGTTGGGCTGGTTTCTGAAAAGGGACTGAGCATTGCTGGGGTCCCCTAAAGCCACCCAGAGATGGAAAGCAGGAGATGAGGAGCCCCACGGACAGGAGGAGGGTGCCCCATGGACTGGGCATTGCTGGGGTCCCTGGGGGTCCCCTAAAACCACCCAAAGATGGGGAGCAGATGAGGAGCCCCATGGACAGGAGCAGAGTGCCCCATGGACTGGGCAGTGCTGGGGTCCCCTAAAGCCATACCAGAGATGGAGAGCAGGGCATGAGGAGCCCATGGACAGGAGCAGAGGTGGGCGCTGTGGATCCCCAGCTCTGGTGCAGGGACAGGAGGACACCAGAGCTGGGGGAGGACACACAGAAAGACACAGAGACAGCCAACGTGACACTGGCAGGACCCCAAGGTGACACTGAGCCTCTCCCTGGGGCTGAGGGGGGCAGGGGCTAACAGAGCTCTCCCACCCACCCTGTGAAGGAAAGGTAAGTGTGTGTGAGAGTAGCAGAGAGCAAAACCAAGCCCTATATGTTTAAACTGGCAAGTTCTGTGTTTGTCATCGAGCTGTAAAATGATACCCGAACAGATGAGGACAGGAACTTCTTGGAAGGCTAAGCACAGACAGCAGGAGTGGGGGAATAGCATTTTGCTTTATTTCTTTACATGCAATCCAAGGGGTTTTTGTGTGGGTTTTTTTTTTTTTCTCCTTGCAGTGTTATATTTTTCTATCCAAAAATGGTTATGAGTCTGCCAGCTCTCAGAGGCTGCACTGAGGGCTTGTGTGTGTCTGACACACCGGGCCCAGGGGCTGGGACACAGCAAAAGGCACAGACAGCAAAGCCTGGAGGGTTAAAGGGAAAGCAGAACACGTGGAAGAACCTGAGTGTGTGTGCAGAGCTCACATCCCACATGGACATGGTCATTTCCAGCTGCTTTGGCACCCAGAGGAGAGCAGAGCCATGCAGGTGATGCTGAGCTGCAGGCTGGCATCAGGGTCAGAGCTCACCTCCCACATGGACCTGGCCATTTCCAGCTGCTTTGACACCCAGGATCAGAGCTCACATCCCACATGGACCTCTCCATTTCTAGCTGCTTTGGTACCCAGAGTCAGAGCTCACATCCCACATGGACATGGCCATTTCCAGCTGCTTTGGCACCCAGAATCAGAGCTTACACCCCACATGGACCTGGCCATTTCCAGCTGCTTTGGCACCCAGAGGACAGCAGAGCCATGCAGGTGATGCTGAGCTGCAGGCTGGCTTTGTATGAGAACATGTGCTCCAAGCAGCAGCTCCTGTTTGTCACCAGCATATAGTACCTGCTCCAGTGGGTGGATAATTTTAGGTGAATGAGGAAAAGCTGCTTTTCCTTTGGGTTGCAGCCATGTGCTGGGTGGGATGATGCTCGCAGCAGTGGCTTCTCTCAGGTGCTGCGTGGTGGGGGCACAGCCACTTCCCCTGGCACATCTCCCCGGGGGTTTTGTCATGCAGAGGTGGCGCCTCATTTGTCTGGATGCGGTTCCTGTGCGGGTTGGGGCGGGGTGTGCACAAAGCAAATCCCTCTGTGCCGTGCTCAGACTGTCAGGAGACAGAGCACGGGGTGGCAGCAGGCACGTGAGCTACTGATGGCTTTAAGGATGCTCTTTTCTAGCTTAAATTAGGGGAGAATCCTGTACAAAATCCTGAACAAAGTCAGGAAGGTTTATTCACCAGTCATCCTCCGAGATGCCAGCCAGGCTCTGAGCTGCATTTCAGCTCTCAGTTTGTCCTGAGGCATCACAAATGTCTGAGCAACAATTGGGGTGTTCAGAGAGATGAAGCTGGGTTCTGGGCACTGACCCAATGTGGTTCCTCACACTTTTCTTCATCCCCCCCAAAAAGGCAGGGAAGGGTGGGTGGGCTGGGGAGAGGGCAGGGACTGCATCTGCTGTGGGGTCCTTCACCCAGGGGTGCCAGCCTGAAGACAGCAGAGCCCTGACCCTCTGAGACCCTGTCCTGCTGCTTCATGGCCATCACTGTGCCCACATTGTCCCAGAGAGTCACAGCTCAATGGCAGGAGACCATCAAGGGAGGCCAGCCCAGGTTTCTCTCCCTGAGGGCTCTCCTGAGGGCACACCTCACTTTGTGTGCTGTTTGGGAGGGAAAGGACTGCAAAACCTGAATTGCTGGAGTCAGGAGAGCTGCAAGAACACGTGGAGGGAAATAAAACATCAGAGCCAGTGGAACAGCAGCGCTCCAAGAGGAGCCCAGGCTGTGGCTCCCTGGCTCATCCAGAGCTTCCTTCACAGACTGAGATCAGAAAGTGAGGCCACGAGGGAAAGCTCAGTGCACTGAGGGTCCCAGCACTGTCACAGGGTGAGGTGACACCACTGGGACATCATGGGGATCAGGAAGAGTTCATGCTCAGCTGGTGTGTTACAGATGGCTGGGAACCTGATCTGGCCAATTTCTGGAGGCTTTGGAGACCATGGTGTGGGTCACACCAAGGCCACTCCAACCCTTTGGACCTATTGTGGCAGCACAGACAGATCTGGCAGCTGTGCCAGTTCACAGCTGGTGTCCCAGGATGGTGTCTGTGCCCCAGGTCAGCCTGGAGCTGTGGGAAAAGCCCTCATCCTCCACCCTGCTGCTCCAAATCCCCCAAAGCCACCTGCTGGTCCAGGTAAAGGGCTCAACAGTCAGGCTGAGCTGGGAATACCATTGAAAAAATGCTGGGAATGAGGGGATGGGCACAGCAAGCCTCCATCCCACTCTCCCTGCATCATCCTACCCTCCCTGCTCAGCCCAGGATGGTGCCCAGGTGTCACTGTCATATTTTCTGAAAAAATCCCCTTGCCCAGGATTCTTCTCCTGGGAAGCCAAGACGCCTCAGAGAAAAAGGAAAACAATATTATCTCATTTGCTTCTCCTGTGTTTTGCTGCTTTGGAACGTGGTGGGACATTGTTTACCCACAGGGGATTGTCTCATTGGATCCTGGTGTGAGTTGTTTTCACTCTTTGGCCAATCAGGGCCAAGCTGTCTCAGGACTCTGGAAGGAGTTTTCATTACTATCTTTAAATAATAAAGATAATTTAAATCATTATCTCTAATAATAAATAATAGCTTTCTGTAAGTATCCTTTCTGTATTCTTTAGTGTAGTTTAGTATAGCATTCTTTAATATAATCATAAAATAATAAATTAGCCTTCTGAGAACATGGAGTCAGATCCATCATTCCTCCCTTCATCTAGGAACCCCACAAACCCAAGAGCCAGGGGCTGGAGGAGTGGATCAGCAGAAGCAGGGCAGTGTGCTGGCCCTGGGGCAGGCACTGCCAGGGGCTGGGTGCTCAGAAACCCTGACACAGCTGGGCTGGGAGCCAGACACCGTGTCCTGCCCTCACCCTGCTCACCAAGGCACCCAGGGCAGGAGCTCTCCAGGCTGTCCTGGTCATCTGCAGCTCCACAGGGATTGTTCCAGCCCCAGGGCTTGAAAAGCCTCCAGGGAACTGAAGACCTGCTCAGGCCAGGGTGGTGCTCAGGTGTCACCATCACATTTCCTGGAAAAATCCCCTTGCCCAGGATTCTAAACCTGGGAAGCTGAGAAGCCTCAGAGGAAAAGGAAAACAATTCTTATCTCATTTGCTTCTCCTGTGTTGTCCTCACATGTGGAATGAGTTTGGAGATTGTTTACCCACAGGTGATTGTTCCATTGGTTTCTGCTGTGGGTTGCTTTCACTCTTTGGCCAATCAGGGCCAAGCTGTGTTGGGACTCTGGAAGGAGTCACGGGTTTTCATTATTATCTTTAAATAATAAAGATAATTTAAATAATTATCTTTAATAATCAATAGTAGCCTTCTGTAAGTATCCTTTCAGTATTCTTTAGTACAGTTTAGTATAGCATTCCTTAATATAATCATAAAATAATAAATTAGCCTTCTGAGAACATGGAGTCAGATTCATCATTCCTTCCTTTGTCTGGGGCAACACAACCAAGAGCAGGACGGAGAGTGCTCACAGAAGCGCAGTGCGCCGGGCAGCACTGCAGGGCTGGCTCAGAAACCCTGACACAGCTGGGCTGGGAGCCAGACACCGTGTCCTGCCCTCACCCTGCTCACCAAGGCACCCAGGGCAGGAGCTCTCCGGGCTGTCCTGGTCATCTGCAGCTCCACAGGGATTGTTCCAGCCCCAGGGTTTGAAAAGCCTCCAGGGAACTGCAGGGGCACAATTAAAAATGTGTCATTGAGAGGCACAGCTCACCACAAACAGCTGGGCAGGGTGACAAAATCCCAGCTGAGGTGTTGCAGCTCCCTGCCCAGTGCAGTGGGGACACTGAGGGTGACACGTGGGTGTCTGTGCATGCATGTCCCCTCTGCCATGGCAAGGTGAGGGACATCTGAGGATATCACTGTGCTGCAGCACGGAGCTCTGTGGGCTAACTGAAAACAGATGTATAAAAATAAACAGAAATACTAGAGATGTGATTACCAAGGAAACGCATTTCCATACAGGAAAACGTCCAAAACGACTGTCATTTACTTCCTTTATTTATTTGCATTTATAGAAATGCTCCCACCCAAGGATCTGGGCTCGATCCTGCCCAAATCACAGCAAATGGAGCCTGCTGGGTCCTTGCCCCATCACCCACCCCTCACCACCATGGTGCCCCTCACACAAAGGAAAGCTGCCCTTCTCTGCTGGCTCTGGAAACTGCTCCCCTTCATTCTCCATCTCTGGGCACAGAGATTCCCCATTGGATTTCCAGGGATTCCCCCAGGGAAGGATTTTCTGGGCTCACCATGGGGCAGCTCTGGGCAGCCACAGGGATTTGGGCACTGAGAGCTCAGGGGATGGAGCACAGGGATGATATTGGGGCAGGGATGTGGGGATTTCAACAGGCAGCATCAAGTGGGGAGATACAGGCTGAGGAAATCAAAGGAGAAGCATTTTAACTTGCAAGAAATGGAAATGAGAGGAGTGAATTTGGGTCATGCCAAGGCATTCGTTCTACAGGAAATGAAATGTTTTACAAGCCTTTCCTTTTCTTCCTTTATTTCTCCCTTTTTTTCTCCCTCTTTTGGGGAATTTACAACAATCTTTAAAGAAACTTTTATTTCTAAAATGCACAAAGAAAATATTTGAGCTGTCCTTTTCCCCTGCAGCTGTACACAAGCCTCACACCCCGCTTCAATCCCATCAAAATGGCATTGGGGGCTCATTTACCAGCCCCCAGCAACAAAACAACTGCAATCTTTGCTGGAATTCTCTCAGATTATCATCTTGCCTCCAAACCTTTCCCAATAGCCACAAGAGGCTGGGTGCTTGTCATAACCCAGGAAATTCCTCTGGCTGCCCTGGAGGACTCGAGCCCCAGCCCAGGGGGCTCAGAGACCTTGGCACTGAGCCCAAGAGCCCTGTGCCTTTGATTCAGCCCTTGGAAAAAACAATTACCAACCTTATATGAAGAATTACAAGCCTTGAAAGTTTAAGTAGAATGATAGTGAATATATCACAGGGTGACAAATAGATTTTTGGGGTTTTAAGAATGGGGGTTCAGGGGATAAGATGGAGGAAACTGGGCATGTCCAGCCTTTCTCCTTCTTCTTCTTGGCCTCCATCTTCTGCTGTGATGGTGGCACTTTTAGATTGGTTTAGAGTAGAAGCTCAGTGTCTAACATAGGTGATAGGTATTGGAAAGTAATTGTAAATATTGTACACATAGTTTTTAGTATAAAAGGTTAAAACCACCTATGAGGCAGGCAGAGTGCCCAAAGAGAGAGAGAGGGGTAAAGAGAGAGAAGGCAAGAGCGTGGTAAAGAGGATGAGAGAGCAAGGTTCCCCTTACAATACCATAAATCTTCTTCTGTGCTGAATATTCTGATTCTCACTAACCAATCTAGTACAAGATACAAATCCTACAGCATTTCCATACAGCCTAGAAGAATCATTACATTACCATGCTGTGTTACATTTCAAACCCTAAAAACTCCTCTTTGGGCCCCTTCTGCCAAGCTGGCAGGGTCTGCTCTGAGCCTTGGGCCTGTCTGCAAGCAGAGGGGATTGTTTGATCCAAAGGGGATCACCTTCAGCTGGCCATGCCATTGTTTTCCAGTTGTTCAGTAACTGAGGGATCTCAAAGCTTGCTTTCATTTCAATCTCGCTTAGAGTTTCCATATTCTCAAAATCTTTTGCCAGGCAATCATATTTATAAGGCTTTCCTGTTTCACCTTCCCCAACAGCAGGGACATGCACGATGCCAGCTCTGGAGCTCTCAGGGTGGCACAGGGGGCAGCCCTGGCAGGACCAGGAGCTGTGACCTGCAGGATTGAGGGGGACACAGGGGCCATGCTGCCATTGCTGGAGAGGACATCTGGCACTTTGAACCTTTTGTTCCTGAGCTCCAACAGCTCTGCCAGGGGGATCCCACAGGGCTGAGGGATGGTGCTGTGCTCCAGCAGCTGCAGGGGCTGAGCCAGCAGCGCCCACACCTCAGCAGAGAGCAGCTGCAGGGCGGATGACACAGTTTGCTGCTCTGCTCTGGCGCTGCCTCTGCCGGGTAATTAGAGTTGACAGGGTGTGTGCAGAGTTGCTGGGTAATTGCCCACACACCTAAGGTGTGGTGGAAGTCGGGAGGTGAACCAAAACCTTCCACCTGACCTACATGCAGAGGAGCTGCCCAGCAGCAGTGGGATGAGGAGGTGGAGAGGGGGAAGCAAATGATGAAACGGGCACAGCACAAAGCTGGGCATGCCCTGGGGGCTCTGAGAGGGGACTAAAGGGACCCCCAGCCAGGCTGAAAGGGGTAGGAGTGATAGGGGGTAGGATGGACAGAGACAGAGATCTCTGCAGCCAGAGCTGGGAACTTGGGGTTTATTGCAAAGGGCCTGGGTGCAGGGCCCTGCTGGGAGCTGCCAGCCACAGCTCAGAGCAGGGCCGAGAGAGGAGCCCCAAAGAGACCCCAAAAAACTGGGAAGTTCCTCTTACAATACCATAAATCATCCTCTGTGTTGAATATTCTGATTCTCACTAACCAATCTAGTACAAGATACAAATCCTACAGCATTTCCATACAGCCTAGAAGAATCATTACATTACCACACTGGGTTACATTTTAAACCCTAAAAACTCCTCTTTGGGCCCCTTCTGCCAAGCTGGCAGGGTCTGCTCTGAGCCTTGGGCCTGTCTGCAAGCAGAGGGGATTGTTTGATCCAAAGGGGATCACCTTCAGCTGGCCATGCCATTGTTTTCCAGTTGTTCAGTAACTGAGGGATCTCAAAGCTTGCTTTCATTTCAATCTCACTTAGAGTTTCCATATTCTCAAAATCTTTTGCCAGGCAATGATATTTATGAGGCTTTCCTGTTTCACCTTCCCCAAGAGGAAGGCAAGGGATGGGGCCTGGTGAGAGCATCACCATCAGGGAGGGCTGGATGAGCAGGAGCTCACGTGCAGGACCAGGCAGGGAACGCTCTGCTGGCTGCAGTGGCTGTGCCCACATGTTCAGCTGATCAGGTTAAGTGGCTCATTTGCCTGGGAGCAGGGAGCCAAGCACTAATGGCTTTGGACATGCAGCCTGTGCTCTGCAGCCCTGCTGGGGCTGCTGCAGGTGCTGCCGAGCTGGCCTGGCTCAGGGCAGAGGGGCTGGGGCACAGCTCCTGGGAAATGGGCCAGGAAACATGCCAGGAAATGTGCCAGGGAATGTGCCAGGAATCATGCCAGCCTCTGCAGCCATGGCCTGGACAGAGTGGTGCAGTCCTGGAGGGGCAGCAGGGCTGGCCTCGTTACACAGCCTGAGGGAACAGGGGGGCTGCTGAGTCACAGAACCATGGAATCATCATTAAGGCTGGAAAAAACCTCTGAGATTGCTGAGTCTAACTGATCATCCAGCACCACTCCATCCCCCACTAACCCATGTCCCAGCTGCCACATCCACCTGGCTTTTGAGTATTTCCAGGGATGATGATTCTACCACTTACTTGGGCAGCCTGTTCCAATACCTAACCCCCTTTACAGTGAAGAAATGTTTCCTAATATCCAATCTAAACCTCCCCTGGTGCAACTTGAGGCTATTTCCTCTCATCCTTTCCAGTTCATAACTTTGGCAAGCAACTGAAGAGCAGAGATGAGGGCCAGGTTAGCTATTTGTTCATCCTTTCCAGTTCATAACTTTGGCAAGCAACTGGAGAGCAGAGATGAGGGCCAGGTTAGCTCTTTGTTCATCCCGTCACCTCCTAGAGCTCACCTCTAATAATACAGAAAATCTGGGGGCTTCAGCAGAGCAGAGGGACCAGGAGGAGGAAAGCAAAGCCCAAGTGTCTGTCATATCTTAACCTTGAACCTGCCCTGCCAGAGCAGGAGTGGCCACTTCCAGCCTTGCCAATCTCACTGTGCAGAAGGATTGAATATCCCTGGTGCCACCAGCAGCCCCTGCCCAAGCCTCTCTCTGGCCCACAGAAAGCAGAGATCTCCTGCATCTAGGTTTGCCCTTCATCAGCCCATCCTGCTGCTGTCCCACCTTTCCTGCCCTCCCAGCCCTGCCCTTTCCTGCCAGCTGTGCCTGTCCATGCTGGGCTGTGGCTCCAGGCAGGGCTCACCACGAGCCTGCCCCACTCTTGTCACAGACATCTTTTCATGAAAATCCTTTCCTTAAGATTTTTTCCTCCTGAGAAGCTGGGAGGCCTCAGGAACAAAATGTAAACAATGGTTATCTGCTGCTGTGGAATGCAACAGGTGCATCTGTGATTGGTCTCATGTGGTTGTTTCTAATTAATGGCCAATCACAGTCAGCTGGCTCAGACAGAGAGTCTGAGGCAGCTGCCTTTGTTATCATTCTTGCTTTTCTATTCTTAGCTTAGCCAGCCTTCTGAGATTAAAATTTTCCTTCTATTCTTTTTTGTATAGTTTTAATGTAATATATATCATAAAATAATAAATCAAGCCTTCTGAAACATGGATTCAGATCCTCGTCTCTTCCCTCATCCTCATACCCTGTGACCACCATCACACACTCTCTGAGCTCCCCTGACCATTATCTACTCTGCCTTGGCTCTCACACAGAATCACAGAATTTCTAGGTTGGAAGAGACCTTTAAGATCATTGAGTCCAACCCATGTTCTAACACCTCAACTAGATCATGGCACCAAGTGCCACATCCAGTCTTTTTTTAAACACTTCGAGGGATGGTGACTCCACCACCTCCCTGGGTAGATGATTCCAGTATTTGACCACTCTTTCTGTAAAAAACTTCCTCCTTAATTCTAGCCTGTATTTCCCTTGGCGCAGCTTGAGCCTGCAGGCCAACACCCAAGCCTTGGGAAGAGCCGAACTCGTGTCCACCCCAGCCCATTTCACAGAAACCACGCCAGGTCACGGCCCTTCATGCTCAGGCTGCCATCAGCACCAAATTCTGCTCTCCAGCCCTTCACTGAGACAAACCCTGTGCTCACCTCCCCTGCCTGTGTCTGGTAGAACAATCTGACTGTGATCAAGACTATCTGTAACACTTGTTCTCCCATCCATGCTCCGCAAGATAAGCTCTCCCATACCCACAGTTCCCCGGGATTACTCATTCCTCCTGGATGAAGCCTTCTAATTCTTCCATTTAATTGCTCATGTTCCTGGCACGGGGACAGAAATACTTGAACTGTTTCTGCCTGCTCTTATCTGCTCTCTCAGCCGAGGAGGTGCCGTCCCCCTGCTGGCTGCAAGGGCTGCCTGACGTGGGTTTTTGGCAAGGGACGAGCTCTCCCATTCCTCTCTGCTCTCTGATTTTCCTTTCTTGGTCGCCCTGCTCCTGCTGCCATGCTGCCGTTCCCCATGGATGTGGATTCCAGGCAGGGTGCAAGCAAGGCCAAGAAAGGAAAGGCTCAGACAGAGACCCATGCACGGGGAACATCACTGCTTATCTGCCTTCCTCCTGATAACCTCCTCTTCATATTACCCACTGCAGGCTCACCCTTCACAGGTTCTTTATCCACTTTAATTCTGTGATCCCATCTTCTCTGGGTTAGCTAATAATTTCCCATGGGTGCTTTATCCAATCCTTGCTTAAATGCAGACAGACACAACACCATGGATTGCTCAGCCCCCGACAAGCTGCCTTTGGAGAGCCCATGCTGCATTTTATATTTCCATACATCTCACTGGCTTCAGCTGTTGTCCAATATAATACAAGCTCAAAAAATTCGTATATTACTCAGGCCAGACTATTCACCCTGCATTTATAAGGTGGTGGTGCCGTGCCTAGGACTGACTTCTTGTTTCAGTTCTGCTCCTCCAAGCTCATGTCTGTCCAACTTCTGTAAGTCCAGAGGAGGCAGCTGCACTGAGCCCAGGGCTGGACCCCCTCTGGAGCCAGGCTGGGAGAGCTGGGGGTGCTGCCCTGGAGAGGAGAAGGCTCCAGGGAGAGCTCAGAGCCCTTGCAGGGCCTGAAGGGGCTCCAGGAGAGCTGCAGAGGGACTGGGGACAAGGATGGAGGGACAGGAGCCAGGGAATGGCTGCCAGTGCCAGAGGGCAGGGCTGGATGGGATCTTGGCAATTGGGAATTGTTCCCTGGCAGGGTGGGCAGGGGCTGGGCTGGAATTGCCAGAGCAGCTGTGGCTGCCCCTGGAGCCCTGGCAGTGCCCAAGGCCAGGCTGGAGCACCTGGGACAGTGGGAGGTGTCCCTGCCATGGATGGAGGTGGAACAGGATCTTTCTCCTTTCCAACATTGTTCTGTATTTCCCACTTCACCCCTCCACATTGTCCATCTGTTTCTCTCCTCCTGAGTCTGTCCTGGTGCTCTCTGGCACAGCCCCACTTCACCTGCAGTTTGTGAGGTGGGATCAGAACAGGGAATGCTTTCCTAGCTGCTCTCAGCCTCATCTTTGTTTTTCCTCTCCTGGTGGCTGTGAGGGAGAGGGGACCCTGCCCGTGTGACAGCGTGGCAAAGGCTGCACCACTCTGACCCTTCTCCATGAGCATCCCACTTAGAAAAGAAAGGAACTGCTGGACTTGTTCAGCCACACACCAGCTGGGATGTGGAGTGTGAGATATCCGTTCCATTAAAAAGCTCAGAGATAAAATCCTCCTCTAGTGGCATTGTTATTTCCAGGAACACCTTAAAGATGCTTTGATTTTCCTTTTCTTGTGGCCTTGTTATACAACAGCAGCAAGAGCAGCTCTGCTCACAAGCACCATTAGCTACTTAACACAGCAGTGAGAAGGAATAAAACCTGGGTTTGTGGCTGTTCTTCAGGCCCAGTCCATTCAGCTATTCACCAAAATCCCAGTGATATTCCAGCCCTGTAACCAAAAGGCTTTGGGGTGACCCAGCTGTAACCTTCTAGCACCTGAAAAGGTCAGTAAGAAAAATGGGAAGAGTTTTTGTGAGGGTATGTAACTGAGAGGACAATGAGGAATAGCTTTCCACTGCTGAGGGCAGGGCTGGATGGGATATTGGGAAGGAATTGTTCCCTGTGAGGGTGGGCAGGCCCTGGCACAGGTGCCCAGAGCAGCAGTGGCTGCCCCTGGATCCCTGGCAGTGCCCAAGGCCAGGTTGGACAGGGCTTGGAGCACCCTGGGATAATGGAAGGTGTCCCTGCCATGGCAGGGGTGGCACTGGGTGTTGTCTAAACCATTCTGGGATTCTGTGATTCCATCTCCACAGCAGCCACCATCATGAGATGGTTTTGTCAGTCAGGACAATCACACTCACCTGTGGATTTAATCTGATTTCATTTGTCTCTGGAGCAAACAGAAAACGTGAAGTGCAGGCTCTGAGCTCATTACAGACAGGGCTCAGCAGAGCTGCCCTCCTGAGCCACAAGTCACACAAGTCACAGGTTATCTCCCATTTATTCTGGGAGATAACCACAAGGAACCCCATCCACAAGCCAGATTCCATCAGATGCAGGATTTGTTCACCTACAGGCAAAGCCATATCTCAAAGTCAGCATCAGCCAGACCCAGACATCAATCCCAAAAGTGCAGCACAAACCTTTCAGGGAGTCCCAGCAGTGGCTCATGCTGCCATTTTCCTGCCTCTTGCCTCCTGGGCCCTGGGCTCCTTCGTCAAGAAGTTCCACAGCGAAACCAGCCAAAGTTGAGAATTTCCAAGAGATATGAAAATAGCAGAATGCAAATTTTGTGGAGGCTTGAAATTTCAAGTGATTTACCGGTGTCAAACCCGTAAAATCAATTTGGCAGGTGTTCACCGGTTAAAATTAGTTTTAACTGAGAGCTGGAGGCATTTTTGTGGGAGTCTTTGAGCATTGTTGTGGATGCACAAGGCACGGGCAGGACTGCACAGGGTGCATGTGTTGTGGGGTGAGATCCTCCTGGAGAGCCTTGTGTATCTTAGGGAGCTCTGGGGCTGGGGCTGTGGGGCTGGCACCCCAAAGCAGTGCTTGCAGAGGGTTCCTGGTGTTTCTGGGGTGCTCAGTGTGTGGGGGTCCCACCCCAGTGCCTTGGGTGGGCTCCCAGGATAAGCCCTGCTGAATTTCAGGGCAGTGAGGGGAAGAGACACCTGGTGAGCCCACAGAATCACAGAATTATTTAGGTTGGAAATGATCTTTAAGCTCCTCATGTCCAACCACTGTGTTCATCACACTGGGACTCATCCTCCCAGGACACTGCAGACAAGCCCAGCAGCAGGCAGGGTACAGCCCCCTGTGCATTGCCAGCAGTGCCATGGAGGGATGCCAGGATGCCAGGATGCCATCCCTCCCTGCCCTGTGGGGCCCCAGTGCCCTGTGAGCTGTGCAAGGTCCTGCTCTAACACCACAGCACCAGTGCCAGCAGTTCCCTCTGCCCTTCCCTCCTGTCCCCATCCCTCTCACCAAGCTGGCAGTCCTGGAGGGGACATCACACCCAAATTCAGGGATTTTGGGAGCTGGTGCTGGCAGTCAGGGTGGTCTCCCCTCTGTCACAGTGCTGGGTTGAGGTGACAGCCCTGGGGTGCAGAGGAGGAGCCCTCAGAAAGGAGGTGTTGGGTCCTTCAGCGCATTGTGGAAGCAGAACATTGTGAGCTCCATTATCCCACCAAATCCTCCTGCCATGTTCATGTCTGACCTCCTCCCTGTCCTCCCAGCTCGTGGCTGGAAGGAAAATCCTTCCCCCCTCTCCTGCTGCTGCAGTGCCTCTGTCCCCAGGCTGTCACCATGTCCCCAGGCAGGCCAACACCTGGGACGCCTTTAGGGGGGTTTCACTTGAGCAGACCCCTCAGGGGCTCCTCTCCAGCCCAAGACATCAGGAGCCATTCCCAAAAGCTTTTGGGGATCTGAAGCTGCTCCAGGACCCCAGTTTGTGCAGCCAGATGTGCCCAGGTCCAGATGTGCCCTGCTGCTCTTCCACAAGCAGCAGCAGAGCTGGACCAGCAGCACTCCTGTCCTCACTCCAGGGTCAGCAATGAGTCCAGAGGGCAGGGCAGGCAGCCCTTCATCTTCCCTTTGGAAATTAAACAAGAAGCAGAAAGGGTTTGGTTTTCATTAATATTTTTCTTCAAAAGTTTTCTGGCTTCCCTTCCCCATCTTCTGCCAATATTTCTTCGAGGGGGCGGGCAGCGAGGAGCAGGGAACGTCTGGCAGCTTTTTGTTTTCAATTTGCACAAACTCATTCTGTGTGTGTGTGTGTGTTTTTTCTCTCTTTCTGGAAATTCTCTGCAGACAGGCACTTCCTGCAGAAATCATAATTTGCAAGGGAAAAATATCTAACAAACATGTTTTTTTCCCTTTCGGTTTGCAAAGCCCTGGGTTGGGTTTTGTGCTGCTGACCCTGCCAGGAACCAGTAACACCCAGAGGAGCTCTCCCTGCCTGTCCCAGTCCCTCTGCCAGCCCAGCACCTCCCTGGGCTGCCCCATGGCTGCTGTGGATCTGTCAGTCCTGGCAGGCAGCTCCGAGTGTGGGGTGTTCGTGGCTCTGGGGTTCTGCCAAGAGCGGGGTCATGCTGGTTGAGCTCCACCACTGTGTCCTGCCCTGGTGGGGCAGTGACGTCCTGCCTGGGCAGGAGGCCATCCAGATGTTTTACCAGCTGTTCACATCTGGTTTTCTCCCTGCTCTCGGAGCTTTGGAGGACAGGCAGGCAGTGATGGCCACAGCTGGGCAGGGGCACATGCAGAGATCAGACCCTGCTGTCTGAGAGCTTTGGGGCTTTGGTCTCTGCCCATCCTTGGGGACCCTCTGAGGTCCCCTCTGTCCCCCAAGCCCCACCAGTCTCACACTGGCCCATCCCAACCTGAGCTCCCTGGTCCTGCAGTCTGGGCAGGCATGGGGGTAGTAGCCAGGAGTGTGAGGTTAAATAATTCATTCCACATAAATCTTTCTTAGAAACAATTTTTTTTTCCCTTCCCAGGGAGACACATTACCACCTCACACACACAAACCTGAGCAGGAATTATAAGAGTGCGTTTCTGCCGCGGCGAATGGGGCAGGGAGAAGGGAGAGGAGGGAAGGAATAAAATATAGATTCTTGAACTCAGACCTGGGAAGCAGCAAAGCATCAATCTTGTTAAAGGACTAGTGTGGACTCTCCAGCCAGCCCACTTCATCCTGACTCCTGACAGGCCCCGATGATTTGTGCCTGCTCAGCAGAGGAGAAGTCCCATAACTCACGCACGGAGACGGCGTGGGATGGAGGCAGGAATGACTCACCACACCCGCATCCTGCCGTGCCACCGCAGCTCCCCTCGTGCCCACCGCCCCCACAGACCCGGGGCAGCCTCCAGGGCCATCCCCAGCCTGGCACAGCAGCCTTGGAGTGAGGTAGATTTGCTCAAAAATATATGGGGCTCGTGGTGTTGTTAGCCATTGCACAATCTGGATTATAGGAGGGGGGTGAAATTCTCGGATTGTCCCAATTTGCTGTGCTGCTTGCCTGGAAAACAGGCGCAGCAGCTGTCCCCTGCCCTGCCAGCCAGAAGGATTTGCTCTTTCCACCCAAGGCTCGCAGAGGAATCCTGCCACTGCTGCTGCTGGGGATGTGCTGAGCATGGAGATCATCTCCGAGATGGACACGGTACCTCTGCTCCAGCCCTGCCCGCAGGCGCCGGAACTGAATGCTTGATTAGTGCAGAATCCCGAGCAAGGAGAGGAAATTCTCCCTGGAGCCCTGCCAGGCCAAGCCCGCATCCAAAAATACATCCTGCCGTCCTGCTCGGAGCCCAGAGGTTTTTTGGAAAGGAGAGCGCAGCTGCTTCGCAGGCAAAAAATAACAGCAGCCCTGAGAGCCTGCAGTCCTCGTGAGCAGGGCCGGAGTCACTTTCAAATCACAGCACTTATTCCAAAAAAGAGAGATGGGGAGAAGAGAAAGAAAGAGACACACACACACCACCACGGATCTGGCAGGCAAACACAGCTCCAGGGCTTCTGTTTGCCCATCACAGGAAGATTTACTAGGGGGAAAAAAATATAGGCTGATTAATTATGCAGCCGGTTTGGTCCATTATATCATAAAACCCAGCTGTGTAGGACAACCTTGGAGATGCTCCTCTCCAGCATTATCTCGGGCTGGAACCAGGCGCCTGGAGCCAGGAGGAGCTGTCTCGGCACCGAGCGATAGCGCCTTCCCCGAGCCACCTTTTCCATTGGAGATTAGGAGAGCAGTGAACTTTGATATGGTACCAGGGCTAATTTCAATCGGCAGGCCCCTCGCTGGTGTCACCGGAGGCCTCGGGTTCATTCAGAGAGCTGCGGCAGCGCGAGGGGAGGAGGGAAAACAGCCAAAGACTCCCCTTGAATATTAATGAAGCATCAAAGCTTTTAGCTGCATGGCCGTGTCTGAGCGCGACTGCTCTCCAGGGCTCTGCTATGTTTGGCACAATAAAGCCTTGGTAATTATTTCCAATAACTAATTTAGATTATCATTAGCCCCACATTGGAGGCACAGAGAATGCTGCCCTTTCAAACACTTGAACCACTGAGCCTCAAAAATAAAACGTTCGCTCTCTGCAAAGAGATCTTTGCCAGCTCTAATAAATTAGAATATATTTGTGTGCGTTAGCGCCTGTGGTGGCTCCGGATAATGAGAGCAGGTTGTGTCTGGGAATGGAGGAGAAGGCGGCACCTCCCCTGCCCCCGCTCTGCCAGCTCACATTCCTCCGGGCCCCAATTTGTCCCCATTATCCTCCCGGAGCCCCCAACCCCAAATCACCCAGGCCTGGCAGCTGACCCTGTCACAGCCGGTAATAACCCATAAATCATCCCACACCTTCAAAGAAAATTTCTGTGTGGTGTTAACAGGCTCCTGTGCCCCAGCTCCGTGCCCAGCTGGGCTCTGCGTGCCAGGGTGGATGCTCTGCCCCAGCCCTGCTGCCTCTGCAGCCAGGGGGGCTCCAGCAGCTCTGCCCACACCTCTGCAGTGCCCAGGAAAAGCTCCTCAGCTCCTCAGCTGTCTGCACTGTCATTGTGGGCACAGCCAGCAGGGTCCCAGCACTGTGACCCCAACACTGTGGGACTCCTCCAGCCTGGGGAGCAGCCCCCACTGCACTGCCTGCATCATCCTGGAGCAATCCCAGGCAGCAGGGATGTGCCTGGAACATGGGACACACACAGAGCCACCCAGCTGACCTCCAGCTGCCCCAATTCAAGGCAAAGCTCCCCGTGCCCACCCCGAGCCCAGAGCCTGCCCTGCAGCCCTGCCCGCCTGTGACTCCTGGCTCTGGCACCGCAGGGGCCTGGGGACCTTGGGTGGATCACTCCAGCTTTCACAGCCTCCGTTTCATCAACCATGTCATTAGGCTAATGATAATTAATGCCTGCAAAGGGCTTTATGCTCTTCAGCTGGAAGGTGATAGTGAAGGGTAAATTATTGTTATTACCATAAACACAGGGTACCTGCCACTTACCAGGGTGGGACCTGCTTTCTGACTTGCCTCAGCTCTTCTTGGACTCGGACCAGGGTCAGGGCTTTTCTTCCTCTGTCATTTCCAGCTGCACCTGTGTTTGAGCCAGGCAGGACTCCAGACTGAGAATTTTTCATGCAAAGCCTCAAAAATAAGGGCTCAGCTCATTCCATGGAGTGTGTGTGCTGGGCACTGCTGGGGTTGGATGGGAGAGGTTCCTTCCCTGTCTCCATGTGCCTTGGTGTGCCAAGTCAGTGACGTTGAACAGGTTGATGTGCCAGGTTCTGAACCTGGGCCACAAGAGCCTCAGGCACTGGTCTGGACTGGGGGCAGAGAGGCTGGAAAGATTCTCAGTGGGAAAAGACCTGCAGGTGCTGGGTGGCCGTGACTGAATGTGAGCCCAGGTGTGCCCAGGTGTGCCCAGGTGTGTCCAGGTGGCCAAAGTGGCCAATGGCCCCTGGGCTGTGCCAGCCATGGTGTGACAGCAGGGCCAGGGCAGTGACCACCCCCTGTGCTGGCACTGCTGGGGCACCCCCAGTGCTGGGGTCAATTTTGAATACCTCAGGATGAGAAGGACCTGGAGGGGCTGGAGCACATCCAGGGCAGGGAATGGAGCTGGGAAGGGTCTGGAGCCCCAGGAGGGGCTGAGGGAGCTGGGCAGGGGCTCAGCCTGGAGCAAAGGAGGCTCAGGGGCCCTTGTGGCTCTGCACAGCTCCTGCCAGGAGGGCACAGCCGGGGGGGTCGGGCTGTGCTCCAGGGCACAGGGACAGGAGCAGAGGGAACGGCCTCAGGCTGGGCCAGGGTAGGGGCAGGGGGGATTTTGGGAAATTTCTTCACTGAAAGGGTGATCAGGCTTGGAACAGGATGCCCATGGATCTGGTGGAATCATCTGGAAGTGTTTAAAAGCCATATGGATGTGGCACTTGGGGACATGTGTTAATGGTGGCCTGGGCAGTGCTGGGGGCACTGTTGGACTCAGATCTTAGAGATTTTTCCAACCCGAACAACTCTGTGATTCCATGATTCTATCCCTGTTCTCCAAGGGCATGGTGACCTCCACTCAGTGGCTGTGTGTCTGAATCTCAGAGAAAGGAGAAACAATTCTTATCATTTGCTGTGCCTGTGTTTGTGCAAAAGTAGAATATGAAAATTGTTCACCCACAGTGATGGTGTTTTGGTCCCTTGGTCTGCCAGGGCCAAGTGTGCAGCCCCACATTTCTCTTCACAGAGAAAAGCAAGGCAAGAATATTCTCGTCTCATTTGCTGTGCCTTTGTGCCAAAGTAGAATGCAACATGGAGACTGTTCACCCACAGTGATGGTGTTTTGGTTCCTTGGCCTATCAGGGCCTATCAGTGTGTGTGTGTGTGTCAGGACTGTCAGGACAGTCATGAGATTCTGGGTAGTGTGTGCAGGGTTGAGTGCTGGGCAGATTCAGTTTAGAATGAATGGAATATATATATATTATATATATATTATATATATACTTTATTATACTATATTATTCTATATATTATATAGAATAATATACTATAATAAAATAATTAATTAGCCTTCTGATAAGATGGAGTCAGATGCATCATTCTCTCTCCCATCATTGGGGGTTGCCTGTGAATTCAATACAAACCTGGCCACGACTCAGCCACGCCCCTCTCCAGTGGCTGTGGATCCCAACACCCTTCCCATTGCTCTCACACCACTTCTTCCCTCTGCTTTATTAAATTTGTTTGTGGCTCATATTTGGTTGGACGCTTGATTGACTTCATTGTTTACTTTTTTAAGCTCCTATTCCCTATGGACGGTTTCAGTTTTCATTAAAAGTCTTTCATCAGAAGGAGCCAAAATTGTCGAAGGCTGTTCCTGGGTTTTGATTAAAAGCTGAAAACTGCAGTGAGAAAAAAAAATGTATTTCCCTCCATCCTTTCCCATCCTTCCTCTCCATTTTTATTGAAATCTTCCATACAGAAAAATTCCTTGATTAACTGAGGAGTTGCCTCACATGGGATGGAGCAGGGGCTCATTTACCCTGAGCAGAGAGAGCAGGAGCATCACTGAGCTGTGCTGAAATCTCACAGCAGGTTCAGACCAGGGACGTGGTGCTTGCCTGGCTGCTGTGCCCAAGCTGGGATATCAGCACGTGGCATCAAAATCAAGGCATTGTCCAGAATCTGGGCACTCACAGGTGGACCAGGAGCATCCCCACAGCTGACTGACCATGGGGACATCGCTGCACCCTCCTGCCAGGGCTCACATTCTGTTCACAGCACCTACATGGTTATCTATGAAATGTAACCACCTCTTCTCCTTCCCTCTCCTGCCCCAGTTCCTCTCTCTCAACCCCAGAGTGGTTTCTTGCAGCCCTTGTTGCTGCTCCTGGAGGAAATGAGTTATCTCTCCTATCTTTCCATATGTGCAAAATCGCAGCTCCTACCCCCCGGCTTGTCACTGCATATTAATGGGGAGGAGGCTGAGATTTAAATGTATCAAAATGCAAGAACTCAGCTTTCCTTTTGCATCCTCCAAAGCCTTATTTTGCTTTTTGGGCCAAACATATTGTGCATTTTCTGTAACAATGAACTTATCACACTTATTACGATAAACTGAGAAGGCACTTCCCACAGGAGACAAAAATCCTGCAGATTGACTTCAACTCTCAATTATTTTTGGATACACTCACATTTTTCCATGGGTGTTCCAATAAGGGGAATATCATGACTGCAGCCAGTGCTCGTGTGAGCACAGCTGATCTCCAGGCAATGGGAGCTCCTGCTGCTCCTCCTTAGGAGCAGCTGGCACCCTGTCCTTGCTCCCTGGGAAGTGCCAGGGCATTGCTTTCCCTGCCTTGGACTCATCTGGACATACTGGAAAATATTTATTTTGTCACTCCACAGTAAGCCCAGCCCAACTGTCAGGACCCAGCACATCCCTCTGGCTGTCCTGGATTGCCCAAACCCCTGCCAGGGGGCTCAGAGACCCTGGCACAGAGCTCAAAACACCTGTGGGTTTGATTATGACCCATGGAGCAAATTACCAACCTTGTATGGAGACCAGCAAGCCACAAGAGTTTAGGCAGAATAATAGTGAAGTTACCACAGGGTGGAAACGTAGATTTTAGGGTTTTTGGTATGGGGGTTCAGGAGGCAAGATGGAGGGATCTGGGTGTGTCTAGCCTTTCTCCTTCTTCTTGGCCTCCATCTTCTGCTGTGATGGTGGAACTTTTGAATTGGTATAGAGTAGAAACTCACTGTCTAACATAGGGGATAGGTATTGGAAAGTTATTGTAAATATTGTACACGTAGTTTTTAGTATAAAGACATAACACTGTCCTGGGGCAGGCAGAGTGCCTGGAACTGTCCTGCTGGATGGACCTCGGCAGGGCAAGAGAAAATTTTTTGTATATAACTAAAATAAACAACCTTGAGACTGAGAAATGAAAAGCTCTGACTCCTTCTTCAAGCGCCAGGCTGAAAAAAGAGGCTTTCCAGCTTTTCCCAGTGTCACTCTGACAAGCTAACGATCCCAGCACCCAACACTGTGACCACTCAAGGCACAGGGACCTCTAGGATGTCCCACCCAACCTGTGCTACCACCCACTGAAGAGCAGGGCAGAAGCCATCCCCCTCTTGAGCACTATCCCTGTGATCCCAACAGGGATCTCTCTCTGGGAGAGCCTCTGGAAAATGCAACCAGGCGTGGATCCCTGTGGCTCTGCTCTCTTGCTAAGCAGGATGAGACAAGTCCTGTTCACCCACTGCTCCACCACAGCAAAATCCCGAGCTAAGCAAACATCTGGCAACTACAGCTGGAGCATTTCCCTGTGGGACAAGCCATGGGGACAGCAAACACTCCTCCCTTTTGACCTCTCCCCTTACCTTTGCAGACACCTGGTGACACATTTCTCCTGACACGTGAGATCCATCACATCCCCACCCAGCAGTGTACCACCACCCATCTCCAGGGCCCACGGACAGAAACAAGCTTGCAAACACACCAGACAGGGAATAAAAGTGTTTTCCTCTTCACACAGATTGGCCAAACCTGGAAGGATGCTGCGTGGGGACAAATGCTGAGGATGCAGCAGCCCACTGCCAGCTGGCCAGCCTGTCCCTTGAAGCACATTTGGTGGCACAGGGAAATAACCACGGTGTCAAACTCTCTGGAGCTAATTCCTGGGAAATGACACGATGAGCCTGGTGGCACAGAGCTCAATGGGTGAGCTCAGAGTGTTTCTTTTTTAAATAAGTGGCCCTGGACAGCCCCTGGCAGGATCTGGGGCAGTGAGGAGCTGTGTTCTGGCATCACCTCCATCCTTCACCTTCAGAAATGAAGCGTGCAGAAAATGAGAGCAGAAATGCCTTGGCTGACAGGTTGGAATTAAGAGATTCCAGTTTTTTTATAAACAGTCTTCGGATTTCCTGAAAGTTACGGCACTGGGGCATCATTGGTATGCAGGATGTGTTGCAGCTCAAAGGTACCAGAACTAATGCTGTCCTGTTAATGAACTGAGTGAGTAATAGCCATGGGTATAGAAAGCTTATGTCTGAAACTAATCCTAGTTAATGAATCTATTGTTACAGGTATTAAATGGTGACAGGGGGTTTCATCCATCAGCCCTCCATTAATCACAGTGTCCCCGCCTATGCTTATTATTTAGAAGCCAGCAAAGGGATCTTAATGATATTAGTAATAGAGAGCTTGTGGTACGTGACCTGGGACAAGGCAGGGATTGGAGGTGATAAGTGTCTGATGGCATAAGGCATTTTAGAGGTGATCCAAGCAGCTTTGCTCCCCATGGCATGTTATCTTGTCTCTGCCAGCCTGCTCTGCTCAGCCAGAGCTGCTGTGAGAGCACAGAGCTGTGCTGGCCATGCCAGAGCCTCCCCTCCCTCGCCTGCTCTGCCTGCAGGAGATCCCTCTGCATGGGGGGCTGCAAAAATCCCCTCCCTGAGGGCACTGCCAGCTCAGTGTGCAGGGCACAGCTGAGGGATTGCACAAACCCCTCCCTGAGGGCACTGCCAGCTCAGGCTGCAGGGCACAGCTCAGGGTCTGCACTGGGGTATCCAAAATCCCTCCCTGAGGGCATTGACAGTGCTCCAGTGTGCAGGGCACAGCTCAGGGACTGCACAAACCCCTCCCTGAGGGCACTGCCAGCCCAGTTTTCAGGGCACAGCTCGAGGTCTGTATGGGGGGCTCCAAAACCCCTCCTTGAGGGCACTGCCAGCCCAGTGTGCAGGGCACAGCCCAGGGAATGCCCAGGCTGCTGTCATGGGCACAGGAGGGATCTGTCTGCACAAGTAGCCAGGTGCAAGCCCACGTGCACGAGCACAAATACCCACCCACCCACACAGCCTCAGAGCAAATGACTCAAAGGTTTCTCTGGAAAGACGTGAGGAGCATCTGATATTCTACGCTAATTCTCCATCTGGACACCCTCAGTGTTGGGATGGGATTCATCTCGTCATGGTCTCCTAAACTCAGAGAGATTTCAGCCCAGTGGAGGGGCAAGGCAGGGTCTCTGAGAAGGCCAGGACAGTGTGTAGGATGAAATGGACCATTGGAACTTCACAGATGCCTTTTGCTCTCCACGGGGTTGTCTCCCATTGCATGCACCACGTTGGGATGTTGATGGGTGGAATGAACCCCAGTTTGGCACAGCTTGGCCATGAGCAGGAGAGGCTGCAGGAGCAGGAGATGCTCCCACTGCATGCACCACGCTGGGATGCTGATGGGTGTCACAGACATGTTTTATGAAAATCCTTTCCTTAGGATTTTTCCTCCTGAGAAGCTTGGAGGCCTCAGGAACAAAATGCAAACAATTATTATCTGCCACTGTGGAATGCAACAGGTGCATCTGTGATTGGCCTTATGTGGTTGTTTCTAATTAATGGCCAATCACAGTCCAGCTGTCCGGACTGTCTCAGTCAGTCACAAGCCTTTGTTATCATTCTTTTTCTATTCTTAGCTAGCCTTTCTGATGAAATCCTTTCTTCTATTCTTGTAGTTTAGTTTTAATGTAATATATATCATAAAATAATAAATCAGCCTTCTGAAACATGGAGTCAACTACTCTTCCCTCATCCTGAGATCCCTGTGAACACCATCACAGATGGGTGAAATGGACACAGTTTGGCACAGCTTGGCCATGAGCAGGAGAGGCTGCAGGAGCAGGAGAGGCTGCAGGAGATGCTCCCACTGCATGCACAACGTTGGGATGTTGAGGTGGGGAAGGAACCCCAGTCTGGCACAGCTTGGCCATGAGCAGGAGAAGCTGCAGGAGCAGGAGATGCTCCCATTGCATGCACAATGTTGGGATATTGATGGGGATAATAAACCCCAGTTTGGCACAGCTTGGCTCTGAGCAGGAGAAGCTGCATTGCTCAAGTGTTCTTACAGAGGCAAGAATGAGTAGGTTTGGAGCAGGTCTTGCTCTGAGGGTTCAGTAGATCCCTCCATTGTTCTCCTGAACTCTGCTGTGCCCTGAAGGTGTTTGAAGAGCTGAGGGACACCCAATGCTCACTGACCCCATGGCAGCAGCAGGGCCAGCAGCTCATCCTGGTGGGGAGGGCAGGGATGCTGTGTGAGTCAGGGCCTTCCCTCAGGATGTGAGTGCAAAATCCCAGCTATAAAAACCCAGAGCATGTGAACAGCCCCGAGGCCCCTGCACAGCTCTCACGTTCAGCCCCCCGTGCAGTTCATGCTCTGCTGCGTTTCCAGCTGACAGAGCAGCTCCCCAGTTGGTGCCACAGCTGCAGAGATCCTGGGCATGTGTGTGAGCTGATGGGGGCACAGGGTGCCACAGCACAGCCACGGGGCTGGGGGAGCAGCAGCCCCTGAGCTCAGTGCCTGGGTATCAGTGCCCAGGTACCCCTGCCCAGGTATCAGTGCCCAGGTACCACTGCCCAGGTATCACTGCCCAGGTACCCCTGCCCAGGTATCAGTGCCCAGGTATCAGTGCCCAGGTACCCCTGCCCAGGTATCAGTGCCCAGGTACCCCTGCCCAGGTACCCCTGCCCAGGTATCAGTGCCCAGGTGCCAATGCCCAGGTATCACTGCCCAGGTATCAGTGGTCTAGCACTGCCCAGGTATCACTGCCCAGGTACCACTGCCCAGGTACCACTGCCCAGGTATCAGTGCCCAGGTGCCAATGCCCAGGTACCACTGCCCCCACCGAGCTCACAGCACCTGGGGAGTTCTCCCCACCAGGACAAGGCTGTCAGGGACAGGATGTGCAGGTTTAATGACCAAAGCAGAGTCACTGAGGCGAGCACTGACTCCTCTTCAAGTCTCCTTGTTCTCCATAAAACTCCTCCCTAGCTAAGGGCGGCCAGTGGCATCTGTCCTGTGCCAGCCACGGTGTGACATCAGGAGCAGGGCAGGGACTGTCCCCTGTGCTGGCACTGCAGTCCTGGGGTCAGTTTTGAGCCTCTCAGGATAAGAAGGGCACCCTCACAGGGTCATTCCTGCGCTGGCACCAACCAGCTGGGCATGGGCAGCTCTGGAAACCTTCAGGGTGGATCAGCCCTTCTCTATTCCCTGCAAGGACTCCAAGCCCTGCATTTCTGTGCAAAACCAAGACAGGTGATCTGCCACTTGGTTGTATTTTTAGGTTAATAACAGATGTGTAAATATATATATGTCTCATCTTCACAGGTACTCGGAGCCAGGAGCTCGCCGTTTGCCAATGTTTAAAACAAGCCCAGAGCTAACTTGATAAACTGATTGTAAATCCAGCTCTAAGCTGACCCCCAGCTCCCAGGCTGAGGCTGCAGAGCTTCCCCACACAGGTGACACCAAAATCTGCCCACAAACTAAAGGGTGATGCCTCCACTCCAGCTGACTGTTCATCCCAAACCCTCCTGCCACAAGAACAATGAATTTTGGGGGTTGTGTTTTCTTGCAGTGTCAAGAAACCATCCTCACTTTCCTGCCTGCTCCAGAGGGAGAAGATAAATGAGGGTTCCAAGGCACCCAAAGCCCAGGAGAATGCCCAGAAATCTCTCTATAAAAGGGTGAGGAACCTCAGTGTCTTTTCCTTGTCAGTCTGCACTCACAGGGAACTGCTTTTATCCATCGCCTGTGCCCAAGGGGCGGGTTTTCAATAAAATCCACAGGGATGCATGGTTTGGGGGTTTTGGTGGTAAAAATGGGGGTTTTTGGGGGGTAAAAACAGGGGGTTTTTTGGATAAAAATGGGGGCAGGCAGTTGGGGTGAAAACGGTTTTTTGGGGGGAGTAAAAATGGGAGTTTTAGGGGAGTAAAAATGGGGGTTTTTGGGGCAGAATGTGGGCTTTGAGGGGTAAAAATGGAGATTTTTTGGGTGAAAATGAGGTTTTTGGGATAAAAATGGGGGGTTTTAGGCTGAGAATGGGATTTTTTGGGGGCAAAATGGGGGCTTTTTTAGGGTGAAAATGGGGGGTTTTGGGGGTAAAAATGGGGGGGTTTAGGCTGGAAATGGGGGTTTTGGGGGTACAAATGGGATTTTGGGGGGATAAAAATTGGGGGGGTTTTAGGGTGAAAAAGGTTTTTTGAGGGGGTAAAATGGGGTTGTTTAGGGTGAAAATGGGATTTTTTTGGGGGTAAAAATGGGGTTTTTAAGGGTGAAAATGGTTTTCTTGGGGGGTAAAAAATGGGGTTTTTATGGGGTTAAAAGTTTGGGGTGTTTTTTAGCAAGCAAGGCTAAGCCCTGGCCAGATGTGGCCAGCAAAAGCAGCAGAGCTTGGTGTGCCCATGCCCTGGAGCCCTGGCACAGAGCAGGCGGGTACCTGGTGCCCAGCAGTGCCACGCTGCACTAGGACAGCAGCCAGCAGAGGAGGGAAAGGGAAGAGGAGAGATAATTATTAGTGATTGAAACTGATTGCATGAAAGAAGGACAGATGTTTCTGGTTGTGCTCGTGTGCCTGAGGCTACGGAGCCACGCAAGAGACCAGGGAAAACTCCTTCTGAGCCTGGGAACGCTGTGGCACCGAGCTGCATCCAAATGAGGGCTGAAACCCACACACACACTTTGCTCTGATTCCTTCAAACCCACCCAGATGTGGTGTAATCACCAATGTCCTCACTCCCCCCATGCAGGAAGGGATGCCCATGCAGGGCTGCTCTGGCAAAGGCCACCAGGTTCTGCAGAGATTCTCTCCACACCCCAGTGGTGCAGCCATCCCAGTGAGGCTCTGGGACATGATGGGGCTGGAGGAGCACAGCCAGGCCAGGCAAAGCAGGTGGGGTCTGGGGGCCTTTCTGGGTTGCTGCGACTCCGAGATTGTTAAAAGTCTCTTTTCCCAGCCTGGGTGCTTGAAGAATGAGTTGGGATTCTTTATTTCTCGGTCTCAAGGTTGTTTATTTTATCTTATATATAAAAAATTTTCTCTTGCCCTGCCAAGGTCCATCCAGCAGGACAGTTCCAGGCACTCTGCCTGCCACCAGGGTGGTGTTATGTCTTTATACTAAAAACTACGTGTACAATGTTTACAATTACTTCCCAATACCAATCACCTATGTTAGACAGTGAGCTTCTACTCTAAACCAATCCAAAAGTGCCACCATCACAGCAGAAGATGGAGGCCAAGAAGAAGAAGGGGAAAGGCTGGACACACCCAGATCCCTCCATCTTGCCTCCTGGACCCCCATACCAAAACCCCAAAATCTACTTTTCCACCCCGTGATAACTTCACTACCATTCTACTTAATTTGTCATGGCTTGCTGATCTTCATATAAAGTTGGTAATTTGCTCCATGGGTCATAATCAAACCCACAGGTGTTCTGGGCTGTGTGCCAGGGTCTCTGAGCCCCCTGGCAGGGTCCTGGCCAGCCAGAGGGATGTTCTGGGTTCCCACAGTGGGGAGCTGAAATTATGGCAGAGCATCTGTAAAGGCACAGGGCTGAAGTCAGGGAAAGCTCTTGGTCACCCTGCTGCCAGAGCAAAACAGCTTTTCTCTGATAGAGGAGACTTTCCCAGTCACCATCCTCCCTTGCAGGAGCTGGGCTGGGGGATCCTGCTGAGGTTTTCCTTGAGAAAGGCTGGTCACCCATGGGGAGAGCACGCTGGTGTCCCCAGCAGGCTGAGGAGAAGCTGTTGAGGGGACACAAAGCCCCTGTGGTGTGTTCTGTGGGCTGCAGTGCATGTTTAATGCTATAAAATATGCAAATAGAGGCTTGTCTTAGCGATGTTACTGATGGTGGTGATGTGCTGTTGGCAGCGGTTCAGCTGGCTCCTGTGCCGAGGCGGGATGGAGGCAGAGATGCATCCAGGGAGCTGAGCAGGGGTCTTGTCCCTGCATGGCAGCAATCAGCCCCTCCCCAGCATGGCCTGGCTCGCTGGGATGGCCTGAGCTGCTCCCTGGGCAGCCCTTGGGGCACATTCCTGTTTGTGACCACCGGGAGCAGGAGCCCCCAGCAGGAACGGGGCAGGAGGGTGAGAAGCTGCCTGGCACAAAATGGAATGAGAGAGAGCTGAGAGCTGCTGGGTGAACATGGGCCCAGGTGTGCCCAGGTGGCCAAGAAGGCCAGTGACACCTGCCCTGTGCCAGCCATGGTGTGACAGCAGGGCCAGGGCAGTGACCATCCCCCTGTGCTGGCACTGCTGAGGCACCCCCAGTGCTGGGGTCAGTCTGGGCTCATCATGATGTGGAGGGCCTGGAACATGTCCAGGGCAGGGAATGGAGCTGGGAAGGGGCTGGAGAATTCCTGAGGGAGCTGGGCAGGGGCTCAGCCTGGAGCAGAGGAGGCTCAGGGGGCCCTTGTGGCTCTGCACAGCTCCTGCCACGAGGGACAGCCCCAGGTTGGGCTGTGCTCCAGGGAACAGGGACAGGAGCAGAGGGAACGGCCTCAGGTGCTGCTGGGTGAGGATCAGACAATATTATAAAAAATTCCTTCACTGAAAGATGATCAAGCCCTGGCACAGCAGCCCAGGGCAGAGGTGGAGTCCCCATCCCTGGAGGGATTTAAGGAGTCTGGATGTGGCAGTTAACCTTGGTTACTGATGGGACACGGCAGTGCTGGAGAACAGCTGATCTCAATCTTAAAGGTCTCTCCCAAACTGAAAAATTCCATGGCTCTGCCCAGACTCTGACCTGCTTTGGTATCACTTGAAAGAACAGTTTGGTAACCTTGGATATCAGGAGCTCCAGGAAAGGCCCAGGGGAGGCAGAGGGGCTCAGAGCAGCAGGAGGAGCCCAAGGGAGACCCAAGGAGCCGATGGCACAGAGGGTGGGTGAAGGTGGCACTCAGCCCTGGAGGTGACACCACCAACACCTGCCACTGGCTGAACTGGAGGTTGGTCACCTCCAGCAGCTCCGTGTCCCAGTGGGGTCACCACGGGGGATGGCTCTGGGGGCCTGAGGATGAGCAGGGACAGTTCTCCATCCCCAGGGCACCAGGCCTGGATCCCTGTCCCCAGGTGCACAGGGCTGGGCTGACCTCGGGGTCCGTGCCAGACTGGCTGTAGGGCGGGGCTCCCTGTCTGGGATGGCTGTAGGACTGGCCCCTCTGTCCTGGGCTGGCTGCAGGGATCCCCCCTGTCCCACCTCCAGCTCACCTCTCCTGGTGTCCCTGTCCAGGTGTCACGGTGCCCCTGTTCCCTGTCCCTGTCCCCCTGTCCCTATCCCCTGCCTCTGTCCCCTGTCCCAGTGCCCCTGTCTCGCTGTTCCTGTCCCTGTCCCCATCCCTGTCTCCTGTCCCTATGTTCATCCCCTGTCCCTGTCCTTATCCCCTGTCCCTATCCCCTCTCACGGCGTCCCTGTCCCTATCCCTATCCCTGTCCCTGTCCCCATCCCCTGTCTCCATCCCCTGTCCTTATCTCCTGTCCCTATCCCCCATCCCTGTCCCTGTCCCGGTGTTCCTATCCCCTTTCCCTGTCCCTGTCCCCTGTCCCTATCCCCTGTCCCTGTCCCTATCCCTTCTCATGGTGTCCGTGTCCCTGTCCCTGTCTCCATCCCCTGTCCCCATCCCCTGTCCCTGTCCCTGTCTCCATCCCCTGTCCCCATCCCCTGTCCCTATCCCCTGTCCTCATCCCCTGTCCCTATCCCCTCTCCCGGTGTCCCTATCCTGGTGTTCCTATCCCCTGTCCCTGTCTCTATCTCCTGTTGCTGTCCCTGTCCCCGTCCCCATCCCCTGTCCCTGTCCCCGGTCCCTATCCCCAGCCCCTGTCCCTGTCTCCATCCCCATCCCCTATCCCCTGTCCCTGTCCCTATCCCCTCTCCCGGTGTCCCTATCCCTTGTCTGTGTCCCAGTGTCCCTGTCCCTATCCCCTGTCCCTGTCCCCATCCCCTATTCCCTGTCCCTATCCCCTGTCCTCTGTCCTGGTGCCCCTGTGTCCCCATCCCTGTCCCTATCCCGGTGTCTTCATCCCCTGTCCCCCTGTCCCTATCCCGGTGTCCCTATCCCCCATCCCCTGTCCCTATCCCGGTGTCCCCATCCCCTGTCCCCCTGTCCCTATCCCGGTGTCCCTATCCCCTATCCCCTGTCCCCATCCCCTGTCCCTGTCCTGGTGTCCCGGTGTCCCCGTCCCCGTCCGGCCCCTCCCGGCCAGCCCCGATCCGCGCGCGGGCACTGCCCCCTGGTGGGGACGCGCGGCCCCGCGGTTGCCATGGGAACGGGATGTTGGCTCCATCCCTGTCACCCCCAGCCCTTGGGGACACCGAGGGGCCGGAGGGGCCCGGGGCACGCCCGGCTGCTCTGGGCACGCTGCGGGGCTGCTCCCGAGGCCGGAGGGCACGGCTGCTCTGCCCACCGTGAACCCACGGAGGCTCAGCAGCAGAAATGGGCTGGGTTTGGCTTGGCAGGGACCTCAAAGCTCTCCCAGTGCCACCCTGCCATGGCAGGGACCCCTCACACTGTCCCAGGATGCTCCAAGCCCTGTCCAGCCTGGCCTTGGGCACTGCCAGGGATCCAGGGGCAGCCACAGCTGCTCTGGGCACTTTTGCCTCTTCAGTTTGGGGAATAGCCCTGATCCTCAGGACATCAGTCCTTTTCAGCTGTTCCTGCTTGTTTTGGGAGCACCGATGCATGTACAGCATTTGGATGGTCCTGGTGGCAGCCAGGAACCAGCCCTAGGGTCCCTCCAGTCACTGCCAAGGCAGGGCTGTGTTTTTCCTGCTGCCAAAAATCACCTTCCTCCAGCAGCAAGGGGCACTGAGCTAATCCTTGTTCTTGCCACTCTGCAGACACCCCCTGGATGCCCCTTGTCATGGTCTCAGGCTGGGCTGGTGCTTCCATGCACAAGCCAGGGACATCTCCATGGCCAGCACAGCT
The DNA here is from genome assembly GCF_028769735.1 of Zonotrichia leucophrys gambelii. Classification (NCBI taxonomy): domain Eukaryota; kingdom Metazoa; phylum Chordata; class Aves; order Passeriformes; family Passerellidae; genus Zonotrichia; species Zonotrichia leucophrys. The sequence continues at coordinate 5,190,912 of NC_088192.1, read as the reverse complement.
GTCCCCTGCCCATTGTCCCAACATCTCCACCATTGTCCTGGTCTTCACATTGTCCCAACACCTCCACCACTGTGCTGGTCCTCACAGGGACAAGCAACTGGAAACAGCAGCAGCTCCTCCTGTGCACCCTGGTTGCTGCTCCTGTCCCTCTGATGGGATTCAAGCCCAGCCTGCAATGAAGGAACGACCCATAGGTTGAGGTAAGAACAGGTTAATAACTAAAATGAAGTAAATATCATAATAATAGTAATAATAATAGTAGTAATGAAAATGAAAAGGGAGGTAACAAGAGGAGAGAGAGGAATAAAACATGAGAGAAACAAGTGATGCCCAATACAATTGTTCACCACCCACTGCCCAGCTTCCACCAACAGCCCCCAGGTGACTCTCCCCAGTTTCTGTTCTGTGGAATATTGCTGTGGTGAGGAATATCCTCTGGCCAATATTTCTGTGGTGTGGAATATCCTCTGGCCAATATTTCTGTGGTGTGGAATATCCTCTGGTGTGGAATAACCTCTGGCCAATATTTCTGTGGTGTGGAATATCCTCTGGTGTGGAATATCCCCTGGCCAATATTTCTGTGGTGTGGAATATCCCCTGGCCAGTATTTCTGTGGTGTGGAATATCGTCTGGCCAATATTGCTGTGGTGTGAAATGTCCTCTGGCCAGTTTGGGCCAGATCCCCTGGCCATCAGCAGAGAATTGGGTACTGAAAAGTCCTTGATTTAGAGGAAGCACTCAGCAGCAGCTAAACCATCACTTCATCACCATCATTTTCATTCCAAAACCCAGAACTGTAGCAGCTACTGGGAAGAAAATCAGCTGTACCCCAGACACAACCAGGACACCCTCTGCCATGTGAGGCTGGCACCAGAGCAGATGAGGGCAGGGCTGTGCAAATCCCACTCCTGAGGCTCTGATGGAGCCACCAATCCAACCTCTGCCCTGACCATGCTCCAGCAGCCCCCTGGCACAGGGCATCCTCCTCCTGCTGCCCCCACAGCAGCTCCCAGGGACTGCCCCAGGCTGTCGCAGACATCTTTTATGAAAATCCTTTCCTTAGGACTTTTCCTCCTGAGAAGCTCATAGGGCTCAGGAACAAAATGTAAACATTGATTATCTGCTGCTGTGGAATACAACAGGTGCATCTGTGATTGGTCTCATGTGGTTGTTTCTAATTAATGGCCAATCACAGTCAGCCGGCTCAGACAGAGAGCCAAGACACAAACCTTTGTTATCATTCTTTGCTATTCTATTCTTAGCCAGCCTTCTGATGAAACCTTTTCTTCTATTCTTTTATTTTCTTTCTTTATTATTTTCTTCTATTCTTTTCTTCTATTCTTTTTTAGTATAGTTTTAATGTAATATATATCATAAAATAATAAATCAGCCTTCTGAAACATGGAGTCAGATCCTCGTCTCTTTTGTCATCCTCAGACCCCTGTGAACACTGTTACACCCTAGGCCATGCATGACCCAGCCCTCAACCAGCAATTACCCTGCAGCTCCTGCTCCAGACTCCTGTGCATTTCCCCAGGAGCAGAAATCACACCCTGGAGCAAAGGGAAGTTCCTAACAATGCTTTAATCACAACCAAATCCTTTCTGCAGGAAGTTTGGGGCTTGGGAAATCTCTTTGCTCAGTTTTTGTCCTGGTGTAACTCGGTGTTCCCGACTCATCTCAAAAAGCCTCTTGTTCTTTCATCACTTCTCCCCTCACACTGGAGAATAATATTTTCACTCACACGCTGAAATTAGATCCCGATGTTTCTGCCAGCAAGGCTTTCAATAACTCACTTATGTTCCTGCATGGAAATGCCTGGCAGAGTGTGCTGGGGGTGAGGGGAGTGTGGAGAAAACCCCAATAATCCCTTCCAGCAGCCCCCAGGCTGTGCTGGCTGTGCCATCAGAGCCAGAGGAAGGATGGCACAGAATGAGTACACACAGAGTGACCCCTCAGCAGGGCACCAAGGGGATCCTCCCGGAGCTCTGGAGGAACCAGCACTCCCTGCTCAGCACCTTACACATCCCCATAAGGCCCAGATCCTTCCAGAAGCTCTCCAGGAGGCCTGAGCTGCCTCCCAGCCTGACAGTGGGTGACGGTGTTAGTGTTCAGGAACACATAATCACAGAATGATCATATGTTATATTATATTATATATATATAATATATTATAAATAATATAATATAATATAATATAATATAATATAATATAATATAATATATTATAAATAATATAATATAATTTATATTATATTATATTATATTATATTATATTATATTATATTATATTATGTATTATAAATATTATTATATATTATAAATATTATTATATATTACATATTATATATTTTTTTATATATAGTCATTATATGTATTATACTATATAGAATTATATTAATTCTATTCTATTATGTTATATATTGATATGATATGATATGATATGATATGATATGATATGATATGATATGATAGCTCTGGGTGTCAGGGGTACAGACCTAATTCTGACTCAGCCACAGGTTTGGGATGAACATGTTTCCTGACCTGCCAGACAGACCTCAGCAGGTCAGAGAAAGAATATTATAGATAAGAAATAATAAACAACCTTGAGAATGAGAATAGAAGAATCTTGACTCCTTCTTTGACAGTCAGGCTGGGAAAAGAGGCTTGTACATATCTCAGAGTCACTCTGACCAGCAGAGATCCTGAGAAAATAGGATTTAGTTTGGGGTTCCTCCAGCTCACAGCTTCCCTGCTGCACCACACCTGGCCAGGCAGCACCTGCAGGGAGCACTACCTCAGTGCTGGGCCAGGTGCCCCGGGGAGCAGGCCAGCCTGGGGATGCTGAGAGCCTGCAGGGAGCCAGCAGGGAGCAGGGGATCCCTGCCAGCCCCGTGGTCCATCTGGCACGCCGTGGAGCAGGCTGGCAATCCCCGCTCTGCAGCAACCTGCCTGGCAAGCTGCTGGGCACTCAGCGAGCCTGGAAGGCACCGGTGCCCATCTGCCAGCCTGGCAAGTGGCAGGCAGTGCAGGAGCCCCAGCTCCCAGCACCAGCAGCGTGGAGCTGGGAGGCAGGAGAGCATCCTGCAGGCACTGCCAGGAGCCTCAGCAGGCTTGGCAGGGGCTGGAGAGCCCCCATCACTCTCAGTCAGTCTCATATTTCAGGAAATCAGTGCAGGGAGGGAGCTCCCCTGCCCATCAGGAGATCACAATTCTCCAGGCTGTGATTCCAATGTTATCCTGTGCAGGAGTGTCAGGGGGTAGGAGGGTCAGGACGGACAGAGAGCAGAGATCTCTGCAGCCAGGGCTGGGAACTTGTGGGTTATTGCAAAGGGCCTGGGTGCAGGGCCCTGCTGAGAACTGCCAGCCACAGCTCAGAGCAGGCCTGAGAGAAGAGAGGGGGAGAGAGTAAAAGGGCAAGAGAGAGTGAAGTTCCCATTACAATACCATAAATCATCTTCTGTGCTGAATATTCCAATTCTCACTAACCAATCTAGTACAAGATACAAATCCTACAGCATTTCCATACAGCCTAGAAGAATCATTACATTCCCACACTGGGTTACATTTTAAACCCTAAAAACTTCTCTTTGGGCCCCTTCTGCCAAGCTGGCAGGGTCTGCTCTGAGCCTTGGGCCTGTCTGCAAGCAGAGGGGATTGTTTGATCCAAAGGGGATCACCTTCAGCTGGCCATGCCATTGTTTTCCAGTTGTTCAGTAACTGAGGGATCTCAAAGCTTGCTTTCATTTCAATCTCACTTACAGTTTCCATATTCTCAAACTCTTTTGCCTGGCAATCATATTTATAAGGCTCTCCTGTTCCATCTTCCCCAACAATCCTGGAAGCCCCTCCCCAGCCAAGTGACCTCAGCTCTGCTGTGCAGCATCTCCTGAGGCTCTGCACTGCTGGCACTGCCCACACCTTCCACACCCCCTGGGCACAGGTCACCCCCTGCCCCTGGCTGGCACCAAGGCCACCACTCCAATGTCCCTGTGAGCACACCTTGATGGGGAACCAGCACCTCCTGTGGGCTCCTACAGCTGCAGAGCTGACCTTTTTGAAGGCACATGTTGTTAATAAACATTGTTAAAATTATTGTTAATAAACAATGGGGAAATAATATCTGTCTCCTCATATCCTCAGGAGTATCATGGCCATTTTCCTGTTGTTTTTCCAAAACAGCACAGACAGCATGTGAGGAGCTCTAGGTGTTTCAGATAGGTGTGAACATCTACAAAAAAGGCTCTAAGTGGTCTCTGCTGTGTCTTAACCTTCTGATAGCTCATAAATCCTCACCAGGATGGTACCAGCCACAGCCCAGACCCTGCAAACGTAGCACAAGTGATTAACCAGAGGTTGTGCTGAGCTCCTTTGGGAGCTGAGGCTCTGGCAGGGTGCACAGGCACCTCTGGGCGGTTCTGGCAGGTGAAGGTGGAGCCTGAGCCAGCAGGTCTGGCAGGGCTGGTGTCACTATCACTTAATTTCCTAGGCTAAAACCAGCCCTGGTTCTGCTGCTCTCCTTCAGAGGAGCCTTTCAGAAACACCACAGGAGATTTGGGCTGGGAACTTGTGGCTCAAGCCCTCCCAGCTGCCATAACTCAGCTGCCCTGGACAGTCCCTGTCCCCAGTTTGTTCAAAACCCACTCTTCAGCGAGCAGAGTGTCCCAGGGCACAGGCAGGAGCCCTGTGTGCACTGAGGAGAGCTCAGAGGGATGCCAGCCACTCCTCAGAGGGATTCAGCCTTTCTCAGCCCTGTCCCTCTGCTCCAGAAACAATTCTGCCTGCCCTGAACACTTCAGTGGGTCCTGAGAGGTGAAACCCCCTCAGATCTTGGGGCCAGGGGATCAGATTTAAGGTTTTCCAGCAGGAAAGTCATGCTGAGCAGTGAAGGACCCCAGTTTGTTCAAAACCCCATTCCTCAGTGAGCAGAGTGTCCTGGGGCACAAGCAGGAGCCCTGTGTGCACTGAGGAGAGCTGAGCCCCACTCCTCAGAGGGATTCAGCCTCAGAGAGATGTCACTCCTCAGAGGGATTCAGCCTTTCCCAGCCCTGTCCCTCTGCTCCAGAGACAATTCTGCCTGCCCTGACCATCTCAGAGCCCCCTGGGAAGTGAAAGCCCCTCAGACCTTGGGGGCAGGGGATCAGATTTAAGGTTTTCCAGCAGGAAAGTCATGCTGAGCAGTGAAGGACAACGCTGGCATGGTGCACAACCATCCCTTTGCTTCCAACTGGGTTTGAAACAACACACACTGTAAGCTATTTTTTTTGAGCTTTTTTTTTAATCAATTCTTGGGAACTGTGTCTCTTTCCACCTCCAACAGCCTGAATCCCTGCCCATGCTTCTGGTGGCTTCAGCTGCTGCAAGGATGCCTGTAATGAGGAGAGGGAGGACCATCTGATCCACGCCTGAGCCACACTTCCCAACAGCAGTTGCTGATAATTCGTGCCATGATCAGCTGTGCAATTTGGAGAAATTTCATCTCCTGAATGTGCTGGACTGGGCAGCCAGAGCTCAGCACTCCCCTTACACCAAACAGGAGTCACCTGGGGAAGGTCTGGCAGGATTTATGGCCTCTATAAAGGGGCAGGAGTATCAGGGGTAGGATGGTGGGGAGGAAAGAGAGCAGAGATCTCTGCAGCCAGGGCTGGGAACTTGTGGTTTATTGCAAAGGGCCTGGGTGCAGGGCCCTGCTGGGAGCTGCCAGACACAGCTCAGAGCAGGCTGAGAGAAGAGAGGGGGAGAGAGGATGAAAGGGTGAGAGAGTAAAAGGGGTAAGAGAGCGTGAGGTTCCCATTACAATACCATAAATCATCTTCTGTGCTGAATATTCCCATTCTCACTAACCAATCTAGTACAAGATACAAATCCTACAGCATTTCCATACAGCCTAGAAGAATCATTACATTCCCACACTGGGTTACATTTTAAACCCTAAAAACTCCTCTTTGGGCCCCTTCTGCCAAGCTGGCAGGGTCTGCTCTGAGCCTTGGGCCTGTCTGCAAGCAGAGGGGATTGTTTGATCCAAAGGGGATCACCTTCAGCTGGCCAGGCCATTGTTTTCCAGTTGTTCAGTAACTGAGGGATCTCAAAGCTTGCTGTCATTTCAATCTCGCTTATAGTTTCCATATTCTCAAAATCTTTTGCCAGGCAATCATATTTATAAGGCTTTCCCTGTTTCATCTTCCCCAACACATAAGCTGGATGTTTGCTGTTTTTATGGGCTGTATTTCTCTCCCTCAGCAACCTGCATCTTTTACCACTGTGGCAGGTTGCTGCTTCCACTTCTTGCTGGAGCTTTGTTGGGTGGGAAGAGCTGGGTTTGGGCTCACACAGCCTCACCCCATCCTCTCAGGGAGCACGGAGCACCATGAGGGACATGAGCTGACCAGGAGGGACCGCACAGCCAAAGCCCATGGGACACCTGAGTCCTTCTGTTCCAGCCTGCCCATCCTCCTGGAAGGCACACAGGGGCCAGGAGATCAAGGCTGCTCAGAGGGATGTTCCCCTGCCACAGAGCCTTCAGTTAAATGAGTCGGAAAAATGCCTGGAGAAGCTTGTCTTTTACATTTCCAATTTGACAAAATTGGCAGTGAAGAAAAGGCAGCTTTGGGGTCTTGCTTTCATCCTTTCCAGAGTGCAGTGTTTCACAGGATGGTGAAAGTGGGAGAAGACATTTAGAAGAGAAAAGGGAAACAAAAATTCCAGTCCTGGACCTCTTCTCTGCCTTGCAGGTGAGGGATTGCAATAAATTAACTACTTGTGTTAAAAGTGACACCACCCACCCCAGACCTGTGGGTGTTGTAGGGCCAGAACTGTGAGCTCAGCCACAGAGAGGAACTGAAGGAAGGCTTTGCCTCTGGTCTGTCTGTTCTGGATGTCCCAAACAGGCTTTTCTGCCATAAAAGATGCATCAGGAAGAAAATTACAGTACCACACAGAGCCTGGAATGCATATGGAGAGCCCGGTTCAGTTGCTGCCTCAGTTTCCCCCCTTGGACAATAAAAATAGTCCAGTCCCAAAAACTCAAACAAACAATTTCCTAATAAGCATCTGTTCCCCATCTCAGACCAAGCTCCCCAACCCATCTTCTTTTCCCTTTCTCTAACATGGTCAGGCCCAAGGCTTTTCAAGAATTAGCCTCCTGGCCAGCCCAGAAGGGAAAGCAGCACTTCAGTTTAAAATCCTGATATCACAATTCCTTCACTTCCAAAAAATAAGCTGCAATAGGTCGGAATTTTTGTTTCCCTTTTCTCTTCTAAGTGTTTTCTCCCCCTTTCACCACCCTGTGAAACACTGTACTGTGGAAAGGATGAAAGCAAGACCCCAAAACTGCCTTTTCTTCGCTGCCAATTTTGTCAGATTGGAAATGTGAAAGACAAGCTTCTCCAGGCATTTTTCCCCCTCATTTAACTGAAGGCTCTGTGGCAGGGGAACATCCCTCTGAGCAGCTGTGCTTCCAGGCTGCTCACAGTGTCTCCTACCTGTGGGAGCAGATGGAGGCCCATGGCACCTGTGAGGCTTTCATCTCCTATCTGTTCCCTCTCTTTTCCATGTGTTTTTTCCCCTTTTCACACTCATAAGTCCCACTGGATTTGCTCCATGTTTTGCCTTTCCCCCTTTCACACCCACAAGTCCCGCCAGAGCTGTCCCATGTTTTTCCCTATTTTGTCTCTTCCATTTTTCCCATATCCTGATTGAACTTACACATCAGCAGATCATTCTGTCTAGGATTTTATATTTTTTTTATGGGCTTGTTGCTACTGCCTTACCAAAATTCCCGCAGGTTTTTAGCTCCACACTGCTCACAGTGCTTCTCTTCCCTCTCACAGCTGCTCCCAGCCAGTCCCTTGGAAAGTGTTTGATCTCTGAGCCCCTCCTGGAGATTCTGCCCTGATCTCTGAGCCCCTCCTGGAGCTCGTCCCATCCTGCCCTTCCTGCACAGCCACATCACATTATTCCGGATTATCAATGGGAAATCACTGCTGGGCACACTCCACCATGCCATGAGCACCCACAAGCTCAGCTCAGCACTATTTTGCCCCTAAAACAAGAGCTGCTCTTTAATGAGGAGACAGAAATCTTTAAAAAATAACAATTTTATTTTTATTTTGAGCCAAGGTATGAACACTACTCCAGTGTCTTCTCCACCACAAAATTGGGTCAAACAGAACCATGGGAGTTTTTGCTTCCTTCACATTACAGCATCCCTCACCTCCTGCTCATCCTGCTTATTTCCCTAATTTTTGGCAAGCAGGAGCAGGAACTCAAGGCAGTGCCCATTCTCCTGCCTCCCATAGGCCAGCACAGCTCTGTGTTAAGCATCCTGCAGCTCTCGTGTCTCTGGCACAGTTGGTGACACTGTAATAAACACTGAAACTAATAGCAGGTATTTGTGAGCCATGTTTTGTTCTCTGCAAAATGTTAATAGAGAAAAATCTGCAGCACCATGCCAGGAAATCTTTTTATATCTTATTTCCAGACTACCCTAATATCAATTTATATCTGCAATTCAATTAATGTTCTGGGAGAGGCAAATTAGCATCCCCAGGTCCCTCCTGTCTCAGAAAAGCAAGTTCCCATGGAAAGAGGAGTCTGGCACTGCCTCTCTCAGGGGCTCAAAATCGATCAGGGCAAGACCCCAAACACACAGAGATCCCCTAAATAACCCGGGGGTGGCTTCAGACATGCCCTGAAACACCTTTTGTGTCATAAAACAGCGCTTAACCCCTCCTGAAGTTGGTACAGAAGTACATGGTACTTCACTTATAAATCTGCCTGCTAATAAGAGCATCAACTTTGAAGTCTATAGATTTAAAAACAGGAATCAGATCAGATGATGTCACTCAGCTGTGTGTGCATCCAGTGGGTTTTATGCTCCTGGAAGCAGCAGGATGCTGCAATTTTAATTTAAGTGGAACAGGGGAGCTGGTCTTAAAAATAATCAGGGCCCGTTCTGAGCCTTGTGAGAACACTGCCTCAAGTTGTGCTAGGGGAGGTTTAAATTGGATAATAGGAAAAAGAGTGAATTGTGGTAAGGCATTAGGACAGGCTGCACTGGTGGAGTCAGCGTTCAAAAAATGTGTGGATGTGGCACCTGGGATGTGTTTTAGTAGCAGCCTTGGCAGTGCCAAAGTGTAGAAAATAGGACAACCCCACTTCCCTTCAAAACCCCTGCACAGCACAACGCACTGTAGGCAGGGCTGTGGGCAGAGGCAAAGCCCTGGAAATTAAAAAACTCCTCATGTAAGTGTCCTCAGCATGCTGGCAGCATCCCGAGGAGAGCAGAGAGTTCCTTAGGAAAGCACTTTGAAAGCAAACAGCTCCACTTCCATTCTGAACAGCCCCTCTGAGTTCGTGTCCTGAAATAGCCCCGGAGCCATTTCCCAGCAGGATTGCACAGGAACCTCCCCCCTTTCTCCAGCACAGCCCCTGTGTTTTTATCTGTATTGATGGGCAGTGAATAACCCAGGACACATCTGCAGGAAAGCACAGGATGCCCTGGAAAGTGCTCCAAGCCCATGGCCCCCTTGGGTGGGAGCTGTGTCCCCACAGAGCGCGGCCACCCGTGAATAATCCCAATGAACAACTCATTAATTAATTCACCAAAATGATTTTCCAACTGGCTTCTGTTGCCCTGTTCTTCTAAGTTCTTCTAAGCCTTCTGAAGTTTACATTCTTGTAACAGAGTTTCTCATGTACTAAAAGTGTAAATAATTATTGCTTTACATTCTTTTCTGGAGGAGGAGAAATTTGATGCACTGCTGGTTTGTCCAGTGTCATTGGAGAGGTGGCACTTTCATCCTCCAATCCACTGTCACTTTTGAAAATCTGTAAATGTTGGAGTCAGAAATTAAACTTCCATTCTTCTTTTTCTTCTTACCTTGGAGTTCCAATGTTTTATTCTGTGGCCTATTGTGACAGGCTTTGTGTGATGGTGTTCACAGGGGTTCTTGGATGAGGGAAGAGATGAGGATCTGACTCCATGTTTCAGAAGGTTTCATTTATTATGTTATGATATATATTACATTAAAACTACACTAAAAGAATAGAAGAAAAGGTTTCATCAGAAGTCTAGCTAAGAATAGAAAAGAAGGAATGATAACAAAAGCTTCTGTCTCAGACAGAGAGCCCAAGACAGCTGGACTGTGATTGGCCATTAATTAGAAACAACTACATGAGACCAAGCCCAGATGCACCTGTTGCATTCCACAGCAGCAGATAATCAATGTTTACATTTTGTTCCTGAGGCCTCTCAGCTACTCAGGAGGAAAAGTCCTAAGGAAAGGATTTTTCATAAAAGTTTTCTGTGACAGCTTCGAGCTGAGCCCACAGTCAAGGATCTGCTGCAAGAGGTGATGAGGAAAAGGCAAAGACAAGGTGGAAATGGCTCCAGCTGTGGATCCAGGGAGTGGCCAAGCTTGGTGGAGCATCCCTGTGGTGCTGCTGGAGCAAGGAGCCTGCAGGGGAATCCAAGCACTTCCAGCCCCACAGGAATGAGCAAGGGCTGGCGCTGCTTTCCCACCATCCCTGGGTGCAGGATTCACCCCCTCAGAGAAAATGGCTGATTTCTCTTGGCCTGGGAGAGGCTCAACACATGCAAACGGGAAATAATTATATTTAATTTGGAAATTTGGAAGATATGAATGGGCTGTATGGCTATTTCTGTTAAAAAAAAAAAAAAAAACCACAGAAGGACTGCAAAACTTAAAAGAGTGGTAAAGCAGATGAGACCGTGAGGTTCCCATTGCAATACAATAAATCTTCTGTGCTGAATATTCTCATTCTCACTAACCAATCTAGTCCAAGATACAAATCCTACAGCATTTCCATACAGCCTAGAAGAATCATTACATTACCACACTGGGTTACATTTTAAACCCTAAAAACTCCTCTTTGGGCCCCTTCTGCCAAGCTGGCAGGGTCTGCTCTGAGCCTTGGGCCTGTCTGCAAGCAGAGGGGATTGTTTGATCCAAAGGGGATCACCTTCAGCTGGCCATGCCATTGTTTTCCAGTTGTTCAGTAACTGAGGGATCTCAAAGCTTGCTTTCATTTCAATCTCACTTAGAGTTTCCATATTCTCAAAATCTTTTGCCAGGTAATCACATTTATAAGGCTTTCCTGTTTCACCTTCCCCAACACAAGTGTTTCTGCAGATCCAAACAGAAGCTCAGTATGCGCTAGTTAAATGCAATCCCTGCTCTGGGGCAGGAATTTCTCTTTTCAGCATCAATGTGAAGGGGTAGAGCCCCAGAGTGAGATGCTCAACTTCCCTGGCCCTGGCACTGACATCTCTCCCCTCTCTGCATCACCCCCATTTTCATTTCAGCCCCTCCATCTCACTACATCTTGCAGCTACTTCCACCCCAGCAGGGCACACATCCATGGCAAAGATCCTTCAGTTTCCTGTGCCAAGCATGAAGAGCTCCTTGACCTCGAGTCAAGGAGGTTTTCTAGCCCCCAGAGGACTTTTGTAGCTTTTCTTGCAGCCCTCTTTGTGCTCCTGCAGCCCTGTCAGAGCTGACAGCAGAGCTGCTGTGTTGTTCCTGGAATAGCTTTTCCAACGCCGTGTGAAGGATTTAGGTCACTCCTGACTCTTTGCTGTTCCCCTTTTTATAAACCCAGTGTCAGGCAGAGACACAGACTGACTCTGAAGCTGCCCTGAATGATGCTTTGTGAGACTGAGCCTCTCATCTTGGACAAAGCATTTTCCAGGCTCTCAGGGGTGGATTTGTGGATGGCTCTTCAAATTCAGCAGCTGGACTGGGGCTGTTTAATGGTCCTGAGGGTTTGGCAGCCATAACCTGCCCTGCTCAGGATTTTTGTCTCCTGCAAACCTTACTGTCGATTTTATGATTGTTATCATCCTTACTAAAATTACTTCACAGCTCTGTCTTTCTAATTTCCAGTCCCAGTAGGGGCAGCACCTCTCCTTCATCTCAGGGTTGGCATTGGGCAGAGGCTCTGGCACAAAGCTGGGCACAGCTGACATTTAACATGGCCATTTACAGCATTAATGATGTCCTTGCTGGTGCTGGATCCTCAGGGATTTGTGTCCAGCCTCCCTACCCCAAAGTGCTGCCAGGGGGTTACTCAGAACTACTGGGACATGGCCTGGATGTTTTCACCATGGGTCTGTCCAGCCAGAGCCACTTTCTGTACCAAAAGCCATTAATTTTGCCAGTGTGCAGCTGCAGGAACTCAATTAACCCTCCTAACACCAGATCTGGGTTCATGTCTTCCTTTCTCAAGCCATCATAATTTTGTAAATCCCCAGACCCTTGGGATTTTCCATGTTGTCAAGGCTTGCTAATCTCTTGGTTCACAACTCAAACTTCCCAGCTGACACCTTTGTGTGTCCCAGGTTTAGACTTTCCACAGCACCAACCTGAAAACGTTGAATGTCCCAGGGCTTGCACCCTCCTTAGTGCAACATGCCAGCTTTTCCAGGGAAAACCAGCTGAGCTGTAGCAATATTTCATAGAATCAGAGAACCACACATCAGATGGGTTAGAAGAGACCTTAAACACCCTCTGGTTCCATCCCCTGCCATGGTAGGGACACTTCTCACTGTTCCAAGTGCTCCAAGCTCCATCCAGCCTGGCCTTGGGCACTGCCAGGGCTCCAGGGGCAGCCACAGCTGCTCTGGGCACCCTGGCACAGCCCAAACCTCTCTAACCAGCCCTTGCCAGGCTACAAAGCCCCTGTGGCAAATGGCACTGAGGGCACCTGGAACCAGCCAGGAAATCATTCTTTCCTTTCCTTTCTCCATTTGCTGCAATGGGTTTTGGTGCTGGTTTCCATCCTTGATTGAGGAATGTGAATGCCAGAGTGGTTTGGGTGGGAAGGGATCTTCAATGGCAGCTGATTGCAGCCCAGGGCCACCTGCCACTGTGCCAGGTGCTGCCAGCCCCAATGCCCAGCCTGGCCTTGGGCACTGCCAGGGCTCCAGGGGCAGCCACAGCTGCTCTGGCAATTCCAGCCCAGCCCCTGCCCACCCTGCCAGGGAACAATTCCCAATTGCCAAGATCCCATCCATCCCAAGATCCCATCCATCTCTGCTCCCTGGCAGTGGGAAACCATTCCCCCTTCCTTGTCCTGTCACATCCAACCTTCAGTCACAGGTGGACTCTACATCCTGGTTTGTTGATTATGTATTCCTCCAATAAGATAAAATAATTAATATGATTTTGCATTCTAAAGGGATATTCTGTTCTGAGTATCACCTCTGAAGGGTGAGCCCAGCCAGCAGTCAAGGAAGGAGCTGCAAACTATTAGCTTTATTCATTAAGGAGAAAAATTTAGTCAGAAAAATTATATGGAGATGGAGACTTCCCAGTGAAACTTTGTTTTCAGATACTCAAAATAGTCACATCATTGCAAGGAGAAGAACAGCTGGAATCCATCCTATTTCACTGGAAAATGAGGGGAACAAATAGTAAATTGATGATCCTAAATTGATATGTATGTGTCAAAGAGCAGTAAGGGCAAACAAATAGCAACATAAATAATAACATTTTATATTGATCAGTGAGTACAAGATGACCCTGAATCCAAGCAATGCCAGAAATTCAATGGGAGGCTTGAGAAAAGATGACTCAAATTGAATCAATACCTTGAGCTGCTTCCTTTGTCCAACAGTTTATTATGATTCTGAAAAATCCCTTGCTTGAAATATTTTACAGTAATTCGAGAAGCAGCTGAGCAGGTGCTGTGTTGGGGAAAATGGCAAAAAGGAAAGAGGGGAGAAAGTGCAGGAGGGGGACTGAACACGAGAACTCGTAAATTAAATTAAATTAAATTAAATTAAATTAAATTAAATAAAATACCGAAAACAGTTTTAAAGTTTGGGTGGGAGTAGAAAGGTCAAAAACTGATAAAAATTTTCACCCAGCTCAGCTTTGCTGGGTATCCAGGACAGGATTTGGGGAGGTGATTTACACTCTCCCACATCCCTTGGGATGGCACCAGCGAGGCACAGACACCGGGCACGGAGCAGGGAGTGCCCCATGTCCCTGTGCCCCTGTCCCTGTGCCCCTGCCCCTTCCCTGCAGCCCTCTGCTAATGACCCAGCAGAGCAGCTTGGGCTGGCCTGGGAATGGCTTCTCTTTCTGATATGGGATCAAAGAAGGCTCTGGAGCCGCGAATCCCTGCGGGAGGACGAGGGGTCGGCTGGGATTAAGGCGTGCAGTAATTTGTGAAGGGTAGGAACAGAAGAAATGAGCTATTAGGGGAAGGATTCGTGGCTGGCAGGATCAAAGAGCAGCAGTAGGAAATGTTTAGAAGGCGCTGGGAACAAAGGGAATTCAAACCCATATGAGTCTATTAATAGACAGAGGAAATTTATTAACAGCGGCAACAAATCAAGTGTTCAATAACTTCCTAAATTCTGACTTTGCAGAGAAACCAGATCTCTTTTCTTAAAGCTGATGAAGGACTTGCAAGACTGCTATTAGCCAAGAAATTTAAAGCACATACCCCAAAATAAACTGATATTTTACACCTACAGCCAGATAACCCAAACACTATCATGCTTGAAGTGTTGACAGAGGTGTATAGCAGGCTTTGGAAATACCAGACAACAGCTGAGTTGAGCTATTGTGACAGCCTGAAATCATATAATTACAGGTTGTATATTGATATTAAGTAATAATTAGATAATAATTTCATATTAGAATAACAGAAGGATTATAAATATATACTTAAGCTTGGTGAGGTGTTAAGCAGCAAAGGTGGGGAAGGATCAAAAAAGCAGCAACTCTGGGGAGAAATTCAGGGTGAGCAAAGCAGAGCTGAACTGCAAGGGGTGCCTCTGTAACAGAGGGGTTTTAGCTTAAATTTGGGTGTATATACTGACAGGAATGGGTACATTTAACCAGGACAGGGGGTACAAGCCCTGGACATGGCACAGTGACACCCTGGCACTTTGGACCAGGCTTGGCATCAACCTTGGCATGTGGAAAAGATAGAAATAGTTGCAAAGAGCCATGAGAAACGGGAGAAATAAATAGTGAAATAAATATAGAAATAAATAAATAAATGAGAAAATGTGTTCTTTTGCCTCAGGAGGATATTGGGGGCTCAGAGGGCAGCCTTTGTCAGAAGGTCTCTGTGCAATTGGACAGGGAAAGGCAGAGCTGCCTGCAAATGTTTGGGACATGAGGCCAGGAGATTTCCCACTACCAAGAGATCATTCTGGTATTCACAAAGGTGATTTTCCAGGCCATGAAGTCTTCAGAACAAAAATGGACTCTTTTGGGCAAATTCAACAGCTGGTCTCAATATGAGATTGCTTTGGGAAAGGAAACTTATGGCAGGCCCTGCAAAGTGATCTGCTGATTGTTGGGGCTTTAATCTCTGTAAATAACCTTTTCCTCTGCCTTTTTGAGGCATGGGGAGAAGATTCCCATCTCCCCTCTCCAATAAAGATGTCAGGTCAAAGAACATATCTATGAGAGAAGCAGGAATACTGGGTGCACATGTTCCTTTAGATCTTCCTCCTCTACATCCATCCCTGTGCCCTCTTATTCACCTTTTTATGAAGTATCAGATTCAGGATAAAAAGGTCACGGACCAGGGGACATTAGGCTTTTTCTTTCAAGCAGAACATGCTCTATATTTTCATCCATGCCAGACTGAGGATCAATCTGTGGCAGAGAACAAAGTTCATTAATGGGAGCACTGCAAACAGTGGGAACCAGGCTAGGAGGACATTCAATGCCAGATTGCTGCAAGGCACCAATGAGGGAGGAAGAGGGAGGGGAGAAGGGAAGACAGCAGGAGGTTTTCTTCCCAGCCACATTGCCTCATATCCACTGCACCCTCTCCTCCTGCAGTGCTGCTCCAGTGTGTCCAACACCCTGTCCATCAGTGCCCCTCTGAGGGTTCCCTCCTGGCTGCTCAGCCCCAGGAGCTGGCCCAAAGCAGGCTGGAAATGTGCTGAGCTTTCCTGGCAATGCTTCAGAATAAATGGCAAACCATTTCTGCAGCTCGTTTCCATTGGAGTATTAATCAAACTGAATTCCTGTGGTGCTCATATGGATGTCATATGTAAATCCCACTGCTCATTCCAAATTGAAGCCAATGGAGAAATTTCACTCCTCTCTCCATCCTGCAGCTCTTGGGCATTTATTCCATTCATGAAATCCTGATCACTGTGGACATGAGGGAATACCAGAGTTGATGACACCCATGAGAAATGTTGGTAATACTTGTGAATTTATAGAGAAGGTGCTCGGGTGCAAGGCTGAAGCAAACACATCTCCATGTCCAATCTCAACCAAGTGGTCCACATCTTAAAATAAATGCCTTCACCAGCATTCCAAACTGGACATCCCTCGATGTACTTCAGAACAAGAAGATTTTCAGGCCAGTGCTGGCCCTCAGCAGTGGTCAGTGTCACCATTCAGAAGAAGACATAAAAAACCTCCAAACAGCAGCTCTGGAACAGTTTCAGAGTTTTCTCCCCCACTATTAGAAATCCCTCCCTGTTTGATGAAGTATATGCTTTTATTTATAATTTTTTTGTGCTGAGAGACAGGCAAATACAGGTTTCTTTTGCTCTCAGAGTACTGATCCCTCTTTTCTCCCCTTGAGAAGGGAGTCAAAGAGCTGTGAACGAATTGGGGGACCCCAGAAGTTAGCTGCTGATCAGGCAGAAGCTCCTTTGGCCTTGGGTAGGACTTTCAGCTTTGCACAGACTGAACCAAGTCCAGCATCTGAACCAGGACAGCGTGAGCACCTACAGGGTGTCCCTGGCCTTCAGTGCAGTTCTGGTCCCTGGGGAACTCTGCAGCCCTCAGCCCATCACAGCAATGCCATTCACTCCCCCAGAGGAAAAGGGAGGAACACAGGAATGGGCTGAGTGGTTCCAGCCCTTCCTGAAAGGCTGGGTACTGGTGGGAAGGTCCCACCCCAGAGCCCTTGCCCACCCTGTGCCTCCCTGGCTGGCACCAGGCTTGGCAGGGAGCAGATAAATCACAGCTTGGCCTTCTCTCTGTCACAGATAACAAACCACTCATGCAGGAAGCCACACATATCACAGAACTTTCCAGAAACAGACTCCATCAAGCCCTGTCCACACCAGGGGTGTTTTCCTTCTGATCTTCGTTTGACCTAAAGCACTCAAGCCTCCATGGAATCTCCCAGAACAAGAAATCATTCAGGGGAGACTCCTACATTATCCATGCTTTGGAAATTGTTCAGGTGCTTTCTCCAGGAGAAGATGCGTCACACATCTGTGTCACTCCAAAGCTAGGTAGGAAAATACATAGGAAAATATATTAGGAAAAAACTCTTCCCTGTGTGGGTGGTGAGGCCCTAACACAGGCTGCCCAGAGAGGGCAACCCCCTGGAAGTGCCCAAGGCCAGGTTGGACAGGGTTTGGAGCAACCTGGGACAGTGGAAGGTGTCCCTGCAATGGCAGAAAGGTGGCACTGGGGCATTTTTTCCTCTTCCAACCCAAACCATTCTGAGATTCTATGGTGTTTCCACTGCCCCACTGGAATACCTACTCCCAGACTCCTTTAGCCTCACTGACCACTCACTTGAGGATAATAAAAGATGTGAACTGAATCTCCAGACCACAAGAATCACTGATTGCTTGGGTTGGAAAAGCCCTCTAAAATCAAATCCAACAGTTACCCTGGCACTGCCAAGGCCACCACTAACCCATGTCCCCAAATGTCACATCTACATGTCTTAAATCCCTCCAGCGACTCCACCACTGCCCTAGGTAGTCTGTGCCAGGGCTGGACAACCCTTTCCATAAAGAAATTTTTCTCAATATCCAATCTAAACCTCCCCTGGGACAACCTGAGGCTGTTTCCTCTTGTTAATTGGGAGTTCCCAAGATAAGTGGTGGCAGAGCATGGTTTTGGGGTACCATGTGTTGGCTTTGGCTGCTCTACAGGACAGAGAAGGCCCCCAGTGAGGTCCATCTCTGGTCAGGGGACAGCACCAAGGATGCTCATGGGGTCAGTTTGCACAGGATTCTCTCCAGATGGAACCTGGAGATGGTACATATGGGTAATGAGGTATAACAGAGGCACAAGGGATCCTTTTAGCTTTAAGGAGTCACAGGGGTCTTTGTCTGGGGGGAATTTGGGGATAATGAGTCCTCAAATAGGGACTGGGGCACTGGGGCACCCACTCTCAGGTCTGGAGATCATGGTAGGGGTCTGCCCTGTGCCCGTGTGTCCTGGCTGGGCATGGGAGTCCATCCCAAGGCTGGGGCTCGGGAGGAGCAAGTCTGTGCTGTCCCAAGGGTCCTGCGGAAGGCTGGAGAAGGCTGTCCCCAGGCTGAAGATCACGGTGGGGGTCTGCCCTGTGCCTGGGGGTCCCTTGAGAGCACAGAGGTTCCTGCCCAGTACGGTGAGGACACGGCGGGTTTGCCCCGTGCCCAGAGTGCAGGTAGGGACCGGAGTCTGTCTCTGCCTGAGGACGGTCCCGAGCGGGCATGGCCGGGGCGGCCCGCGGGGCCCAGCGACGGTAGAGGGGTTTGTGAGGGCCGGGCCGAGCGGAGCCGAACCCAGCTGAGCCGGCCGAGCGGGTTGAGCCGAGCCGAGCCGGTCCGAGGCGACTGGAGTCGAGCCAGGACGGGCCGAACCCAGCCGAGACCGAGCGGAGCCGAGCCAAGCCTTGCCGAGCCGAGCTGTGCCGAACCAGAGAGGAGCCGTGCCGACACAAACCGAGCCGAGCCGAGCCGAAACCAACCGAGCCGAGCCTAGTGGAGCCGCACGGACCCAGCGGAGCCTCTCCGAGCCTCGGCCGATCAGCTGCCGAAGCGCCGGCGCTGGCCGGAGCCGTCCCGGCGGCGGGGGCGGCGCGGGGCCGGGTCGGGCCGGGCCTCTCGCCGCCGCTCCCCCTTCCCCATTCCCGCCGTCCCCCCTCTCCGCCTCCCTCCCTCCGCGAACATGCCCTGCGGCGGCCGGCGGCGGCGAGGGCGGCAGGGCCAGCGCCGCGCGCCAGCGTGGGCCGCGCGTGGCGGCCCGGGGCGGGCGGCTCGGCCGGGCTCGGTCCGGTCCGGCCCGGCCGGGGAAGCGCGGCGGGGCTCGGGCGGGAATCGGGCCGGCAGCCCGGCCCGGATCTCATCCCTCCTGTCAGCGCGGCCCGGCCGCCGCTTCCGCGCGGTGCCCGGGCCGGGGGCGGCTGTCACCGGCCGCACCTGCTGGTGCCCGTCCGGGACCGGCCCTCCCGGCGGCCGGGCAGCGGCCCGCGGCTCCCCAGCCCTGCGGCTGCCCGGCCGGGCTGTGCCTCCCGGGGAAGCCTCTTCCAGGGCTTTGTTGTTGTGCCGGGTGTCCCCGGGCAGGGCCTCGGGCAGCCGCGGTACCGCCTCGCCCCGAGGCCTCGGAGCGGTTCTGGGGCCGGCCGGAGCCGCCTCTTCCCCGGGGCGTTTCGGTACCGGCCGGGTGCTCCCGGCAGGAAAGGGAAAGCGGGACCGAGCTGCAGGAGGTGGCCCTGTCTGCGAGCTGTGCCCGCGGGGTTTGTGCCCTTCCTCCCCCGTGAGCCCTTAGGGGCTCGGTGACACCGTCCTGTCACCCCAGTGTGTGTGTGGAGCTGGTGCCCGGTGCTCCGAGCAGGTCCTGCTGCTGGAGGTGCCATTGGTGACCCCAGGGAGAAATCCCATCACCACCGTGCCTGGGGAGAAGCTGCGCCTCCTTCGCAGCCGCCCCGAGCCCAGCGCTGGGGTAGAGCTGGGAGCGAGACAAGATTTGAGCGTTTCATGCACAGTGAGATGTTTAAAAATAACCCCGGTGACGGCTGGCTCCTGCCGCGCAGGTTTAATCCGCCAGCTCTTTGAAGCTCCCGTGTAAAACTGTGGCAGCACTTTGGAGTGTGGATGACTGAAGGTAGAGCTGGCAAATCCGAGCAGGCAGCCTGAGTTTGGGATGCACTCAGCAGCTTGGCTCCCTTGGGCCTCGGGTGGTTTAGGTTCAGCAGCTGAACATGAAACTATTTCCATGGGGAACGTCGGGATGTGCAGACCCAGCTCTGGGGTCTCCGGCTTTGATTTTTTGGCTGAGTTTGTGTTTACTGTTGTTGTTTATAGTAAACAGCGTGCACTGAGTGGCTGGGAACAGCCATGTGGTCGCTGCAGTTCGCAGCCAGTAATATTGGGGGAAAATGTTCTCCCACCTCGGTTCGCTGCGGGCTGGGCCTCCTCCTGTCGCCTTCCTCTCAGCTTCTGCTGGCCAGGCTGTGCTGTCCATATGTGTTTGTTGGGAAGATTAGGAGCATGAGATGGTGGTGTCATTCCTTGTGCTTTATTTCAGGCACTGGTATGTGGCTTGGTGTTAATTTGGGGAACAAAACTCGGCTCATGGGGGTCTCAGCTTGGGACGAGCTGCCGTGGTATGCAGCCCTGCATGTGCTGGTGGGTAGTTCAGGATGTGCCCAGTAGATGGTATGAAAATGCAGATGGAAATCAGGGAGTCCTTTGCAATGGGCACAAGGGAAATGCAGGTTTTTCTGTGCTATTTAAAGTATTTATTTAATTAAAAGTTTGAGTGTGTTCTGTTTGTGAGAGATATGCTGAACCTTGGTGCTCCTGATTTAGTATTTACATCTTAGCATGCAACAATTCTGCATCTTGATTGTCTGCTTTTCTTGGGGCCCTTCTGTGGAAACCTGATGAATTTTGCAGGACAACATGGTGCCTGTAAGTAAAAGATTCTGTTAAGGTATTAAATGATGATCTTATTAATCAAGTAGCTGTGCTTCAGTCTAGACAGGAGTGCTGTGGGAGTTGTGTCCATGCCCTATGTCTAATTTAAAGGAATGTCTGAAACTTTGTTTCATAGTCTCAGACATCAGCTATCTCCAGAGATGTCCGGGTTGTTTCCTAATCTTGGGTAAGGTCAGGTAGGCTTCTAAACCCTTCCTGGGTAATAGTTCTTCTTTTAAGCTCTTCATGCTGGCAGTTCCTTCCATATCCTGTGCAGGTGGTTTATGCCAACACTTAGGCCTCCTCATCATTAGTGAGATTTTTCAGGGTGTTTAATCTAAATCTTTGTCTTGCACTTTAAACCTGTTCTTTTTCTGATGTCCAGAGCTCATGGAGAGCACATCACTCCACTTCCTACATGTCTGCAGCTCAGTTACAAACATTTGAAGATTTCCCTCTCCCTGAGCTGAGCAAGATCAGTTTCTCTGTTCTTCTCACATGGGCATGTCAGCCTTGCTGACCTCTGTCTCTGACTTGGGTTCTGCTCCTATTGACACTCCACCTAAAGTGCCATGGTCAGTCAGAGCAGAACTCTGCAGAGCAGTTGTAATAAGCTGGGCCCAAATGACCCCGTGTTGGGTACATCTCAGCACTGTTACATGACAGGGAATGCACATCACATGTTTGTCTGTTTGTGCTTTTAGCTCTGTGTTTGGGACAGGACTTGGTGTGCTCGGTGAGCTCCTGTTTGCAAATGTGGAGTAGCATGCTAGCAACATGAGCTCAGAGCTGTGCTGAGTTAAACCTTGGTGTGTTTGAGGCTCTTGTTTGAGCTGTAATGTTTCCATCTAGCACCCTGTCTTTTCTCCTTTTCTTTTCCTTGCCTGCTGCTGCAATTCAGTTTTTGCAATGAGACAAAGAGATTTTGAGTCCTTTATGCATCCGTTTGTGCTTGAGAATTTTCCTGACAAGGAGGGGTCCCTGAGAAGTGAGAGAAGATGCATTGAGGACAGAGCAGCAGCTCTGGTGCCAGCTTCTCTTGTGAGGTGGTTAATCTCCTGCATATATATAATTCAGAGACATGCCAAGGTAAAAATTATCTCCACAATTGAACTCTCAGTGTAGCAGAACTGTAACTCTGACCCCTCCTTCACCCCAGCACTACATCCGGGTGTAGCACCTGCACTCCAAGCTGGCACATAAATGTTTCATCCCACTTCATTTGTAGGATAGCACAGCCTAATCCTAAAGGAAATGCTTTTTCTGGCTTTAATACAGTTGTAAAAAATCCCTTTCTTACCCAGCTTAAATATCTACCAGTGGAAGTTGTTATAAAACATTTGCAGTATGTTTAACCAGATAGTGCAAGTCTGAGAGCAGCAGGAAGCACAAGAGATCTTCCCTGTGTATCACCAGGTCTCACTGGGTTTGGAGTGAGCAAATCCAGTGACCTGAGCAGTGGTGTTAGAGTGGTGGGGACACCTGAGCCCTGGAGATCAGCACCTCCTCCTCTTTGCAAAGGGCTCTGTCCTAATCTCGCTTAGCAGGACATTTCAGAGGTGGTTTCAATTGTGAGCAGAAGTAGAGATCAGTACAGGGACATCACTGCAGCCTGGCTGGTGCTGAAAACACTTAATTCCCAGAGATCTCTATTTTCATTCAATTCCCTTTAAAAACAGAGTAATATTTAGCTCTTTTACCCAGGTTTCTGACACACACCACCTCTGGGAGGTTTAGACACTGTGATACACAGTTTGCAGTCTTCACTACCAAATGTTCCTGCCTCTCTAGCTGGGATTTAAGCAGAGTTTGTGTGTGCCTCTGCTCCCACTAGGCTGAATCTCACACTTTTATGCAGACTCATCCTGAGCAAAAAAACCAAGAATTTGGCTGAGACCTGAAGGAAAAGATGAATGTCTGTTTTGCTGCCTCTGCTGTTTGCGTGGCAGCTTCATCCAACAGGCCAGATGGACAGGTGATGTCTGGGGAATGAATCTAAAGCACTTGGCTTCCTCAGAGCTGCCTTGATCAGCAGAGGGAAGTGGCCCCTGCAGCTCCACAGGCTGGTTGGTAATATGTCACTGGAGATGAGGAAGCAGAGCACAGTCAGTGTGGCCATTGCCAGCACGAGGGAGCTGACGTGGGAATTCAGGCAGGGCTGCTTTTCCCTGGCACAAGTTTGTGCTGCTGCCGCTCTCCGTTTCTTGCTCAGAAGTTTTTTTCTGTTTGTATTATAAATTGAATGGTGTTATCACCAGTCAGAAAAGAAACTCCTGCTGGAGGTGCCTCCTCCCAGCCAATGTGGTCGGAGTTACCCAGCTCCAGTTAGCTTGTACATTTTCCAGACTGCCACAGTGGGAACAGCCCACAAACTCCGTGTGGCTGGGGTTTGTTTTCAGCAACGGAAACTGTAGGAGTAGATGGCAGTGGAAATTTGCAAAGTTCAGTCTTTGCCCATTGAATTTCCTGAAATTCTTCCTCTCTCCTGGCCCTTCCAGGTTCTTTCTCCTAAATATTGTGGCAAGGGAACAAGTTTGGTTTACCCATTTCTGGAGTGACATCTGCTGCGGTTTGCTTGGGGGTTGAGGGAAGTAGGTGCATCCTTCTGATTGTTCAGGCTGCTGCTGATGTTTGTCCTGCCAGGAAAAATGGGTTTTGTGCCTGGGAAGAGCTGGGGGACATTCAGAGCGTTTGAGTTCAGTGTTGGCAGAGGCTGCACAGGGTGAAGCCCATCTGTGCTCCACTGAGTGAGCCACGGTCCCATCGGCTGCTGCTTGCAGTTACCTCATGCTGGAACACCTGCTGCCAGTGCCTGCCCAGCTTCCATCTGCTCTGCCCTCCCCTGTGCAGGGTGTCCCTGCTCCTGGCCTCCCTCCCTTCCCCTTTGGAGCAGCCCCTGCCTCCTCCCCCGTGCTGCGCCCTCAGCAGTGGGATGCGTGTCCGGCTGTGTGTGCGGTGAGCGGGAGGGCAGCCTGTGCTCCCTGCTCCCCTCCTGGCTGGGGGAGCCTCCCTGGGCCCCTGCCAGGGCCTGCCTGCCCTCCCTGTGGCCCTGCAGCTGTGGGCAAGCCAAGCCAAGCCAAGCCAGGGGCTGCACACACCGTGGGGGACACGGAGGAGCAGCAGCTTTAGGATGGCTCATTGTCATTGACAACATGTGTATGTCCTTCCTGAATATTCAGAGAGTTTTCAAAAGCAACCCACATATAATCGCTGAATTCTGACCTGTCTACAGCTAGTATTTTGGCTCCTTAGTAAAAGCCAGGATTTATGCTGAGTTATGCTGGACTTGCATTTGACTTCCAGCCACTCCTATTCCTAGTTAGAAGGAATTTATTAACTTCTGGAGTTGTCTTCTTCATAGACAATCAGTAGTGGGTGGTTACTCCATAGCTCTTCTCATGGGGAAGGGACTTTGGGGCAGGAACCCAGGCTTGGCTCTGGCTCTGGGTGGCACAAAACGTCCCCACAGTGCAGTTGAATGTCCCTGAAACCAGCTGGACTGCAGAGGTGATGGCTCAAGGTGAGGGTGGCTACCTGAGCTCAGGCTGAATGCACTGGGGGAGCTCTGCAGAGTGCTGGCATCTCCCAGCAGTGCTCACTCACTGCTGCAGGGCCCCTCGCTCCCCATTTGTGCCTTTCCTGCCCAGCTGCAACACATAAGGTAGGAGAAATTTCTGTACTATACTTGTTAGTTAAGTGAAGGAGTAGAGAGCAAGCAGAAGAGCTGATGGAGTCTGATGTGGACTGAGGAGGAAGTTGTACCAATTCTGCTTTCTAAAAATAAATTGAGTGGCTGTTCACACAGCCCAGAGACTGCTGCTTTCTGTATGCTCACTGTGGTTGCTTTTTTTTTTTTTTGTCTTTTTACAGCAAATCTTAGGTGCTGCAGTCCATTAAAATTGTGCAGTGGCTGTGTGATCAGGGAGGTACCTATGCAGACAGTCTTGTGGTTTAAGTGTTTCTAGAAGTGACCTTGAAGGATCACCCATACCTAATGTTTCCTGGAGGTTTCTCTAGGGTGTTCTAAGATTTCCAGTGATGGTGATTCCTCCTTCCTCAGCAATTCACTCCAGTGCCTGACTATTCTGAGATTAAGGAGCTTTGCTTGATTTCAGGCTGGTATTGCTGTACTTTAACCCAATCATTTTGATATTTCACATTCTCTTCTGGCAGGCTACCAAGAGAAGAAAAATGCTGTACTGCCTGTTATGTACAGCTGACATTATCCAGAGGATATTGGCCAGTGGTGAGCAGCAGGTGTCAGTTCCATCACCTTGCTGCTCACCTGGAGCCCTTAACTCTTACCACAAGTGGGGTAAACTGGCTGACCTGGCTTATCACTTGGCTCCTGAGGTCATTTGTCATTGCCACAGCCCCACACTGGAGGTTTTTACATGGTTGTACAGTGCCACATCTCCTCCAGCATGGCAGGAGGCAGCAGTTCCCTTGGTGGTGAATTGCTGTGCCTGGAGAGGGCAGGAGGGCTTTGTTTCCCTTGGGCGTTATCCAAGCCCTGCACTGTGGATCTGGGCAGTGCCACTGTTGTTCCAGCATTATGGTGGGGTTTTGAATCTTGGCTCCTTTTCCATCACCATGAGCTTTGGTCACATCTTGCACACTGCTGGCAGAGTCTCCAGCTATATATATATATATATATATATATATATATATATATATATATATGTGTGTGTGTGTGTGGTGGTATCTGTTCAGCATTATCCTCTGGTGCCTCACCAGAGGACTCAGTTTGTTCTGGGGCTGCTCACTTATTTCATATTGTTGTCAGCTGGAAAATCTGTAAATGCCCTGTGATATTTTATGGCTTTATAAGCTGTACAAAATGTCCAGCAGGTACTTGAATGCCAAGCAGATACAGTCTGTAAGAGTGCCTTGTTTTCATTAGCTCCTTGGCAGACACTGAACATACTTGCAGAGCTGCAGGATGGACTTTTGGTTGCTTGTGGTCATGATTTGGGTTTTTTAAAAAAGGGCCTCACAGGATATTTTTTAGTTGTCCAAACTCTTGGCCCTTCAGGAATGTAAAGCAGCCTAACAACTTTTTCATTACACAATTAACAGCAATCTGTTCAGGGTTTCCTGCAGGAGCTGGCTAGTGATTTTTGCTCTCTGGGAGTAATTCTCCTGAGTTAGTATTTCTGTCTACGTCTAGATTGTTCTTTCTTTTGTTATTAAAATTGAGTGTAATTTTGATGGGCATGTTATACTTTTTCTGTATCCAGACTTTGTATCCTGTAGAGGATATTTCAATTTGAGTAGATACATAGTTTTGAATACTGGGATTTTATCTTCTTAAGTCACAGATGAGACCAGAGTTATATACAGATTAAAAATAGCAAGCAGTAATTAATACCCATCCTCAGTGAGCCTGGCTCTGCTGGTTTTCTTGACATGTTGCACTGTAGCAATTTCCTTTCTTTTTCCTAAGAAATAGATGAATTAATATTTCTCTACATGAGTGAGAAAATAAAAGAAGGATGCTTGTTTCCTGCCCTGGCACACCATTCCCTTGGGGTACAATGAGTTTGAGGAGCTCTTCTCCTGGGCAGCCCTTTGCCTTGATTGGGCTGGAGCAGACCAGCACTGGGAGGAATGATCCTTTCACATCCTTCCCTCCCCAGACATCCTCCTTTCCCTCTCTCAGGGCTGGATTATCTCTGTCTCAGTGCTCCAAGCAGCAGAGACTGACTCCCCTTCCGCTCCAACAAGGGTAAATCCAGGTTTTGTGGCTCTGCTCCATACCCTGAGGGTTTGGAGATTTTATCTTTTTCATTTCTTCAGCAGATGGGGCAGATCAGTAGGAACTATTTCTCATCTGTCCTTTGTTTGCATAAGAAGAATCAGCTGCTGGAAGGGTTGGAGGGGAGTCTGGCTGTGCTTCCTGCCAGGGAGACCCTGAGTTTTGTCTGAGGGTAAATTTATATATATATATATATGTATATACACACACATTAAAGGGGTTTTCTCTGAGAGGGCAGGTTCAGGAGGGCAGAGGGAGTTGCATTTGGAAGGTTTGGAAGGTTGGCTGTGTGGATGTTGAGGCAGGGACAGGATTTGTGTGTGGATCTGTGAAGCATTCAGCCTTGAGTGTGACTGGAGCTGTGCCCCCCTCCCTCCTCCCCTTTGTCATTAAGGACGTGTTTGTGTTGGTGCTGGACCTCAGGAAGGTAAGAAATGCTTAACTCCTTGGAAGGTCATTCCTATGTGCTGGATGAGGAAAGAAAGCACTTCAGGCACTCCAGTAACATCCTCAGCGATTGCTTTGATGCCATTCGAGGCTTGAGGATGAGTTTTCATCCCTGTATTTTCCCAAGGGATATTGCTAAGCATTCCATTTAATTGTTGGGGTTGGTTATAGGAGGAAAGGAGAAGGAAAATGCAATTGTAGGTGTATGTAACCATCATCATCCCCCATGCCTCAGTGTTTAGCTCATTAGAGAGTGGTGATTTTGTCCCTCACCTTTTCTTCAGGGCTGGTTTGTTCTCCCTGAGCTCTCATTTCCCTCCCTGCCATTTCAGTGGAAACCCTTTCCCCCTGTGTCTCTCCCTGAGGATCACCCTCCTTCCTCCTGCTTGTGGGTTACAGGGTACTTTAAGGGACTGGGTCATCTCCTTCCCCTCTCTTTGCAGAGTTTTCCTCATTTACATTTCTGTTGTGTCCCCTAATTAGCATCCCTTTGCTTTTTTATTCCCCCTCAAGCTGCCTTTCCCTGCTTATGGTCTCCTGAGGATGTTCTGCTGAAACTTTATCAAACTTAGATGACTAGAAATAGTTAATGCAACATTTTCTTTGAGGAATTCTCACATCCTGCTTGCAGCATCACTGCACAGTCTATCTTGACATTTCCAATAGAGACACAACTGGAAATCAGTCCTTTCCTTCTGGATTGCCTCCTCTTTCTCCTTCCATAGGAATACGTTGTCCTCCTATATCTTCCATGCCATAAAGAATTTATTTTTTAATAGAGTCCAGTAGAGAAGTAAGGATAAAAGGTTGATTAAACATGTTATACATACATATATCTACTGGGTGTCAAGCAGAGACCCATGAAGGGTTTCTGGAGCCCTTTCTGGGGCCACATCCATCACCCTGAAACTGCTGTCTGGGAAAGCAGCCACAGCTGAGTGTGCAAGGGGGGCTGCACTCGTCTGTCTGGGGCTGATATGGAAACCATGCACTGGTTTTTAATGTACTCCTGTTTAAATTCTTATTTAAAGACTTTGAAGCATCCTATTGTGTGCTTTTGTGAGGGGTGACTTTGTAAGTGCCCTGGGCAGAATCCCATTTCAAGGTCTCCTGGAAGCCATCTGCTTTCAGTAATAGCTCTTAGCTTTGGCATGTGGCTCGGTGCAGGCTGGAATTGCCACAGTGCTGCAAAACTTTCTGTACTGCCTGCATCACTTTGGGCTTCCCACTATGCCTGCACAGGCTGCTGCACCCTCAGGGTGCCCTGCAGCACCAGGTTCACCCTCCAGCTTGTCCCCAGGCAAGGGGGGCATGACCCAGCACAGGAGTGTGGGGTGCACCGTGTCCTGCACCTCTCCAGTTTCTGGGATTGCCATGAAAGGAAACTCAGGTACTGCAAACCTGGCCTGTGGGCTGGTTCCCAGTCACCTGCGTGTCAGGGGATGGGCAGAATGTGCCAGAGCCCCATGTGTGGTAAATCTTCTGTACTTCAGTTGTCCTCAGTGGTTTGGGTACACTGCTGTGCCAGTCTATAACCAAGGCCATTCCTCTTCTAAAGTCAGGACACTTCAACTTTTAGCTATGGGAGTCCTGCTGACACAAAATAGCTGTGACACAGATGGTTCAGTGTTAGAAACAGCAGCCTTGGGCACACAGATTCAGTTCCTTGCTTTGGCATCTTCTTCCCATATGGCACTGAAGTCCAGCAGTGCTTTGCTTTTCTCTGTGTAACAGGCAATTTACCTGCCCAAAAAGCAAATCTCTGAGTTTTGTTACAGTGCATTTTAGAGCTCTGTGGAGGTACAGTCAGAAATATCTCTGCTTAACACCCAGAAACAGAGATCTGCAGCTTTTCCCAAAACTCCAGTAGAGTCATGGAGAGTGTTGGTGACATCTTTCACATTGGGATGTGGGACATGGGCATTGCTCAGCTCAGGGGGAGAACCTCAAAGTGGCTTCAACAGTAGGAACAGCCATGAAGGATTTGCTGAAATAATTCTGGAGCATGGTGAAGCTTCCTTACCACAGGGGATTTGTGTGATTAGATAAGGTCTGTGCCACATCAGCACAAGTTCAAGTTGGGCCACTCCAGTGGGAGGCAGCCCAGGCACTGGCTCCAAGCCTTGGGCATGGTCCTATCTGGGGAGGAGCAGCTCAGGATGCAGTGAGTGCTGTGAATCCCTGCCCATGTCCAGGGCTTGGAACAAGGGGATCTTTGAGCTCCCTTCTGACCCAAACCACTCCATGACTCCATGTTCCCTGCATTAGGTTTTGCACTGGTTTCTTTCTATTGGAGTGGATGGGAAACCAATACCAGTCTTAAAAGCAGCTCTCATTTTCAGCAGTGTGTGGACTTCTTACAGCAGTCACGCCCTGTTGGGGAAGGTGAAACAGGAAAGCCTTATAAATATGATTACCTGGCAAAAGATTTTGAGAATATGGAAACTATAAGCGAGATTGAAATGAAAGCAAGCTTTGAGATCCCTCAGTTACTGAACAACTGGAAAACAATGGCATGGCCAGCTGAAGGTGATCCCCTTTGGATCAAACAATCCCCTCTGCTTGCAGACAGGCCCAAGGCTCAGAGCAGACCCTGTCAGCTTGGCAGAAGGGGCCCAAAGAGGAGTTTTTAGGGTTTAAAATGTACCCCAGTGTGGGAATGTAATGATTCTTCTAGGCTTTATGGAAATGCTGTAGGATTTGTATCTTGTACTGGATTGGTTAGTGAGAATGAGAATATTCAGCACAGAAGAAGATTTATTGTATTGTAATGGGAACCTCGCTCTCTTACCCCTTTTACTCTCTCACCCTCTCACCCTCTCTCCCCCTCTCTTCTCTCGGGCCTGCTCTGAGCTGTGGCTGGCAGCTCCCAGCAGGGCCCTGCACCCAGGCCCTTTGCAATAACCCACAAGTTCCCAGCCCTGGCTGCAGAGATCTCTGCTCTCTGTCCATCCCCACCATCCTACCCCCATCTTTCCTACAGAGCCCCATCTTTCCAAGGAGGATTTGCAGGGCTGGAGTGCTCACCCCCCTCACTACAGAAATGGCAGCCACAGAGCTGTAACTCCCAGCTCATCAGTAAACATGTCTGTGCTGAGAAAATTCATCCTCTTAAGGGGCTTCCTTTAGCAGACTCAAGTCAGATTATCTTATTTGTCTTTTATTTGAAGCCCTTTCATCTCTCCATTTCTCTCAGCCTGGTATCCTGTTCCTGGAGTGTGCCAAATATGTTGTCTTTATTGCAGCCTCTTCAGTCTTTGTGGAGAGCAAGGTCTGCTCACAGTGATATGTGTCAGGATGTTTTTGGTTTGATCCAAGGCCCATGCTGGTTTCATTGGGTTTATTTTAGTTTTGTGTTTTGGTTTTGGTTTGGGTTTTTTTGGGTGGGTGGGTTGGTTTTTTGGGTTTATTTTTGCATAGGGAAGGAAATCCTTATTGAAATCCTGCAAGATTTTATTTAATTTCTTCCACAGTCATGAGCAGTGGTGACTGTTGTAGCTTTGCTCACAGTAGTGGTTCCTCTCCCTGGTTTTTGTCCTCATCCTGAGGGTGATCTCTTGAGCCTGACTCAGCAGTGTCTGGTGGTCCAGCTGCCATTTCCTGGGGGGCTGACCTATCTCCTCTCCCCACCAACCTGAAGGTGTTCAAAAGGAAGTCATAAAATCAATATTTTCATTGTAGAAACATGGTCTATCCAAGTTTTTCACGTGTTTTTGTCTTTTAAACTATGTAATCCCCTGAGACTTGGCTCAGGGGGCTGAGGAAGTGTTTTCCTTGTGATCACATCTTTGAGACACCTCAGTGTGTTAACACAAGAATGTGTTTGTGAGGAGCCTGTCATGAAGTCTGGAGTTCATCAGTCCACTTCTTACATGATAGAAGGATAAAATTAATTCCAGAGAATGAGAGATGTTGGAAATAACAGCAAATCTTTCTGGTAGAAAGAGGAGTAATGGTTTACAGCCATCAGGTATTTCAGATCACACAAGGGGATCAGTACTGCAGATGGAAGTACCAGCATTCATTGTACAGTGTTACTTAGAAATAGTCCCTGGTGTGAAAGTAAGGGCTTTCCTGACCTGATGAGGGGAGATGCTTCCAGAGGTGCTGTATGTTCATCAGCCTTTGTTTGGAGCTGCCAAAAATGTGACTTTGCACAGACTAGGAGAAATAAAACTCCAGTCTTGCTCAGGAGGATGGGAACAGGGAGGTGGAAGGAACTCAAATCATTGTTTAAGATAAATTCTGACTCACCTTTTCAGACTTGGAAGCTGATCACTCCTGAGAGTTTGCTCCAGGTCCCACATAACCATTCATTTGGCATTTTGGTTTAGGATCCTGCATGTCTGGCTCCAAGAAGGCTGGAGCTCAGTCCTGGGAGCTGGTGTTTGGATTCTGCCCAGGAAAGGGGTCAGTAAATTGGCTCATCAAAGTGTGCCTTGAGAGCAAAAACTGGGGCTTAGACCAGCAAAAGTTCTGGTGTCCACAGGTCAGGCAGAAATCAGAGGAGCCAAGTCTGGTGTGAAAACTAAAAGAGGAGTCAGATCATGCACTGACATTCTTCTGATTTCATCAAGTAGGCTGAAAGTGCTTTTCTTTCTGCACCATAGAAATTAAAAATGGCAAAAAAGGTGTTAAATGAGCAAGCAGGCTGAGTTTGGGAAAGGTGCTTCCCCTAGAGGGTCGTGGGGCACTGAACAGGCTTCCAGGGAATGGTCATGGTTCCAAGGCTGCCAAAGCTCAATCTGGAAAATGCTCTCAGGGATGGAGTGGGATTGTTGGAGTGTCCTGTGTGGGATCAGGAGTTGGAATTGATGATCCTTATGGATCCCTCCCAACTCAGGATATTCTGTAATTCACATTATCTGCTCAGCATGTGCCTGATTTTCTGCACTGGATGTGCCTGTATCACACAGGGGCTTCCAGAATGGAGCTGAAACATTCCAGCAGAGGGCTGGAATGGCAGCACTGCCATCACCCGTGACAGGCAGGAGCTTACAGGGCTGCCCTCACATTTCCTGAGGGAATTCCTGAGGGAATTTGTAAGCACAGCTCTTTACTGCTGCAAACATTGATGGGGTTTGATGGAAACATCACTGTGAAGAAAACCTCAGCTGAAGCAGAGGTTACATGGAAGGGATTTTTAGTGGCTGCAGTGGTCGTGGTGCTCCAGCCCTGTGCTTTTGTGGGGAACAAATCAATGACTGCAGGCACTTTGCATCATGAGAAACTGTCAGGATTCCCTTGTGGCAGCCCCATGGGATTTCCAAGGAGCGTCATTCTCACAGTCCTCTGTCAATATGCAGAGTTTCCTTTTTTCCTCTGAATCCTAATCTGTGGGTATGTATCTGACCTAATAAAACCATTTTCCAGCCTCACTGCTGGTGGTTTTCTTCCTCTTGTCTCTGAAAGCCTCTGGCCTGCTGGCAGTGCCATTGTCCAGCGAGGTTTGAAGCTTGGCACGCTGTCAGCAAACCTTCAGGTTCCCTTTCAATCAAACATGGGAGTGCTGAGATCCCACTTGGACTCCATCCCAAGGTTCACCACAATCATCCTTGTATAATAGGAAGTCCAAACAACCCCAGGAAATAATTCAGATGTGACTGGTGCCTTGAGTGGAACAAAGAAGTGCCTGGAAGAGACATTAAGAGCCTCAGCTCTAACTCCTTTGATAATTATGCACTCTGAAGGAGCAGAGGCTTTGGAGATAAAGGGATTACATGCATCTCATGAGGTCTGGAAAGATGGGACAGCATCTTCCATCCACATTTTCTCATTTTTGTTTTACTGATATTGCAGTTGCCACATTTTGTGGAAGAATATTGCAGAGTAGGCTCCCCTGTAACCCTGCAGTTGCCTTCCAATCTGGCACAGGTAAATTGAATCTGACTGCCCTTAGGGATGAGCTTTTGGAAGAGCCTGTTGGCAAGAGCAGTGGGGGGAGAACTTAATTAGATTAAGATGCATTTCCACAGTGTTGCTGCAGGCTGTGCAGTGCTGGAGGAGCTGGGGATGTCCTGGGATGCTCTTCCAGCCCTGCCTGCCTGCCTGAGAAAAAGGGAAGTGCATCAGAGGTGTGAATCTCAGTGTAACTCACCGGGCAGTGAACAAACCGTGTCCTGAGCTGTGTCCTGCCCCTGGCTGTGAGTGGGATCAGCAGCCTGACAGCAGGGCAAGGGCTCAGCTTTCCCTTGGCCCAGCACAGCAGCTGAGGCAGTGATGTGGTGGGCAGGGTTTGGCTGGGCACCAGCCTTCATTCAGCTCTTGGGGCCTGGGTACTGATGGCCCAGGGGTCTCATGCTTTGATACTCCTACAAATTCTGCTTTGCTTTTCAATGTCTGTCACTTCTAAGGTTACTCATTTACTTCTCTTGATAACTTCCTCCACAAGGAAGTTGTATGTCTATTAATTTCCAATGAACTGTTCCTTCTCCCTGGTATATACTTGGGAGTTTTTTTACTTTTGTAGGTTTGCTCTGCTGCACTGGGAAGGGATAATTTGGAGTCCCCAGTTCTCTCTCTTCATGCTACTCATTATTTTATATGCCTCTCCTGTGGTCTCTCTCCTTTTCATTACTAATCAGGTCTAGTCTTTTCAGTCCTCCTTTGTGTGATAGTTTCATTTTACAAAAGCTGAACTAGTTTCTATCAGCTCAGTTGATGTGATCTTACTCATATCAAAGGTGTTTAACAGCCGCAGTCCCGTGTACTCACTGCAAGCTCAACTTAAATTGTGTCAAGTTCTGTGCTGCTTTGTGAGTGCAAGTGGGAATGTTTGTTACAGCTGTCTTTAAATTTAAATTTGGATGTTTTAAATGAATTAAATATGAACATGAATTATGCAGCTGGTAACTTAGCCTTTCTGCAATTAAATGCAAACTTTTTCATTTTGTCTCTGTGCTTTCAGGTTTTGCTATGCCGCAGTGTTTGTACTGACTCTGCTGTCTTGTAGGAGTGATGGGGAACTAGAGCCCATGACAGTTCAGTGGAGCCCTTGGCACTTTTGATATCTTGGTGAGTGAAAGTTGTTTGAAACTCTGGGAGAGGAACTTCATCTGCTACTGAAGGCAGCAAATTAGTTGCTCTTTTTACGTTTTTAAGGTAGCATCCTGCTGAAGTGAATTTGCACGTTGATCTGTCCTTTCAGGTTATAAATTGTGGAAACCAGCACTCTGTAATGCTGTAGTTCATGCTTGGGAGATTATCTTGATCTCCACAAGCAGGAGAAACAGAGCTTTTGAAAGCAAGGGGAGTTTGAACTCTGGTGTGCAGCTCTGTGCAAGTGTCAGGCTCTGGAGATGGAGCATTGCAGCGTGTGCTGGGCTGTGGAAATCTCAAAGGCTTTAGTTGATGCAACAGTAAGATTGTGTCCTTTGTGCCATGGATCCAGCCATGAGGTCCTCATCAGGGGCATATTTGTGCCTGAGGTGATTCTGGAAGATCTGTCTCTGTGGGTAGCCTGGTTTTCCTCCTTGTCTGTACCTTCTGCTATTTATTACCTTCACGTTTTTTCAATCTTCAGTCCCTGAATGGAGTAAAGGTCACATCCATTGGTACCATGGTTCTCCTGTCCACAGGTGCCTGTGGGCTTGTCTGTTCTGCCTTTGACTTTCTTCTCTCTACACTGAATTCTCCTCACTGGGGCATTTCAGCCTTGTCAAAACCTGTAGAGTGATTCCTCTTGCCATGCAGTGAGATAAAGTCCCTGGGTGTTTCAGGCTGGAAGGAGCTTTCAGAGGTTGTCTGGTCCAGTGCTGCATGCAGAGATGGGCTGACTTTGAAGTCAGAGTCAGCTACAAGGTGAGATCAGGCTGGCAGGGGAGGGAGCTGCTGATGTTTGGAGTATCTCCAAGGGTGCAGATTTTACAGCTCCTCTGGGCAGCTATAAATTACAGTCAGTGGAAATGATCAATTCCCAAGCCCTGTGTTAGTAAAGCCCAGGGGCAGCTCCTGTCTGTGCTCCCTGTGACCAGGGACAGGACCCAAGGGAGTGGCTGGAGCTGTGTCAGGGCAGGGTCAGGCTGGATGTAAGGAAAAGGTTCTTTCCCCAGGAAATGGTCCTGACCCTCACCTGCCAGAACTCCAGGAGCATTTGGACAACACTGTCAGACACCCCAGGGTGGGACTGCTGGGGCTTCTGTGACAGGCCAGGAGTTGGATTTGGTGATCCTTGTGGATCCCTCCCAGCTGTGATTGTACAGTGTCTGTCTCCATGGCTGAAGGAGAGCATCCCTGCATCCTAGGGCAGGAGCTGTCCCTGTCCTTGGGATGCAGTGAGGCTGGTGGCTCCTGGCTGTGTAGGTCCAGCTGCCTCTGGAGTTTGCATCATGGAGTTTGGCTCTGCCTCTTCTCCAGGCATAACGTGACTCTGAGCACTCCAGTTATTTTGCTTTTTTTCCCCTTGAGTTATGATTTTGCAGGATTAACCCACGTGTTGCTGTCCTGTGCTGTGAGATGTAGGAGGGATTTGGGTGGTGCAGAGCTGTGTCAGAGGCTCATGGAGGATGGCAGGAGTCAGGCTGGGGCTGTCACATTTGGGCAGTTTGTTGGAAGCATATTTTAGAGTGCAGTGTCCTTGAGCTGGCACTCATGTGGCTCTCAGCAAAGTGGAACTCCCCGTGCAGCTTAAGTCTCCTCCTTTGGGGAGGAGTCACCATTTGTTTATTTATTTATTTAAATTGGACATTTACAACATCTAATTCTCTTCCATGACACGAGATCTTGCTGAGAGCCTGCTGCAGTATTGGCTGAGGGATACCAGCAGTCAGCTCCGTGCTTTATCAGCATCGCAGAATTACAGAATTATTAAGGTTGGAAAATACCTCAAGACTGAGCACCACCATGTCCACTACACCAGAGCTCTAGTGCCACATCCAGACTCTTCTTCAGCAACCACCACCTCCCTGGGCAGCCCATTCCCATGCTTTACACCCCTTTCTGTGAAGAAATTCTTGCTGATGTCCAACCTGAACCTCTCCTGGTACATCTTGAGGCTGTTTCCTCTTGAACTGTCCTTTGCTCCCTTGAAGAAAAGACTGACCTCCACCTGTCAGGGAGTTGTGGAGGGTGACAAGGTCCTCCTGAGCCTCATTAGGGTTATTGGGCCATAACCTTTCACAAACCCTATCTGAGCAGCTCAAACACAGTCACAGTGTTTTTTCTTCCAGTACTTCTGAAAGGAACAGGTCACACATGCCTGCCAGCAGGGTTCTGAGGTGCTCAGGCTGAAGCAGCTTTTCAGAAGCCCTCAGAGGGGCACAGAAACTCCTGTGCCATGAGATTTATGTGTGTGGGTACTTGAGAAAGTCCCACAGACAGCAGAGGGGAAGAGCCAGAGATGCAGAATGCTTGTCTGGTGCCTTTATAAATAAACACCTTTCAGCCTGGTTTTTATGTCTAGGGCACTTTTCCTGCCAGGACTGCTAGCCTTTAATAAAAATGACTGAAGAAAATTATGAAAAGAAGCCTTAAAAGTTGTAAATAAACTTTCACATGTAGGTTGCCTTCTGCTATTGAAAGGGAAACCAACCTTACTCCTTTCACAAGTGTGTACAGACACACACACTATTTAGGAGAGAGGCAATAAGTGACTACTGTGCACCTTTTGATTTGGATTAAAAAAAACCCAGTATTTAATATTCTTTCAGTATTTTTCTTCTCAGAGTATTGCTCAGTGTTGCATGTAAAGAGGCTGTAGTTTGAAGAGCTGTGACAGAAAATTAAACTCTATTTCTCTTACATGTAGAAAAAGCCTGGTTTTCAAAACCCCAAACTCTTGCCAAGTTGGATCTGTAAATAACCTTTAAGCAGCCACTCAGTGCTGCGTCCTGAGACAGCTTCCTCCTTCTCCTGACTGCCCCACTGTGAACAAAATGGAATTATATTGATACAATTAATCTTTCATTAGTTAGTGGAGTGTCAAAACATGCTATTCGTGGCTTTCCCAAGGGCTGGTTTGTGGCTCAGCCATTCATTTGGGTGTTTTGTGGCAGGGCTTGGCTGGGCTGTGTGGGTGTGGCAGCCCTGCCCTGTGAGAGTGCTTGTGCTGTAGCACTGGATCTCCCAGGAGCTCTGATTTTTCAGGAATATTTCTTTATAACAAGAATGCAAATGCTTTTTCTTTTTGGGCACAGTCCAGCCAGTTTTATTCCAACCAGGAAAACAGAAAATGCAGCACAACTTGGACACTCGTGGCAGTACTAACAGCAAAAGTATTTCCTGGGTCATTGTCCAATTTCTCATCCTTATTCCCCAGAACTGCTGTGAGCAATTTGAATTGTAAGTGGCAAGCTGGGGATTGCTGTGCTGCTTTGCCAGAGTTAATGTTATGTTTCCATGTGTTTTCTTTCATAAATTCCAGCTCTGCCTCCCTTTGTTAGTGAGTGGGAGCAGCCCCTCCTTCCACACACACGCTCTGGACCAGCAGTAGGGTTAGCACAGAGACAGCCATGTGCTCCTTGTGCTTATTCATGCTGCTCCTGCTGCCATGAATTTGGTGTTGTCCACAAATTGGAGAAAGTTTGAGGGGGTGAAATGAGTTTTGTGTGTTCTGTGCTACCCCAGGTGACAGAGTGTGTTTTTCCCCCCACTGTGTGATGAGTTAATGCTGCAGATAACTGTGTGCTCCAGAATGGGCAATTTTCTCATCTTTATTTCTTTTGTCCTAGACATCTTCAGTCCTGTAAGAGCAGCCCAGTCCCAGGATAAGGACAGCAGCAGGTGGTAGAATGCGGAAACCAGGCCCTCAGAAAGGTGAGCAGTGATTTGGCACAGCCAAGGGCCCTGCAGTGAGCTGGCATGGCCTGGGTGCCTCAGTGGGGTGGGAGCTGAGGGGATGTGGCTGAAGCCCAAAACTGAGTTATGTTTCTCAGTCCATGTGCAGAGAGCAGTTCATCAATCCCCTCTGTGACAGGAAGAGGAGAGTCCTTTTTTGAGGCATCCCTGCAGCTCTTGGAGGGTGCCCTGCAGAACCCAGGTGTCATGGTTTGAGCCTGGCACAGAGCCAGTGCCCCCATGAAAATGCCCCACCCTGGTGTCTGCTGTGAGATGTGACCAGGAATAAGCAAAACAGGCTCCAACTTAAACATAAATAACACTTTATTACCTAAAACTACAGGAAAAAATAGGAAAGACTATAAGGAAAAAGGAGAAAAAAAATTGAAAACCTTACAAAAACCACTTTTCCTCCTCCCCACTCCCTGACTTCCCAATCCAATACATTCTCTCAAAAATACCAACTGCCCAGTCCGGCACGACACTTTAGTATACTCAAACATCAGTTCATGAAGAGGGAAAGGAGTCCTTCTTGTTCCATAGGCTTCTCGTGGAGACACACTGAGACCCTCGTGTGCTTCCCTGTCACTCCGGCACCGCCCGGAAAGTCCATTTGCCGCTTGTGACACGTTCCTTCCATGCTCAGTGCTCTCACCACCGAGACATGGATCAGAGCTGCTTTTAGGGTGGTCTTTCAAGGATGCCTTGTCTCACTCCAAAAAGGCACAGTCTCTGCTTTTGGGACAACTGTCCCCCCCATATATTTCCAACCCCCTGGGGCCGGGGGGTCCTCACAAATGAACCCTCCTGGTTTTGAGGCACTGCCTCCCCCTAAATGCAGTCTGTGTCACAGGAACAACTGAGTCCATGGCTACAAGAAAAGTCCAGCTAAAAGGCCACTCCAAATCATCTCTCCCCATCCAATCATCTCCACAATCTCCGGGCCAAAGTCTTTATCTCATATCATCTCTCATCTCCCTTCTTATTCAGCTTCGAGGAGGATTAGCATTTTTGTAAGGCCCCAATCATGCAAGAAAGGGTTAAAAGTTTTCAGTCTCTGTCTGTCGGACGGCTCCCACGCACGCTGCCCACACGCTGCCGCTGCGGCCGGGCAGTCCTCCCCCCCTTCTCGCTGGCTGCTCTCCTGCTCTCCTGGGGGGGGGGAAGGGGGGGGGGGGGGTGGCTGGCTGCCCGATGTCTCTTGGGGCTCCCCCACCCTTCCATCCTCGAAGCCCCCTCAACACCATCTCTGTCCAGACCCCCAGGCCTCACCGCATGGCTGGCCCCTCCCCCGCCCAGCAGCAGCGGGCCGGGCGAGGGAGAGAGGTCTGAACTCCTCGGCCGCGATGTCCAAAAAGAGGAAATGCCAGGGCAGTGCCCTGCTTTTAACCCCTGTGTATTCTCGGAGGTGTGTCCAAACCCCACTGGCTACACCAGGTGTCAGTATGAAACTCAAAACCTTCATTGGTTTGACCACAGCTTCCCAGAATTCCCACTCCTTCCGGGTCAAACCATGACAATCCACCCTTCACCTCCGAGAATACACTTTCTAAAATTATCAACAGGACTACAAAACACTTCTACACAACAATACCTTAGATTCACTATGACTATTTATCTACCTTAACTTAGTACATGCTTTCCTTATTCTTCTTGGTCTCATCTCACAGCTTTACCTCATCATTCTCCCGTGATTCGATTTCCCGGTCCAGGGAACCAAAAAATGTCATGGTTTGAGCCTGGCACAGAGCCAGTGCCCCCATGAAAATGCCCCACCCTGGTGTCTGCTGTGAGATGTGACCAGGAATAAGCAAAACAGGCTCCAACTTAAACATAAATAACACTTTATTACCTAAAACTACAGGAAAAAATAGGAAAGACTATAAGGAAAAAAGAGAAAAAAAATTGAAAACCTTACAAAAACCACTTTTCCTCCTCCCCACTCCCTGACTTCCCAATCCAATACATTCTCTCAAAAATACCAACTGCCCAGTCCGGCACGACACTTTAGTATACTCAAACATCAGTTCATGAAGAGGGAAAGGAGTCCTTCTTGTTCCATAGGCTTCTCGTGGAGACACACTGAGACCCTCGTGTGCTTCCCTGTCACTCCGGCACCGCCCGGAAAGTCCATTTGCCGCTTGTGACACGTTCCTTCCATGCTCAGTGCTCTCACCACCGAGACATGGATCAGAGCTGCTTTTAGGGTGGTCTTTCAAGGATGCCTTGTCTCACTCCAAAAAGGCACAGTCTCTGCTTTTGGGACAACTGTCCCCCCCATATATTTCCAACCCCCTGGGGCCGGGGGGTCCTCACAAATGAACCCTCCTGGTTTTGAGGCACTGCCTCCCCCTAAATGCAGTCTGTGTCACAGGAACAACTGAGTCCATGGCTACAAGAAAAGTCCAGCTAAAAGGCCACTCCAAATCATCTCTCCCCATCCAATCATCTCCACAATCTCCGGGCCAAAGTCTTTATCTCATATCATCTCTCATCTCCCTTCTTATTCAGCTTCGAGGAGGATTAGCATTTTTGTAAGGCCCCAATCATGCAAGAAAGGGTTAAAAGTTTTCAGTCTCTGTCTGTCGGACGGCTCCCACGCACGCTGCCCACACGCTGCCGCTGCGGCCGGGCAGTCCTCCCCCCTTCTCGCTGGCTGCTCTCCTGCTCTCCGGGGGGGGGGAAGGGGGGGGGGGGGGGGTGGCTGGCTGCCCGATGTCTCTTGGGGCTCCCCCACCCTTCCATCCTCGAAGCCCCCTCAACACCATCTCTGTCCAGACCCCCAGGCCTCACCGCATGGCTGGCCCCTCCCCCGCCCAGCAGCAGCGGGCCGGGCGAGGGAGAGAGGTCTGAACTCCTCGGCCGCGATGTCCAAAAAGAGGAAATGCCAGGGCAGTGCCCTGCTTTTAACCCCTGTGTATTCTCGGAGGTGTGTCCAAACCCCACTGGCTACACCAGGTGTCAGTATGAAACTCAAAACCTTCATTGGTTTGACCACAGCTTCCCAGAATTCCCACTCCTTCCGGGTCAAACCATGACACCAGGGCACCATCTGGCAGAGCTCCCAGCATGAGGCAAACTGCCTGAGCTGGCACAGCCTCCCCCTCTAATGAGGCATGAAACCAGAAACCAGCCTGCCTTGTGGAGAGGAAATCTGTCAGGAGGTTCCCCTGCCACCCAGTCCCTTGGCCCCTCACTCAGCACGTGCTTCCTGGGTCCTGCATCCCCAACAAAAAGGGTGAAGCCCAGCAGGCTGAGCTGCCCTGGCTTCTTGTGCTGAACAGAAATATTGATTTCCTTTAGTGCCGTGCCATGCATGTGCGTCTGACTGGAGTGATCTCATCAGGGAGGAGGGGGGAAGGGAGAAGGGAGAGGATGGAGCATCCTCCACAGCTCTTTGTTCACATCTGCTCCACACTCCCAAGGTTTATTGCAGGAGATTTCTATGCTCGATTTCTCTGCTCCCTTTATTTTTTTTTTTAAATGTCTCCTTTGCTTCTGTCGTGGTTCATCTTACAGCGGCATTATCCTCTTCCTAACACTGCTTGTCCTTTAATGAAGTGAAAATAAATGAAGGAAAGCAGGGAATGGGGAGACCCTGCTGTGAGGCAGCTGGAGGGCTTGGCAATAAAGGAGCCTGGTTGATTAGTCAGCAGCATGGCCTAGGCCAGGCTGGCTGGGTTCAGCCTCACTCACAGCTTGTTCTCTGTGCTCCTGGAGCCTCCAGCCAGCCTGCCTCTGTGACCTGGGCTCACAATGCCAGCCTGTGGGCTGCAGAGGCAGCACCTGCACTGTGCACATGTGGGTTTCTGTCCTACTTACCTGCTTTTTTAATAATGCATTGAACTTGCTCTGTTTCTTTATTTGTCTGCGGAAATTCTTGTTTCGCTCTCTTTTCTGCTGCTTTTGTATCGTGCTTAATGAGGATTTTTGCATGTTAAAGGTTAAGAACAAAATGTACCTTCACCTGCAGAGTGTGGTGAGAAGCTCCTTTGAGTGCATGGATGCTGTTAGAGCTGTCCTGCAGCACTGAGGGGAGCCTTACCCACCCAGGGGGCTCTTTAGCTTCTGCCTTAAATACTTTATGTCCTTTATTCTTGCTTTCTTAGGGACATGGCACAATGCTGTGCCTCGTGGTAATGCATTTATTAGGAAGGGTGTCCTTCAATCCTTTTCATTCATTTATGTCTCTCCAAGGAGGCTCTTTGTCTGGCCCATGTCTAGGGAATCTGTGGCCACACTCCATATGTCCCTCGTGTTCATTTAAGGGATGCTGATCTGGCATCCCTCTGCTGGGCTGGAGGCTGTTGGAGGCAGGGTGGGCATCCCCCACTTCTTGCTCTATCACTTTCCAGAGCAATAAAACCTACATGCTGTCCTGTCCATTGTGCTGAAAAGAACATGTCAAGAAGAGAAGATTGTAAAAATAATTGTCCCAAAGCAATTCCAGACACGTCAAGACACCCCGGGCCACTTTAGAGGCAGCTCTTAGCCTGCCTTTTCCGGCTGCTGCTCAGATTTCAAACCTTTTCCTTTCACAAGGAACTGTTTTTCATGGGGGCAAGGCACATTTCACAGGGCACTACCAAGCTGCTGTCTACAATAGCCCTAAAAATGGTCTGTAAAATAAAGGAGCTGCACTCCAGGGTGCCAGCCTGGCAGCAGCAGGTTGAGGAGCTGCTCAGGGTGAACTCTGCCATGGGACAGGACGAGCATTTCCCACTTTTTGCTCTATCGCTTTCCAGAACTGTCTTGAGATCCTCAAATTTTGAGAGCTCTGAGACCCAAAGTTGTCATGTGCAAAAACAGTTCATGTGAGCTGCTCTGCAGAGCTGGTGCTGCTTTGCTGTGCTCTCCTCTGAGCAGCAAGGGACACAAGGAAACTGCTGTTGTGTGTGGAGAGAGCACTTGTGCAGATTTTCAAAGTCACCACAAAGGGCTGAGGTTGCTTGTGTGGAATAACCTGGAGTTGATACACCAGGAGCCATTCTGCGCCAAAGATCCTCATGAGCCATTTTTAGTGGCTGTTATGTTTGTTCCTCTCAGGCCCTTCTTCTCACAGCTAAAATGATGGAGTTTGCTGTTCTTTATTGCTTGTCACTGAAGGAGAACATTGGCTGGTGGGAACTAAACAGGGATTGAGGTGCAGATGTGGATCCCTCCTGTGTGGTACCTGTGGAGAGGAAGGGAGCACACCCAGACATGGAAGCAAATTATCCACATTGCTGGGGTCAGGACAGGGAGGTCACTGCTCCCCACAGACAGTGCAGGAGGGTGCATTGCCTGGCTCCTTGCCCTGACACAAATGCTCTGTTTCTTGTCTCAGCCATAGACTGGAAAGATGGTAAAAAGCACAAGTACAGCCGCCCGTCAGAGTCTCCCTCCCAGTACCAAGGTAAGAGAGCTCCCTTCTTCCTCCCTGCTTCTTTTAGCCCTCCCTTCTCCCTTTTGTGGTTTCTGAAGGTTTTTTTTTAACAAGTGCATGGTACAGCAGTGAATATTGGTGATCACCTGTAAGAAACTCTGAGCAGCTCATCACTGCCCAAAGTGTGGGCACATCCTTGTAGGGTTTGGGTCTGGAGAAGAGAAAGGTCTGAGGAGACCATGGAGCCCCTTCCAGTGCCTCAGGGGGCTCCAGGGGAGCTGAAGAGGGACTTTGGACAAGGGTCTGAAGTGACAGGACAATGGGAATGGCATCTTACTGTCAGAGAGCAGGGTTAGATGGGATATTGAGAATAAATTTTTGTTAAATTCTTCTATTTGTTATTGAGAATAAATTCTTGTTAGGGTTAGATGGGATATTGAGAAAAAATTCTTTTTAGATCTTGTCAGGGTTAGATGGAATATTAAGAATAAATTCTTGTTACCCTGCTGGGCAGGCCCTGGCACAGGGTGCCCAGAGAAGCTGTGGCTGTCCCATCCCTAGAAGTGTCCAAAACCAGGTTGGACAGGGTTTGGAACAACCTGGGACAGTGGAAGGTGTCCCTGCCCATGGCAGATGGAAAGGAATGGGCTTTAATGTCCCTTCCAACCCAAACCATTCTGTGATTCTGCACAGTGAGGGGGTAAAACTGCAACATCTGACACAGAGCACCTGTAATCCAGGCTGTAAGGATTTTGGGTCAAAGCTGCATTGGGACACCTCTGAGGAGAGCAGGACAGAGCAGACAGCACCGTGGAGTTTCAGAGCTGTTAGTTTTGACTCACATTGTCACCTTTTACTGATCAGGACAGAGCACTGGGGCTCGTTACCAGTGCAGCTGGATCGATGGCTGAGCAAAGTGCCTGGGATGGGGCAGGGTCATGTTATAGGAGCCTCCTCAAGCCAGGTCTCATAAGCTCTCAGAGGCCTACAGCACATTGAAGATAGCTCAGCTACTTTTGGAGCCATAAAAATCAGCAGGATGGCTTCTGTTGCAGTGTTGGAAACAAAAAGGTTTAATAAAAGGCAAAATAACAGAGAAAAACTGAGCTAGGTGCAGGAGGTCCTTTCTCCTTGTAAAACACCTTACAAAAGGGATTAGTTTATTTGTTTACTTCTTTTTCTAGTAAATTGCCCAGGTGAGACTTTTTGGCTCCTTAAGTTTGAGGTGAAGTCCACCAGGCCTATGAGGTGCCTTTTTCACCTAATGGAGGAGAGAAACTTGTGGGCTTCTTTCCTTTATGAGGGGACAGAGGAGAGTTTTGTCACTCTGTCAACAAAAGGTACACTCCTATAGGGTGGGACAGCCTGTGGGAGAGCTGACCCCTCAGAGCCATGCTCAGACATCAGGGACAGCCACTGTCACTGGGATCTGCCAGCCCAGAGCATGCTCTGCTCATTTTCAAACTGTGCTTCTGCTTTCATGTGCTGCCTTGGTGCTCCTGAGCAGCCACACATATGGGCTGCAGACTTTAATGGGATGCCTTGATCTGGCTAGGGCACGTTCTCCTTCACAGATGTGACCTGAAACACACATGTATTGTTTCACTTGGATTGATGACCCCTCGGGAGCCAAAAT
This sequence comes from Zonotrichia leucophrys gambelii, assembly GCF_028769735.1. Lineage (NCBI taxonomy): Eukaryota > Metazoa > Chordata > Aves > Passeriformes > Passerellidae > Zonotrichia > Zonotrichia leucophrys. The sequence continues at coordinate 5,146,271 of NC_088192.1, read as the reverse complement.
GCTAATGGAGCCCAAACCAGACTTCAGTTAAAGATATAAACACAAACTCCATCTGCATTTAAATTCTGGGCAAAGGATCAATGTTAAGTGCAACCTAAAGAAAATCAAAACATGAGGGTGCAGAGCTGCACTGTTCACAACTACTGCAGTTTGATCCCTTGGGTTTGTGGAGTGTTTTGTTTGGAGTAAATATTTTTGGAGGTTAAGACATCAGAGCCCAAATGTGACTCTCTGCCTGGAAGTAATATCTGCCTTTGGCATGAGCACACAACAAGGAGCTTTCCCAAGGCAAGCACAAGTGACAGACAGTCACCCCAGTGGCATTTCCACAGCCAAGGCACAGGAATCACACAGGTTCCCAATCCTTGGCTTTGGTTTGGCTCACAGATGGAATTGCAAAGAGGGTGTTTCTCGTTTAAGGGTCTTTCTCTCGTTTCTTCCTATGAAGAAGACCCAGTGTGCTGGAGAGAAGCAGAGAGGGACCTGGGACAAGGGCCTGAAGTGCAGGGTTTCCTCTCATGCTAAGGGTGTGGTGGCAGCTTCCAAGTGCAGTCTGCAGTTTTTACCTCGGTCTGAGGGTAATCTTGAAGAAGAAGTGCAGGTTCTACCTGTGGTTGCCCTGCCACCTGTGTGTATGGGGATGCCTGGTAGTGACACTGCTGTATCAGCTCTGTCCTTTCTTAGAAGTCTTTCTGCTGCTCCTGCTTTTCTTTGCAAAAAAAATCACCAGAACCATTAGTGATAGCAATGAGAGAATCATAGAATATCCTGAGCTGGAAGGGACCCACAGGATCATCAGTGGAGCCCCTGGCCCTGCCCAGATCCCCCAACAGCCCCACCCTGGCCATCCCTGCAGCGCTGCCCAAATTTCTCCCCCATCCTTCATCTCCCCAATCCCTCACTCTCACACAGTCATGGAATGTGCTGAGCTGGAAGGGACCCACAGGGATGATCAATCCCAAAGCCAAACCCTGCCCAGAGCCCCCAGCAAGCCCAGCCTGGGCATCCCTGGAGCTGTGGCAGCCTCAGGGCCGTGCCCATTGCCTGGGCAGCCTGGGCAGTGCCAGCACCCTCTGGGGGAAGAGCCTTGCCCTGAGCTCCAGCCTGAGCTGCCCTGGCCCAGCTCCAGCTGTTCCCTAGAGAAGCTGCAGTTCTAGTGCTGTGTGTGTCTCCATACAGTGGTTGAATCCCAGCAGGCTTTAGAATTAATCTCAAATAAGTTCCATGTCCAAACACTATTTTTAGAGGCCTGCAGCTGTGTCAGAAATTCTCTGCTCCCACTGGGGTTGTGCAGCATAGATCTGGGCTGTGGGCTGAGCTGCTGCAGGGAGCAGGATGGCCTGGCTTGGTGTGGAGGGAGTGGAAAGTGGGAAGATTAAAACCATGACAACTTTTAATAGTGATGGATTGAAACCAGCTGAGGGGAGTTTGTTTGGTTTTTTTTTTTAAAATAAAATTATCAAGCACAGCTGATCCTGTTCAGGCTGCTGGCTCAGGGCCTGGGGCTGACACTGACACTGCTCACCCTTACTGTCACCTGGGTGTCCTCTGTGTTCTGGGGACAAGAAGGGCCACCCCAGTCTGAGATGGGCCAGATCAGCCACCAGAGTTAAGGAGTTAAGACATTTCCAGGCCAGGAGTGCCCAGCTTTGCTTTGCCTGGGTGTTTACTCCACATTATTCATACAAAGAGTTTCATTGACAGAACCAAGTATAAAATCATATCTTCAATTAAAGCAAAAGAATTTTGATTTTGTGAGAGCATCTTTGCAGTAACTCACTGAATTTCTTCATTCACCCAGTGTGAGGCTGTGGCTGAAATGAAAATATGTGCCAGTGGATGGAGCTGAGTACTCTGTGGCGTGGAGAGTGCTGTCAGTCTGCAAATAGCAATATTCAGCCAGTGTGGCAATGAAACTGTATTTTTTCTGTTCATTTTCCCCATTTTTAACAGTGTACTAGTCATCTGCATGGGAGGTGGTGAGAAAGCAGCATTCCTTGTATTTATTTGAAGCTTGTAGATTATGAAGGCTCCTCTGTGCACAAGGCAGCACTGAAGCAATGTGTGCTGACCTTACTGCCTCAGTTTTCAGAGGTGTGGTGTGTGCTGCAGTAGCTAAAATGGCTCTTAATGTAGCTTTTGTTTTGAAAATAGACTGATTAAGAACTTGCCTGACTCGGGGAAGCAGTGGCTGACTTTAATTGTGCTGCCACCACTGCTCTTGAAATGCCTTGAAAACAGTGGTCTCCCGGGAGCTGTTTGGATGAATACAAGTGAATGTCATGCTGCAAGGTTCCTCTCCCAGCTGCTCAGTTTAAATGGCAAAAGTCATGATTTGCTCAGATCACAGGAGCTTTTAATTCCTCATTTAATAACAGGTTTCCCTGGGTGGCATATTGCTTTTACCCTTCTTGCTGTATTCCTACCCTACCCTTCCTGAGGAAGGGGCAGGCAAGGATGAAATGCATTTCCCCTGGCAGTAACATCAGTGGAAGGGGGCTTGAGGTTGGGTGTGAGGTATTGAGCTCAGTAAATCCCTGTTTGGAGGATCCCTGCTCCCATCCTGTGGATTTCAGGAAGGTAATTTTTGTCCTGTCCACTTATTGCTGGGCTGATCCCTGAGATGGGCTGTGTCTGTGCTGGACCAGGGGACCATCCAATCACCACAAACCAGATTCCTGTTCTAAATCCACAATTTACAATCATGGCATCACAGAATGGCTTGGATTGGAAATAACCTTAAAGATAATCTCATTCCAGCCCCCAAGCTGTGCAGCTCACAGCCCACAGTGACTGTTTGCAGTCCCCAGACTGAGTGATGTGTTTAATGAATGGTTTTGAAGGGACAGTTGTCTGGAGGACTCAGCAGATTCCCATCTGTGCTGGGTGGTTTCCATTAAGTTGCAGGTTGTTATCCTGGCTCTGTGCAGCCCCTTCTCAGCAGCACCGAGGCAGGAGGATGCCCAAGGCAGAGCTGTGCTTTGTTCTGCCTGTCAGTTGCAGTTGTAAATCTTCTGTGCTCACACACACCAGAGGTTCTTGGTGAAAACACGTTGCCTGTGAGCACCTCCTCTGTGAGAAGTGCAGAACTGCTATCTCAGGAGTCTGGCCAGTATTTTACTGAGAATTTTGCTCATCTGTTCCTATTTGAATCCTTTTGTTTTTAATTCTCAGGTCACTTCACGTGGGAGAAGTACCTGAAAGAAACATGTGCCATCCCAGCTCCTGCCCATTGCTTCAAGCAGGTAAGAGGGTGAAAACAAGAAAAGTCAAGGGCTGTGGTCCACTGGGGGCCCTGGAATTCTGTGCCTGGGATAGACCCCTGGTTTGGCAAGGAAGATACTTAAGGATGTTGGGGACTTAACAGAAATCCAAGTGCTGAAGCAAAGATTAAAAAGATGCATTTAGAGTAGCGCAGATTTTCCTCTCAGATATGCATGTTGGGAACACAAGTGTGCTATTAACTCTGTCAAGCCCTTGGAGAAAGTGTCCAGAGTAGGTTGGAATCCAGCTTTTGGTGGATCCTGCTCAATCAGTAGATTTTCAGCAGAATTCACCCAGTTGTTGTGAATTGTTGCGAGAATAGCAGCCCCTGGGTAGCAGGTACAGGAGTGAATCAGTGTGGGACATCTGGGTCTGGGCAGAGGGGAGAGTGAATGTCTGTGTGGGTCTGGGGTTGGCTGGGTGATCTTCCCAGGAGAGGGTTAATCCCCTGTGCACTGGTGGGGCTGCATCTCAGATCCTGGCATCAGTTTTGGGCCCCTCACAAGGTGGCTGGAGTATGTGCAGAGAAGGGAACGGAGCTGGGGAAGGGGCTGGAGCCCCAGGAGGGGCTGAGGGAGCTGGGCAGGGGCTCAGCCTGGAGAAAAGGAGGCTCAGGGGGGACCTTGTGGCTCTGCACAACTCCCTGACAAGAGGATGGAGCCTGCTGGGGTCAGGCTCTGCTCCCAGGGAACAAGGGATAGGATAAGAGGAAACACCTTCAGCCTGTGCCAGGGGAGGGCCAGGTTGCATATCAGGAAAATTTCTCCACTGAAAGGGTGATCAGGCCAAGGAAATGTCTGTCCAGGGCACTGGTGGGGTCCCCATCCCTGCAGGTGTTCAAGACATGTAGTTGTGGTGCTTAGGGGTACTGGGTAAGTGGTGGGCTTGGCAGTACTGAAGCTGATGATCCTAGAAGTGTTTTGCAGCATTAATGACTCTGTGATTCCAACAGGACAGGCTTTAGTTGCCTGGATGATGCAGGATGGAAGGATGGGGGTCTGTTACAGACCTGCCAGGGCTGGCTGAGTTCCCTGTGGTGCCTCTGCTGTGCCTGGAGGGGCTGTCAGCCTTCAGCAGACCCCTTTGGGTGCTCCTGCTGCTGGAAGCTTTGTGCCTGAGCTGGTGCATGAATGCGTTGGCAATCCTGGCTCTGACTGGCCCTTGTTGCTGTTGGTTTGGAGGGTCCCCAGGGAGCCCCCTAAGCTGTGTGTTCACTGGTAGCAGCAGGCAGCAAGGAGATGTTTTGCAGAGTTAATCAAAACTCCACAATTTTTGTGAAAGTTGTAAAGCCGGTATGTTTATTACAGCGCTGGACACATGTGGGAATCGTTCCCCTAAAATGACATGTGTACTTCTGGGAACTTCAGGTCCCTTTTTATCCCCCTCTCAGATACATATGCATACAATTTCACAATAGGTTCATACTTATTTTTATTAATTTTGTGTGACATTTGCCGCTAGTTCTTGTTTATCAGAAAGAATTCCTAGGTTAGGTTGACCTGCTCTCACAGCAGTCTCTGTCTCTCTCTGTCACCTTCTGTCTCCCCCCCTTATCTCTGTCCTTCACTGAAGCAGTTTCCCTGAGCCTGGGCTTTTGCAGTCAGGCTAAATAGCTATGTTTTCTAACCACAGACTCAACTCAAAAATGTACATTTCACCTAAATCAAAATGGATTTCTACCCTGGAAAATTTCTATCCACATGGCTTCTGAGGGTGCTAATTAGATGAGGGTTTATTGGGGGTCCCACCTCTGGAGCAGCATGGTTTGAGGGAGAAGGGGGAGAGAGGGAGAGCCTATGGGGAGAGATGGGCCAAGAGAGATTCTGTGGCTTAACAGGGAGATTCAAAGTGGGTGCAGAATAATCCTTGGGCCAATGGGATTTACAGATCCCTGATCCTGCAGGGGAGGATCACAGGCTTGGAACAAACCCTACATTTTCCAGGAGTGACACAGAGCAAACCATTGAAATAAAACATAACACACAGCTCTTGTTTCCCTCTTTTCAGTCCTACACTCCACCTGCAAACGAGTTCAAGATCAGTATGAAGCTGGAGGCCCAGGACCCCAGGAACACCACGTCCACGTGCATCGCCACCGTGGTGGGGCTGACGGGCGCCCGCCTGCGCCTGCGCCTCGACGGCAGCGACAACAAGAACGACTTCTGGAGGCTGGTGGACTCTGCTGAGATCCAGCCCATTGGCAACTGTGAGAAGAACGGAGGGATGCTGCAGCCTCCTCTGGGTGAGCTGGAGTTGAGCTGTCCAATGAGGATTGAGTTGATGGAGGGGAAAGTTTGGGATGTGGGAATGTTCCTCACTCAGGGCTCATCATGTGTAGTGGTGTTTGCAGGATCCCCAGGATGAGAAGGCTTCTACTCTAGAACAGAAAGCCTCACCAGCTTCTGAGAATGAAAATTCATTATAAACTTCAAAATTCCCATCAGCCTAAAAATAGGCTTCTACTCCCTTACCTTCTTCCCCATTGCACTGTTTGTATCACGATCCATCCTGCAATTTGCAACATGATATATGGCCTCAGACCCCTACATTTCAAAATTTTTCACCTACCTACTATTCTTCCTAATCACCATACTCATCTTAATCATTGCCAATAATCTGTTTGTCCTATTCATTGGCTTAGAAGGAGTCAGAATCATGTCCTTCCTACTAATCAGCTGATGGCATGGATGGGCAGAAGAGATGAGAATCTTGACTCCATGTTTCAGAAGGCTGATTTATTATTTTATGATATATATTATATTAAAAGAAAATGATATGTCAAAACTATACTTAAAGAATAGAAGAAAGGATTTCATCAGAAGGCTAGCAAGGAATGAAAAGGAAGAATAGTAAAATCTTGTGACTGCTCACAGCCTCAGCACAGGTCACTGGTCACCTGAGCCATTCCAACCCAAACCATTCAGTGATTCTGCTGCCCATCTGTTCCAAAGCCCTGTGGGCCGGTGGTCCCTCCTGTGCCGGGTGTGGCCAGCAGAGGGCACGAGGTGCAGGTGGAGCAGCCCTGGCTGTGCTCGGGAACTGGTCCGGGAGTGCTGCCCCGTGTGCCCGGCCCTGCTCTGTGTCACCTTGTGCCAGGGGAGAGGCCACGGTTAGCTGGGATGTTGGGGAAAAATTCTTCCCTGTGAGCGTGGTGAGGCCCTGGCATAGTGGGATCAGGGAGGGTGTCCCTGCCCATAGCCGGGGAGTGGAACTGGATGATTTTGCACCCAGCATGAAGACAGGTAACTGGGCTAGTGCTGCAGTTGTCCTTCTGCTGCAGAGTTCAAGGGCCTAAAAACTCTGTAAGGGTTTTCTCTTTACTGTAGTATTTTCCATGTGCACTCTTTCTTTACACAGATAATTCCAGTGACAGGAGCCAGGGCACGGCTGGAGCTGGGCCAGGGCAGCTCAGGCTGGAGATCAGGGCAAGGCTCTTCCCCCAGAGGGTGCTGGCACTGCCCAGGCTGCCCAGGCAATGGGCACGGCCCCGAGGCTGCCACAGCTCCAGGGATGCCCAGGCTGGGCTTGCTGGGGGCTCTGGGCAGGGTTTGGCTTTGGGATTGATCATCCCTGTGGGTCCCTTCCAGCTCAGCACATTCCATGATTGTGTGAGAGTGAGGGATGGGGGAGATGAAGGATGGGGGAGAAATTTGGGCAGCGCTGCAGGGATGGCCAGGGTGGGGTTGGTGGGGGGTCTGGGCAGGGCCAGGGGTTGGACTGGATGATCCTTGGGGTCCCCTCCAGCCCAGGATATTCTGTGATTCACATAAAATGTTTTCGTTTCCACTGTGGGAGCTGAGCTCTCCCATCCCCTGTGGTTGTGGCTACTTGGGTTGGTTTCCAAGCTGATCTGACAGAGCTCAGGGCTGGCAGGGTGACCTGTGCTGAGCACTGCAACCTTGGCAAAGTTCTGCCATGCTCTTGGTCCAGATCCAGTGCCAGGATTACCTTCAAAACTCCCCAAACACAGCTGAGCAGCAGAAATTGCCTGTCCAAGAAGATGCACATTTAGCAAAGATATTCTGTGATATCCAGAGCCTTCTGTTGATTGTATAGTCATAGTCAGTGCCGCATACTTCAGAGCATGTGAAATTGCTTTTTTCTTCCCATAAACCCTCTCTTGTTATTTCTCCACTTTTTTCACAGCAGGTGTCAAGCCAAAACCTGCCATCCTTCCCTATAATGTGTTCCAGCCAAATCACAGCCTCTATTTCTCCAGATTAGCTTGCCTGCAGCTCACACTAGAGGTAGAGGAGGCCACCCAGAAGCTGTGATTCCCTGTTGAGGAAGAAATTCCATAGCCCTGAGTGTGCACTTGCTGATTCATGTCTCCCCTGCAGCAGGAGCTGGCAGCACTGATGCTGCACAAAGTGCTCAGTCTGGATGGTCAATGGGATTGTTGTGATAAGTGAATATTGCAGTTAGACAGTGAATATTGCAGTCTAACAGTGTCCATCTCCACTTCCCTCCCCTCAGGCTTCCGCCTCAATGCCTCCTCCTGGCCCATGTTCCTTCTGAAGACTCTGAATGGAGCAGAGATGGCTCCTGTCCGGATTTTTCACAAGGTATTTCCCTGTTTGTGCAGATCTTTCTGGCAGAGCAGCAGACTCAGGGCTGGTGTCTCATCAGAGATGTGCTGGTCCCATAGGAGGTGACACTGCACAGCTCAGGGCTGCTCTAGGACAGAGCTGTCCCCTCTCCAGCTGTCATAGCAGTGTCAGGATGTAGCCAGAGGTCTGCCAAGGAAGTGTTTGGCATTCAGGGTTCAGGCTTGAGGCAGGAGCTGGTTTTTCACTGAGGCTGCAGGTGCTGCTCAATGTGGGGAATGCAGGGTGGGAACATCAGCACCTCTGTGGAATGTCCCACTCCTGGGTTCAGTCCAGCAGTGAGTAGTGGACTTTGCTGCCTCTTGATCAAAGGGCAGTGGCTGTGTAGCCTATTGGGGTTCAAATCCAGCCCCCCTAACTCCCTTCAGCTCCTTGTGGAGTTGAGTTTGCTGGTGAGGGCACAGCCCTGGTGTGGGGAGGCACTGCCATATCCCCTTTGAGCATATATTCCACTTCTTCTTGTAGGAACCACCATCTCCTTCCCAAAACTTCTTCAAGACAGGTATGAAGCTGGAGGCAGTGGACAGGAAGAACCCTCACTTCATCTGCCCGGCCACCATTGGGGAGGTGAGAGGTTCTGAGGTCCTGATAACATTTGATGGCTGGAGAGGTGCCTTCGATTACTGGTGCCGATATGATTCCCGGGACATCTTTCCCGTAGGCTGGTGTTCGCTGACTGGAGATAATCTGCAGCCCCCTGGTACAAAAGGTAAGGCCCACGTTGGTTTTTAGCTGGCTTGGCTCCTCCACTCAGCTCTCAAAGAGCAGCAAAGCAGGCAGAGACTGGCAGCAAGGACACCTGGGTGCTCTGTGTGGTTTTTGTGCATGGTAAAGGTGATCAGACCTATAGCTCTGGCACCAGGGTGCTGAGGAGTGGCTGTCCATAAAGCTGGGCAGGATGGTGGCTCTGGGGAGGGATGGTGCTGGATACAACATTGCTGAGGTCTGCTCCTCTCCAGGAATTCCCTTGAAGTGTTTCCTGCGCCTTTGAACCACATTTTGCTGTGCAGTTTTTCTCAGGGGGAATAATGAGAAGTGTGAAGCTGCAGGACTGCTCCTTTTTGTACCTGGGGCAGTTTTCTTTGCTGTGAATGTGGACAAAGCAGGTGTGAAGCAGGTTGTGCCTGCCTTGTTCCTGGGGCTGTGATTGTTGGGTAGTAGCAATGCTGGGGAACTGTTGATGGCCAGCGATGGGTTTGATGGCTGGTTTGATTCTCAAGACCTGCCTCAAGCTCTCTCTCATCACAGTTGTGTTTGGGCTGGTTTGATTCTCAAGACATGTCTCAGTCTCTCTCACATCTCAGTTGTGTTTGGGCTCAGGGGGCTGTCATTGTCCCCAAGCACATCCCTCTGGCTGGCAAGCCCTGCACATTGCTGGTCAATGAAATGAGGGGCAGGAGAACAGCCTGTCTGCCAGAGCTGAAGGATTGCTTAGGAAGGGCATTTCTCTGACAAGATTGTTCCTTTTGGAAGTCCTGGGTCAGCTCATGCTGCCCTGTCAGGCTGGTGCTGCCCTGTGTCCCTGGCATGGGCCAGGTCAGTGCTCAGGGCTGCAGGGCTGGTCTCAGTGCATTGCCTGAGGTGATCTGTGTGCAAGCCAAGCTGTGAGCTCCCCTTGGCTGATGATTCCTCTTTACCTTGGATTTCTACATTTTGCCTTGCTGTTCCCAGCCTCTCCCTCTCTTCTTGCTGCTTGTTGTGTCCCAGCTGAGCACTGGGGCCCTCTCAGGCAGTGGCTGACTGCTCCAGTGGAGCCCTGGTGCTCTCACAGGCATCTCCAGAGTGTCTCTCAGGTACTGCACAAGTGGCTCAAGATGTGTTTGTGTTTGGTAGGAGCTTTCCTGGCAGTAATCTGGGGGTGGAAGGTTTCAGGAGAATGGTGGAAGCTGCCTTCTCAGGAGAAGTGGGAACCTGTCTGACCCTCAGCCCCAGCACAGGCAGCTCTGTTCCTCCCCAGCCTCCTCCTCACTTCATCTGCCAGGGGCTGAAGCTGTGAGTGAGCAGGGCCCAGTCAATAATCCAGAAACAAGATCCCATTGTGCCACCCCTTGGCAAGTGGCTGGGATGGCTTCTCCCTTTCCCACTGGCTCCATGTGCAGTCACTCTGCACTTCTGCTTGTGTACAAAAATAGTGACCCCCAAAAAGTCACATCTCCCCACTCACCCTCAGGCAAATTTCTACTCTCTTTGTCCTTTTTTTGCAACTCCTGGGACAAGAGCAGAGGTTGGCAGGGGTTGCATGAGCCATGCAAAAATGCCAGGGAGTTGAGATCAGCCTTGTCTTTGTGCTTTTGCTTCTCCCTCTGTGACTGTCTGCTCCCTCTCCTGACCGAGAATTTCTGACTTGCACTTTGTGGGATTAAACCAAAAGAGCAGAGTATTGGGAGCTTTCTCTAATGAAATTCCTCCTGTGTTTCCTCAGCCCTGCTGTGGTGGAGGGTTGAGCACAGCCCTCCCAGACCTGAGAGTGCTGCTCTTGGCAGGGTGGGAGGATGCATCACCACACAGGAATTGCCTTTTCCTTGAGCTCCAATAAACCTTCTCCATGTGCCAGCCTGCAGGACCATGTGGTGGAGTCAGGCAGTTTCCCTTTCCTGGTGGGAATTCCTCTTAAAGAGAACTGGAGAGACATGCAGGCAGTAGCTTCTGCTGTGGGAAACTGCTCTGTGCTCATTTGCTGGGCTGACTTTGGCCCTTGTGGAAGGTGGGGAGTCCTGTGAAGAGTTAACTCCATGGAGAATGAGTAGCAAAAAGAGGCCTCGTGGAATGAGCTCATGTTCAAGGGAAGCACAACTTCAAAGAGGGCAAGCATGTTTATTTAATGCTGGTAACTCCAGTCAGCTCTGATCTGTCTCTGCTGCTGGCTGCCAGCAGAGGTGGAGGAGTGCAGGGCTTCTCCCAGCCATGGTCCTTCTCCATCTCCCAAGGTCCTTCTCCATCTCTCATGGTCCTTCTCCATCTCCAGGGCCTCCCAGTCCCAGCAGTGTTTGCTGAGCTGGAGCTGCTGGAGCTGGGGCCCAGCCACTCCATGGAGCTTTCATTAGGCCATGTGTGTGTGTTAAAGGAGGAAAGGGAGGTCAAACAGCAAGGAGAGGAGCAGCCTGCATGCCTGCTTGGTATTCCAGTGCTGCCTGTGCAGTAGCTGTGGGCTCCTGGGCATCTCCTGGTGCTCCTGTCTGCATGCTGCACACCTTGGAGCTGGGGGATCCAAATCAACACATCACACAGGGGAAATGGAGCTCTGGGAGTGCCTGTGGTGGGTCCTGGTCCTCTCTCCATGTTGGTCACAGGTTAGGGATGGATGTTGGCTCTGCTGGGCTACAGAGCAAGGCAGAATGTGGGAGAGTTCATCCTGTGCACCCAGAGCTTCTCCAGCTCAGCCTGGGGGGACAGGTCCCAGTGGCTGTCCCAAAGGAGGGGAGTTCTGTGTGTGTGCAGCAAACTTCCCTCAGCACCCCACCCACACCTGGGCTGCTCCCAGGGATGTCCATTGGCCAGGAATTCCTACTGCACTCCTCATATGTGGAATACAGCACCTTACATGTCTTTTCATGCCTCTTACATGTACTTTTTAATCTTTAAATACATATCTGTACTTTAAATACACATCTGTACATACCTTTTAGGAATATAAGGTGAAGTGGACTTTCTGTTCAGCTGAGTGCTGGCTGGGAGCTCTGCTCAGAGGTTATGGAGTCAGAGAACATCCTGGGATGGAAGGAATCCACAGGGATCATCAAGCCCAGCTCCTGGCCCAGCACAGGACAGAGTGAAAGGACCTTGCCCACACACACAGACACCAATGTCCCTTAAGTCTGCTCCCATGTTTCATGTGTTACTGTGGAGAGCAGGGAAATACTTTTATCTTGAGCACAGGGAAGCAGAGACACAGGTGTCTGTATCTCAGGAGGTGCCTGTGCTATTCCTCCATCCTGGCTGATGCCAAGTTGCTCTGGATTCCTGATGGGTTTGCTACCCCCTGTTCCACCCTTCTGGATGCTCTGGGACACAGAGAGGGGTGACTGTGCTGTGGGAGAGGGGCAGTGCTGAAAGGGTTAAGGCTGGCAGGCAGAGCTGGAAGCTGCTCCAGCTCTGGAATTTGGAGCACTGGAATTGCTGCCTTGGCTGCAGCCCAGCTGGCAGAGAGCCCCTGGCCCTGGCAGGGCAGAGCTAACACAGAGCTCATCCTGTGCCAGTGTGCCAGGGCTGGGGGGAGCTGGGGGAGGGCACTGGGGCACTGCTCAGTGCCTGCTCAGGTCTGTGTGTGCCCTCAGACCCTGCTCCCTCTGGCTGGGCTCAGCTGCTGCTCCCTCTGCTTGCAGAGCAAGCCCATGTGAGTAGTTTTAGTATTTACCATGGGGATAGGCTGAAGGGGAGCTCCGTCCACCCTGGGCTCACAGCTCTGTGTTACCCTGAGACCAGAGCTGCCTGCTGTGGCTCCAAGATGCTGATCCTGGACAGAAAGTTCATCAGGTTCTTCATTTCTCACCACCACTGCTGCCATGTGATTTGTTGTTTAATTGCTTTGTCTCCTCAAAGGAAGATGATGATCATCTGCTAGGTTTCCTGCCCAGGGGCAAAGGTAATGTGTATTTTATTATTTTATTTTGGACATTGCCTGGTTCCTTTTCCTTCTTCAGGGTGAGAATATAGTGGTGGGAAGAGGAGCCTCCTCAGGAGTAGTTGGCAGGGTAAGAGCTCAGGTGAGCTCCTGTGCATTCCTGCTTGGAGGAGATGGGAAAATATTAATTAATTCCTGTCTCTTCAGGACTGAGCTCACACATTAAGCTGGGTGACATTGCTTTGCACTGGCATGGCTGGTGTGGGGACCACACAGGTCGAGTTTGTGCACCAACAGCAGGAGGAAGGAGGGCACACAGAGCAGTTCAGGTGTTTATCCATAAATGTAACACACAAACAGCCCTGGAGCCTGGGGGTGCTGCCTCTGAGGCTGCTCTTGGAAGATCCCAAGAAAATCTCTTGAGTTATTTGGAGCACAGAGCCAAGGCTCTTAGCAGTGACCCTGGCTCAGCTTGGATGGTGTCCTGGAACACATGTGGGGTTTGGGAGCTTGGTAAGGGAGCCCAGCACTGCCAGAGGCTCTGGAGTGCTGTCAGTGCCTGTGGCTCAGCAAACAGCAGATGGGAACCATGGCATGTCACAGACCTGAGGGTGCTGAGTGATGTCCTGAGGCTGGCAGAGCCTTTAAGAAGAAGAACTGACCTGAGAGAAGCAGCTTCCTCTGCTCTTCAGCCTGTCCTTACTCTCAGTATCTAGACCTTCCTTTAACTTGACTTTCCCTCATGTTTTATTTTGAAATATTTCATATCCCAGAGCATCTGGGTTTTGTTTAGGATGTTTCCATCCCTTTTCCACCGTGCTTCCTGGCCTAAAACAGAGTTTCAATATCTCAGGGTGTTACTGAGCTTGGCAGGAGGTTCCTGGTGTTGGAACCTCCCTCTCTTTGGTTGAACAGCACTGGGGCCATCACTTTGTTTCTGCAGGATCTCTGAACAGTAACAACACTCCTGTTCACTGGGCCATGGTGCAGGTCTGAGTGCTTTCAGGATGGAATTGCACAACCTCAAGGAAGAAGATTATTCCAGAGCTGTTATTTATAGGGATCTAAAAGTGCCTGACTGAGCTCTGATTGCAGGCAGGGCTGGTGGCTCTGCCCAACCATCCTCTGCTGGTTTGGGAGCAGAGTGAAGTCAGCCTAAAGTGTGCCCAGGGTGAGAGTTTGTGTAGGAATTGCTGCTGGGGGATCCAAACCAACACACCACATGGGGGAATGTAGCTCTGGGAGTGCCTGTGGTGGGTCCTGGTCCTCTCTCCACATCAGCCACAGGCCAGGGATGGATGTTGGCTCTGCTCTCCACAGGAGAGCAGGATTTCCCATCAGGATGGACGGGTTTAAACACTCAGTTTTACAAAACACTTCAAGGAGTTCACACTCCACACCATATTCCAGCCTTGGTGACAGGAGCTTGGTCACCTTTTAAATTCCAGGATTTGGAGTCTTGTTTTTAATCCCTGTCTTTGCAAGGAGCCTGTGTCTCCCACCCTTGGTCCTGTGTTGTGTCTGCCATGTCTGCTGAGAGCTCAGCACAATCCAAGCCTGGAGCCTTCCCAGGGCCTCTCTTTCTGTCCCAGTTGTGCTCATGGTGGCCAGTGATGATGGTCTCTGCTTTGGGAGGAATCACAGGGCTTTGAAGCTTTCACATTTTACTCTGGGACAGGCAGTGAGCTCTGGTTCCTGTCCAGCTCCAACTTCCAGGATGTCTGGGATTGAAATGCCTCGCTCAGGGAAGGATTCAGCCAGATCCCAACAAGATTTCTGCTCTGGCAAATTTGCTTATCTTAAATGGGTCTGTTTAACCTCTCTGAGTGCTGCTTCTGCCCTGAAGTGCTGAAGATGGACAAGGGGCAGTGAGCACCAAAGGACATGGAGGGGTGGCCTGCAGGACATTGTCAGAGTGGGCATGAGTGCTGTGCTCAGAAATCTCCCCCTGCACTTCAGGACACTGCAGGGGCCACTGTGGACATCTCCAGGCAGAAGCACATGAACTGCAGCTGCAAATGAGAGTACAGAGCGCAAAAAATGGGAATTTGGGATTTGTGCTCCTGCAGCTCTTGGTAAATGAATCTTGTAAATAGGAGAGAAAGGCAGGAAACCTTTCTGCAGCTTCAAAGTTTTCTCTTCCATATTCTTCTATGTTTCGACTTTGTAATTCTTGTCCTAAGGACATGATTTCGTCTTCTTCAAGCTGTGACAAGTCTCAGCTAAGCTGATGAGTGACAAATGTTGCTTCCTAGCATTGACCAACCCTCAGAGTGTAGATGGCAACTGTGCAGAGTCTCTGTAAGCAAAGGTTTCAGTCCCAGTGTGGTGGGCAGCTGCAGGTGCTGTGCATCAGCTGATGGAATATTTTGGCATTAGGAAGTAGAGCCTGAAATCAGGAATTCTCTGTCAAGTCTCTTTGTCGTTTAAACTAATCCTTCAGTGGTGAATAACATCACCAGTGGTGCCCAGCGTCTCTTTGGCTCTGAGCTCAGCTGTGTTTGAGCTGCATTTTGAGGGTGATGTTTCTCACTGTGCCAAATGGATCCAGTGGCAGCCAGCCTTCTCCTCCTCCTCCATGTCTGCCATTGTTCTGGATGCCTGTGTGACCCAAAACAAGACAGTTCAGCCAGCATAAAATTCCCAGTGATTAATTTTCTGTCCCCTTAATGAGCTGAAATAGCCATGAGTTCAGATTCAGGTCAGAAAGGAGCTCAGGGTTGCATGGCTCAACTCCTGCAAAGCAAGGCCAGCTTTGGGTGGTTAGATTGCTCAGAGCTCAGGTGAGCAACAAAGCTGTGGCACAGAGATGCTGCTTTACTGAGGAAGAGTTGATTTTTTTATGTAAGAGAGGCTCCACTTGATTTTCTGAAAATGTGGCTCCTCTTAGTGGCTTGTACAAGGAAGAAGAAAGTGAGAATGTCTCTGGCAGCTGCTCTTTGTTGGGCTGACTCTGTCACCAGCTGAATCATAGAATGACAGAATATCCTGAGCTGGAGGGAACCCAAGGATGATCCAGTCCAGCCCCAAACCCTGCCCAGATCCCCCAACAGCCCCACCCTGGCCGTCCCTGCAGCGCTGCCCAAATTTCTCCCCCGTCCTTCATCTCCCCCATCCCTCACTCTCACACAACCATGGAATGTGCTGAGCTGGAAGGGACCCACAGGGATGATCAATCCCAAAGCCAAACCCTGCCCAGAGCCCCCAGCAAGCCCAGCCTGGGCATCCCTGGAGCTGTGGCAGCCTCGGGGCCGTGCCCATTGCCTGGGCAGCCTGGGCAGTGCCAGCACCCTCTGGGGGAAGAGCCTTGCCCTGATCTCCAGCCTGAGCCTGATGCCTCAGGTTTAGCTTTCATATTTTTCACATTCTGCGCTGCTTTAGTGTGTGGGTCTGGGTTTCATATTATGGGATGCTGAGCTCTCTTCACAGAGTAGGGAGATAAAGCAATTCCTGCTCTAGCTGGGGACCAAGGGCAAATGATCCAAATGTCAGGCCCAAGAGCACAAACAACCTGGGCTGAAGAGAGAAAAACAAGCAGGATGGGACTGCATGGTCTAAAGCTGGAATTGGACAATTAACTCTAATAGGCAAATGGAGCAGAACTGATCAAAGTGAGAGACCCCATGACTGGTTGTGCATTTTGGGACCATTTTGGTTCACCTGGGGTGCAGACCTGGCTGGGCTCTTGTGCTGCCTAAGGTGGATCCATTCAGGACTTTTAATAAATCCCTGCTTTATTCTTTAACTCCATCCAGTCTCTGCTCTAGATCAGCCTCCACAGAGCATCAAGCCTGCCCTGGCCCAGCTCCAGCCGTGCCCTGGCTGCTGTCCCTGTCCCAGAGCAGAGATGGGAGCTGCCCCTCGGGAGGAGCTGCAGATCCCTGAGCTCTGCCCTCAGTGTGCCCTGCTCCAGCTGCACACACCAGGAGCCCTCAGCTGCTCCTCAGGTGGCCCCTCTTTGGACACTCTTTGATACCTTTAGATTCTTAACAATTAAGATGTAAGAGTAGTAAGAATAAGATGCAGTAAATTGAAGTTTTTGGCAGTTAAAGGAGACTTTGGCAGTGCTTGGAGCTCGAGATAATCCTGCTTGCTGGGCACAGCTGTTTGCACCTCTGGAGCTCTGTGGGTGCAGGCAGGGCTGAGTGCTGGGCACTGATCCCTGCATAGCAATCCTGTGTTTCTGGATCACATCTGCATGACAGCAGGGACTGAAATCCTGCAGGAAAATAACAGGCACCTGAAAAGGAGCTACTGGCTCCTTTAGGAAGCATGCAGTCACTGGAAGTGGTGCCTTGGGGGCGAGGCAGAGTGTGGCCAGCTGTAACCCTGTGCTTTGGGGGCTGCACCATTGATGTGCAGCTGGTGGCAGGACTCTGCTCAGTGCATCTGCTAGGGCAGCAGAAATGTGTTAGCACAGCCTGGTGTTTGCTCAGATTCTGGTTCAAATCCAACAAAAAAGCCAGGCAAGTCTGCTGGATCGTGGGAGGATAAGAGCTCATTTCATTAAATCACTGCAGGTCAGAAAAATGTCTGTGCATTGCATCAGTGTGATGGAATCAGCCCCAGGGAAAACATCAGTGCCTGTCCAGGGCTGTGCTCAGGGCTGTGCTCAGGGCTGTGCTCTGCAGCCCTGCTGGGCACACAGCACCAATCTAGGTCACAGTCTGTGTCTCTGTGGCCTGAGCTGGCTGCACATTTAGATGTAATTTAGCCTGTTTGAGTGAACAGCCTCCCTTGCTGTGGCAGCTCCTCCATCCCTGCAGGAGCTGTGGCTGTAGAGGGACCAGGGATGTGCTGCCAGGGGCACAGGCACAGTGGGGACTCCTCTGGGTGGCTGAATGACATGAGGTGTCCCATCAGGGGATCTGCATGCACCCAGTTATGGGATTTTATTGTCCAAATCCCAAAACCAGTTCTTCAAGCCTGGTAAATTACTATTATGTGTACTGTCTTTACAGCTGAAGTGGGCGATAGATTTTTCTTGCATTTATTTCACCAAAAGATGAAATCACTTATTAAAATCACTTATTAACATAAGATTATACAGTGAAAGCTTGCACCAGGAGTTCATCTGACTGCAGTCTCCTTTCTCCTGGCAGTGATGTGGTCCCAGCCTGGGAGCAAAGGGTGCAGTCCAGCTGCTCTGCCTGCTGCATGCCAACTTCCCAAATGCACCATTTCTCTGGGTTTGTTACTAGTAAAACTGAGAAAACATGTTTGCCTCACAGCTTGTCTGTAGAATTCTCAATTTTTCTCCACATTAGAGAAACCTCATTATGGCACAGCTTGGTTTAGACACTGAGTGTTGTGCTGATCTCAAATGAAATGCTCCCTGCCCTGGCTTCCACATCCTTTTGATATTTAAGTTTCTTTGAAGTATGGAGAGTTTTAGAATCATGGATTGGTGTAGATTGGAAGGGACCATAGATCTCATCCCATTCCACCCCTGCCATGGCAGGGACACCTCCCACTGTCCCAGGTTGCTCCAAGCCCTGTCCTTGGACACTTCCAGGGATCCAGGGGCAGCCAGAGCTGCTCTGGGCACCCTGTTCCATTTGATCTTTATCCTTGTTCTGTCAGCTTATGGGTTTCTAATAAATAGTTTGATGCAAACATTTCTCTGCTGAGATCAGTCACTGCACACCTGAAGCCAGAGGCCCCACGATTCCATGATCAGCACCTGCCTTACCTGTGCCATTCCTCCTGCAGCTCAGTGCCAGCTGTCACCTGGAGCAGGTGACACTTCTGGAGTACCATCAGCTCTAAGAAGCACCTGAGCTATTCATTCATTTTCTTAACAGCAAAATAATCTTGCTTTTAACACTAACAGCTCAGGCAAAAAGTAGTAAAACCCTGTTTCTGCCACATTCTCTGTGTCTGCCTGACACAAAAAAGTCTTTATTCAGGAAGTCAGATAGATCCTGATGATTGTGCTTCTTCCCAGCTTCTGATACAGAATGCACAAAAACAAGGAAATAAAATTGAAACTAAACATGCCTCCACGGCAAGCAGAATGGGGCTGGATCCTGGATGCACTGTGTGATTTGGGTTGGAAAGGAGCTTAAAGCTCATCTCTGTCCAACCCTCTGCCATGGCAGGGACACCTTCCACTATCCCAGGTGCTCCAAGCCCTGTCCAGCCTGGCCTTGGGCACTTCCAGGGATCCAGGGACAGCCAAGGGAATAAATCCTTGCTCACAGTAACTGCTCCTAAAACCTCATTGCAGAAACCTTAAAAATCTCTGTATATGCCCACAGTTGTACCATCCTGGTATCAATCTAATTGCACTTTTTTTCCTTGGCTAAGACTTTTTTCCTTCACTACAAAGCCCCTGATTTCAAAAGTGTTTGCCTGTGTTTCTTCCTAATTCCTTTGCCCCTATGTTGAGGTTTCTAGATGTGAGAAGCAAGACATCCCAAAGATCACTCTGCAGTTTTCAAAATGCAGCAGGATTTTGGTTTGTTTCTTTTTAGCAGAAATTTAAAACAGAAGGAAATACTGGTCTGCTAGGCTGGGCCAGCACATCTCTGGCCTTTAGCAGGCTTGGGGAAGATGGCTGAACAAATTTAGGGGTTGTATGGGCAAGTATAGCAGAAACCTGATGTTGTGATGGAAAGAGTGAGAAGATGAGAAGGAACAGACCTGGCTCTGGTTTGTGGATGAGCAGGGCAGCTGGTCCAGCAGAGATGAGCTGTTGCTCAGGACCAGGAGCAGTAATCCCTGCAGGCAGGGAGGATGGAGCTGGTCCCTTCCACTGCAGTTTGCTGGGAATTTAGGGACAGATTTGACATCAGCCTTGAGAGAGGGGATTTCCAGTGTTTGCAGCACTGGCTCTGTGAGTGTCAGACAGGTCTTGGCTGATCCCTCCTAGGAATGCTCTCAGAGCCTTTTCCGTGGCCACTGGCAGGTCACTGCTTGCAGAAGGAAGAGATGTAGGTGCCAGTTATTTTCAGGAAGGCAGGTATGGCTGCAAGCATGATCCTTCTGGAGTTCAGCCCATCCAGGTTAAGCCCCAGTGTCCCCCAGCTCAAGTTCTGAGCTGGGGGTCTGTATATTTGATTTTAACTCTGGCATGGAGAGCAGTCCCCCCACGCAGGGGTCTGCGAGTTGTCCAAATTTTTCCATGTGTATAAAGATGGAGGCTGCTCTTGTTTTGATTCTCACCTGATTTAATTACATTTGCTTTTTCTCTTTTTATTTCAGTTGTGATTCCAAAGAGCCCTTTACCTGCCTCCGAAGTAAACTCGGAGAAACCTAGCATGCACAGTAGCACAAAGACTGGTTTGGGGCATCAACAAGGGCAAAGGCGTCGCAAAACAGGGAAGAAGCGTGGTCGAACGACCAAAACACTAATCCACCACCCCATGCCTACACCCTCCAAGTCAGTGGAGCCTTTGAAATTCCCCAGAAAGAGAGGCCCCAAGCCTGGCAGTAAGGTAAAAGCTGATGCTGATGCAGGCGGGTGCTGCAGGTCCTGCCATGGGTTGGTGCATGCGTGTGTTTGTGCACATCTGGCTCAGCCTCTGGCTGGGTGACTGCAGCAAGTAGGAGAGCAGAGGGGTGTGTGGGCTGGGAGTGTCCTCAGAGCCCAGCCCCAGAGCTGTAGAGAATGTCTGTGTCCTAAAGATCATTTCCATCAAGAATCCGTGGCTTTGGAAGTGCATTGGCTGTGGAGT
This sequence comes from Zonotrichia leucophrys gambelii, assembly GCF_028769735.1. Lineage (NCBI taxonomy): Eukaryota > Metazoa > Chordata > Aves > Passeriformes > Passerellidae > Zonotrichia > Zonotrichia leucophrys. The sequence continues at coordinate 5,126,160 of NC_088192.1, read as the reverse complement.
AGCATGGCAGATGCTGGGAGCATGCCAGGATGGCCAAAGGGTAGAGTAAGCTCTCCTGTTCTTTGTGTGTGGCTAGTCTGAGTCAAACAGAGGTGGCAGATCCCAGGCTTGTGGTTTGTAAAATACACACATGTTGATTGCTAGGTTCTTGAGACACCCCATCATCACCATCAGAAATGTGTCGTGTTCCACAGTGCCTTGTCTGTTGGATGCACAGGAGAGAGTGTAGTGATCATGGGTGGTAAAGGAGAGCAGGGGTAAAAGGAGAAATATCTCCTCTTTTTCTGCAGAGGAAACCTAGGACATTGCTGAACCCAGCACCCACCTCTCCAACAACCAGTACCCCAGAGCCAGACACAAGCACTGTGCCCCAGGACGCTGCTACAATCCCCAGCTCTGCCATGCAGGCTCCCACAGGTAAGGAGGGTCTTGGACCACGTTCTTGACAGGATTGCACAGTTAGGAGCTGCAGCAGGCAGGCAGCAACTCCCTGAGAGTCCCATTTCTGCCTAAGGCTGTAACCCAGCAATCCTTACCACTCCAGAGAGGCTGGCCTGAGAGAGGCACATGAGTCCAGAGCAGCTGTTCATTTATCTTTCTATTGGAAATAATGAAGTAGGAAGGTTGCAAGGCCACCTGTTGAGTGCAAGGACCCCTTTCCCCTGCATGCTGGTGACTCCACAGCTCTGCAGATATGTTTGTGGTCCATTGTGCCCTGGGGCAGTCGGGTGTGCAGCACCCCTTGTGAGTCCCCCACCATGCAAGGCACAGCTGCTGGAACTGCACAAGGGGCAGAGGAGGTGCTGAAGGACTGTGATCTGCCCAGCTCCAGCCAGGATATCAAGGCACACAGGGACAGGAGGGAATAGGGGAGGAGAAGGAGTAGCAGTGAAGAGTATGCACTGCTACAGGATGAATCTGGTCAGGAAAGTCTAATGCAAAGCTGCTTTTGACATGTTGAGTCAAGCACTGGATATGGGCTGAGCCCTCTGTTTCCCCAGAATGTAATTGGCCAGTTTTCAGAGGAACCTTAAAGAAGCCAGTTTCCCTAAAAAGGAAACACTGTGGGAACCTCTAGAAAGTGAGAGCTGCATTCCTTCTTCCCCGCTGAACATCACAAGCCACCTTACCTGGCTGGCATTGAAAGAACTTTACAGCCTGACTGCAGGGGAGAGCATGGGAGAAACAGCAGCAGTTTGGAAGGTGAGCTTGAGGCAGGAAGATTTTGGAGGGGATTCCTTCCCCTCTAGAAGCGGCTCCACTGTGAGGATGCAGTCAGGCAGTCGTGGTGGATTCCACTTTGTCAGTGATTGCACAGTCTTAATATCTCAGCATCTCTCAGGTTGGATTTTAGGCATCTGTTTCTTGCTTTCTTGAGTGGGTTAACAGCAAACACATTTCTCATCTTGGCAGTTTGCATTTACTTGAACAAGAACGGCAGCACTGGGCCCCACCTAGACAAGAAGAAAGTTCAGCAGCTGCCAGACCATTTTGGACCAGCTCGAGCTTCTGTTGTCCTGCAGCAAGCAGTACAGGCCTGCATTGATTGTGCTTATCATCAGAAAACAGTCTTCTCCTTCTTAAAACAAGGCCACGGGGGAGAGGTGATCTCAGGTGAGAACGAGCCCGCAGCACTTGGCCTCCTCCAGAGAGGTTGTTGCAAGAATTCCCTCGTTGGAAGATGTCTGTCCTGAAGCTCGCTGCAGCCACAGGCCAGGGGCAGACACAAGAGTTCTGTCTTCTCTTTCTTGCCACACGTGTGTGTCAGTGAAGCAACAGCTGGCGGCTGACTCAGAGCGGAGCAGTTCCCATGGCCCGCGGGCACAGCTCAGTGCTGGCACCAGCCTGGGCAGCAATCCTGCCAGCCCTGGGAAGAGCCACACCAGGGGGGATTGCACAGCTCCTCACGGAAAGACAAGAAATACCCCGGGTTTTATTTCTCCTTTAAGCCCGTGCCTAGCTGGATCTGCCCCTCCTGGAATCTTTTCCGTTCCCTCGGACGCGGCTGCCCCGGCCCTGCGCTGGGTGCAGCAGGCTGGTCCTGGCCTGCCCTGGCAGAGGAAGGCTTTGTTGGCTCTGAGAGCCCAAAGATGCTGAGATCCAGGAGCTGCCTGCGCGGCCCTGGGCGTAGCCTCCCGCCCTGGCGGGGGGTTCACGTGTTGGGCTCTGTTTGTTTCTGTCTCCAGCTGTGTTTGATCGGGAACAGCACACTCTGAACCTGCCAGCAGTTAACAGTATCACCTACGTCCTCCGCTTCCTGGAGAAGCTGTGCCACAATCTGCGCAGTGACAACCTCTTTGGGAACCAGCCTTTCACTCAGCACAGCCACATGCAGCGCTCTCACCAGTACGACCACGACAGGTATCTACCAGGTAGGAGCTGGGGGGGTGGCACTGTAGGGACCCAGGTTTTGTCTCTTATCTCAGAAGGCAGGCTCCTGTTCCAGAGCCCTCTCCCAGGGTTCATTACATCACACCCAGTGTCGTGTACACACTCTTGTTGTGTAGGGTTCCAGTTGCATTTTCTGCCTGTCAGTTTGGTTTCCATCTCAGCTGGAGGTTTCCGCTCATCCGTGCTGTCTCCTTGTCTTCCCTCCTCCCCTCGTCCCCCAGTCCTTCCCACTTCCTGTGGTCTGATTGTGGTGACTTCATCCAGCTAGGAATTCAGGTGAAAGATTGCAGGAGAAGGGACAGTGATAACATGCAGCAAGTAAACTGCAATTAGAAATTAATTAAAGCAGAGTGGTTTCCACACTGGCTGTGGATCTGCTGGCATCAGCCAGGGCATCCAGCCCTGGTAACAACATGGGGTTCTTGTTCAGGGGCGATGCTCATGCTCAATCTGAGGCAGAGGTGGTTTTGTTTTCCTTGGCATAGCCCTGGTAACAACGTGGGGTTCCTGTTCAGGGGTGATGCTCATGCAGCAATCCAAGGCAGAGGTGGTTTTGTTTTCCTTGGCATGGCATTGAAGCGGCTCCAGCTCACCCCAGCAAGACAGCTCATGCCACGGTGCAGATTATCAGGCTGCAAAACTGCTCTGAAGTAAAAGCAGTGGAAAACAAGCTCAGCAGTTCCCCCACAGTGCTGGGCAGTGGTGATGGCTGCCCACAGGCTGTCTGGGGGTTCTGGGGAGCTCCTGCTCCAGGAATGTCAGTCATGGAGAAGATCAAAGGCTGTCTGCGCCCTCTTTGGTGGCTGACAAGTGCTGATCTCCTCTCCTGTCTTGCTTTCTTCCCCCTCTAGTCAGCAAGTAGCTGTTGTGTTGTTTGAGGTCTTTCCAAAGTTAATCCTTTGCATAATTATGGTTCTGGCAGGAAAAACAAAAGTTGTATGAATGTAAAAAGATGGGCACTTAGAAGAACTGTTTAAGGAGAAGTTGCTAAGCATGAGGTGTAGGAGCCACAGCCAAAGGCCACAGTGCTTTTCAGTGCACCTAACAAAGATTCATTGCACCTCACAAAGATTCATTGCACTTCACAAAGCACCTTAGGCAGAGTCTGGAGAGCAAGAGGATCTTCCCATCCTCTGCTTCCTCCTGCCTGGAGCCAGCAGGGCCAGGAGCAGAGGAGCTGTAGGATATGCAAGGACAGGAGCAGCATGACTGGTTACTGAGAGTGGAGGTTTTTTCCTGAGGAACCCTCAAATAGAAGAAATCCCCATGTTTCAGTGTGGAGGTACCCTCACATCATGAGAGAGAGCATGAGGGAGGGAAAGCACCCAGCTCTGGGCATGGATCAGCTCCCACACAGAGTTTCCAGCCTCCATGAGAGGTCAGTGATGGCTGTGTCAAGAGTTGGGCTCTGCTGGGCAGAGTGGAAAAATATAAATCAGAATTCAGGGAAACTCAAGCAGAGCACCAGATCTGCCACAATGTTGTGATCTACCCATCCTGAATTCTGATTCAGAGTGTTTGCAACACTTAAAGAAAAATCAACCACAGTCAGAGGTGTGACAGCACCTAGTCCTGCAGTTCATCCTGATCTCTGAGCTCCTTGGGCATCTGCTCATGTAACACCTTTCTCACCTGAAAGAAAGTGATAATCTGCACATCACAGTGCTCCTGGTGAGGGCAGGGAAACAGTGCTGGTGATTTTGGGAAGTTTGAGCTGGTCATGGAGGAATGAGGGTGGAGCTGTACATCCTTCAATCACACCAGGTGTCAAGGCTGCTGTGGTCTCACACTGAGCTCTGCATGTCCTGCCTTGTTCCCTCTGCAGGACAGGAATGTGTTGTGTGGGGCTGGTTCTCCCAGTGAACAGCCACTGGTTGGGACTGGGAGCTGCTCTGAGTTCCCAGGACAAAATGACTTTGCAGGAGCACCCTGGGGGTGCCATGGAGGGTTGGGGTGTGTGCTTGGGGCACAGGGAAGGTCTGCAGTGCCCCTTAGCTCAGCACTGTGCTGCCATTCTGACTGAGTAAATGGAAATAAGGAGGAGCAGGCTGAGTTGTGCATCAGGAACAGCCCTGGTTGCTGTTCACAGCTCCATGAACATGATGGGACCTGGAGCTGTCAGAAAGCACAGGACTGGAGGGACCCTCTGGGCCACAGAGCCCTGGCTCCTGCTGCTACAGCACCACACACATGGAGTTTCTTGGGTTTACTCTGGACTTGTGGATTTTGCTTTTCCACTGGAGACTGCTCCAGGGTTTTATGCTGAGATTTTAGAAACTATGTTGTAATTTCCTGCCCTGATTTATTCTTGGGCAACTTGGTGTCTGTGTCTCCTGGTCTTAATATTGTATTTTAGCTTAACTTGGTTCTCTTTCTTCTGGAGTTAGTTGCAGAGCAGTTGTAGCCCTCAAAGGAATTCATCTTTTCACTGCTTTTTGCTCTCCTCAGACAGTGTTGGTTTGACCAAAACTTCATGGGGTGTCCAGAGTGCCACCCAGCACTCTGGGGAGGGGCTCACGAGGACCTGGTGCCACAGCACTGGCATCACCATGGCCACAGGAAATGTCTCTGCAGTCACTTTGAGCCTCTGTGTCCTTGTACCAGGTGGTGATCAGCCTGTCCTGGTCACATAAACTGTTCTTGTCATCACTGGTGTCACCTGCAGATCACATGGGACAGTGCTGCAAGTGCACATCTGGATTTGGCTGCTGGATTTTCCTTCTTGCTGGTTCTTGGTTCTGTGTATATATATATATATATATCCTTCCTGCCTGATTTTAAATGCTGCTTTGTCTGACCTGACATGGGAAGGCATCAGCAGATTTCATTGGTAAATCTCTTAAATTTCTGCCAGGGTAATTACAGTTATCAAATGATCCTGGGCTCAGGGGTGATCCTCAGGCAGATTCACTGCCAGTCTCATGTTCCTTCTCAGTGTGCTGCCAACAGTTTTACCTCTCAAATCAGGTTTCTGTGCATAGAACAAGGCTCCTGGTAATTCATGTTCTGTCTCAGCTGGCTCTGTGTGTAACATCTTGCTGAATTCCAGGTGTATGAGGTTGATGTCTCTTCCCTCATGTGATATCAGGATTTCCCATCACAGGGAGGATGTTGGGTTGGCCTCCTCTGATGAACACCTGCCATAAAATGTGCCCTGTGTGTTTCCTGCCCTTTCCTTCAGAGCCTGCCACAAACCTTGTGGTGCTGCTGAGGACATACATAAGCATTTTATTGTAAAAATCATTTTCTCCACCTATTTTTTCAAATATTAGCACCACATTTCAAGTGACTGTCAGTAATTCAGTGCTGAGTTCTGTTAGAATTTACTGCAGCAGACCCAGAGTTTCAGGTGCACTTCAGGTGCACTGGCATTCTTGGCTTCCTCTGCATCCTTAAGTCTCCAGTTTGAGGACATTCAGTTGTCTGACTTAGTGGTGGATATTTTGGTTCCTGTCCTGTTTCTTTTATCCTTAGAGCTTTGCCCCCAATGCTCAGCATGGCTGCAGCTGGAAGTGAATCCCAGAATGGTCTGGGTTGGAAGAAACCTTAAAACTCCATCTCATTCCACCCCTGCCATGGCAGGGACACCTTCCACTGTACCAGGCTGCTCCAGACCCCATCCAGCCTGGCCTTGGGCATTGCCAGGGATTCAGGGGCAGTCACAGCTGCTCTGGGCACTTGTGCCAGGGCCTGCCCACCCTCAGGGAAGAATTTTTTTCCACAAATCCAGTCTAAATCTACAATCTTTCAGCATACTTGGTGTCTGTGTCTCATGGTCTTAATATTGTCTTTTAGCTTGACTTGCTTCTCTTTCTTCTGGAAGTAGTTGCAGAACAGTTGTAGCCCTCAGAGGAATTCATCTTTTCACTGCTTTTTGCTCTCCTCAGACAGTGTAGCTGAAACACAGACCCATCTTTGCCTTTGCACTGTCTCCAAACACAGAATGAGTTAAAAACCTCCCTTCATCCTGCACTCCCCATCCTGAGGTGCACAGCCTCCTTTTATCCAAGGAAATGTTCTGCTTGTTCTCAGCAACTTTCTCAAAGTGAACATTTATCCACTGAGATTTGGGGTCCTTCCCTCTCAGATTATTTCCTCTTTGGTGATCACATTCATGAGGTTTATGTCATTTTTGGACTGAAGACATTTTCCTTTTATTCCTGATAATCTGAGTACAGCTCTGTCTGTTACTCCATTTCTTTATTTTCTTAAAACTTGTCCTTTAAAAACAATTCTCTTTTTGGTTTATCCTCTCATTAATTTACACCAACCTCACTTCTGACTCCTAGAATTAACTTCTATAACCTGACCTGTTGTGTTTGCAGTATTTTAACATCAACCACTTAAAAAAAAAAAAAGCTGAAATGCCAAAACCTTATGGAAAAACCTTTGTAAAGCATCACCTTGTGTTGTGATTCTGTGCCTGTTGGGTGAAGAAGGTTGTGCAGTTTGACATAAGGGTAGTGCAGAGACATTACCAAGAGCATGGGTTCCACTCTGGGCAGTGAGGGGGAATTTGTTTTTCTGGCAATGTCACAGTGATTTTTTGGTGATATGGAATCCCAGGGCCTCAGTGCAAGCAGATTTTCATTTCCCTGAAGAATATTGATTGAACAGGAACCTTCTCCACCTTTGTGTTTCTCCTTAATCACCTCAGTCGTGCCCATCTGGTGCTCCCCCCCGTGCCTCCCTTTGTTGGGCATTGTGCATCTCCCTGGTGTCACTCCCTGCTGTCCCTGTCACCCCTGCTGCCCTGTGCCAGCTCTCAGAGCTGCTGGTGCCTCCTGGCATTTGTGCAGAGCATTTCACCCTCTGTGCCCACCCCAGAGCTCTCAGGGTGGCTGGAGGGCCCAGCTGGCACTTGCTGGGCAGTGTGGGGCAGCAGGAGGAGTCACCTGAGCTGGAACAGGCTCTGTGTCACTCACCTGGCTGCTGTCCCCATCAGTGTCAGTGCTTCCATTCCTTGTCCATCCAACACTGATGCTGTGTGTGCAGAGATATACCCAGCCCATGGCAATCCTGTCTGGTGGGCAGGATGGGCACAATCCCATCCTTGGGATCAGTTTGGAGAGGAGCAGCAGTGACAGTGCAGGGACAGTGCCATGGCAGTGTCCTGTCTGCTTTGCTCACAGTACCATCCTTGGGATGATGAGTTTGGAGAGGAGCAGCAGGGACAGTGCCTGAGGGCTCCATGGAAGGGGGAGATTGAAAATGGGAGTAGGGTTTCATCCAGCACTGGATATGGCAGAGGGCTGGCAAATCATCCAAGGTTTGTTTGCCAGTGCAGACAGGACAGTGCCTGGGGGCTCCATGGAAGGGGGAGATTGAAAATGGGAGTAAGGTTTAATCCAGCAACACAGAGGAGTTGCAAATCATCCAAGGTTTGTTTGCCAGTTGTCCAAGGTGACAGTGGGATCAGCAGGAATTGTGTGGGATGAGCCGTGGGGAGAAATGGAATTAAGCCAATAATTTGGGTAAAATATGGCAAAACGTGGATAAGATTTTGTGTTAGTTTTCTCACACCACCTTTTTTCTCTGGTAAAACCTGCAAACTCTGCTCTGTTGAGCCCTGCCAGATGTGCTGGGTTGCAGCTTGAGCAGGTGGTGGGTGCCCAGGCTGGTGATGCACACAGGGCTCGGGGGACTCTGGCAAGACTGCATTTCCCAGAATGTCTGCACTCCTAAAGAAATCCCAAGTGTGGTGGTGTTCACAGGGACAAGGAAAGAGATGAGGATCTGACTCCATGTTTCAGAAGGCTGATTAATTATTTTATGATATATATTATATTAAAATTATACTAAAAGAATAGAAGAAAGGATTTCATCAGAAGGCTAGCAAGGAAAGAAGTGGAATGATAACAAAAGCTTGTGACTCTCAGAGAGTCTGAGCCAGCTCTTTGATTGGCCATTAATTAAAAACAACCACATGAGACCAATCAAAGATCTTCCTGTTGCATTCTACAGCAGAAGATAATCATTGTTTACATTTTGTTTCTGAGGCCTCTCAGCTTCTCAGGAGAAAAATCTTAGCAAAAGGATTTTTTATAAAATATCATGGCCACACCCATGTCATCATGAGAGAGAGCAAAACCTGAGTGAGAGGGAAAGCACCCAGCTCTGGGCATGGATGAGCTCACACACAGAGTTACCAGCCTCCATGAGAGGTCAGTGCCAAGAGTTGGGCTGCTGGGCAGAGTGGAAAAATATAAATCAGAATTCAGGGAAATGCAGAGCACCAGATCTGCCACAATGCTGAGACCTGCCCATCCTGAACTCTGATTCAGAGTGTTTGCAGCACTTAAAGAACAACTAACCACAGTCAGAGGTGTGACTAAAGAGGGCTTGTTCTCTTTTCCTAGACAGAAGCAGTTCCTTAGACGGCTCTCTGCAGGGACCAGGCCGGGGTACAAAGCGCTTTTCCCAAGACCCCCCTCCATACAGTGCTCCTCTCTCCCCCAAGGTACCAAAGAATGACCGTCACCCTTTGGAAGGTGAGCACAGCGTGTCTGTTCCCAGAGCTGCTCCAGAGCCTGTCCTGGCTGCTGCAGGCTCACACTGCCCTGGCTGCAGGGACCTGCTTTGCTCATCCCTGCCGTGGGTTGTGCTTGGTGTTCCAGAGGGGAGTGGGTGAGTGTTGGGGCTTGAGCTGCTCACAGTGACCCCAAGAAGAGTTTGAAAATCCCTTTTCCCAGCCTGGCACTTGAAGAAGCAGTCAGAGCTCTTCATTTCTTGGTCTCAAGGTTGTTTATTGATGCTTATCTATAAAAAATTTTCTCCTGTCCTGCTGAGGTCCATCCAGCAGGACAGTTCCAGACACTCTGCCTGCCCCCAGGGCAGTGTTATGTCTTTATACTAAAAACTACCTGTACAATATTTACAATACCTTTCCAATACCTATCACCTATGTTAGACAGTGAGCTTCTACTCTAAACCAGTCTAAAAGTGCCACCATCCCAGCAGAAGATGGAGGCCAAGAAGGAGAAGGAGAAAGGCTGGACATGCCCAGTTCCCTCCATCTTGCCTCCTAAACCCCCATAGCAAAACCCCAAAATCTACTTTTCCACCCTGTGATAACTTCATTATCCCACCTAAACTGTCATGGCTTGCAGATCCTCATCTAAGGTTGGTAATTTGCTCCATGGGTCATAATCAAACCCGCAGGTGTTTTGGGCTCTGTGCCAGGGTCTCTGAGCCCCCTGACAGGGGTCCTGGCCATCCTGGACAGCCAGAGGGATGTCCTGGGTCCTGACAGATGAGCTGCTCTGTGGTGAGCCAGGTTCCCCACACAGATGTGTCAGGCATGTGGAATGTAGCAGGAATTCCTCCTAAGCCTGACAGGCGTCATCTCACACTGTATAATCTGGTTTAGTTTCCCTCACTGTGCATGGGATTAACAGTGCTCAAGCTGCCCAGCTGTCTCAGGCAATCTGCCCCTGGATTTGTGGATTTTTCCCTGAGGGTTTGCTGCAGCCTGTTATGCAGATGCTGATGTGCAGGAACTTGCTGCCCTTTCCCAGGATCTCAGTGGAACAGCTGGGGGGTGTCACTGGCTCCCCCAGCTCAGCCACACCATTCCCATCCCACACTGCTGCTCCTTCCCAGAGTCCCTTGGATGCCACTGGTGCAGAAGCAGGAATTGCCACTTTTATTCCTTACTAAGCACAAGGACACTTAAACCCCTTCACAGCTGGGGTGCAAGTCAGCAGCAGAATTCATCTTCCCAGGAAGAGGCAAAGTTTGCCCAGTTCATTTTTCATGAACTCAGTTATTTTAGCTGTGGGATCCATAGGTGACCCTTGCATGCACAGGTGGGAGATTTCCAGAAGATCCAGGCAGCTGGAGGACTCCCTGAACTGAGTAATCTTCAATAAATATCCTCCCACTTCGTACTGAACTGCAAACCCTTCCTAATGCAGACTGAAGATTTAATCTTACTAAGGCTTTTAATTAATGGATGGTGAAATCTGCCAGTGTTAGTCACAATTCTTTGTGACTGAAATCCCTGAAAAATTGCTGGAGACTCCTGGGCAGGCTCCCAGTTCAGTGGCTTCATGCTCTGTTGCTGTCCCTTTAGAATGCCCATTTCCCTGGTTTTGCTGGGTGATTTTTGTCTGTGTCCATCACTGTGTCCTGTGCTCTGCAGGATCTCTGACCCTGCCTCTAACACTGAACTTGCCCAGAGCAGCTGGGGCTGCCCCAGGATCTCTGGAAGTTTCCAATGCCAGGTGAACACTGGGGCTTGGAGCAAGCTGGGACAGTGGGAGGTGTCCCTGCCATGGCAGGGGTGGCACTGGATGGGCTTGAAGGTCCTTCCCAACCCAAACCATTCCATGGTTCTCATGGCAGAGGTGGCACTGGATGGGCTTTAAGGTCCTTCCCAACCCAAACCATTCCATGGTTTTCATGGCAGGGGTGGCACTGGATGGGCTTTAAGGTCCTTCCTAACCCAAACCATTCCATGGTTCTCATGGCAGAGGTGGCACTGGATGGGCTTTAAGGTCCTTCCCAACCCAAACCATCCCCTGGCTCTCTGGTGGACAGTTTCTAGTGGCCTCCTTATCTGCAGTGATTAAAACTGTGCATTTGTCACAGCAGTGCCACCCACCACATCATCTATTCCAGCATCTAGACAGGTCAGAAACTGTCCCCAGAGTCCCCTTCTGTTCCTCACCTCCAGATGGGTGCTCCTTGATTCCCCTCTGAGGCATCAGCCACTGAATTTGGGTAACTGCTGGCACTGCCCAGCCCTTCCTCTTCCCCCAGCAGGTGGGACAGGCAGTGTTCAGCCTGATCTTGGAGAAATGGATTGCTCCAAAGGTTCAGATGCTTTGGTTGGGTGGTGATTGTTGCCCACTCTGTATTGTCAGTGAAGAGAGAAGGCTTCCATAATGGGTAATTCCAAGGAGGAGCCTTCATTATGTTTCTTCAAGATTGATTCTCAGTCTGCTTCAGAGTCTGTTCAGTTATCCCTTGGCCTTTGAGTGGGTTGTGCCATCTGGATGCCAGAATTCTCCAGGCTCTTCCAGAAAAACAGACAAGTGGGCAGGAAGTGTGGCTGCATGTGAGGGGTGATCCTTCCTGCAGCAGCTTGGTCTTGTTCAGTTCTTCATCCAGGCAGGGAGAAATGAGGTGCAAATTCCATCTAGAAATTCATTCTTATCCCACAGCTAAAAGCTGGAATGAATACATCCTCTTCCTCCACCATGAAATTTATGTTCAGGCAGGAATATTTGCATTTCAGAGGATATATTTCAAGAATATGCACCTGAAATACTCAGATATTGAGTATTTCTTGAGCAAGGCACATCTTCTCATGGGAATGTACTCTGTCTCACACAGCAGCTCCTGAGCACATCCCACTTTGCCATGTGCAAGGCTGTGAGCAGCAGTGGGACATCTCCATTCACTCTGCATTTGGCAAGAAGCAGAGACATGAGGAAGGGATCTCACATATTACATTGTTTTTGCTCTTGCATCCAGTGGAGTTTGTGTGGCTTTTTGCTGAAACCCTGCAGTCCCAGCACAGTGGGGACCTGCCTTCACAGCCCATCACTTGCTGGAAGCAGTGGGTGTTCAGGAGTAGTGCAAATCACATTTGTGCTTGTGGCCAAACTCCCATGTTTTAGCAGTAAAGTGACACTGTTGAGTCTATAGCACTATTTGTTTAATTAAACTTTAATTATCTGCTCCCTGCCTCTCAGCCACTAATTGTGGCATGTTTCCCTACAATGTGCCAACTGCCAGCCTTTAGTTAAATCTAACAGTGTGTGTAAGGAGCTCTGCCTGAGGATCAGCCACCTCCTCCTCCCACTCTGTTATCAAGGGTGAAGGATCCTGGGTGTTGTCTGAGTGCAGTTGTGCAGGAGTGTCTCATCTACAGATGATTCCCAGGGCAGCAATCATTCCCCTCTTGTCCTTCTCCTTTCCCTGGAGGTATCATTCATTCAGCAGTTCCCTGTGTACTTGTATTTTTGTATTTTTAGGAAAATCCTCAATCCCTCTTGCACTGAGCCTGCTGCAGAGTTACAGCCCAAGCAGGCACTGCCCTGTGCAGGGTGAGGGAACCTGGGGATCACTGTGTGCCTTCAGTTTTAGCTCCTGGGCAAAAGCACATCAGCCCCCAGGGCTTCACCTGTGGCCCTTGGTCTGTGATCACAGCTGTGAGAACAGGATCACATTTTTGTGTTTGCAGAATGCATCACAGCACACTCCTGTCATGATAGTGCTCATTGTTGAGTGAAATCATTTCTGAGGGTGAGTTCTGGATCCTCAGGAATCTGTGCATGTGCTCTTCCAAACTGGGCCCTGAAATTCCTTCTGCTGACACCAATCCCTGCTGAGAGCTGGGGTTTTGGGGAGCACTCAGACACGTGTTTGTGTGACCCAGCACATCTGGGTGAGTGTCCCAGGACCTCCTGGCCAGCTGCAGCTCTGTGTCACCCCAGAAGGTGCTGGGGTTCCTTGGAGGGCTGAGATGCACAGCTTGGACCTGTTGCCATGCCCACAGCCACTGGGGGCTGTGCCCACTGACCCTCTCCTGCCCTGTCCTTCCCTGGCAGTCAGAGCCCTCCCCCAGATGTTTCATGGGAAAAGTTTTGGGGTTTAAACAGAACTGTCCTGTTTGAGGAGTGTGAAAAATTTTAATCACTTGGTTTTAAAATTTTAAAAGTTTAATAGTAATAAAATGGTTATAAAAATAGTAATACAATTAGAGTAATAATAATTTGGACAATTTGAATTAGGACAATATGAGACAATAGAGACAAACAGTTATGGACATCTGGGTACCTTTTTCTGGGCAGCACAAGCCTGAAAAAAGGACCCACATTAACAAAGGATTAACCCTTAAAAGGAATAACCTGTTGCATATTCATACATCTCATACATGATACATAAATTCCATTCAAATACAGGATTCTCTCTGGTCAGTGTCAGCTTCTTCTAATTCTAACAGCACCTTTGAGGCAGGAAGAAGTTCATTTCTTCTGATAAGAGGGCAATAAATTCTCTCTCTCTGAAAGATTCAGGTGTCCTGTGGCTGCTATCTTGCTGTTAGTCCTTTCTTAAAAAAAAAAAAATCTTACATAGCATTGTTTCTATTTTAACATTTTTTATAACCTAGAACTTATATTTACCACACTACTTAAGAGAATTAATACAGCATTACTCTCTAACACAACACATACAATATTCATTTGAATATTTGCAAAAAGCCAATCATAAAATACATGCATTTTTCACAAGGAGGAGACCAAATGTAGTTTGAAGCAGCTGCAGTGGAACCCCACTGGTGTGACAGCCACCAATGGGTCTGGCTGGGCAGGGATCTCCACCAGGCCAGGCCAGGGCAGGCAGCTCTGCTTTGCATCCAGTCTGGGGCTGAAATGCAATGCTGGGAGTGCAGGAGGGGTTTGAGGTTATTCAGGAATAGTCAAGAGTCAGCAAAGCATTTTTTATGCAGAGCAGAACACACCTGTCCATGCAGGAGGAGAGTGACAAGAGGGCCAGCCCAGCACAGGTCACAGGGCTAACAGTCCACACCAGTTTGTACAGGAGATTTTAAGGCTGTGCTGCTGTTTCTGGGCATATCCCAGAGACCTAAAAGCAAACAAAGGCAGCAGTGCCTCAAGTGCAGAGTGGCAAAGCCCTGGGGTGGGAGCAGCAATTTCCCAGTGATAACCCCACACCAGGCTGGCCAGCAGGCACACAAGGGTGTTCCCATTTCATGTCCTTACAGTGTGAAGCCCTGGCAGGTCAGGGCTGTGTGATGGTGCTCACAGGGGTTCTTGGATGAGGGAAGAGATGAGGATCTGACTCCATGTTTCAGAAGGCTGATCTATTATTTTATTATATATATTACATTAAAACTATACTAAAAGAATAGAAGAAAGGATTTCATCAGAAGGCTGGCTAAGCTAAGAATAGCAAAGAATGATAGCAAAAGCTTCTGTCTCAGACACAGAGTCTGAGCCAGCTGACTGTGATTGGCCATTAACTAAAAACAACCACATGAGACCAATCACAGATCCACCTGTTGCATTCCACAGCAGCAGATAATCAATGTTTACATTTTGTTCCTGAGCCCTATCAGCTTCTCAGGAGGAAAAATCCTAAGGAAAGGATTTTCCATAAAAGATGTCTGTGACTGCAGATCTTGCTGCCTCAGCCAGTGCAGCCTGTCACCCTGCACAGCCTCCTCAGCCCCTCCATTCCAGCAGTGCCATGGACAGCTGCAAATTCAGGGCATTTCTGGAGAAGATGAGGAAGCCACCATTGCTCTGGGGAGGGTGTTAGAGGCCCAGGCCCTCCTGTGCATGTTCCAGTACAGGGAATTGGCCTCTGATGTGGTTAGGCTGGAAAAGAACCCAGCAGGAGCCCAGGAGGGATGAGCAGCTCATCACCAGCTTTTGGGGCAGCTCGTGGTTGCTTTTGGGGCCAGAGGAGCAGCAGGGTGTGGGAGCATTGCCTGGCCCTGATGGCACAGCTCCCTCCCGCTCTGCGTGTGTCTGCCACCCCATGCCAAGCAGAGGAGCCATGCCCTTGGTGAGGTGCAGTGTGTGACGCCTCAGGGAGCATCCCCTCCCCTTCTGTTCAGGCCTGGCTGTGAGTTCTGTGTCCATTGGTGTCCTGTTTAGGGCAAATCTGGGAGAGAATCTCCAAAGGGGCCCTTTCAGAAAGCAAACCCACACAGCCCCTGCCCCCGGCTGGGTCAGGAAGGATTCCTTGGAGAGAAGTGGAAAGAACCTGTTTATTTAATAGGCACAGCACCCCCAGCACACAGAATGAACAATACCAGGTGACACCACTCTGTCACCGCTCTGACAAAGATGACAAATTCAGAAAGTCTCTCTGGGGCTGGTTGCTCTGTTCTCAGTCCCTCCTGTGCTGGGGCAGCTGCTGCAGTCACAAGGTGCAAACTCTCGGTGTTCCCAGGTCCCAGGCCAGAGCAGGTTTGAGTAGGTCCAAAAAAGGGAAAGGAGAAACAGCGCAGGGAGAATCTGGACTGCTTAGCTAAACTAACTGATGAGCAGGAGCAAAAAGCAAGAGCAAAGCAGGAGCAAAGCAAAAAGCAAAGCAAAAAGCAAAAGCAAAAAGCAAAAGCAGCACCATGTACTGCCCTGTCTGTGTGTCCCACCAGCCGTAGGGGAGCGGCTGAGAGCAAAACCAAAACAAAACATTCGCTCTGCAGAGCCAGTCTGGAAGGCACAGAACAGATATCCAGCATGAACAGAACACAGGAATGGGGATACAGCATCATAACCTCACCCCAGGACAATTGGCATCCAGAGGGGACAGCCCTGCCCATCCCAGGGATGTTCCTGCTGGGGTGTCCAGAGGGCCCAGGGCAGTCAGGCCTCAGGGCTGGTGGGGGCATGAGCAGAGTAGCTGAAAAAGGAGCTGCTGCTCCATCTGGGACCATTGTCACTACACTGGTTAGACTGGCACTGGCAGATGGTGGCACCATTGGCAGCTGGTGAATGCCAGGGCTGTGGCAGGGCCTGGTTTGATCCCTGTGCTGGATTGAGGGATCTGTGCTGGGTTGGACCCAGCGATGCTGCTGTGGCTCTGCCCCACATGGAGTGTGGCCGTGCCGTTCAGGTGCACTAACTGCAGCTTGCTGCATTCCAGGTGAAACCTTTGTCCTGGCAGATGGCCTCCCAGGGCCCTTAGAGCCTCGCCTGGACCCCATGGACTCTGCCTTGAACTCTGTCAGTTCATCCAGCCACAGCAGGAGCTCCAGAGACTTTCGCCTGCCGGGATACAGGCACCTGCAGCAGCCCTGCAGCCTCAGCCAGGGCAGCAGCTCTGCCCTGCGCAGGCTGAGCTCTGGGGGTAAGAGCTCACACAGCCCTGAGCTGTGCATGGGGCAGTGAAGGGCTGGGCTAACTCCAGTCTCACCTCTCTGACTGCAGCCAGTACCACAGGCTGGGCTCTGTTAGGTGTGATGGCACCTGGCAGTGTGGACAGGTGACATTTCTGCTTTGGCAGTGGGGAGAAAGGAACAGGCAGGAGCTGAACTGTGTCCAAGTGATAAATGGGTGTCTGAGTCCACAAGGATGGACTGGGAATGGCTGGGGAGTCAAAAGTTGCCTGGTGGGGCTGGGAGGATGGGCAGATGCATGAGTGGCACCTCTCTGTGTGGGGGAAGAGGGGCAGGAGAGCTGAACTGCTCATTGCAGCGTGTGGGGTTGCAAATAATGTCATTTTAGGTGCATGGCATCAGTAAAAGCCTCTGAAAAGCTCAGGCTGCTGCCTCCCACAGATTTTCAGGCAGAGCTAAGACAAGGGGCTGTGCATGGTGGGAGCTCAGGCTGGGCGGTCACCTGTGGGTTCAGTCCATCAGAAGATGCAGCCAGTGAAAACATAAACCAGCTTTGCCACATTAAATGTGTTAAAAGTGTTGGGAGAGACATGGGAATGGCAGGGGATGTTCTGCTGTGGTGGGAAGTGTCTGCCCATGGACAGGGAGGAGTGGGAGCTGGGGCCAAACAAGGGGAGTGGGGCTCGAGAGAGGGGACCAGGGCTCAGGCTGCCCTGAAAAGTCAGACCTAAAGAGGAGGAGTAAGGTTTGGGTGCCAGACCTGAACCACAGGAATGGGGGGCATCCCTTGCTGTGTCTCTGCCGTGCTGTGGAGAGGAGCTGAGTGGGGGGCTGAGGGCAGTGGCTGGGGCGGTGCCAGCGAGCCCCAGTGACAGAGCTGTGCCTTCCCCAGGCTCGGACAGGTACCCGGGCTCCAGGGACAGCTCCAGGGACAGCTCCCGGCTCAGCAGCCGCGACCCCTCGGCCTGGACGGTGGAGGAGGTGATGCAGTTCATCCGCGAGGCCGACCCGCAGCTGGGCCCCCACGCCGACCTCTTCCGAAAACACGTGAGTGGGCAGAGCTCTGGGTGTGTGTTTGGGGTTCATGTACAGAGCTGTGTGTGTGTTTGGGGTTTGTGTACAGAGTTCTGGATGTTTGGGGTTCATGTGCAGAGCTCTGTGTGTGTTTGGGGTTCATGTACAGAGCTCTGTGTGTTTGGGGTTTGTGTACAGAGCTGTGTGTGTTTGGGGTTCATGTACAGAGCTCTGTGTGTGTTTGGGGTTTGTGTGCAGAGCTCTGTGTGTGTTTGGGGTTCATGTGCAGAGCTCTGGGTGTGTTTGGGGTTCATGTGAAGAGTTGGGGGTGTTTGGGGTTCATGTACAGAGCTCTGTGTGTTTGGGGTTTGTGTACAGAGCTGTGTGTGTGTTTGGGGTTCATGTACAGAACTCTGTGTGTTTGGGGTTCATGTACAGAGCTCTGTGTGTTTGGGGTTTGTGTACAGAGCTCTGTGTGTTTGGGGTTCATGTGCAGAGCTCTGTGTGTGTTTGGGTTCATGTACAGAGCCCTGTGTGTGTTTGGGGTTCATGTGCAAGCTCTGTGTGTTTGGGGTTCGTGTACAGAGCCCTGTGTGTGTTGGGTTCATGTCAGAGCTCTGTGTGTGTTTGGGATTTGTGTACAGAACTCTGTGTGTTTGGGGTTCATGTACAGAGCTCTGGGTGTTTGGGGTTTGTGTACAGAGCTCTGTGTGTTTGGGGTTCATGTACAGAATTCTGTGTGTTGGGGGTTCATGTACAGAGCTCTGTGTGTGTTTGGGGCTGTGCTACATCTGGGAGGGGGCAAATCACACAAATAAAATCCACGAGAGTCAGAACACAGCAGCACTTCAGACCAGATGTGTGATTGTACCAGTTTTGGGTTTCTCTGGGTCTGGATTGAAGACACTTGAGACAGTAGTTCATGGTAGGACTCAGGTGTTTATTATTTCTTATTAAAAACAGTCTCACTGCTGTGAGCTCCGCAGCTTTTCATTAGAAGGCACAAAATGGCCAACAATCTCTGGTTACAAGGTCTTTTAAGACTAAACTATCCAATTAAGAACTGACACCTGGATTATTTCCCCTTTTAACCCAATAACTGATCCCACAGAGCCTGCAATGCAGACTTTTCAGAGTGGATGTGGGGCTACCTGTGCTGTCCATACTGGAGTCTCCATACTGGGATCTCCATGCTGGGATGTCCATACTGGAATATTCATACTGGGACATCCTTATTGGGATGTCCCTGCTGGGATGTCCATACTGGAGTCTCCATGCTGGGATGTCCATACTGGAGTGTCTATAGTGGGATGTCCGTGCTGGGGTCTCCATGCTGGGGTGCCCATACTGGGACATCCATACTGGGGTCTCAATACTGGGATGTCCCTGCTGGGATGTCCCTGCTGGGGTGTCCAAGCTGGGATGTCCCTACTGGGATGTTCATACTGGTGTGTCCATACTGAGCAGGGCTCTCTCACCCAGCCCTGCTGTTGCATTCTGGGCCTGGCTCAGGCAGGGCTGTGGCTCCCAGGTGCCATCACGAGCTCTGTGGTCGATCCTTGCAGGAGATCGACGGGAAGGCCCTGCTGCTGCTGCGCAGTGACATGATGATGAAATACATGGGGCTGAAGCTGGGGCCTGCCCTGAAGCTCACCTACCACATTGACAAGCTAAAGCAAGGCAAGTTCTGAGAGGACTCCTGGCAGGATGGACCCTGGAAGCTCCGCTCCCGGCCGCCCCACCCGCGCTCACCTGCCACAGGTTCGCATGCACACACCCCTTCCGCCGCAGCAGACAGACGGACAGACGGACAGACGGACACTCCCGACGCCAGCCGGGCCCCCGACAGCGCTCAGGAGGAGCCTGGCACAGCCGGGCTCTGCACCAGGCTGAGCTGTGGGCACTGGCACAGCCGGGCTCTGCACCAGGCTGAGCTGTGGGCACTGGCACACCTGAGCTCTGCACCAGGCTCGGGCTGTGGGCACTGGCACAGCCGGGCTCTGCACCAGGCTGAGCTGTGGGTGTTGGCACAGCCGGGCTCTGCACCAGGCTCAGGCTGTGGGCACTGGCACAGCCGGGCTCTGCACCAGGCTGAGCTGTGGGTGTTGGCACAGCCGGGCTCTGCACCAGGCTGAGCTGTGGGCACTGGCACAGCCGGGCTCTGCACCGGGCTGAGCTGTGGCTGTTGGCACACCTGAGCTCTGCACCAGACTCGGGCTGTGGGCGTTGGAAGCCGAGGTCTCTCCCTGCTGCCCAGCCAGCATTTCTCCATGAGCTCCCAGTCCTGCTTCCCTGGATGAAGCGGCTCCAGCAGGGCCTCCAGGACCCGGTGTTTGCCTCAGCTCCTCCCTGGGCCTGGGGGGCAGCCCCTGGGCACTGAGCCTGCCCAGCCTCCAGGGGCTCGGTGCCCCCAGCCCTGTGCCACCACAGCGAGCTCAGAGCCCTGTCTCCAAACTGGGGGAGCCCATCCACCTGGCTCTGCCTGCCCCCAGCTCCTGAGCTGGCTCCAGCTGGGCACACTGGGCTAGGGGTGCAGGCCTTTGTATTTATTCCAGACTGGGGAGGCCGTGTGGGGCATGGAGAGAGCTGGGAGAGCTGAGCAGGGCTGGGCCTGGCCTGCCCCTGGCACAGATGGGCCTGGGCTGGTGTTGGAGGCTGCCTGGGTGCTGCAGGACTCAGCTGATCCTGCTCGCCTTTTTTTAATTTTTTTTTTAATTTGGAATTTTTTTTTCTACTAAGGAGTTGTCTGTTTCAAACGATGAGATGATTTTTCTACCTGTGTTGAACTCGCAGCTCTTGGTGGTTTTTAGCCAGAGCTGCTAAGGTTTGTCTTCCCAGGGGCACTGCTGCTCCTCTATAGAGTTTTGGTCTGTCCCAGCTCAGCGTGTGTGAGGGTTTTGGGTCTGGCCAGAGCATCCCAGGATGGTGACCTGTCCTGGCATCTCTCAGAAGAGGGCTTTGTGAGGGCTGTGAGGGCTTTGCCCTTCCCGAGGCACCTATTGGTCTCAGGCAGTTTAATGTATTTATTTTTGATGGCACTTGAGTGCTTCCCATGGTCCCAGACAGGTTTCTGCAGCTGCACGAGGAGTGTCAGAGTGGAGCCACCGCAGTGGCCCCTGGACAGCAGCTGCCCAGACCCTGGAGCATCCCTGGCACCAGCCTGGCAGGACAGAGCTGATGGTGCCAGGGCACACAGCTCAGCACGCTCCCTCTGCAGTGACCCAGGGGCTGGGACAGAATCTCCACTCCAAGCACTTCCCTCTGCTGTCCCCAGCCTCTGCATGGGAGCCACAGCTCACACCTCCCCTGCAGCCTCCAGGGCCTGGCCAGCAGCAGGACGGGCCCCTGTGGTGGTGACCAACCCTCCAGGCTCTTGCACTGAGTCAGGTTTACCCCTAAGGGGCAAAGTTGCAAAAAAAAAAAAAAAAAAGAAAAAAGAAAAAATACCCCAAACCCCAAAGTAATAAAATGGCTTTTGTCCTGTAGCGCAGCCTGCGCTGCTCGCGGGGCCCTCGGTGTGTCCCTGCCCCAGGGGCAGCCTGTGCTTTCCTCTGCACTTATTTTACCTTGATTTGTTTATAAATAAAAGGATACCAAGTTCCTCCCCGTGGTTTGTGCACTGATGGCAGCACCAGGCTGAGCCCCGGGACTGATCCCGATCCCAGAATTGAACCCAGGGACTGAGCCCAGGGACTGAGCCCAGGACTGAACCCTGGGACTGAGCCCAGAACTGAACCCAGGGACTGAGCCCGGGGACTGAACCCAGGGAATGAGCCCGGGGACTGAGCCCGATCCAGGGACTGAGCCCAGGGACTGAACTCATGGACTGAGCCCTGGGCAGGGAGGGAGAGCGGGGCCAGGGTGGGGCTGGGGGTGATTGTGAGGCCAGGGAAGCACATCCTGTCCCCCCTGAACCACAGGTCTTCTCCCAGTCCTGTTCCTGAACTTGTTCCTGACCCCAGAGCCAGGGCTGAGGCTGCTCTGGGGACAGCAGAGTGGTGGCAGTGACAGCCCCCATCACCCCATGGATGTTGTGCACAGCCCTGCCTGTCCTGCACTGGGCAGCACTCCCAGGTGCGGAGGACAGAGTGGGACAAACCCTCCTGGGGCAGCTCCAAGCCACTGGAAACCTTTTCCTGCCCTGCAGAGCCTGCAGGCTCAGCCCAGGCTCCCCAGGTTTCTCCAGGGCTGGAAGGAAGCTCAGTAACTTCAGACTGTGGAGCTCCACGTCTAAACCCACTGTGAATACAGCTCACAAGTTTTTGCTATCTTATTCAAGACTGGGAAGTTTTTTGCTTCAATCCTTTCCTTCCCTCCCTCCAAGCAGGCAGAACAGAGCAGGCTCAGGGCTCCTCACTCAGTTTGTTACAAATGAGCATTTAATGACCGAGTCAGTTGCACAGTTTTGGCCAAAACAAATATTTCAGGAGAAAAAAACCCACAGAGTTGTGCTGCAGCTGAGGGAGGATCTGACCCAGGATGGCCAGGCCAGGGCAGGAGTGGGCAGCATCAGAGCACTGCAACTGAGGATTCCTGCCCAACAGCTGGAACTGGCACACGAGGAATGCTCCAAGCTCTCCAGGCTCACAGCAGCTTTACAGGAATATTTAAAACAAATGAGGATTAACACAGGGAGGAGATCACTGGGAGGGACAGGACAGGGCTTGGTTTGGTGGCTCAGCCAGGTCTGACCGTGCAGCTGCTGAAGTCTGAGTGTGCAACATCAGACAAGGGAGACACTTTCCTTCCTTTCTTTGTTCCTTTCTCCTCAATCAAGGCCCACACAGGGCAGGGAACCAAGGCAGTTCAGCCCCACACACCACACCCAGGTGGTGATCCCCTCCCTGAGGAACAGCCTTGGAGGAGAAGGGTTCCTGCTGCAGGAGCCCAGGACATGCAATGAGGACAAAAAGGCAACAAAAAGACTCCACTTCAAACCCATGAAAAAGCACCAGGAGCTGCAGTGCCCCAGGCCAGGGACACAGCTGAAGGCAGCAGTGGAAGTGGTTCAGTGGTTCACTCTGTGCTCACCTGCCCCTTGATGCAAGGGGTTGGAGTTTCCCAGCCCCAGGAGCACAGGGAGGGCTCACAGGGACCCCTCAGGTCTGGGTTTCCCTGGCAGCTTTGTTCTCCTGCCCTGATCCCAGCTCATCACATCCCTGCAGTGACACCTCAGCCAGAGCTGAGCATGTTCCACAGTAACACTGTTCCAGGAAGATCCTCCTGGTTATAAATTCATAGTGACAATGAATGCACCAAGAGCACCAGGTCTGCAAATGCTACTGAAAAAAAAATAAACAAAAAAAATCATCCCCTTCCCCCTTTCCCTGAAAAATAAAAAAAGAAAAACCAAACCAAAAAAGCTGCATGAAGCTGCCCAGCTCAGACACTAAGCCAGCCCCCAAAATCTTGTGCCATCCATAATTTCACCAGTAAGTAAAGACTGAGGAGGGAGCAGAAATACTGGAGAAAGCAGCTCCAGTGTCAGTGTCCAAGGCACCCTGGTGCCAGGCACTGCCTGCCCTGGGAAGGACTTGTGCCATGGGATTCCCCTCAACACAGCAAATCCCACAGCCAGCTTGCTTTGACCTCCAAGCTGCTGCAGCTGAAGGAAATCTGCCTTTGTGAACTCTCCTCCACAAATAACCAAGATCTATAGAGAAAATAAAGGACAGAAGAGCTGAGGAAATAAGGGACAGAACAAAAATTATAAACCCATAAGTTAGGAAAGCCCAAAGCTGAGGGTGTTGAAGCTGCTGCTGTAAGAACACCTGGAAAACCTAATGGAGACTCCTCTGTGCAGCAAGGACACACCTGGGGAGAGAAAAGGAGCAGGAATTACTGACAGGGAAGAGCCACAGCTGGAACTGCAGAGCATTGGAGGCAGAGTGTGGCACAGGGGCACCTCCAAAGGCACTGAACTGCTGCCCTGGCCATGGCTCCTTCCACACAGAGCACAGGCAGTGAGCACAGCTCAGCCACAGGCAGCACCAAAGCAGCATTTTCACTGTGCTGCAGCCCAGAGTTGGGTGACACAAATCCCAGGGGATACTTCAGTGAGACCAAGGCTCAGAGTATCTTTAGGATCAACATTTACAGGGAGAATTAATCCTTCAGCTGTTGGTGTTGTGGATCAGTCCCCTCTGGTCCCAGTGCTGTGCCCGGGGATGGGGAGCACTGCTGTGACACACTGGGGCTGGCCCTGCTTCCCCCTGCAGGTCACTCTGGAAGGGAAGGAGGGAAGGGCTGGAGTCTCCAGTGCCCTGGCACTCAGCAGTGCAGCCCACACACCCACAGGGTGTGCAGATGCTGCTCAGCTCCTAAAACCCCCTCACACACCAGCCAGAGCAGGGCAGGTGTCACATCCATGATACCCACTGGGAGGGAGGATGCAAATGCAAACTCTGCCTGTTTTGTTGGTGCAGTCTGAGTGCCAGGTTTTAGTGTCTTCTCCTTCCCAGGACTGTTTACATCCAGTTTTCACATCCCTGTAACCCTTAGAGAGCAGAGCCTGAGCCCTAGGTCTGACAGATCTGCTGTCCCACGAGATGGACACAATGGATGCTTCCAAGATGTTCTTTTACTATGGTGAGGGACTGCAAAATACTGAATTTCCTAAACCCAGGAACCCCTTATGCAGCTCTGCCCCTATTTCCAGGTGTGCTCCACTGGTGCTTTTACCCAAATCTAACCCCAAATTCCTCTGTGTGTATTTCTATTTTATTGTGTGTCACTTTGCTAAGGGGACACCCATCCCCAGCTGTTCCAGAGAGGCAGCACCCAGCCCTCAGCACAGCTGGAACAGATCTAAACTGTGCTAACACATCTGAACTGTGAGCACCAGCACATCTCATGGTCTCCATTATTTCTACCAAATAATGTGGGAATCAGTTGTCAGGAGCAAAGATTGGCCAAGAAATTTTTTTTTCCAAAGAAAGAGGCTGAGATAATGAAACATTACCAGGAATCAGTCGTGGTTTGCTGAAGGGAACTTCAGCTCTGTTATCTCCAGGTCAGGAGAGCTGCTGCCACTCCTGTCACTGTAGGTGTCCCTGCAGGAGTAAAGGATTTGGGGTCAGGGAGCACAAGTGCTTTAAATACAGATTAATTAATTAATGTGGGATGCTGCAGCACAGGGAAAACTTCAGCTCCTCTGCTGCAAGGAGCCATTTCAAACTCAAATGTGCAGAAGCAGAGTTAGAATATCCCTCCAGCCTTGGAGGCACTGAAATGAAAATGCCTCACACACAAAACTCCTCTGGACCACACCTGACCACTGTGATGTTGAACCAACACAGGAATCCTGTGGGGCAGCTGCTCTGCAGCTCAGCCCACAAAGCCAACACTTTAATTTTGGCACTGCATTTGCCTGGGTTTGATACAGACACTGCAAACTCTCCTCAGCATTTGGTCTGGTTTTTGTTTAGTGCCTGTCAGCACTCAGTGTGAGGAGGAGAACAGGTCAGTACCAAATGCTTGTTATTTCTTGCACAGTCCTGAGTGCCAAAGGGAATTGCAGGCACTGGGGAACAGCAGCACCATTAAATCCACCCAAAACACCACTTGCCTTGCAAACTGGAACAAAGAAAGCTGAAGTCAGCAGAAAAAAAATAAAATAAGAGGCTGCAACCACCAGGGCTGTTCTTTAAACCAGTAACAGGAACAAGTTTCTCATGGACCAGGGCTTGTTCTTTAAACCAGTAACAGGAACAAGTTTCTCATGGACCAGGGCTTGTTCTTTAAACCAGCAAAGGTTTCTCATGGACCAGCCTGTACATGGGACTGTGAGCAATGCAGGGAGAAGCCCATGAGGTCTCCAGTCATGTAAAAGAGCAGGCCCAAGCTCAGTTTCCTCAAAGAGCATGACTGACAGCACAAGGCTGCAGATCCTCTCCCTGAAGCCAGGGCCTCTCTGCAGGACAGCTCTGTGCCCCCAAAATCAGCCTCAACACACCAGATGTGGGCTTTGAAAAGGAGAGTGGAAAGAAGAGGGTGCAATACCAAGTTATCCCCAGGACTCTGTGCCAAGAGGATGCTCTGGGCTATCCTGCAGGAAGCAGCACCATCCTGTGCCAGCTCTGACTGGGGTCTGTGTGAAACCCACCTGGGGGAGAGCCTGCAGCCCTTCTGCAGGTAGTGGGTGAGCCTCCCTGCAGATGCCAGGAGGAGCCCAAAGTATGGGGGTGATGGCTTGATGGGCCTGGAGAGGAACTCGGGGTGATACTGAACACCAACGAAGAAAGGATGGTCTGAAAACAAACAAAACATTCCGGTCAAGGCTCTCAAGCTTGGGGCTGAGCTGCAGGTGAAATTCTCGTTATGCTGTCCATGAATGGAGAGTGACATGGGATTTTATTTTTACCATCATTTTATGGATGGAATCAAGAAAGTCAATGGGTCCCACATGAAAAGCTGCTCCATTCCCCTCCAAACACTTTCCCTTGTCCATCCCACACACAAACCAGCTGGTTAAGGACTCACCTTCCAGCTCAACCACTTCCATCCTCTCTCCCTCCTCATCCTGCCCCACAAACTTCAGACCTTGCTCTTCAAAACACTTTTTCAGTTCTGGATTGACCTAGAAAATCAGAAGCAAGACAAGCCATGATCTCTTGTGTCTGGATTGCACAGGAAAGCTCAATACCCACATTTGCATTTTTACCTCAAATCTGTGTCTGTGTCTCTCTTCCAAGAAATCATGATCTCCATAGAGCTTCCCTGCAGAAGTAAAATGTTCCTTAGAGCAGTGATCACAGCTTTTAACACATCCATTTGATCAGCATCCTTCAGAATCTGCCACTTCTGGAGGGAATTAAATTCCCTGATCCCCATTCCCCAGCAGAACAATCTGTGAACAGCTGCCATTCAGGGATGTTTGAACATCCCCAGGCCTCACTTCCCCAAGGAAACATTTCCAGAAGAGGCAAGAAGGGCCTTACTCATGATTGAATTCTTGGTTTGGAAGAGTGTCCTCCTCTTGCCAAGCCTCATTGTCCCACCCATCTGCCCAGGATTATGTTCTGGCATGTCTATGACCTGTGGAAAGAATTCAGAGGGAGGTGAGAATCAGGGAGAATTAACAATAACAGGCAGACTCTGACACATAAAAGGAAAAAAAATCCCACCAACATTCATGCAAAAAACCAAGGAAACCAGCCCAAGGAACAGAACAAGGCAGACCAAGAGAACTGGGGTAGCTGCCTGAGCTGTTCAGTACCTATGGATATTTTGTGGATATTCAGGGAACTTTCACAGAGGAAATGGCCTCAGAGTTTACAGATTGCACACACCAATACTGGGCTGTTTATTGAACTGCATTTTAAACAAACAAGCAAATTTATGGGGGAAAAAAATTAAATCAGACTTGCTCACCCTTTGATAAATAACACCATAAGCTGTTTTTTGACAAGTTCCTCACTTTGAGGAAGCCAATTATTATGGCAGACCCTGGACCAGAAACACAGAGCCTTCCACAATTGTTCCCAGGAATTCAGATCTGTCTGCAGCTATCATACAACAGTTAGAGTTGGAAGGGACCTTAAATCCCATCCAGTGCCACCCCTGCCATGGCAGGGACACCTCCCACTGTCCCAGGCTGCTCCCAGCCCTGTCCAACCCTGAGGGATCCAGGGACAGCCACAGCTTCTCCTGGCCATCATGCCCAGGGACGTGCAGGACAGTCAGGTAAGGATATCACAAATAAATCACCATAAACTCACCACTGGATGAGAAGTTTTGGGGTCAAACTCTGTTGAGTTGGCATCTGCAATGCAACATTCAGCAGTCAGGAGCACAGAGTGGCTCAGACCATGGCATCACCTCCAGGAGCTGCTGCTCCTCATCCCCAGAGCAGCCCAGGCAGCAGGAACAGGGCTGCCAGCACTGTTCAGTACCAATTCCAAAGGCTGCAGCTGCAGGATAAGCCACCCTCATTCAGGAAAAACACAGCTTCAAGTACAGAAATAAAGGCAGGGAAAGGGGAAAGGAGCACAATGGTCTGAGGAATTCCTTTTTCCTCACCCTCATTACTCCAGAGAACCAAAGAGGCTGAGAACTCAATTTAGCACTCTCTGAAGGGAGCTGTGTTAACAATCCAAGCAGAGGGGCTCAGAAGGTAACTCCACTCACTGGAGGAGCTGCAGCTGCTGGCTGCCTGAATTGCTGTTTGGGCTTCATTGCCACTGGCTGCAGTGGGAATTTGCCATGGTGTTTCATTTTCAGGAGCTAAGAACCTCATGTTGAGCAACAGGAAGTTTTCTGTCATTATCAGCATGACTTACTCCTTTGATTTTTATTTAAATAGGTTAAGGAAATTGCTGTTTTTACTTTGAATTAGCAAAAGAGATAGGGATTTTTACAGGTCTAAGTAAAAAATTAAACTGACCTATGAAAAACTTCAAATCATATTATCTAAAAAAGTCTAAAAAGTATCTAAACAAGTCACAGCAACCCAAGAAATGACCAAAGGCAGGAAGGGTTTTGTGCCATTACCTGTCCAACCAAGGACACTGCGAGCAAACTCCACCACTGCCAGCTGCATTCCCAGACAGACTCCTGTGGAAGGACAGACAGGACATGGATCAGGTCAGGACAGGGACCTCTGAGCCCTTGCTGCAAGCACACACACCCTCACAGAGGATCCTGAGCCAGAGGAAAACCTGGATGAGGCAGATCTTTGGGATTCAGGGCTCTCTAGTCCTGACAAGCTTCACTTCCCTCCCTTTCCCATCCCCTCTGCTCAAACTCCAGCTTCTCACCACAGACACTTCACTGAAATGCAGCCTTGTATTCCCTGGTGCCAAGATCACCACAGCCTGATGTGAAACATCCCTAGACTGCAATCCCCTCATTACACACTCCCTGTCAGCCAGCCCAGCCAGCTGTGACCACTCCAGAGCTAAGCAGGGCTGAGGCTGCACTCCCTGCTCATCCACACACCAGTGACGATCAGGGCAGCTCCTGCTGCAGAGCAGTACAGACACCTTCAACTTCCCTTCCTTTATTTCTGATGGATGAAACATTATTCTCACCTAAAAAGGGTTTTTTCTGTTTCCTTGCCCAGGAAATAGCTTGGATTTTGCCTTCTGTCCCTCGAACACCAAATCCACCAGGAACCAGAACTCCACTGCATGAGGATGAAGAGATTCCATTCAGCATGGCTGCCCCAAACCACAAATCACCTCCCTCCCATAAAATCCTGCCCTTGCAAGGCCTCTCTGCCCTGAAAAGGGCTCTGAAACAGCCACGTGGCAAGGCCTGGCTGCAGCAGTTTCACATAAAGAGGGAGAAATATTTCATAAATGCCAATTTTACCTTCCCAAAGAGAGATCCCAAATATCTCACAGGTTCCCATGCAGAAATGGTTCATGCTGTGGGACTCACACCCTGCCCCAAACGTGTTTGCAAACACATCACCCAGCCAGGCCCATGCTGAGGAAAGCCCAGTGTCAGGTTGTCCCAACACCAAACCCTGCAGGGGGTTCTTTATTCTGCTCTCACTCCAATCCTGAGGGGTTACAGGCCCCACTTTTCTTGGTTTTGTGCTAATTCTTGGCACTCCTCTGCATACCAATGCTTTTCCCCCTCTCATACTATTTCTGAAGAATTTGTTACCCCATTTACATCTTCCATCCTCACTCTGGCTTCACCTGTACCTTTCCTTCCTCCTGATTTCCTCTCACAGTTTCCATCTGATCATGCAGGTGTGCATATCCTCACCACCATGATCATTTCCCCCACTTATTTAACAATTCTCCATTTAACACCTTCTCCTAAATGTCCCTGAGAGGTGTCTGGGGCCTGGTCAGAATGTGCTGAAAACAGATTTATCAGACATTCTCCAAGGAAAGGGCCACAGCAGAACTTACTCAGCACCACAGAGCTTCTGCCAGGCCTCGTGGTACCTGACAGGCTCCTCCTGCAGAGTGTCTGGCTCCAAGTCAGCAGAGTCAATGTACTGGGAAGAAATCCAAAAAAAAAAAGATGATGAGATATTGAGACAGCATCATTCCTCCTGGAAACCTCTGGATTTGTTTCCTAATGGATTCTTTAGTTTTTTCTGGGCTGATTTCCCATCTGTTAGCCAACAAAACTCCTTTTCTCACCCCCCTGTTCCTGGTGCACAAACAGAACCCATGATTTCTGTGTCCTCCCCTCTCTGCAGCCCTGCTGGGACTCCCACCAAGCCCCTGAGCCCCAGCCTGTGATGTTCAGTGTGAGGATGGTGGGAGCATGGGGCTGTGCAGACACAAAGCACCACACAGACAGGAAAAAACCTATCCCTCTCTCATCAAATAAACATCTCCTTCAAGAGGCACTGCAGAAGAAATAGGCTATGGTGAAACAGGCTGCTGTAATTAAAGGGTGTTATGACAACGGAAAAAACCCTGCAATTTTTCCATTTTCTCATCTCCAGCATTCCAGTACCTCTGAACTTCTGGGTGTATTGGCAGGCTGCTAACCCTTTAAAAGAACAATATTGTCCTTCTTTTTTGTTTGTTTTTTGGAAGTTGCAAAACTACCAATCAGTTCTTTAAGTAACAACAGCTACTCAGTTCTTCAGCACAGAGCTCACAGAGCTCACTCCACTGCTGAGCCACTCAGACACAGCTGTGCCAGGGAACACCCACAGATCCACGTGCAGGGTTTGCACTTTACCAGTCTTGTTTTGCTTATCTTCACCTCTACTGATTTTGGAAGTTGAAAGGAAATCCTGACCTAGATCAGCACTGTTAAAAAGCAATCACCTATTTCCATGACTCACTGACATCATGGAACTGCTGGGCATTTAGAAATCTATTGAAATGAAAATTTAATTTCTAGCAACAGGTAGAATTCATATTTCACCTCTTCAGAGCATCCAGCTATGACCAAGACCCCTGAAAGCATCTGTGCATCCAAACCAACATGAAAACCTTAATAAAGCCTGAGGCAGGAGCATCATAAAACCTGAGTACCACAAGGTTAACAACAACAAAAAGGATAAAACAACAAAAAGGATATAAGAACAAAAAGAATTACTTGCAACAAGTGTCAGAGAAATGAGAGCAGAGAGTGCCACCTCCAATCCATCCCCCACTGTCACAGTGGAGTTTCCATCCATTCCAGCTCACAGGACAGGCTGCTTTGCTCTGAAGCTGCTTTAGGCCTGATAACAGCTGTTTTAAAGCTGTTATAATCAAAACAGCTGTTTTGATGCAAGGATAATTTGGATGTTCACTGGCTTAATCACTTCTCCCTTTCTGTCTATGGCTTTGTGAAAATCTGAGTCAGGATGGGCAGCAGTGTGGGTGGAAGCAGCATGGGTGGAGTTTTTCCCCCACACACAGACCCAGCCCTACCTTGATGTCAAGTTTGTGGTTGATGGCCAGGGCAGAGTGCTCCAGGGCTTTGATGACAGATGCATAGGAGTCAGAAAATTTGGTGTATTTGCCCACCAGGGCAATGGAGCACGTTTCAAGCAGACGGTCGTACCTGCAGGACACCAGAGCACACAGGTTATTCCAGCAGCAACAGGACAGGGATGGAATCTTCCATTCTCTTCAGCCTTCCAAGGAACAAACAAACTTTTCCTGTTCTCCTCAGTGTGTCCAGCAGAGCTGACGTCCTTGCAACAGTGACCTTTTACAATAATTAAGATTTAGAAACATCAAAGCGAGATCAAACCCAGAACAATGACTGAGGAAAACACTTGCAGAAAGCCACACATAAATTAACTCCTCTCTGCTGATGATGAAAAGCCACTCTGAGCAGATCCAAGCTGCCTTTTCAGGAAGCTGTATTAGATTCAAAGGCTGCACTGAACTCCTAGGAGAGGATCAAAGCACAGCTTGGTGTATGTTTGTACTGCACAGCATCTTCCCACGCTGCTGCTGAGCTCCTATCAGCAGCTCCACACACAGAAAGGATTTCTGCAGCCCTGAGGCTGTGCTGCCTCCACTCTCAATCCCCAGCACCTGGCAGCACAGGATTCACACAGCACTCCTGGCCACAGCTAAGTTTGTTTAAAGTTTCTCTCAGAATTGCTAAATAACTTCAGCCCAGCTGGTGACAAGGACATTCCCCATCAAAGGAAATGTTATTGACAGCGCTGGCTTGTGGCAGGCACAGAAATCAAGGAAAGCATCTAGATCTTGAAAATTAATTTCTTTTAAGAACAAAGATATTTAAGGCTTCAGTTGACATTCAAGCACTTTCTGAAAAGACTCTATTCACTATTTCCCCATGAATACTGATTCTATGCCTCAGAAGAAAAACCCCCACAATTCAGTTTCTCAATTTCAGACTCCAGTGTCCAAGGAGTCTCAGAACAGGTACCAAACACTTGTCTCACTTGCCTGAAAGCACTCTCAAAGATATTCTTTGACACTCCTGACATCTCCATATAGCTACAAAAGGATTTCAACACTTGGTAATGTTACTGAGAGATTTTTTTTTTTAATAAAAAGGGAGGGCAGAGCTGTCCAGCTGTTAATAACTTCAAGAGCTTTTAATAACTTCAAGCTGGGTTTGACTCACAGTAAACTTCCAACAGAAGATAAGGATCTCACTAAGTTTATCTCACAGGATTTTATGGAGAAAAGGCTGAGGGAATTGGGGTGGTTCAGCCTGAAGAAGAAAAAGCCCCAGGGAGAGGGGGATGTTATGGCAGCCTTCCAGCAAGAGGATTTATGAGAAACTTTTTAGTAGGGTCTGTTGTGCCTGGACAAGTGGTGATGGTTTTAATCCAAAAGAAGGGGGATTTAGGCAGATACAAGGATGAAATTTTGTACAATGAGAGTGGTGAGGCACTGGCACAGGTTGTCTGAAACCCATTCAGTTGTTTTAGCAGCACATTAATGAATGAAGTTCAGAGCAGTTCTTGCAAGCAAAAGAAACCCAGTTGGAATAAAAGTTCCCCATTCTAATCCAGTCAGGGTTTCTCTCTTCACCTCCAAGGGTCTGCAGGACTATCACTGCATTAAGGCTCAGCTAAACAAAGCAGGAGGAACAGAAGTTGGAGCTGTAGGATTTTTGGTTTCATCAAGCCTGACATCTCTGAGATAACACATAACTTGCATCTCCATTTGAAAGTATTAACAAAATTTTGTTATTTCAACATGAATGCTTTGGGAAGAACCTCCCACAGCAGCTGTGGAAACATTCAAAGTGCAGATGGGGCTCTGAGCAAAAGTAAAAAACCAATGTGAGCATGTAAGAACAGACTTGAGGAACAGGAAATGACACACATTATCTCAAACAATCAACAACCAAGAACAGAAATAAATCCTGAAGTGTGCTGCAGTGTGCCCAGCAGGGCAGCTCACCTGTCTGCCATCTCCTTCCACTTCATGAGCATCCTCCTGGGCTGCCTCTCGATGGGCAGGTCCAGCCTGTGCCTGAAGTAATCCACAACTCCCTGCTCCTCCAGCAGCAGAGGAACCCGGTAGATGGAGGAGACATCATGGACACAAATCACCTGTTCAGAAAATATCATTAAAACAGCAATCCAGTGCCTCTACAATCATTTTTACTCAGAGTATTCCTCTAGCAGAAAACCATATGACCACCTAAACTTCCAGACAATAACATTTTGAATAATATAACGTAGCAATGATATTTTATGAAAAATCATTTCCTTAGGATTTTTTCTCCTGAGAAGCTGAGAGGCCTCAGGAACAAAATGTAAACATTGATTATCTGGTGCTGTGGAATGCAACAGGTGCATCTGTGATTGGCCCATGTTGGATGTTTGTAATTAATGGCCAATCACAGTCAGTCAGCTCAGACTCTCTGAGCCACAAACCTTTGTTATCATTCTTTCTTTTGCTATTCTTAGCCAGCCTTCTGATGAAATCCTTTCTTCTATTCTTTTAGTATAGTTTTAATATAATATATATCATAAAATAATAAATCAGCCTTCTGAAACATGGAGTCAGATCCTCATCTCTTCCCTCACCCTAAGACCCCTGTGAACACCATCACAATATAACTATCAGTAGTTTAATACTGGTTTCCTTATGCCTGAAAAAGCCATTTCTTCAGCACTTGCAAGGCATTGCTGCTCCCTGGAGCCCCTTGGGAAGGGTTAGAACACAGTAACCCAGCAGGAGAGTCAGCTGCCCAGCACTCAGCAAAGTTCAAAGGACACCCCAGAGAGACTCCTGTGACACAGAATCACAAGTGAAGCTCCAGACAAACTGCCACAGGCACAGCTTCCCCCTTCCCTCACTGTCCTTCCTAACCAGGGCTCCCAGTCTGAGAGAAACCCAGGGCAATCTGTGACCCCAATACACTTTACAGGGTGCCCCTCATCCAATTTGGGATTACACAATTATGAGCAAAGAATTCTTAGGTCAATGAGGAGAATCTACATCAACAGTTCTAGCGCACTGAAATGGGAAAAGATGGCTCAGGACAAATGTCATCTGTCCATTAATAATGAACCTGTACTTTAATGATCCAAAACACTGGCAAAACTTCTTTAAATCTTCATTTCTACTGACTCAAATGAAAGCAGAGTTCAGTTCTGCACCAGTCAAACCTCCTTGGCTGCACATTTTCCTCTTTTACTGCTCACTTCTCAATCCAAGTGCAACAGCAGTCAGAGCAACAACTACATAGAACTGCATTAAACTTCCTGGAAAGGGACAGGAGCCAACTTATTCTGAATTCCTGGCCAACAAGAGGTAGATATTTTACTGATGACACATCAACATTATTGCCAGCAGTGCAGTGCTTGAAATTGCAGGACTCAAGTCTGGTCTTGCTATAGAGCAGATTAATGAAAATTACTTGACAGAACCTGGGATTATGAAGTTATACTCAGTCTTTCACAAAAAGACAACATTTTGTGAGCTCCAGCTGGATTGCAAAGTGCTAAAACTCAGCCTTACACACTTTTGATTATTTTCCAAGGTCCACCTTAGAATGTGTTACAAGTCTCAGTATAGAAAGAATCGTGCAAATATGGAATCTGTGCACATCACAACCTTCAAGTGAAGCACTGCTTCTCCCAAACACCATTTCAACCTCTCTGAGAAATCTCTCCTCAAGAATTCTTGGGCAGAACAATAATATTGTGAAAAGAGCAGAAGTACAGTCATATATCCTTTAAAACTAATTTTGGGTAATCTTTTCACCTCTAAATACTGGAAAATCTTGTTCTGTGTTCACAGAAGGAATGTGGAACTATAATTAAGGTTAAAACAGTGATTCAGAAATCACCTTGGATTCCATAAAATCTTATACCAATCACCTTACAAGAAAACCAGGGTGCTGGCACAAAAAGAATTGGCTTAGCAGCAGGTTCATGTGTCAGGAAGGGAGGTAAGACAAAGCAGCAAATGAATTATGCAGCTACCAAAACACAGAGCTGGAACTGCTGCACTAGACAAAACCCCCCTCAGCATCTGACAAACAGCTCCAGTATTTACTGCAAGGAAGCACAGACAGCAACCCTCACCTGTTCTGGTTCAACATGACAGAACATGGAAATCTTTTCTTTTACTGAGGTATCCAGTGGAGTGGAGCACCTGCAAACAATCTAACACAGCAGCAACATCAGGGTTGTGATGCAAACAGAAACACCCAGGCATTCATAAAACAAACCTCTAGAAAGAGCTGTCTTTGTGCAGACTCTGATTTGAGAAAAAAAAAAACAACCCACAATTCAGTTTCTTTTCCTTATTTATCACCACTATAGAAGAGTTCTCATAGAATTACTTAGACAAGACTGCTGCAGCAACATGCTAGATTTTAGATTTAATGCCACAAACTTTAAAGCTACACAAACCTTACCAGATCTGGAGAGAGTCCCAGACCTCTGAGCTCACGAACACTGTTCTGGGTGGGTTTGGTCTTCTGCTCCCCTGTCGAGCTTGGCTGGCCAGAGAAGAGCAGTGGGTGCATCAGATTGTGATAAGCAGCAATGATTCAGCAGGTTAATATCTCAGACATCTCATAAAAACTTTGACTCAGTTCTTGGACAATTCACTTGAACCATTTAATCCCCAGGACTGAGAGCAACAGCAGGAACCCAAACTCCAATCTGCCCACTGGAGTGCAGGATGGAAAGGGACAGAGAGCCTGAGGTTTATCCACTGCTCCTTCCAAATACCTAATTTTTGTGTTTCTGATTTTTCTTTATAAATCACCTGGCCTGGACAGAAGGGGTTAAAGGGAGAAGAGAACCAACATTGAGCACTCCATAATTATCAATTTGCTCTGTCAAATCCAGTTCAGTCTGACACAAGGAATGCTCATGCTGCATTTCTGCAACTCCCAAGCCTTTATTACACATTTACAATCTTTGAAAAGTTGTTTTTAAACTCCTGTGAGACTTTTAAAATATATAAACATAAAATCTCTCTACTTCTTCCAGAAGTTGATATATACACAGAAATACAGAAGTAACAGCACTTAAGCATTTCAGAAATACCTCTTTAGGAAATTTTGGACTGAGGAAGGTTCTGCCCACCAGTATGTTTCAGATCCTCACCTGGGGAACCAGGCTGACATGAATGGTGCAGAAATTCTCTCTTTTGGCCTTGAACTGGAACTGGCGGAAGGCCTCGATGAACGGCATGCTCTCAATGTCACCCACGGTGCCCCCGAGCTGCCAACACACACACACACACTGGGAGTTACTGCCAAAACCTGCTCAAGGTGCACACTAGAGACATGAAAATACATAACTGTCACAGAGAAATGAGGGCCTTTGCCGGGGTCGAGCCATTTGTCGGTGAGGGGAGACTCAGACACTCAATATGAGTGATAAGCAAATTCCATTTATTGAAGAGAGCATCAGACACTTATACAGCGAGTAATAAGCTTATGAATATTCTGTAAGCTAAGCAATCTATTGGTTAAACTATACCATCAACTCTTCCTCATTCCTTAGGGGTTACATCTCTCTTTTCTCATGTCTCTTTCACTGTTTGTTATTATACCACAGCTAGGCCCAAGGACACTGCTATCTGTGCAGGTGCAGGACTTGGAATTAGCCATGGTTTTGTACTTTTCCATTTTCTAGCAGCTAAATTCCCAACACATAACAATCTACTCCAGGTGCTACTCTACTGTCATCATTTCCCCACAAATCAAAAAGCCACAAGAAAAACAGCTTCCCCTATGGGCAGCACCTCAGAGGCATCAGCTTGACTTCTATTTTCTAGTCAGAGAAAATAAAATGCTCAGATGTGAAAATTATGATTTATGAACATTAGGTGGCACTGAGAAGCAAAATTTCTGTTAAGTTTTAGAACTATACAGAGTGGACACGTGCAGGAACAGATGCAAGACAGACAGTGCCTCCTTGGTACCTGAGATCTGGGCCTGTGATCCTGGCACACAAATTGGCTGCAGGCAGAGCCCAAGTCACCCTGACCTGGGCTCTGTGACAAACTCCCTCTCCTGTGTTAGCACATCCCAGCAGCCAGCTCAGCACTGCCAGAGCCCTCACCCTGCTCTGTGTCCTTCTGGCAGCAGAATGTTCCATAAACACCCTGAGAAGTGCCACCACTACCTTGTGCCACTTCCTGCTGCAGGTCTGTGCTTGAACTGGTCACTGGGAGGAGGAAAGACAACAATCCAGAGGGGGATTTACCTCCCCTGCCTCCATCCACCAAGGGAGAAGAGGGCACAGCACAATTAACTCAGACTGGAATATTGAGTTACAAGAGCTAAAAAATTCATTCTGTAAGTTAATTCATAGAATATCCTGAGCTGGAAGGGACCCAATGAATCCAGTCTAAAACCCTGCACAGATTCCCCAACAATTCCACCCTGGAGCTCTGGGAGTGCCCATTCCCTGGGCAGCCTGGGCAGTGCCAGCATCCTCTGGGCAAAGAACCTTGCCCTGATCTCCAGCCTAAATCTCCCCTGACACAGCTCCAGCTGTGCCCTGGGGTCCTCTGGGGCTGCCCCTCATGAGGCAGCAATTCAAAAGATTAATAATTGAAATTAACAAGGGGAATTTTTAACCCATTCAATAACACACCAAGTTGAACATTTCTGTAAAGCAAAAATGCAAAATATGCAGATAGATCAGTTTACTGCATACAAGAAACAAAACTGCCTACTTTTAAAAAAAGTTACAAACCTCAATCACACAAACTTGGGGTTCAATGCCATCTTCATCCACAGGAATCCGTGCCTGCCTCATCACCCATTCCTGTACGGCATCTGTGATGTGGGGAACAACTGGAAAAGAAACCCAGGCAAAGGTTAAAGCCCCCAGACATTTCTCCTTCTTAACTCATTAGAGAGCAAATTACTGACAACCACTAGCCAGGGCTTGAGCAGGAATTTTTGTCTTTAAAGAACTGTGCATTTTTGAAGTGATTATTCTTGGCTGTGATTTTCAAGGGCCTTGGCAGGAAATTGAACCCTGCCTTAATTTAAACACATGTAAGCAACGTTTCCTTTAAGCTGAAAGAGTCAAGCACAAACTGTTCTTTGCCCTAAATAGAGAAAGTAACACTGTTTTCAACTGTTTGTAAAAGTCCTGATGTCAACCAGCTGTGCAGAGTGGTTAAAAAGAGAAGGGACTGATCTGATACTCACAAATCCTTTGGGTTTTCTAATGACATGAGTTATCAAAAGCATTTACCATTTTAACCAGCTAACAAACAACCCCAAAGTGCATTGGTCTGAAGTCTGTTCACATTTATCACTGGGTACATTAGACAGCTGGACCCAAGTCCAGCACAGTCCAAACACAGGCAGGATGGTGCAGAGCCTCAAGCAAAGATGAAAGGCAAAAGCATCCAGCCAGGGTTGAAATACACAGAATGCACTTTTAAGCACCAGGAAAGAAGTTTTGCATCACCTTGGACCGTTTTGCCAAGATAATCTCCTTTCCTCTCCTTGTTAATGACATACTGGTAGATCTTCCCCGTGGTCAGGTTGTTGTCTTTGGTGAGTCGGATATCGAGGAAGCGCTCGTAGTTGCCGAGGTCCAGGTCCACCTCCCCTCCATCATCCAGCACAAACACCTCCCCTGCAGGCACAGAAACAGGCACACGTGTCGGGAACATAAGGAAACTCCTTCCCTGATTGCCACAGCAAGCTCAGGAGTGGCGAACAGAACTAAAAGCCTTTATAAGCGAGAGGAGCAGCGCTCTGGGGACCGAACCCCTTCAGGCAGCAGCAAGAACAGGCAGAGCACATCTGTGCTGTGGGCACAGCAGCCGGCCCGCAGCGCTGGCAGGCTCAGGAGCAGGCACAAAGGCTCGTACAAAGGAAACGATTCACGGCAAGCCAAGGCAGCCCCGGCGCCACCCGGCAGCCCCCGACACCGAGCCCGCGGGGCACCCACCGTGCTCGTACGGGGAGAAGGTGCCGGCGTCGATGTTGATGTAGGGGTCGATCTTGATGGAGGTGACATGCAGCCCGCAGGACTTGAGGATGGTGCCGATGCTGCTGGCGATGATGCCCTTGCCGATGCCCGAGATCACGCCGCCCGTGACCAGGATGTACTTCATCTGCCCCGAGCCTGGACACGACAGACACCGACCGGCACCGCCTCAGCGCGGGCTCTGCCGGGGGAACGCGCCCCGGGCGCTGACACTGCTGACAGCGACCCCCGCGCCGGTGCCCTGCCCGCTGACATTGATGACAGCGACCCCCGGGCCGTGTCCCGCCCGCCGCTGAGGGCCGGTGCCCTGCCCGCTGACACTCCTGACAGCGACCCCCAGGCCGCTCCCCGCCCGCCGCTGAGGGCCGGTGCGCTGCCCGCTGACATCGCTGACAGCGTCCCCCGGGCCGTGCTGAGGGCCGGCGCGCTGCCCGCTCCTCCCGCCATAAATTCCCGCCACCGCCGCCCGCGTGGCCCCGCCGCCAGGCCCGCGGAGTCCGCGTGGTCCCGCTCTGCCGCCCGTCCCCGGTCGTGTCCCCCCCTCTCAGCGCTGCCCGGATGGTCCCGCCCGCCGCTCTCACCTGGTGCCGCCGGGCGCGCGGAGAGCGCGCGCGCGGGGGGAGCGGGCGGGAGGTGCGGAACGCGCGCGGCGCCGCTCCCGGCCGGCTCGGCTGGGAACCGCATGAGGCCCAGCGGCACCTCTGAGCATGCGCGGGGCGGAACGGGAAGGGGGCGGGCCCAGAGCCTGAGGACGGGGGCGTGGCCGGAGCCGGCATAGCCCCGCCCTCTGTCCCCCCCCTGGCCCCCTCAGCCCTCATGGAGGGGGGGCACGGCCGTGGGATCGCGGGATGAACTGGGATGGAAAAAACCTTTAAAATCATCTAGTCCAACCTATGAGCTAACACCTCCTCATCATTTCCCCAAGTGCCACATCCACACCTTTCTCTAACGCTTCCAGGGATGGGGGCTCCACCGCTGCCCTGACAATCTAGGCCAGGATAATCTTTCAGCGATGAAATTCCCAATATCCACCCTGACCCTGCCCTGGCCCAGCCTGAGGCCGTTCCCTGTGCTCCTGTCCCTGTTCCCTGGAGCACAGCCCGACCCCCCAGGCTGTGCCCTCCTGGCAGGAGCTGTGCAGAGCCACAAGGGCCCCCTGAGCCTCCTTTGCTCCAGGCTGAGCCCCTGCCCAGCTCCCTCAGCCTCTCCTGGGGCTCCAGACCCTTCCCAGCTCCCTCAGCTGTGCCTGAGATGGATTCTGTCACTGTTGGTCACATTTTCCACTGTCCGTGTGTCCTGCCAGCGCATTTCCCCACGGACATGTCCCCTGGGTGTTGATAGCTCTGTGATGTCTCTTTGCTTCCCAGGGCTGTCCCCTGACTCCTGGCACTTGGTGACCCTGCACAGGAGTGCAGTGCCTGCTGCCCCCTTGGAGGAAGCATTTGCTTTCAGAATTACCTGGCCATGCTCATTTGTTCCTCCACAAAGGACTCTTCCTGTTTTCTGCTGTCCCACAAGTAGCTCCTAAGTGGGAAATTAAAAAAACAACATTTCCAGCACCTTTTCTGCAGAATGGTGGCCACGGGTCTGGTGGCAGTGAGATGGGTGACAGCAGCAAGGGCTGTGTGTGCTCGGGCTGTCACTGTCACTGCCTGGTGGCACATCCTGATAAGGCACAGGGAGGCTGAGCTCTCCCTTAGACATCACAGCTTTTCCCATTTCATGAGTGAGGCACAAGATAAGTGTCTTGTAGCTGAAGGGAAGTCCATTCTTGTGGAGATGTGTGTAACCTCGATGGGAGCATTAACTTCAGCACACACAAATCCTCTTCTCAGTGCCTCATTAAAGGCCTCAGGGCTTGGACATCCCGTGGTGCTCAGGAGAGAACTGCACTCAGTGGGAGCTATTGTGAACATTAAATGGTGTGGAATAACAGTGACCCAGAAAAGTCAGATCACAAATATTTCAAGTTATGCAAAATTACATCTGCTTTTTGCTGAAGTGGGTGAAAGTGTATGTGGATATGTGTGTTTCACCCTTAATTTTGCCCTGAATAAGTTTTGCCCTCACAGTGCCTTGTTCTCAGCTCTCAGCAAAATACAGACTGAATATTTCCCTTTCAGAAATGTGAAATGAGATGAAATGGATCTGCTCTGTTTATTTAACAGGATTTGATTCACAACAAAACAACTTAACTGGAAAACATTGCTGGGAGGACTGGCATAGCTGGGGGGAATGTTAATGTGTTACTGGGATTATGCAAGGAATGAATAGACTGGAATCCTCAAACACTCACTTGAACTTCCTTGCAGTTTAGGGGACTATTTGTACAGGGAAAGGCTTATTGTCATGTTACTTTAATATAACATTAATGACAGTGATAATAATAAATTATATATTATGTATGACAGTCAGGACAGCCTCCTCTTACGTGGTCCCTCTTGAAGGTGACTGGGTGACCTGTTGCAACAAGATTTTGAGACTGAAATACCATTTTCAGACAGTGACTCTTTTCTCTGTGACCTGTCAAAGAAGTGGCTGAAGATGGCCCTGCACTGGAATGTTCCTGCCAGAATATCCAGAAGCTTGCAGACCCCCGTGGGGCTGCCACCCCACCGCTGGGCAGCACTGCAGAGAAAACACTTTGTCTTTATTGTCACCAGTGCTGCTTATCACCACAGGTGTCTGATATGTACATTTAGCACCAACATATCGTTTTGGGTGGGTGTCAGCTCATGCTCTTCTGACCGATTCCTACTCCAAATGCTCTACACATGCCCCAGGTGGCAGCAGTGTGGCTGAGGACATCCCTGTCACCATCCCCATCCATGCTGACCCCATCCCTTGTTAGCAGCAGAGGGCTTTGCAGAATTCTGGTATCACCAAGGACAGACAGGACATTTGGAATCACAGAATCCCAGGATGGTTTGGGTGGGAAGGGACCTTAAAGGTCCTCTTGTTCCACCACCTGAAATGGGCAGGGACACCTTCCACTATCCCATGTTGATCCAAGCTCTGTCCAGCCTGGTCTTGAACACCTCCAGGCAGAGCATCTCATGTGCTGCTGAAGTGCCCTGGGCATTTCTGTCTCTGAGTACCTGTGAAAAGCTGCAAAATCTTGGCTGATTTTTAAGTACAGAATATTGCAGACAGCTAAAAATCAAGGCATGAGGGTGATTGTCAGCTGCCTACTCCAGATTCACCCTCAGCTCTTACTCTGTGACTGCTGAAGTGGTGATGAAATAGTTCCTGCTGTGACCCAAAGCCTTCTGAAAGGCTTCTTCAGTGGTTTGGGGTGGGAGTTCTTTCTTAGCAATGCAGGTGTGTACTATCTGAGGTAGGATAGGGGACTTCCTTCTATAAAGGTGACTGTAAAACTCCCCATTTTTAGGTTCTTCTAACCAGCTCCCATCAGCACATGGTTCAAAGCCAGGATCCAGTGCTTGAACACACTGGGAAAGCTGTTCTGTGTTTGATTTCCACTGGTTTCCAGTGCTGATCACTGGGTTTCACCTCGTGATTAATATAAACTTCACAGGGGTGATGTGGAGTCACTGACAAGTGTCAAGCACTGTCCAGTCCCACTTCCACACAACAGGATGCTCCCTGTGAGCCTTCTGTGTGGCTCCTTGAGGTCTCCATTTGTAGGATTAATCAGGGTTTGTATAAAATGTTCAAATCCTTTTACTAGTCTACACTTGTGCTCTGAACTGGATCAAGTTTTCATCTAAGTGCAAAGTAAACACATCTGTTACCCTGAGCAACCAAAGGATCTTAAATAAGATACAAAATTATGTAGGAACAAGAGCTGTTACTACATGTACAGAAGCACAAATCTGATGAGAAGCAGCTGAGAGGATGAGTGACAGAACAAGGGAAAATGGCCTCAAGTTGTGCCAGATTCAGGTTGGTGTGGGAAGTTCTTTCTTAGCAATGCAAGCAGCGTGGGAGACTCATCTGGGAAGTGTAAAGAGGAATTGCCACTTCATGAAGTGTGAAAATGTAAAACTGCCTGATTTTGTAGGTTCTTCTCCATAGCTCCTGCTGGTTCATCAGCCTGGCCTGCTGCACCTGAACTGTCGTGTTTGATTTCCACTGGTTTCCAGTGCTCATCACTGGGTTTCACCTTGTGATTAATATAAACTTCACAGGGGTGATGTGGAGTCACTGACAAGTGTCAAGCACTGTCCAGTCCCACTTCCACACAACAGGATGCTCCCTGTGAGCCTTCTGTGTGGCTCCTTGAGGTCTCCATTTGTAGGATTAATCAGGGTTTTGTAAAACAAATTCAAATTACTTTTACTAGTCTACACTTGTGCTCTGAACTGGATCAAGTTTTCATCTAAGTGCAAAGTAAACACATCTGTTACCCTGAGCAACCAAAGGATCTTAAATAAGATACAAAATGATGTAGGAACAAGAGCTGTTACTACAAGTACAGAAGCACAAATCTGATGAGAAGCAGCTGAGAGGATGAGTGACAGAACGAGGGAAAATGGCCTCAAGTTGTGCCAGATTCAGGTTGGATGTTAGGGAAAATTTCTTACTGAAAGAGCGGTCAGGCATTGGCACAGGGCACCCAGGGCAGTAGGGGAGACATCATACCTTGGAAGTGTTCAAAAAATTAGTTAATGTGCCACTTCATGATATGGTTTGTGAACAGGGTGGGATTCAGGCAGAGGTTGCACTTGATGATCTTGGAGGTCGTTTCCATTTTTAGCTGTCCTGTGGTTTTGTGTCTTGTGGCTGCTCTTGCCCTGCTGCACTCTGTCCTCTCCGAGATCTCCACTAGATGGTGGAATGCACCAGTAAAAGAGTTTGTGCAGTAACAAAGGGACACCGTCAGGCTGTGGTGGCACCCGTGGGGATCTCAGAGCTGCTCTCAGGACCAGATCCTGGAGCACCACACGTGCCCTGCGTGTTGGGGGGCATTTGGCAGCTCCCCTCTCCATCAGTCTCTGCGGTGCCATCCCAAACCCGCTGGGACTGAAG
Organism: Zonotrichia leucophrys gambelii; assembly: GCF_028769735.1. Lineage (NCBI taxonomy): Eukaryota > Metazoa > Chordata > Aves > Passeriformes > Passerellidae > Zonotrichia > Zonotrichia leucophrys. Next base: position 5,082,604 of record NC_088192.1, on the reverse strand, counting down.
AATTGTGATCCTTCCACAGGTCTTGATTCTTTCAGAAAGGGAGGTTTCACCTTCAGGCCTCTTCCTCTCTGCTTCCTTTTCTCCATGGAGAAGAGCTGCCTTTTTCCTAGGGGGAAATGAGTGAACCTCTGGTGTGCTGCAGAGCTCATCCGTGCTAGGAAGGGAATGTTTTGGCTGGAGGAGTGTGAATAGGACAGCATGTCACCAAAGAGGGGGGATTGGGGAGGAAAAGTTCTGCAGGTGCAGGAAGATGTGTGATGGGGATTAAAGCTCTCAAATCTGTGTGATGGAGCCAGTGCTGGCCTTGGACAGAGAGACCAGCTCTCAGCCCTCAGCCCAGCTCATGTCACAGTTCTGTGCCTCAGTTTCTCCTGTGTTAGATGAAGTCAAGGATTCTGACCTTTTGGGGACAGTCTTTTGTTATCTACAATGAACTGGGCATCAGAGCTCTCTGTTTTCATTACTGACTGGTGGGATTGTGCCCTCTGTACCTGGAGCTGGGGAGTTGAGGCTTTAGCTCCACTCATGGCACTGTCCAGGGCAGGGGGCTGAGCCTGCACTGTGCTGGTTCCCTCATTTCAGTTAGAGCAGCATGTCCTGCACACAGCAAAGGGACATGTGCCAGAGCCAGCTGCTGCTGAAGGGGTGACAGGAGCTGCTTGAGCTGCTGTCACTGTTTGGCCAGCCTGCTGAGGGTGTAGGCTGCAGGCCTTCATGTCTGCAGAAAGACTCATGCAGATTTGATGAGTGGAGAAGCTGTAGAAACAGAATGAAATAAATTAATTAATTAAACAGAATGTTTTCCTTTAACAAATGAAGTTTCCTTCTCTGAGGGGACTGTACTGGTGGTGGTTTTGCCCCCTTTCCAGGGGGAAGTGTCACTGCCCAGAAGCTTGGAACAAGATTTCCTTTAAAGTTCCCTCCAACCCAAACCATTCTGTGATTCTGTGATTCTGTAACACCTTTTTTCTGAGGACAGCAACCACACAGACCATGTGAAGCCTAAGGAGTGTCCTCAGTTCCCCCAGTGCTCTGCAAGACTGCATTTCCAGCTCATGCATTCTGGAGAGGCCAAGCCAGCTGCCACAGAGTGTGTTACAAAGACATGCAAGGACAAGAGGCAGGATTATCAAGAGCTGCTTCTCTCTACCTGCATGACTGAGCAAAATTTAATTACCTCTGCTCTCAGGAGAGATGCCTGGCCCTTGTACATGAACCATGAGATTTAGGTTTGTAACGATTTGCAGTGCTGTGACAGGTCTGTGAGCCCTGCAGCCTGTAGGGTGCCTCTAGTAGAGACCAGGGGAAGCTGGGACAAGGACTCTGTAGTGAGTCATGCAAGAAAAAGAATAGTGTGGGGAAAAGAGACCTGTTACCCACAGGAAGCATGCTGGTTGGCTTTTCCATTCAATCATCTGCCTTTAATGTTTTTAGCCTGTCATATTTCCATAGGTCCATTTTCATCTGCTTCTTTGATGCTGTGGGCTTGACTGTGGGTTTTCTCTAGTACCCAAATCTTCATTCACTGACTGTTGTGTTTGTATTTTCAAGTATTTTCAAGCCTTGTGTTTGTATTTTCAAGTCTTAAGTTTGTATTTTCAAGTCTTAAATTTTATCTGCTGTCAAGTAGCACCTTCTGTTCTTATTGGCCAAGGACACTAATTGTTCCCTGTCTTTCTAACAGCAACAAGGAGCCATCATAAAATTATCTCACAGAGCTGCCCTTCAGTCATGGTTGTGGTAATGAACCAAGTGTTTAAGAAAAGGCTTGGTCCAGAGAGATGAAGGGATGGGGTGAGAGATGTGCAGGAAGATTTGTTGAGGTGACCTCACCCTGGGATGTCAGGGTGTGCCTGTAGGTTCACAAACAAACCCAAGCCATCCCTGCTGCTTGTGACCTTGTCAGTCAAACCTGTTTTGATGTTATGATGAAGTGCAGGACAGGTTGCCTGTCTGGGCATTTGGTAAATGGGCAGAATTGCTGTGGTGGCACCTGCATGGGGGCAGGAATGTCACTGCCAGGCACAGAACAGGGTCTCAGTGCTTAGAAAAACAATGCACTCACCCAGGGAGGGTCAGCTTCAGCAAACCTGAAGAGCTTTTCAGGGCAGGAACACTCAGCAAAGCACTGAGGTGCCAAGAGGCAAAACAGGTTTTGGCCTCGCTATTTGCCACATACCACACATAAACAGAGTGTGGCCAAGGTTTACATTAATGGCAGCCAGGTGTGCCAGGCCCAGGGCAGGAGGGGAGGCACTGCACAGACACACAGGGAGGGGTCTCATCTCTCCCAGAGTTCATATCCTCAACAGAAAAGTCAGGGAAAAGAATAAATGTGATTTTCTATAGCATTTTCCTTGAATTAAAATACACAACAGTAAAGTAAAAGCAGGGCAACCCTGATGAAGGGAGAAATGCTGCATCTGACTCCATTGATATCAGGAGGTTAATTAATTACTTTATTATACTATATTATTCTATATTACACTGAATTTTTTAAGTACTTTACTGTACAAAATTTTGTGACTGTCAGCTGACAGTCCTGACACACATACATGGATTTAATTGCTTAATGATTTAAAACACTTACACTAGAATTTAATTACTAATTTCTTTTAGGTAAACATTTTTTTACAATGTATTCTACTTGTTCTAAAACACAGGAGCAGTAAATGAGATAAGAATTATTTTTCTTTCTCTGATGTTCAGAGAATGTGAATCCCAGAAAATCCTTGGGAAGTTGTGCCTTGCTTTTCTCTGTGAAGAGAAATGCACCCACACACCAGAGCCATAGTTCCCCCAGCACCTTTTTGGCTCTCAGCACATCTTAAAATTGATCCATGAGGGACATTTTGAGGTACCATATGACAAAGTCCAGGACAGAGCTGAGCCCTCTCCCCACACATGGACTGTGAACCATCTGGTCAAGTCCAGGTTATCACACACAGAGGCCACCATGGCTAGAAAATCAGGTGGGACCATCCATAGGAGACCTGTGTGTCACAGCAAACCACTGTGAGGGAGCACCAGAATCCCAGAGGTGCTTTGGGGGTGTGAAATTTTACCTGTCCCTAATCCAGGAGGTTTTTGTGATGTGTCAAAGACTGGAATTTTTTAAATACTCTTTCTCTGTCACACTGTGAGTGTCCCATCAGCTCACTGACCACACCAAACAGCCCAGCTGGAGTTCACTTAAAGCTCTGCTCAAATGCTTCATTTTTCTGTCTTTAAATCTGTACTGACAATATTTGCATTGTAATGATTGAACTCTGCTTTCACCTCAACATTTGCCTTGTAGCAAAGGTGAATTCTGCATAACCAGAGAATATCTGAGTCTTCCCATTTTCTAGGAACAGTCTCACCTCAGTGTGGGACTCAGCTCTATTCAAAGCATAAGGGAGCTGCTTTTTCCCAATACTACACAGCAAGGTTTGGAGCTGCAAACAGGTAACAGGGTGCAAAAAGTAAATTTTAGGGACTAGGATCAGCCAGGAAGCTCTCAGAAAATGTTAGGTTCTCCCAAAAGTTTGTAGATGCCTCTGAAAAAAGAGGAAGATTTTTTATACTGGCAGGTAGTGACAGGAAAAAGGGAAATGGTTTTAAATTGATAGAGGGAAAGGTTAGATGAGATATCAGGAATAAATTCTTCCCTGTGAGGGTGATGAGGCCCTGGCACATGGTACCCAGAGAAGCTGTGGCTGCTCCATCTCTGGAAGTCCCCAAGGCCAGGTTGGACGTGGCTTGGAGCACCCTGTGACAATGGAAGGTGTCATGGTTTGACTAAGAAAGAGTGAGAATTCTGAGAAGCTGTAGTCAAACTAATGAAGGTTTTGAGTTTGAGACTGGCGTCTGGTGTGGCCAGTGGAGTTTGGACACACCTCTGAGAATACACAGAAGTTAAAAGCAAGGCACTGCCTATGGCACTTCTTCTTTTAAACATCGCGGCGAAGAGTTCAGATCTCTCTCCCCCGCCCAGCCTGTTGCTGCTGGGCGGGGGAGGGGCCGCCATGCGGTAGGCTTGGGGCCTAGACAGAGGTGGGGGTTGAGGAGGCTTCGAAGATAGAAGAGTAGAAAGTCCCACAAAGTCAGCCCTCGGGCAGCCTCCCCCCCCCCCCCCCCCCAGGAGAGCAGCCAGCCAGAAGGAGAAGGGAGAGGAAGACTGCCCGGCCGGAGCGGCAGCGTGTAAGCAGCGTGCGTGAGAGTCGCTCTGAGACCGACAGTAGAGACTGAAAACTTTTAACCCTTTCTTGCATGATTAGGGCCTTGCAAAAATGCTAATCCTCCTCGAAGCTGAATAAGAAGGGAGATGAGAGATGAGATGAGACAAAGACTTTAGCCTGAAGAATGTAGAGATGATTAGATGGGGAGAGATGATTTAGAGTAGCTTTTTAGCTAGACTTTTCTCGTAGCTATAGACTCAGTTGTTCCTGTGACACAGACTGCATTTAGGGGGAGGCAGTGCCTCAAAACCAGGAAGGTTCTTCGTGAAGACCCCCCGGCCCTAGGGGGTTAGAAAAATATGGGGGGGACAGATGTCCCAAAAGCAGAGACTGTGCCTTTTTAGAGTGAGACAAGGCATCCTTGAAAGACAACCCTAAAAGCAGCTCTGGCCATGTCTCAGTGGTGAGAGCACTGAGCATAGAAAGAAGATGTCACAAGCGGCAAATAGACTTTCCGGGCGGTGCCGAAGTGACAGAGAAGCACACGAAGTTTTCAGTGTGTTTCCACGAGAAGCCTATAGAACGAGAAAGACTCCTTTCCTCTTCATGAACTGAAGTTTGAGTATACTAAAGTGTCGTGCCAGGGCTGGGCAGTTAGTGTTTTTTGAGAGAATGTATCAGATTGAGAAAGTCAGAGAGTAGAGAAGAAGAAAGTTTTTTTTGTAAAGTTTTCAATTTCTTTTTTTTTCTTTCCCTATTTTCCTGTAGTTTAAGTAATAAAGTGTTCTTTATGTTTAAGTTAGAGCCTGTTTTGCTTATTCCTAGTCACATCTCACAGCAGACACCAGAGTGAAGCATTTTCATGGAAAGCACTAGCTCTGTGCCAAGCTCAAACCATGACAGAAGGTGTCCCTGCCCATGGCAGGGGGTGGAGCAGGATGAGCTTTCAGTCCCTTTCTATCCAAACTATTCCATGGCCCCGTAATTCTGTGATCTGGGGATGAAGGCACTCAGTGTTTGCTGGAGGTCCCATAGGATTTCTTGTCACAGACATCTTTTATGAAAAATCCTTTCCTTAGGATTTTTCCTCCTGAGAAGCTGACAGGGCCTCAGGAACAAAATGTAAACATTGATTATCTGCTGCTGTGGAATGCAACAGGTGCATCTGTGATTGGTCTCATGTGGTTGTTTTTAATTAATGGCCAATCACAGTCAGCTGGCTCAGACTCTCTGTCCAAGACAGAAGCCTTTAGTTATTGATTCCTTTTTTTTGTATTCTTAGCTAACCTTCTGAGGAAATCCTTTTTCTATTCTTTTAGTATAGTTTTAATATAATATATATAATAAAATAATAAATCAGCCTTCTGAAACGTGGAGTCAGATCCTTGTCTCTTCCCTCATCCTCGGACCCCTGTGAACACTGTCACAATTTCTGACAGAGTTAAGGGGTGAGAACTGATCTCCATGTTTCACTCTGCAACACAAATCTGACAAGTTCACTCTCGTGCACAGAACAGCTGACACAGACTCACACCCAGTGTCCCTTTCCCTCAATTTTGGGGCTTTTTTTGTCTGTAAATAAGGTGGAATCCTATTTTAGGAGCAGAGCATATGTGACCACCAGCAGGAGAGATTGTGCCACCAGCACAGTGATGTGTGGGAGCTGTGGGACCCAGCCTTGGCCTGAGAGCAGCAAAGCACAGCTCAGCACAGGCAGAAGGAGCTCCACTGACAAAGTGCTAAGCAAACAGAGGAACTGGGGTGAGGAAAGCAGCATGAGCAGAGAGTTGGAGAAGTATGGAGAAGAGTTTCCAGGCCAGCATTGCTGGCTGAGAAAGATGAGGTCCCACAGTGTCACTCCTGTGAGTCTCTTCCTGGCAAGCTGGGTGAGAGGAGGAAAGACACCAAGGCTCCAGAGAGAGGATGAAGGAAATGCAGGATGACACAAAGCCCTGAGAGAGGAGGAATGCCCTGGGGGGTTCCTGGATGGACTCCTATAAAGGTGAAGTTAAGCTGGCAAGGAAACCTCACAGGGCAGCTGAGCTCATGCTCTGCCCCAGCCACATGCAGGCCACATGCCAAGGGGGAGATGGCATTTCCATGGGCACCCCAGCATCCAGTGGGGGGGTTTTGTCGCTGTCCACATTCAAAGAAATCCAACAAGAAGCTTTGCCTCTAACAAGCAGCCTCTGGCTGCAGCAGGTGACAGGAGCAGGGTACCAGCAGAACTGGGGGGGTTTGTTTCAGGAGCTGGATGGGCTTTGAGCCATCAGATCAAACACATAAAGCGCTGGGTAAAACATTTGGGTGTGTGCACTGCAGGTGTAGCACAACACAGGGTGTGACTGAGCAGCACAGCCCTTGAGAACAGCCTGTCACCAGCAGTGACATCCCTGAATCCACCCAAAGGGCTCCACAGTGCAGGGACAACAGTCCAAAAGGTCTTTTACTCCCCTCTACTGATTTTCTTGGACTCCTGCACTTTGAACCTGATTCAGCAGGTGGCCACTTCCTCCTGGTGTGTCATTTAGTTTCTAATTTTGAAGAGGCAAAAACTTGAGGGATTCCAACCCTTTTTTGAGTGCATACATGCTTTGTTGGTTGGTAGTGAGAGTGTCACACAACTGGTGTGAGATATCTCAAAAGGCACTTCATGGAAAAGGACAAATCACTCATTGTTCATGCAGCCCTAAGGACACAAAACCCTGCTCTAAGTGCTCTTTAAAATCTATGAAATGTGTGAGAAATACAGTGACATTCAGTTAATTCAATTGCAGGATAATTTCAACTTCTATTTAATTCAATCAAAACTCCTGAAATAAAACCATTTGTATTCTTGACACAAACCCATTTGCACTCTACTTCTGCTGGGCTGATGGAGATGTGATGAGTTTTTCACTTAGAGGCCACTTCACAGCTAATTTTTATACTGGATTTGCTTAACTGACAATAAAGAAATACTCACACACTTGTGCTCCAAATTCCTGCCTCCATTTATAACATTTCATTGCACAAAGAGAGTCATTACAGAAGAAACCCTCAAGTACAGAAGAAACCCTCAAGTCAAAGGGCTTGAGTGCTCTCTCCTGCTGTGCTGCAGCCAAACTAAAGCTTCCAGCTCGTTTATTGAACATTCCTGCACACACAGACGGGATCTTGTGAGGTGTGAGCAGGTTGTAAACCCAAATCCTTGCCGAGAAGAGGCCCAACATCGTGAAAGGCCCAAAAGCATGAAGAGCTCAAAGGGGCTGAAGGTGTGAAGAGAGAGGCAGTCCCTGCAGGCAGGGGCAGTGCAAATTACACAGCCCTGACAGAGCTGAGTGTGGGGGGCAAGAGGATTTATTTCCTTCAGTCAGGAGTGGGAAGAGCTGGGTCAGGAAGAGACAGAAGCTCTGCGCAAACACATCTGGGTTGTTTGCAGGTATAACAAGTGCCATCCATTGCCTGTGTTTGAGAGAGGGAGCAGGGAACTGCCCTGGGAGTGTAAAATCACCCTGGGAGTGTAAAATCAACCTGGGAGTGTAAAATCAGCAATACCCACCCCACAGGGAAGCATTTGCCATTTTTATTTGTTGTCTCCTGTCACAGACATATTTTCTGCAAAATCCTTTTACCAGGATTTTTTTCTCCTGAGAAGCTGAGAAGCCTCAGAGGAAAAGAAAACCAATAATTATCTGCTGCTGTGGAATGCAACAGGTGCATCTTTGATTGGTCCATGTGGATTGTTTCTACGTGATGACCAATCACAGGTCCAGCTGTGTTGGGACTCTGGTCAGCCACAAGATTTTACTTTTCATTCCATTCCTTTCTTTTCTAGCCTTCTGATGTCTCCTTTCTCTTTTCTTTAGTATAGTTTTAGTATATAATTTTCTTTTAATATAATAAAATATCATAATATATCAGCCTTCTGAAACATGGAGTCAAGATTCTCATCTCTCACCTCATCCTTGGAACCCTGCAAACACCACCACATTCTCCCTCTTGATCTCTTTAGCATCAGGCTGAGCATGTCCTCAAGAGTCCAGCAGCAGGAGGGGATGTGCCATGAGGGCAGATCAGGGAAGCTTTTGTCCCTGCCATCACCCTGGGGCTGTGCTCCTGCTGTGCTTGCACAGGGGCAACTGGATGGGCCAGAGGAATTTTAATCCTGAATGATTTCCACATTCCTTCCATCCTGGCAAAGGATTCTGCTGAGGCATCAACTGCCTTGTCCAGCTCAGCCTGTCCTGCATCTGATAAGTTAATTGAGGATTTAATTGAGGAATTAATTGAGGCATTCTGCTAGTTACCACAACATTATCAGTCAGCTTCCCAGAGTTGGAGCTTTCCAGTTCGTTTGGACTCAGTCCTGTAAATAACTAAATACCATTAACCTCCTCCAAAATCCCTGGAGTGGTGGCTGCTGGAAACTTGAGGGATCAGTATCCTTGTTGCCAGCCTTTCTTTGAGTGCTGTTTTGCTCAGCTGAAGGAAGAAAGTTCACTTTGGAAGCAGAAGTGCTGAAAAGTCTTTTTTCCTTCGTGTCCTGGTTCTGCAGCTGCAGCTGGTTGTGCTGTTCATTAGCTCTGATTCTGGCATTTGTCTTGGTGGTCTGGGAAGATGTTCAGCTTTTGTTCTCAAAATCATACAATACCCAGAGAGACTTCCACCTCTGTTCAGTGCATTTGTGCACATTGGAGATGTAAGATGTCATCTGGAAGGTAATAACAGCACTTCTGTTAAATGTGAGTTCCTGAACTATAACATTTTAAACGAAAAAACTTGATGTGATTATCTCTAACCCTTTGGAGCCCATTCTGGTTGGAGCCCATTCCTATTCAAATTGGTGTGAATAGGAATAAGTTAATGGGAATGTCATGGGACAAGGAGGCAGAGGCAGCTCTGCGTTTTCATAGAATAACAGAATCACAGAGCAGCTTGGGTTGAAAGGGACCTTAAAGCTTATCTCATTCCATGGACAACTTCCACTGTTCCAGATTGCTCTGAGCCCCATCCAGCCTGGTCTTGGATACTTCCAGGGATGGGGCAGCCACAGCTTCTCTGGGTACCCTGTGCCAGATCCTCAGCACCCTCACAGGGAACAATTCCTTCCCAATATCCCATCCAAACCTATCCTCTGGCAGTGGGAAGCCACTTCCCCTTGTCCTGTCCCTCCTTGTCCAAAGTCTCTCTCCATCCTTTCTGTAAACCCGATTTGCCCTCAGTAAAACCATTCCAGCTCTTTGTGCTCACTTCCCCATCCTGCACACATTTGGATAAGGACTCCAAGAGGATGAGCTCCAAGATCTATCTTTGCATAGACAGGTGACTGGCCCAGAGTTCCCAGTCCTCCTCTTGCCCCAGCTGATGCAAATTCAGCAGGAATGTAAAACCCTGCCTGATATTGTCCCTAGGCATTTTTAATGATTTCAAATCATAAAGGAATGCCACTGTGATGAACACAGGCAGAGTATGGCCACAAAGCTCTTCTGGGTCGGAGGTGCTTTTCACTCCTCTTGTTCTTGTGCCTCTTTCTCTCTGAGCAGCTGCTGCAGCTGTGCTTGTTCCAAATTGCAGCATGATGTTAATTTTCTCAGATCTGTCTATCGAGGAGGATTTCATTTCAGTTGGCAGAAGACAATGCACTGAAACAGCTCCGGCCGAGACAAAGACGGAAATTAACATTTGTAAAGAAAGAAAGGGACAAAAGAAATGTTGGTGACAAGGAAGAAAGTGCAACAAAAATGAAATCATTGTCATTGTCTGACTACAAAGGAGAAGGGGTCCAGAGATGAAGATTCCTGTCATGCCAGCCTGCTGCTTGGGGCTCATTCCAGAGGGGAGACAGTTGTTCATGAACAGGACACGCTGTGAGTGCTAAGGGCTGCATCCCCCACCATCAGCCCAGGAGAAGGGATTCAATGATCCATGGTACTCATTGTCATACCCCTCTGTTAGGCAGGTTGTTTTAAAATGTCCCCCCAGGAAGAGGGAAGATGCCCCAATTACTGCCAGGTTATGTTGCAAGCTTCTGACTGATCCTTAACCTTCATCCTTTGCTGGTGATTAATCAGGAGCAGTCCTGACCCCTCAGCTGGGAAACTGAGGTCACTCCTACCCTGCCCTGCTGTCCTGGACTGGATCAAGGGATGGATTGAGCCCCAGAGACCAGGAGCTGCAGTGTTCAGGGACCTGCTCACACCCACAGGGGCTCCAAGACAGGAGTTCACTTTGGGGCACATGGTGAGGCTGTGCCTGTCCTGCTGAGGATAAATCACACAAATCCTGGTGAGGCTTTCCCCACTCATGGTGACTGGTCCAGAAGAAGCCAGTGGCCTGTCCATCCCAGCCTGCTCTGCTGCCCTGGGTGACAGGAACTCACCATATGCACTGGAGCAGGTGCTTCACCCTGAAATTTGGGGGGATTATTGCAATCTGTAGCAAAAACCATTTTTTTCTGGTCTGGGTTGGTTATTGTCCATCCATCTCAGGTGACAACAACCACTTCTCTAGTTCATCTAGAGGTGATGCTTAAATTCCTCTTCCCAGAGACAGGATTGTGTTGTGCCTGGTCACTGGTGCTGTTTTGGTTAGGGGGAGCAGTTGTGGCCAGGAATCCACACTGGACACCAATGGAATGATATGGGGATCATGGTGAAATGCAATTTTACTCTTTATTTCTTATTCCCATCTCCCTGTCTGGAGCTGACTCGAGGCTCTGCCCTGGAGCTGTTGCCCAGTGGGGAGCTCACTTCACAGCCCCGAAGTCAACAGAAACTTTGGGACCTTAAAAAAAAAAAAGTCTTTTTTTCAAGAAGATGAAGCTATTCTTCAAATGTACCTGTAACTCGGCGACAGTTTCCCCAGTAGCAGGCACAGGCGTGAGCAGGGAAAGCTCAGCCAAAGGACAGATCTGAGGGTTTTGTGAGGCTGGGAATCAGCTTTGTGGGAACCGCAGGGACTCATTTACAAGTAATGAATCATGAAACAGCAGGAAGGGAAGGAGCCAAGAGAAAGTGTGAGCTCTGCAATTAACTCCGGAGTGCTGAGGTGAATAACAAAGCGATGCGATACCAGGGCAGAAAGCAGGTCTCCGAAGCTGGGAGGGTTGCAAGACTCATTTCTGTAAGCCACAGTTTTTCCAAGCAACTTTTAGTCAAAGAAATTGCTACTTTCTCTTGAACTGAAGAAAATCCCATGTGCATGTATTTATCAGGCAAAACAGCTGACGGCTTTTAACTCGAATTTAAATTGATGAGTGACCCAGATCAGCAAAAAGCAGGAAACCATGTCCTTGAATAGTCCTGCTGGCAGGTCCTGTGCTGAGCCAAGGTGAGCAGCAGGTATCAGATAAGCCCTTGGGGCAGGTGAAGGATGGCTTTCCACTGTAAGAGACACTGGTGGGTTATCAGTTTACAATGAAGATGAAGGAAAACATGTCTTATTAATTATCCCCTGGGTATGGGGAGGGGTTGGAAGTTCAAGTGAGAAGGAAAAGGACCCAGGACACCACAGAGCCACCACGAGCAGGGCCTGGGGCTGGTGCACAGGACAGGGTGTGCTGTTCCCAGCCCTGTTACAGACACACTGCCTGGGAAGGGAGAGCTCTCTTTGCATGGAGCCTTGAGATAGACAAAACTCTTTCAGGACAACTATCTTTTGTTAATGTCCCCCAGGTCCCAGTAATCCATCCTCTTTGTCTGAGGCACCATGCCAGGAGCAGCTGTGTCACAGCAGCTGGCTCCCCCTGCAATTCCTGGTACCATCATGTGGAAGTGAGGAAATTTCTTCAGCAAACATGAATTTCAGCTGATAAGCCCATGGTTTGTGTTCCTTTCTCCCATAGAAGTCTAGATGAGCATAAACCATGCTGTCACCTCTCCCGGGCAGGTTAAAGTTCAGTGTTACCAAACTGTGTCTGGTGAGGCACCAACCATCATCACCCTCATGACAAAGGGATGGAGCCCAGCTGGGACACCACAGCCTCACTGGATCCAACAAAGATCCTGGAGAGGGTACCCCTGCCATCAGCCATGGCCCAGGGCTTTACCTGCTCTCCCTTTGCTTCTGGTCTGTGTCCACAGAGTTTGAGTCACTCTGGCACTTCACATCCCCATTCTCCCTTCTGTTGGCAAACATCAGAGGAAACATCTTCTTGAAAAAAAAGAATTTTTTGTTTTTGGAGGTCCCAAAGTTTCTGTTGACTTCGGGGCTGTGAAGTGAGCTCCCCACTGGGCAACAGCTCCAGGGCAGAGCCTCGAGTCAGCTCCAGACAGGGAGATGGGAATAAGAAATAAAGAGTGCAATTGCACCTCACCCTCATCCCTGTATCATTCCCCTGTTCTCCTTCCCCCTGTGCCTCTCATGTGGAATAACTGGAGCAGGCACAGGAGGAGCAGAGACTGTTTCTTTTTGTGTCCCTTGTGCAGCATCCCCTCTGAGAGCTGTCAGTTCACATGTGCAGCTCCGGTTTTTGCCTGGGCTCTGTGAATAACCACAAATGCCACTTGGCTGGAATAATTGCTTCCAAGCATGCAAAGGTTGGTAGGCACAGCCAGAGGCATGGCTGGAAACTTGTAGGAAGTAAGTGTTCAAGAGACCTGAGCAGAAACCCTGAGTGGAGTCAGCATTTGCGGCCTCAGCTGTGGGGATGGCAGGATTGTCACACAGAGTCCATCACACCAGCTCGCCCTGCTTTTGCACTCTCTGCCCCAGTGACCCCACCATGCTCACCCTGATCTGGTCACTAGAGCTGCTGCAGGACAGCCACTGAGGGTGGGAAATGCCCAAAGCACTGATGTCCCACACCTGACATCTAGAGACCCTCGTTCCTTTGTGTGAGCTTGCTCTCTCTGCTTCTTCTCTGACCTCTTTTTGTTTCCTTTGCAGCCCTTGCTGGTTTCCCAGACCCATGAGGAGAGCAGATCAAACAGATGGGTGCTCTGGGCTTGCCTCCCAAGCTGGGAGAGCTGAGTTAGGCAGAGCAGGGAAGGTGGTGCCTGTCAGTGTGAGGCACCAAAGCTCTGTGCAGATGCTGTCACTGAGCAGCAAAGCAGCTCTCACTCCCTGCAGCTTAATCCCCTGACCCCAGACCTGCAGCACTGCAGCCACAGGAGTAATTCTTGCTGTTTACATGGGTCAGCAGCCAGACAAGGACTTGGCTGGGATTTTCCCAGCGGGTCCCAGGGCTGTTTGCTAATCAGCAGTAGCATAAACACTGCCAGGCTCCTCATGGGTCACTTGTTAGGGACAGGCTAAACAAACCATCACCAGAAGAAAAGCTGCATGGCTGAGTGGATGAGATTTGAAACAACTGTATTGGAGTCCTGAGTCTGTGCCCTGGAGGGGTTTCAGGGCTTGTGAAATGGAGAGGTGGCTGGTTGGGAGGCTTGGAGCTCAGCCTGAGTCCTGGGCTGGGCAGGAGGGTGTACGTGAGATGGTCCCCATGTGAGCACATGAGCTTGAACCCACCAGGGATGGGAAAGAGCTTCCCCCTCCCTCAGGCTCACTGTGCCAGGCAGTGCTCCAGGGAGTTTGGTGAGAGCTTCATTTCAACAGCTGCTGTGGTTTGCCCCTCCATGTGTGTCTGTTCACCTGGAGATATGAACTATCCCTGGAAATCCCACCTCAGCTGCCCTGGCAGAGGGCTGCAGTTGTGGAGGAGTTCTGTTCCACTCCCCTGCCATGGACAGGGACATCTACTGGACCAAGTTGCTCCAACCCCCATCCAACGTGGCCTTGGACACTCCCAGGGATGGGGCATCAGCAGCTTCTCTGGACAATAATAACCCCTGTGAAAAAGAATTTCCTCTTTTCTTCCCTCTGCAGCTGCTTCCTACCCTCATACCCAGGGATTTAGGGTTTATATTTGTATATTGCTGTCAAATAAAATTATGAAACATGTTCAGGATATGTAACATCTTCACTTTATATTTTTCTTTCTTCAGAAATCCTGGTGAGGTGAGAGGTGATGAATCTTTTTCCTCTCTCTTCCATGCTGATCCTTTCTGGCCTGTCATGGTTTTGCTGCATTCCTTGACCCACTGTTGCACTGTGCAGCTCAGGATTCCACCACTAAGAGCAAACACAGAAGCAAAATGCTCCCAAAATTCAGGTTTCTGGAGATGATCCCTAAGAACGTTCCCAGAATGTCTGTGGTATGAAAGAAACATAGAACAGGTGAACAAGGCTGTGGCTAAAGCAGGCTGTGAGCTGCCTCAGGGCTGGCAGCAAGGTGGGAACAGCACATTAGGTACCTTGTGAATGGCAATGTGGGTTTGAAGCCAGATCTGTTTTACCTCTCAGTAAATCTCCCTGTGTGAGGCTGAGGAGGCAGGGATGTCATTGGGGGTGGAAAGCATCTGAAACCAGCCAAGTACAAAGGGGCCAAGAGTCCCATCCACACCCAGAACCAGCTGTGCCCATCCTGTGCTCCAGCCTGTCTGTTGGGGAAGGTGAAACAGAAAAGCCTTATAAATATGATTGTCTGGCAAAAGATTTTGAGAATGTGGAAACTCTAAGCAAGATAGAAATGAAAGCAAGCTTTGAGATCCCTCAGTTACTGAACAACTGGAAAACAATGGCATGGCCAGCTGAAGGTGATCCCCTTTGGATCAAACAATCCCCTCTGCTTGCAGACAGGCCCAAGGCTCAGAGCAGACCCTGCCAGCTTGGCAGAAGGGGCCCAAAGAGGAGTTTTTAGGGTTTAAAATGTAACCCAGTGTGGTAATGTAATGATTCTTATAGGCTGTATGGAAATGCTGTAGGATTTGTATCTTGGACTAGATTGGTTAGTGAGAATGAGAATATTCAGCACAGAAGATGATTTATTGTATTGTAGGGAACTGTGCTCTCTTAGCCTTTTACTCTCTTAAGTTTTTGCTCTCTTGCCTCTCTTACGCTCTTTCCCCCTCATCCTCTCTTTACCTCTCTCTCCCTCTTTGGGCCCTGCTCTGAGCTGTGGCTGGCAGCTCCCAGCAGGGCCCTGCACCCAGGCCCTTTGCAATAACCCACAAGTTCCCAGCCCTGGCTGCAGAGATCTCTGCTCTCTGTCCATCCCCACCATCCTACCCCCATCTCTCCTACCCCATCCCTTCCTGCCTGCCAGGACCTGCAATCTGCAGAGCAGGCAGACCTCAGGTTTCCAGGCTGAATCTACAAGGGCAACATTGACCTAATTAGTCTCTGAAACAAACAGGAGAGAAAGACTTGCTGCCTTATGTTGCAGAATGAAATCCTCTCCCTCTCCTTTTGCTCTCCTGGCCCCGGGGATTCATCCCAGGCAGGTGCATCTTTGATTGCAGCAGGTTTTGAATCCTCTTCCCTCTCCTCGCGGGGATGCCACATGCTGTCTTCTGACCTCGTTAGCTTCTCCTCCTGTTCCACTTCCCAGCCCCACCGATGTGCTAATTACCACAAAGCAATCTGCAGGAACGCGCTCGGAGAGAGGAGAGAGGAGGGAGAGCTCTCAGAGACTCGTGGGGGAGGGAGCAACTGTGGGAGAGGAGCTTGGCTTAGCCAGGCTGGTGTCTGAGCCTGAGCTTGGCTTAGCCAGGCTGGTGTCTGAGGCTCTCCCCCTTGCACAGCTCAGTGCCAGGGGTGGCCCATGGTCAGTGCCAAGTGTGGCCCATGGTCAGTGCCAGGTGTCACCCATGGTCAGTGCCAAGTGTGGCCCATGGTCAGTGCCAGGCATGGCCCATGGTCAGTGCCAGGTGTGGCCCATGGTCAGTGCCAAGTGGGGCCCATGGTCAGTGCCAGGGGTGGCCCATGGTCAGTGCGGGTGGCCCAAGTCAGTGCCAAGTGTGGCCCATGGTCAGTGCCAGGGGTGGCCCATGGTCAGTGCCAGGTGTGGCCCATGGTCAGTGCCAAGTGGGGCCCATAGTCAGTGCCAGGTGTGGCCCATGGTCAGTGCCAAGTGGGGCCCATGGTCAGTGCCAGGTGTGGCCCATGGTCAGTGCCAAGTGTGGCCCATGGTCAGTGCCAGGTGTAGCAGGAGACAAAGTTTCCCACATAGGGGGCTGCAGAGTGGCCCTGTGGGCTCCCACAGCACCACAGAGCTGTGTGATCAGGGGCTTGGTGTGCCCTCAGCAGCATCCATGGCAGGGATGTGCTGTGCAGGATAACCTGACCCTCCAAGGCTGATTAACATCTTCCCTCAGCTCCAAATTCCCCTTGGACAGACTCCTGCAGGCAGACAAGGCAGGGCTGTGCACTGTCCATGGGCTGGTCTCGTGCCTCAAATTCTCCTATCTGCCACAGAGGGGAGAGAACAGGGCTGGTGATGTCTCAGCTGCATTGACTCAGACCCAAAACTCAGCTCTTCAGAATCCAACATGGATCACACTACACAGAGAAGTCAAAGTCCAAAATGTGAAATTCCTCCATGTAAATTTGTACCTGCAGGAGGTGAGTATTCACCAGTGTTCCTCCAGTAAAGGCTACAGATCAAACAGACATTCAATAACACTTTAATTACTCAAACAACAATTAGTTGACTATTTTCTACTGTTTTCCAGTAGTAAAATTTCCAGAATTTTCCAGGAAAATTCATCCTGAATTCGAAAAATGGCTATTATATTATTATTTTCCTGACTCATTGTGGAGATCCCAGCTGACTTTAGATTTTCAGATGTGGTGCCCATCTACAGAGAGAGATGGAAGGAGGAACCTTCTTTCTCCCTACAATTCCCTGAAAAGTGGTTGTACCCAGGTGGGAGTTGGTCTCACAGATGAAAGAGAATAAAATAAGAAGAAATGACCCAAAGTTGCACCAGGGGATGTTTAGATTGTGTATTAAGAAAAATTTCTCCATGGAAAAGGTGGTCAAGCCCTGGCACAGGTGGAGCCACCATCCCTGGAGGGGTTAAAAAGATGTGTAGATGTGTAACCCAGGGATGTGGTTTTGTGGGACTTGGCAGTCTTAAGTCCATGGTTGAACTTGGTGATCTTAACAATCTTTTCCAACCTAAATGATTCAATGAAGCCCACTGGGTCTGGAGAGTTTCATGTGAGGTGGGTCAGGAAACTCTTTAAGCCAACCCAGGGCAAAAATCTAATTTCCAGGGCAGCCAGGGCCATTGGGCTGGGATCAGCATGGTACAGTGCACTTCAGCTATGCCAACAGGCCTGCACAAGAAAAAGAATTCTTTCTTCAGAAGAGGTTTCTAGCTGCACAATCTGCACCAAATTGTGGCTAAAGTGTACTGTGATCTTTCCCTGGCACGTCCCTGTTAATCCTTTGCAGTTGCACAATCATTTAAACAGATATAAACTCACATAATCATAATTTACCCTGTGTTTTATCAATACCAAATTCAGTCATTGTTGAATGCTAACAACAAAAGTGCTGTCATATTGAAGAAGTGAATTTTAGGGAAGTTGGACAAAAAGGTTTTTTCAGCTTATGTGTTTTCTCAAGAAAATACATATTCATGGTAGTTTGATATACCAGCTCACATGGGCAAGTATATTTGCATAAATACTCAAATGAGAATATTTGCACGAGTAATTAGGACATGCTTGTTTTTCACGAGTCCTTCTTTAGAAGGAAGTGTTTTCCTACCAAATACTCATATATAAAAGAGGTCACGAATGCAAACAAAATGATTCATGGGGATTAGTCTGAAAGAAGATTTCCCCGTGTGTCTGTAATATTTCCACTCACCTCTGGTTGCTATGTAGTAGCCAGTCATCTGCAAAACCTGATGAGCTCTGACAAGTCCTCTCCAAGCCTGCAGGATCATCTGGAGCACGGATGGAGGCATTACTGCACGTTCCCCAAAGCACCGAGCTTCTGCCAGTAATTAACAATATAAGAAATAAGAATATTAATTATAATAAAATAATCCTCCCTCAGCACGAGACCCTGAGTCTGGGCTGACACCTGTTCATTATCCCCAGGATGCCATTTCCCAGTTAATGCTGCCTGAGCCCATTAAGTTGGATCCAAAGCACAGGGTGCTGTTGTGTGTCTTGCAAACCCAAGAGACTGACAGCAAAGATGCTGCCCAAGGCAAACCCACTGAGTGGGAGCTGCAGCAAGGCAAAGTCAGCCTGGGAATAATTGTTAAAGCCACCAAGCCCTGGTCAGTTCATCAACCTCAGGACATGGCTCTCAAATCTGTTTGGATTTCTCTCGTCCAAATATCTGGTTGGGTTCAAAGGGAGCAGGATCCAAGCTTTGCTGAAAAACATCTCTAGGACAATGTAAATCCCAGAGTTTGGCCTTTATTGTGTAAAGAAAAGTGAGTGAATGCTAATGATGCCTTAAGTTGTAGCTTTCATATTTTCCAGATTCTGTGCTGCATTAGTGTGTAACTCTGAACTTCCTATAAAGTGTTAGCAATTTCTCCTCACAGTTTAGTAGAGAGAACAATCCTTTTCCAGCTAAGGACACCATTGCAGCTTCAGGCCCAAAAAGTGGAAACAACAGCAAATTGAGGAGAGCAAACTGGGAAAATGGGAGTTCATAACCTGAAGCTGTTATAATGGACAATTAACCCCAATATGTAAATGGACCAAAACTTATAAAAGTGTGAAGACTCATGACCCGTGGTGAATCTTGGGTGCAGCCATGGCTGGGCTCTTGCACTGCCCAAAGTGCATCCTTTGGATGCCTTTTATTAAATACTTTATTCCTTTAACAGTCTCTAGCTTGTGTTTTAGGTAGCTTCATAAGGCATCACTAACAGAGATGTTTTGATGCCCAGGTGCAGAAATATTCCCAAAGCATCCCAGTCTTGGTGCACCTGAGAAGCTCCTGTGGGGCTGAGGTGTCACTGTCCCCCCCTGGTCCCCCCACCATTCAAGGGTCAGAGGGTGCTGCAGCTCTCCTCCCTCTGTGCCAGCTCACTGCTCTCCTGAGCCACCTGGAGCAGCTCCCAAGGCAGAAATCACAGGCAATGCACCCCAGGGGCCTCCCCAAATGTCAGCAGAGCCTGGCCAACACTACCTGCCTGCAGGCCAGGGGAGATGGAGGCAGCCTGGTGTGACCTGAGCCTGCTGTCACCCCTGCTGCCCCTGCCCAAGGAGCTTGGCTGACACAGAGGCAAAGTCCTTGTGTGTAGCCACATTTCTCTTCCCAGAGAACTTCCCAAGAATATTTCTGATTCACATTCTCTGAACCTCAGAGAAAGGAAAAACAATTCTTATCTCATTTGCTGTGCCTGTGTTTGTGCCAAAGCAGAATGCAATATGGAGATTGTTCACCCACAGTGATGGTGTCTTGGTTCCTTGGCCTGTCAGGGCCAAGTGTGCAGCCCCACATTTGTCTTCACAGAGAAAAGCAAGGGACAATTCTTCCCAAGAAGAATTGGGAAGAAATATTATATTATTATATTATATTATATTATATTATATTATATTATATTATATTATATTATATTATATTATATTATATTATATTATATTATATTATATTATATTATATTATACTATATTTTTATATTATGTTGTTAATTGCTGGCAGAAGCTCAGTGCTTTTTTTCCCCAAGGAATTGGGAATTCCTTGGCCTGTCAGGGCCAGGTGTGTTTGTGTGTCAGGACTGTTGGGTGACAATCATGAGATTCTGTGCAGTGTGTGCAGAGTTGAGTGCTTGGCAGATTCAGTTTAGATGTAATACAATGTAATATAGTATAGAATAATATAGTATAATAAAGTAATTAATTAGCCTTCTGATAAGATGGAGTCTTCATCATTCTCTCCCCTTCATTGGGGGTGAAAATATCCACTATACTTGTGCTGCTCCAGCAGCCCAAGGTCAGGGATTAATGGGAGTTACTGAATTTACCTGACTCGATGCCCTTTCCAAACCTCCTTTGCACAACAGGAATTGTAGGTTTGGGGCTGTTAATGGTTTTAGGAATTGCCAATATCCTCTGCTAATGCCATGAGCATCTCACAGCTCCTCAGAGAGAGGTCCAGGAGAAGGGCCTGAGCTCAGCAGGGTGAGCTGGTGCTCTGTGCCCTACTTAGCTGGTGTATATATTTGTCAGTAAGTGGGGCACTCAATAACCTCAGATCTGACAGCCTTCAGATCCTGTATGGAGACATGTCAATCATTCTGGCTTACATTAAACATCTTCCCAGGCATCTGGACTATATTATAATATCCTATCAGTGCCAAATTATAAACATGAGCCACACATGCTAATCTCTTGATTCTGGCTTATTTCCCTTTCAGACAGTCCATGGAAGAAGGAAAAAAATGTCTTTTGTCAGCAAAATAAAATTACAAACCACGTGTGAGGGAGGGTGGAGCCATCACCCAGTGTCTCTCCTGAACCAACTATGGATTTTTGTAATAAATTTAGTAGGTTTGGCCATTTTCACTCTCTGCTCTGGTAATAGTCATAGTGAAGACACACAATAACCAGTAAATTAAATCACAACAGAGGAAATGCTTTGATGTTTTGTGTGTGGTTCTTAATTTGCTCTATGACCTGCCCAGAGCTGGACCTGCTACCCAAGAGGGACTGGGCAGTGACCACAGAGAGGGCACTGACCACCACCTTGTCCTGCTCTGGGGCAGTGGTGGGAGAATGTGGAAATCACTTGGAAGCTCTGATCAACTTACAGGTGACTTTTACATCTTAAAGTGACTCTTACATCTTAAAGTAGCTTCTGGTTTATTCTCCTTCTGGGAGTCAATTAGTGAAGGTAAAGAACATTTTCCTGGAAGTCCTGGGGGTGGGATTCTTTGCATGCAAAACATGTTGGACAACTCGTCCCTTTTCTCCATCCAGCTCTGCTCCAAGGCCAGGAGCCCAGGTCAGCGCAGGGTGTGAACATCCTTGGAGGTACCCACAGCTCCAGTTCTTCTCAGTGAGGACAGAAAACAAGAGGAATCCTCTTGCACACCCTAAGGACACAGAGCTGGAAGAGCTTGGCAGCACTTTCTGAGAAATGCTCAGCATCCCCAGGAGCTCAAGCAAACCCAACTTTCTCTTTGGGAACCTCCTCCAAGGAGCTGCTCCTGTCCCATGGAGCACCAGAAACTGCCCACTGTAGGTCTCAATCCAAGTGGGATCCAACAGGAGGAGCTGGACAGGCCCTTCCCAAGGAGAATGTAAGCAAACCATAAGATTGAGCCCTGCCATGTCTCTCTTGCCACAATGACCTTCAGATGACCTTCCTTCCCAGTGTGAGAGGAGCAGCAGAAGTGGTTTCAGTCCACTGCAACTGGAATGGACTGGGCAGTTTGCCAAGTGAATATCTGCTGGGTTAATCACTGTGCAAATCTAATCAGGAACTGGAATGTGCCAGGCTCATTACCGAAATTAAATTCACCTCCAATTAAAGAGAGAGCTACAAGCTTCCATCGTGCAGAGGTGCCCCCAGGCTGCCGCTCCCAAAACCAACATCAAACCCAGTCCTGCTGAACTGCAGGTTTGCTGAGCTCTGGAGGTATTTCCAGGTGTGAGAAAGTGAACTGCTGCTTGTGATTTCCCCCAAGGCTCTCTAAGGAGTTTACTGATGCCTTTAATAAGTCACCTTGCAAGTCAGGAGTCACTTCAATGGTAGCACTCACCGAGAGAAATCTGGGGATACAGTAACTGGAACACCTCCCATGGCAGGATTGTTCTTGTGAGCACCTTTACAGATTCTCACCTTCACATGCTCAATCTTTCCTTGGGACCTATGCACCTTATGTCTACACTGTGGAGTCCAAATGAAGAAATTAAGTTTGTGCTGAGAACAACAGGGCTGCAAAGTCAAGCAGGCAAAGTGTAGAGATGCTGACTGAAAAGTTGTTCAAGCTTCATTTCCCCCTTTGGCTTCTACATTACACTTGCACAGCCTAATCTCATCATCACTGCACATCACATCATCTCTGCCTCCATCTGTGATTCACCTGGGCATTATCTGATTGCAGGGAAAAACTTTCAATATCTTAGGTCTAAATAAGTGCCTGTAACTGAAATCCAGCTTTGAAGACTTGGCAGGACTGCAGATGTAATTCCTGAGCTGCTTCTTTTCTCCTCCAGTACTGGAAGAAAAAACAATCCACTAAGATTAGGGATGGGATTTCACCTGGGGATGGCCAGGGTGCAAAAACTTGAAGGTGCAAAACTTGGGTGCAAAACTTGAAGGTTTCCTGTAATCATGTCCTTGGTTCACTCACACCTTCCACTGCCTACTCTAAAACCACAAGTACATCCAAAAATATATCTAAGGTGTGAAATCCTCCATTCAGCAGTAGATAACAGCATAAAGAATCACAGACTGGTTCAGGTTGGAAGGCACCACAGAGGGTCATTTGCTCCTACCTCCCTTGCTCAATTCCTTCCAGAGCACCTGGCACACACTGGGATCCTCCCGACTGGTCATTGCTTGGTTACTGCTGGAGCCTCTCCAGGTTTCAATCAAACCCAAGCTCCACACAGCCACTGTCCAGGTCAGACTTTGTGGGGGCTGGTGTGGGAACCCAGGACATCCCTCTGTCTGTCCAGGATGGCCAGGACCCCTGCCAGGAGGCTCAGCGACCCTGGCACAGAGCCCAAAACACCTGTGGGTTTGATTACGACCCATAGAGCAAATTACCAACCTTAGATGAAGATCAGCAAGCCACAACAGTTTAGGTAGAATAATAGTGAAGTTATAACGGGGTGGAAAAGTAGGTTTTAGGGTTTTTGGTAAGGGGGCTCAGGAGACAAGATGGAGGAATCTGGGCATGTCCAGCCTTTCTCCTTCTTCTTCCTGGCCTCCATCTTCTGCTGTGATGGTGGCACTTTTGGATTGGTTTAGAGTAGAAGCTCACTGTCTAACATAGGTGATAGGTATTGGGAAGTGATTGTAAATATTGTACAGGTAGTTTTTAGTATAAAGACATAACACTGCCCTGGGGGCAGGCAGAGTGCCTGGAACTGTCCTGCTGGATGGACCTCAGCAGGGCAGGGCAGGAGAAAGAATTTCACAGATAAGATACAATAAACAACCTTGAGAATGAGAACTAAAGAGCCCTGACTCCTTCTTCGAGTGCCAGGCTGGAAAAAGAGACTTTTGAACTCTTCTCAGGGTCACTGTGAGCAGCTAAAGATCCTGACAGTCTGGTGCTCCTCTGCTTCACGAGTTTGTGCCATGGAGCTCTGAGGGAGCCCCTGGTGGGACAGCTGGAGTGAGGGGCAGGGCTGCTCCTGCTCCCTGAAGTCCTGCTCCTCCTGCCCTGCATTAACAGCTTCACATGCAATTCCCTCAGTCTCTGGAGCTGCTCAGGAGCTGGAAACTCAAGGAGCAGCAAGGCAGGCTTGGATGAACTCCTTCCACGTGTCAGCAGACAGCTACTCCAAGAACCAAGCTGCCAGCCCCTCCCCACGAGGATCCGGAGCACAGGTTTGAGGCAGAGCCCGGCGAGATGCAGGGATGCAAAGCCCTTGTTATGGAGCAGAGAGCTCAGCGCTGCCCCAAGGGTTAATTAGCCTTGGAGGTGTTCATCTAAGCGCTTCCTCGTGGAGGGACAGCCGCCTGTGTTGCCTGGATACTGCCTTGCCGCGGCTTTGAGGAAGATACCTGGAGCTTCATTAGAAGGGAATGTTAGTGGGATTTTCAGGTTTAGCTGCTCTATGTAAATCATTACCCGGGGCAGCCCCGAGGCAAAGTGGCTGCCGGTTACTATCAGCCACACATCACATCCGTGCTCTGACAAGACAAATAAGGGTAATTGTGTCTCTCCCCTTAATCAGGGGGATGTGATTAGCCTGGCCAGGTGCTCACCAGCATTACCCGGCTCAGCAACCTGAGCATCTCTGTGGAGCGAGGACCGGCCAGGTCCAGCACCCTCCAGCTGTGGGAAGTGAGCAGCAAACAGGCAGCCATCTCTCATGGCTTGTAGAAAGGTTGCAGAGAGTATAATAATTAGAAAATAAACAACATCTGATGAAATGGTGACTTGTTGCTGGCTTTTTTTCCCCTATGTTACCTGGGCTGTACCTTTGCTGCAGCTCATCTCTCCAGTCTGAGATGTGTTGGATGTTGCTGAGGCAAAGTGAAGGATCCCAAAGGGACTGGGAAGGATTTGCACCCAGTCTGGGAAACTGGATAGGAATAGATATGTAGAAACACAGATTTTCTGAGGTGGGAGATGTATGTCTTCGGTGGCTTTGTCTCACATTATCTCTTCATCATGCTTTCTGTACCCATGATGAGTGAGATGCCCTGGGAGATTTCCCCTAACTTATGGAGCAGGAGGATATCCTCCTCCTCCTCCCCTTCCTTCTATTTTAAGGATAAAATTCCAGTTAAACTGGGCCTGAGTTCCTTGGATCCTCCCACACTCTCCAGTCACCATTTCTGTTCACCACATGACCTGAAGTCAGACCAGAGGACGTTAGACAGAGCCATCAGCAAAGTAAATAAGCAGCCACCCTTTTCCTTGCCAGCAGGACACAGCAGCCTGTCAGGGTCTGACCCTGCTGAGGGTCTGAGCAGGGGGAAGGGCAGGAAATGAGGCTGATGGAGCAACAGCCTTTTAATTGGAAGGCAGCGCAGATAATTAAGATGGTTCATGTTTTCCTGAGAACAGAGGATGTTGTACAGTGGCTGTGCCAGAGCATTTGGAAGTTTCTCCTGGTCTGGGAGCGAGGAATCATTTGTCCTGGCTTTGCTGAGTCCTTTCTTGTGTGTCCTGAGCTGGAGAGTCCCTGCCAAGGGCAGGATTGCCTGAAGTCAGCCCTGATGGCCAAATGTCACAGATGCTGGTGGAAAGGTCATGCAAAGGACCTGACTTCAGATCTCTGTCCCCCCTGCTTGAGGGAGCAGATCTGTGCACCCACCCCTATCACAGCAAAAGCCAAAGTGACCTTCACTCAAGGTGCAAAGGTGCAAAACTTTTCTGAGTGTGAAGAGAAAGTGAAAGCCCCTCCACCAAGAGCCTGAGACACCTTCCCATGCTGGTTCCTTCCCTGCTGCCCCCTGAGCACAGCCACAGGGGCTGTCCTGTCCACTGGAGTGGCTTCTAGTATTTACCTGGAGGTTATGGGACTTGGGAACACCAATTTAACAAGAAATGTGTCAGTCACTGGAAAGTTACTTGATTTAGAGATGGAGAGTCTTGGTGCCAGATTTAACCTTTTGAAATGCACTTCCTTTCTCTTGTTGCAATGGAATCATAGAACAGAAGCATCAAGGTTGGAAAAGACCTCCAAGAACATCAAGTCCAACCTGTGAGCAATCCCCACCTTGTCAACCAGACCAGTGCACTGAGAGCCATATCCAGACATTGCTCTAACACCTCCAGAGATAGGGACTCCACCACCTCCCTGGGCAGCCATTCCAATGCTTAAACACCCTTTCAGTGAAGAAATTCCTACTGATGTCCAACCTGAACCTACCCTGGTAAAACCTGAGGTCATTTCCCCTCATCTGTCAATGGATGTATGGAATGGCTCTCATGAATTATGTAGCACAACTTCCCCAAACTCCTGTACGCTTATGTTCATGCACGTCTCTGGCTTCATCAGAATATTTTGATGCAATTAGAAGCATTTCTACTCCTTTTCCCTGGAATAGGAAGCACTTGTCCCAGACTGATCCCTGGCAAACTGGCTAGGCAGCTGGCGGTGGTTACAGGGGACGCTGATGCTGCAAGTTGTCCCTCACAGATGTGGTTGATGGTGCCATTTGCAGCTTCCACCCACTGCCTTCCTCCACCTATTGATGGTGGTTTCATCTCCTGGTTGTGCAAGAGTTTTGTGATTTGTTGTTGTGAATTAGGGTGCACAACTGCAGCTGTGTGTCCTCCATGCTGTGAGCAGAGATTTCCAGTTTTTTGGAGTGAGGATGTGTCCTGTAAGGTGACTTGTCCCAACATCTTCCTCCTGCTTAGAGAGGAGGAAGATTATTATTATTATCTTACTATTATTATATTATCTTACTATTATTATCTTATTATTATCTAGTAAGGTTCTGAACCCCTGGACCAGAGGTGTCAGACCCATGAACCAGCCAGGCCAGCTGACAGCAGGATTGATGATAAAGTTAATGCTCCCTGAGTGTCCTCTCATCTGCTACACATTTATGAATTTATTTCACTTTGCTGTAACTGTACAACACACAGAATGTATGAGGCAGTGACTCATCAGCAGCCCAACCATCCATGTGCTGGGAATTCAGCAAAGCAGAGACCTTGTCCACCCCGCCATGAGAGCCAGAGCAGCTCTGAGCTGGGGTCACTTTGGGGATTGGGAAGATTGAAGGCCAGGCAGCTCTCAGACATTTGTTTAGTCAATGAGGCAGCTGGCTGTGCTCCACCCTGTGCAGAGATCAGGTTTTGCAGGAACTGAAATGCAGAGGGGATGGCATTGTTCCATGGCTGCTCCGTGGTGGCTGGATGCATGCAGGGATGGCATTGGGAAAATGTTGAGGCCCTCAAGAACAACCCTGTGCAGAGATCAAAAGGTGCTGACTGTGGAAGCACTGAGGCTGGGAAGAGCTGCAGAACAGCAGCTCAGTGCTCCACATGTCCAGAAAATATTCTTTTGTATCCAAGTAGCAATTACTCTACATTGATGGGTCTCACATCCTGAAATGGCCCCTAGAGTGTCCTATTTGCCTGTGCTTCAAAAACAGCACCTGAGGCCTCTTTGAGAAAATTTCAGAAAAACTTTGAGAAAAATTTTGAGAAA
The DNA here is from genome assembly GCF_028769735.1 of Zonotrichia leucophrys gambelii. NCBI lineage: Eukaryota > Metazoa > Chordata > Aves > Passeriformes > Passerellidae > Zonotrichia > Zonotrichia leucophrys. The sequence goes on along the minus strand of NC_088192.1, from coordinate 5,055,845 downwards.
ATTTTGAGAAAAATCTTGGACAAAGTGGAAAAGTCATGGAGTGCAATACCACAGTTACATAACCAGTCACCAGCCCAGGTGTGGGGCCAGCAGGATTGACTTCACACACACAGTTCCTAGAGGTTTCATCAGTGAGAAGCAAGAAACTTCCAGCAGGAGTGATAATGGAGCTTCCTTTTAAAGCAGATTTATGGACAGAGCGTTCACATTTGTGAGTCAAAATGGTCTGAATCAAGCAGGCAATTTCTCCAGGGGTCAGCCCCACCACTTTCAGTTGAAGACCAGGGGCAGGGCAGTGATTCTCACAAACTGGTCACTGAAATAGGCCAGTTATGGAAAAGGAATTTACAAACCCTTCATTTGGAGGTGGAGTGACATGATCTGAGCCTTGGCAATCAGTTCCCCTGGCTGTAAACAGGTGTGTAATCACAGCCCTCAGTGCAGCACTCATGGCAGCACACCTGGCCAAGGTGTGCTCCTGAAGAGAAATCCCACAAAGAGCTTTCAGCCTGGCAGATTTGGATTGCACCTCCACAGATGTAATTATGGCATGCCTTGGCTTCATTAACCACCACAAGGTTTCATTAACCATCACAAGGTTTCCTTCCCCATCTGTCCCTGGCAGTGGATGGCACAGAGCTTGTGCAGGGACAGGTCCCTGTGACTCAGAATCACCTCAGTGCCACCAAGCAATGCAAACATGCAGCCCTTCATTATCTCTTTTCACCCAGATGAATGAACCCTGAATCAGATGTCAATAAGTGCTTGGCATTCCTGGAGATCTCAGCATGCTGGTGAGTTTATCTTCCTACAATTTCCTTGTTGAGAAAGCAACAAATGGCCCCAGCACCCGCTGCTCTGTGCAATAGGAAGCTGTGGTAGAGGTTGAGCAACCCAAGGAATGCTTGAAACACCCACTGGAGTTTTGGCTCTGGATCCCCGTGTTTTGCATTTCTCCGTGTTCTTTTGGGCAGATGTCTCAGTTTCTCAATTCCTGCCACTTGGCCTCAGTGTTTGCAGGACACTCCTGTGCTTGCCAGGAGCCACTGTGGTGTTTGTGGGGCAGAGTGCACAGGGTGGAAGCAGAGGAGTGAGCACAGCAGTGCACATGGACACATCACAGCTCTTGCTGGGGCAGGAGAAAGGCTGGGAGGGGGTCACAGTTATATTTTCTGGAAAAATCCCTTTGCCCAGGATTCTTCTCCTGGGAAGCTGAGAAGCCTCAGAGAAAAGGAAAGCAATCATTATCTCATTTGCTTCTCCTGTGTTTTGCTGCTTTGGAATGTGGTTGGAGACTGTTTATCCAACAGGTGATTGATTCATTGGTTTCTGCTGTGAATTATTTTAACTTATTGGCCAACTGGGGCCAAGCTGTGTCAGACTCTGCAGAGAGTCACAAGATTCATTAATATCTTTTAGCCTTCTGTAAGCATATATAATATAATATAGTATAATATAATATAATATAATATAATATAATATAATATAAGCCTTCTATCATGGAGTCCTGCTCATCATTCTTGCAGCCCTTGGGTGTCAGCAGCCCTGGCTGAGCTGCTGAGCCTTGCACTGACACACACCTCAACAAAAACCTCCCCAAAAGAGCAGTTTGCTGCACAAATAACTCTTTTCCTTCTCTCACAGAGCTCTGCAGGGCTATCTCCAGCATGCTGAGTGCCTTCAGCCTCTCCACATTTCCTGTTTTCATTCCAGTATCTGCGCTGCTAACGCACAGCGTGCCTCAAATTCCAGCTCTGAGCACCAGGAAAAGGGGACAAGGGCAGATTCGTGGGATTCTCAGAGTCTCTCCTGCTTTTCTGCAGCCAGCCTGGGGACACTGATAACTCCCTGACTCCTTCCTTCTTCCTTCTTCTTCCTTTCTCTCTTCTAATTCCCAGATATGCTGCTATCCCTCAGCACTTTGATGCTGCAGTGTTCTGACAGGGAAGGGCACAGGTTTGGCCTCTTTTCCTCAAAGCAGCAGCTGAAGAGCTGAATCAGAACTGCTGGTGTGGTGAGAAAGTGTGTACAAAACAGTGCTCTGAGGCCTAAATATAAAACCTAAATATAAGACCTTCTGCCAAAATATAAAACCATAAAAACCATATTCTGCCACTATAAAACCATCTCCCCACATGGCAGTAACTTTCTAATTCCTCCTTCTAATGGCATAAATCAGGTGTAAAACCCTTAAGCCACTGGAAATCTTGGCAAATATTTGATAACATTTCTTGGAGTTCAGAGTCAGCCAGACCCATCCCTGCTGTGCCTCCCCTCAGCTCCCAGCCAGCACTGAAAGCAGCACCCAAGACACACCAAACTTGGCAATTTGAGACTCAAGGGACAAATTCTGCTCTTTTTAATCCCACAGTTAACTGAGGACAGACGTTGACAGCAGAAACTGAAAGCTGTGGCCAGTCTGAGCCCCAAGCAATGAGCACCAGCACAGGGAGGTGTTTCCAGCCCCAAGAATGGCAGCTGCTGTTGGCAGGGCCCATCCCACCTGTGGATCCCATGGATGGGCCAGACACAAACCTTCAACTGCAGGAGCTGATGGCATTACCCAAGGGTGCCATCATCACTGGGTGCATCACCCAATCTTCCCAGAGCTGTGTCCTGCAGTGCTTTCCCCACCCAGCAAGCTGACAGGGATTTGAGAGCCAGCAATGCAGAGGCAGAGGTGGAATTTCTCCACACCTCATCTTCAGCCCTCCCTGAGCTTGCATTCTGCAGTTCCTGTGGCCCAAAGAGGCACTTCCACAAAGTTGTGTCCCTGCTGCCTCCCTGCCCCCTCTGCCAGCCTGGGGAGCAGCAGGGTGGGTGAAGAAGGGACCCCAGCTCTGGTCTGGAGCACCTCAGGACAGGGGTGCACTGAGGCACTGTTGAAGATTGCAATGCAAGATGTTTTCAATTACCATCTGTATGGCAGATTACCTTTGTCAAGTGGGCAGTTTGCCTTATCTCTCTCTCTGAGTGACCACAATCACACCTCCCTCGGGAGGGGACATTGCTGATAACAGCTATTGAATGTCCCTGCATGGCTGATAAGAACTACAGCATCCCATTGGGAGATGGGAGCCCAGAGGGAGGAGCCAAGCATTCCTACCCGGATAGAATCTGGAGATTCTGGAACACCAGCACGGCTTCTGCACTGGATTGCCCAGAGGAACAGCAGCTGCCTCTGCCCCTGGATCTTCAGAGGCAGAGACTGCACCTTTCTCCAGGATCCCTGCTCCAGCAGAACCAGCCCTGACACTGCAGGAGGGCTGAGCCACAATTCCAATGGGACTGCTGCCAACAGCCTGACCCACAGGGTGTCAGCTTGGGTTCTGACTCTGGCACTGTTGTTCTAGTGTACTGCATTGTTTATTTTATAATTTTTTTCTTTTCCCTATTAAAGAACTGTTATTTCCTGCTCCCATATTTTTTGCCTGAGAGCCCCTTAATTTAAAATTTATAGCAATTTGGAGGGAGGGGGGTTGCATTCTCCATTCCAGGGGAGGCTCCTGCCTTCCTTAGCAGACTCCTGTCTTTCCAAACCCAAAACAGGCACAATCTGAGGTCACTGAGGATCTGGAATCCAGAGGGGCAGCAGCAAACCCACCAGGCTGCTCATGGGGCTCTAAGGTGCCAGCTGAGCTCAGCCCAGCCCACAGCATTTCAGGTGCCAGCCTGGGCTCATCTGGCATCCAAGGGGGTGTCTCTGGAAGGTGGCACAGGCTGCAGCCCCTCAGCAGAGCCCCAGCTCCTCCTGGCAGTGCTGGAAGGGTGACCAGCATGAAAACCTCCCCAAGGAGGGGCAGAGCAGAGCTCAGGGAACAGGAGATGCCCCCAGTGCCCATCCCTGCAGGAGAACCCTGGGCAGGGTGGACAGAGGGTTTTTTTGTGGGTTCACCCCAATTTCTCTGAGCATTTGAGAGCCCCCTTTAGCTGCACTCTGAGGTGGATTTCTTTGCTTTGGGCTTTTTATGAAAACTCCTGGTTTTCCTTGTTTTAAGATCATATTTTATTCCCACTGGAAGAGCAGCTTGAACTGAAACATTTAAAAGACAAACACTGTCTCTCACCATGTTTTAATTATTTAACCAGGAAAAGATCTGTACTTTGTCTTTTACTCATTTAAAGACACAGGTGGTTTAAAGTGAGTACATGGTTATTGAAAATTGAACGTGTTACTTCCTCAGGAAGCATTATATATTTGAAATACTGCTTTGATAATATTTTTTTTACTCCCTTCACTTTCACTGCTCCTTGTTCTCTGCCTTCGATACACCCCAGAGACACATTTTTCTAGTGAGAAAACACAGGACAGTTTTGGAAAAATAAAAAACTATGTGAGAGACAAGACAAGATTATCAAATTGCCAATTTTTTGTCTGGGTTTCAAGCACAGAATCTTTGTGCAGAGTTCCCTAGCAGTCTTGCACAGCTCCAGGAAAGAGGCTTTTTCTGAAAAGGCTTTTCTGATGAAATCACATTTTTCATGACAAATAAAAGGTCTTTGAAAAGACATCTTGACAGCCTGCTCCTGGTTCTGCCTGCTGGCTGAGATGGGCCTTTTTTCTGTTATTTGTGTAAAATGTTAATGTAAATTTGTGTAACGTTTTATTTGTGTAAAATGTTAATGTAAAATGCTGCTCCTGCGTCCCCTCTGCTGCCATCCTGGTTGGCACCCAGTGCTCAGTGACCCAGCCACCCCCCTGGAGTCTGTCTGTCTGTCTGTCTGTCTGTCTGTCCCTCCTCCAGGTGAAGCTGCTCAGGTGCAACACACACAAGCACAGCTGGGAGCCCTGGGGTCCATCCATCCTTCTCAGAGCCTGAAAATTCAGGAAAACTGTGAATTCAATTAAATTTTGCAACTGTTGTAATGAAGAAGTCTGTCTATGTTGTATGAACAAATCTTTATTAGAAAAGTGAATATTTTCTTTTAATGAAAAACTCTTCCTAAAAGAGTTTTGAAATATAAAATCCACCAAGACTTGACTTTTTAGGTTCATATCCAGCTCAGGATATTCTGTGATCTCCATTCACCAATTCTCTATAAAAATGTGGGGCAGGGGTACCTCTTTTTATTTTTTTAATTTTTTTTTTAATGTCTTTCAAATGAATCCTACCCCTCTGCTTCTCTCCCAGAACAGGCAAAGTCACTTCAGGGAGTCAAAAGCAAAATCCAGATTCCCTCTCCTGGGACACAGCTTCTGTAAAAGTCCTAGAAACTGGAAGAAAACAGCAGGGAAAAGAGCAAGGAAATGCCACTGTAGGTGAGTGACTGTGAATAATCCCCATGCTCACATTTTCTTCTGTGTTATTATCCTTTTTAAAAATTAAAGATGGTAATAGGTTACTGTAGTGGAAAGTGAGATAATGGGGAGATTTTAGGGAGATAAAGTTATAATGGTATCCAGGGAGGGAGGGCAATAGGGACAGAAAATTGAAAGGGATTCATTATGAACTTATCCTCACTTATAAATATTCCCCCAGGTTAGGAGTTATGGTGTTAATAATTAACCAGAATCTTATGAAGGCTGAAATAGCTGCAGCATGCACAAAGCTCCTCACGCCAGCACTCACCATGTGCTCAAGCCTTGCCTGCCACTCATCCCAGGCACTGTGGCAACGGTACATCTGCTTCCCACAATATCCTCCATTAATCATTTACACACAGGGGGGAAGAAAGTCTTGCAGGAATGATTCCACAGGAGCTGTTTCTGCTCACCTGAGCTGCTGAGTGAGAGCAGCTCTGAACCTTCCAGCCCTCACAGGCCCCAGTCCCAGGTGCTGGATAAAGGAAGGGAATGCACCCTTGGAATCAATGGAATCAATCCCGTCCATCAGCTGGGAGGAGATATCTGTGTGCTCAATGTGTCCATCCCTCCTCCTGCATGGATTTCAGACTGCTCTGGTTCTTTGGTGTCCTTCTCTGCAGCACTAGCAAATGGAACTGAGCACCATGGTCCATCTCCCCAGTGTTTCTTTCCTTCTGCTCCATGGCTCTTGTGATGGTGTTCACAGGGGTTTTCAGACTGGGGAAGAGATGAGGATCTGACTCCATGTTTCAGAAGGCTGATTTATTATTTTATGATATATATTACATTAAAACTATACTAAAAGAAGAGTAGAAAAGGTTTCATCAGAAAGCTAGCTAAGAGTAGAATAGCAAAGAATGATAACAAAGGTTTGTGGCTTGGGGCTCTGTGTCCAACACAGCTGACTGTGATTGGCCATTAATTAGAAACAACCACATGAGACCAATCACAGATGCACCTGTTGCATTCCACAGCAGCAGATAATCATTGTTTACATTTTGTTCCTGAGGCCTCGCAGCCTCTCAGGAGGAAAAATCCTAAGGAAAGGATTTTTCATAAAAGTTGTCTGCAACAGGCTCTCATGGTTCCTGTGCTGGGAAGGGACCTCTAGAAGCCTCCAGTCCACCTCCCACTCAGAGCAGGACCATCTCCAGCACTGATCAGTCACCCTGGCTGTGTTTCTGTCCACTGAAGATGCATGTCCAACACCCTCTGACCCAAAAAAGCCAGAGGGAGAAAGGCCTGGAGGGATAAGAAAGTTCCTCTGGCTGTTGCAGTGCAGTGGCTCTTTGGGATGTCCCTGCCATAAAAGCAGGGCAGCCCTTGCCATTGACCAGGAGGTGAAGTGCCATGTGTTCAGAGAGGTGACAGACAGAAAAATCCTCCAGAAATTCCTGCTGAGACCTGCAGAGGAGCCTCTGGTGACAGCAGAGCCTGTGGCTGATGGTGTCGAACGGAGGGACAGCAAGTGCTCCTCAAAGGGTTAATCTTTAACCCTTTAACTGTGGCACAGATCAAGTTGCAGGAGGTGAATCACAGAATCATAGAAACAATTACAGAATTATTTAGGCTGGAAAGGACCTTAAAGTCCATCCCATCCCATGGCAGGGACACCTTCCGCTGTCCCAGGGAGCTCCAAGCCCCAATGTCCAGCCTGGCCTTGGGCACTGCCAGGGCTCCAGGGGCAGCCACAGCTGCTCTGGGCTTCCCCACTCTCACAGGGAACAATTCCTTCTGTGTATGTCACCTAAACCTCCCCCCTTTCACTTTGAAGCCCTTCCCCCTGTCCTGCAGGGTTGTGGGTGTCCCTGTCCCACAGGTGTCACCTCCATCTCCTGAGGGCACAGCAAGGACCACGTCCAGCACAGCATCACTGTGTTCCCAGGAAAGGCAGGACCCCTCTGTGGCCACATTTCCCTTCCCAGAGAAAAGCAAGGTGCAACTTCCCAAGGATATTTTCTGGGAATCGCAGCGAACAACCTCAGGGAAAGAAAAAAACAATTATTAACTCAACTGCTGCGCCTGTGCTTGTGCACAAGTGGAATGCACTGTAGAAAATTGTTTACCTGAAAGAAATTAGTAATTAAATTCTAGTGTGAGTGTGTTTTCTTAACCAATCTCTGCAAGCTGTGTCCAGTCAATCAAGAAACAGTCACGAGATCTGGTTGAGCTGAGTGCTTGTGCAGTTTCAGTTTAAATGTAATATAACATAACGTAACATAACGTAACGTAACATAACATAACATAACATAACATAACATAGTAATACTATATATTACTATATATATATATTACTATATATTATTAATTAACCTTTTGATATCAATAGAGTCAAATGCATCATTTCTCCCTGCTTTGGGGCACCTTGCAAATCCCATACTCCTCTTCCCCATAGATTTCTGTCCCCATGAACTCCTGTTCTGTACTCTGTGTCCTGCACAAGGGGAATCTAACCAAAGCATCCTGAAGAACAGGATGTGCCTCTGGATTTCTGAACTCTGGGCAGAGCAAGCTGCCCCTGCAGCCAGGTGCAGAAGGTGTCAGTACTGAGTCATTGTTTTACAAACTCTGTGCCATGAAGGAGCAACGTGAGTGAGGAGGGGCTGCTGCAGAGGACACAGTGGGTGCTGGACTGCAGTGACCCCTCCAGCTCAGGATATTCTGTGATCTCCATTTGTGTCACAGACATCTTTTCATGAAAAATCCTTTCCTTAGGATTTTTCCTCCTGAGTAGCTGAGGCCTCAGGAACAAAATGTAAACATTGATTATCTGCTGCTGTGGGATGCAAAGGTGCATCTGTGATTGGTCTCATGTGCTTGTTTGTAATTAATGGCCAATCACAGCCCATCTAGCTCGGCTCTCAGAGCCACAAACCTTTGTTATTCATTCTTTTCTATTCTTAGCCAGCCTTCTGATAAGAACCTTTTCTTCTATTCTTTTAGTATAGTTTTAATGTAATATATATCACAAAATAATAAATCAGCCTTCTGAAACATGGAGTAAAATCTTTGTCTCTTCCCTCAACATAAGACCCCTGTGAACACCGTCACACATTTGCAGCTGCAGGAGTGTTCCTGCAGAGGGGAGCTGGCAGGAGCTGGGGGTTTGGCCAGGAACTCACAGCCCCAGTAATCCTCCAGGTGACACTGGGCTGACTAAAAGGCAGCAGCACACACTCCAGGAGACAGTTTTGGAATCAGTGGGGAATCATGCATGAATCACTCATGCTGGAGTGATTCTGCAGCACAGGCAGAGCCAGCCCTTCCTTGTCCTTTGGGTGACAGCTCAGTGACACAATGGCTGAATGAGAAAAGGGGTTTGGGGCTGTCCTGCATCCCAGGGCTGTGTACTGCTTGTCTCAGGCCAACAGTCTTCCTGAAGTTTTGGAAGTGATCCAACAGCAGCACAGAGGAACTCCTTCCCTTCCCTTCCCTTCCCTTCCCTTCCCTTCCCTTCCCTTCCTTCCTCCCTTCCCTTCCCTTCCCTTCCCTTCCCTTCCCTTCCCTTCCCTTCCCTTCCCTTCCCTTCCCTTCCCTTCCCTTCCCTCAGAGCAGCCCCAGCAGGCTCTGCCCAGCCCCACACAGCCCCTGGTAATGAGGACAGCAAATTAGAGTTCTTTAAATAACCAGGACCTCTTCAGGAAAGGGAGTAAGGTCCTCAGACGGCCTGATCTTCACTTAATCCCTGCAAACAGACACCTCTGATTAGGAGGATTGGTTTCTTCTTCTGGAGGGCAGCAGATTGAGGGCTTTGCCTGGCAAAAGCGAAAGAACATCTGGTGCTGTATTTCCTACAGCCAGGGAGCCCCTGACTCCTGTCCCCAGTTTGATGCTCAGCCTGCTCATCCCTTCCATCCCAGCACCAAAACCCTTTCATTGGCACCTCACTGGAGCAGGGGCACCCATGGCTCAGCAGTGCCAGGGTCAGAGAGGGGCTCTGAGCCCCTGAAGGGCTGGGCAGGATGGGCAGGGGTGGCAGGAGATGCCCTGGAGGACTCAGTGACAGCTTTGTGCCACGGGCTGGGTGGGCAGCAGCTCTGCTCTCACCCCCCGTGCCACATCAGTGCCACAGAGGTCTCAGTTAGTGAGCAGGGACATTAATGAATCTGTGTGTTATCCTGTGTATCCTCTGCCTCCAGGACAGCCCCAGGGCACTCAAGCAAATAAATGAAGGAAATATGAAGGACACACGAAGGAAACATGAAGGAAACACAAAGGAAGCACAAGGAAACAGAAGGAAACATGAAGGAACCACGAAGGAAACAGAAGGAAACACAAGGAAACAAAGGAAACAGAAGGAAACATGAATGAACCACGAAGGAAACACAAGGAAACATGAAGGAAACATGAAGGAAACATGAATGAACCACGAAGGAAACAGAAGGAAACACAAAGGAAACACAAGGAAACATGAAGGAAACATGAAGGAAACACAAGGAAACATGAAGGAAACAGAAGGAAACATGAATGAACCACGAAGGAAACACAAAGGAAACACAAGGAAACAAAGGAAACAGAAGGAAACACAAAGGAAACACAAGGAAACATGAAGGAAACATGAAGGAAACAGAAGGAAACACAAAGGAAACACAAAGGAAACACAGAGGAAACATGAAGTCTATTAGGGCTTGCAGCACCTGGGCTCTGCACCCCTCCCCCAAAGCATTCAGGGCAATGCACATTCACTGCAGCAATTTCTACAAACTCACAGCAAAATATTTTTGCTGATGAGTTTCTGCAAGATGTGCCAGGGCTTTTTTTTTATTATTTTGAAAACCAAAAGTGAGATTTCTTTTTTCCTTCCTTTTTTTAAAATGCTAATTTGCATAATGAGATTCTGAAGAATCTCCCCTCCCCCAGGATATACAGAGTTTTCTGTGTTGATGAAGATCAGATTTGGCTGGAAATAATTTTGATGGGAAATGTTCAGCTGTGTCTGCAGCAGGATAAAGCCCTGACAGAGCCCTGCTATGCAGAACTCCTGGCATGACTTTGCTTCAAGAGGCAGCAAGAGAACAGCCCTGGCAAGAAGGGAAAAGCCATTTCCATCCCATCCTTGGAGAAGCCTTGGAGATGTGGGTATTGGTGAAATTTTGCCTGACAGGCAGGGAGAATGATGAGCAGACTCCATGATATCAGGAAGCTAATTAATTACCTTATTATACTACATTATTTAATTATTTAATATTATTTCTATTCCTTTCATTAATATATCATATATCATATATCATATAATATATATTATATATTATATATTTGTATTAATTTATTATATTATTTCTATTTCTTTATATGCTATTTTATTTAATGCTATATTATTCTATACTATATTACACTACATCTAAACTGAAACTGCACAAGCACTCAACAAAATCTCGTGACTGTCTCCTGACTGACTGTGAGGACACAGCTTGCAGAAATTGGTCAAGAAAACAAAACACTCACAAGGAAACAAAAGAAAACAAAGAAAACAAAACACTCACAAGAAAACAAAAGAAAACAAAGAAAACAAAACACTCACACCAGAATCCAATCAAGCAAATTCCTTCAGGTAAATAATCTTCTAACACATTTTACATGTTCCAAAACACAGGAGCAGCAAATGAGATAAGAATTGCTTTGATCTCTCTGCATCTCCAGGAAAAACCTGAGAGAGAGAATTATGTTTCTCTCTGTCCAGAGAATGTGAATGCCACATGTAGGAGACTCATTGAAGTGTTTCAAAGCACCCTGGTGAGGAACAGGTATTTTTCTGGCTGTTTTCTTTCTGTTCTGACCTGAACACACCTTACAGAGAAACGCAGGCCAGGGGGAGGATGCTGAGGAGATGCAGGGTACCCAGAGGTTTGGCACCTGGACAAGGACATGGCCAAGGAGCAGGAAGGCCACCAGCTTTGTATTTCCCTAACCCAAGTCTTTTTTGCAATGGTTCAGTCCAAAGAGGTTTTTGGGGTAGCAATAGTCCTAAAGTTGGTGCCAGCAGGGAATTAGAGCACTGGCAGTATGGGTGGGATGCTGGATCACCACAGGGGATGGCTCTGCAGAAGAGGTGGCACAGCTCCCTGCAGGAAGGGACCTCTGAGGGTGCCAGGGAGCCCTCAAAACTCTCAACTCTTTTGGTCCATGTAGGAGCGTTGTGGGATAGGACGATGGGGATGGACAGAGAGCAGAGATCTCTGCAGCCAGGGCTGGGAACTTGTGGTTTATTGCAAAGGGCCTGGGTGCAGGGCCCTGCTGGGAGCTGCCAGCCACAGCTCAGAGCAGGGCCCAGAGAAGAGAGGGGGAGAGAGGATGAGAGGGTGAGACAGCAAAGTTGCTGTTGCAATACCATAAATCTTCTTCTGTGCCGAATATTCTGATTCTCACTAACCAATCTAGTACAAGATACAAATCCTACAGCATTTCCATCCAGCCTATAAGAATCATTACATTCCCACACTGGGTTACATTTTAAACCCTAAAAACTCCTCTTTGGGCCCCTTCTGCCAAGCTGGCAGGGTCTGCTCTGAGCCTTGGGCCTGTCTGCAAGCAGAGGGGATTGTTTGATCCAAAGGGGATCACCTTCAGCTGGCCATGCCATTGTTTTCCAGTTGTTCAATAACTGAGGGATCTCAAAGCTTGCTTTCATTTCAATCTCACTTATAGTTTCCATATTCTCAAAACCTTTTGCCAGACAATCATATTTATAAGGCTTTTCTGTTTCACCTTCCCCAACAGGTCTAGAGGGAATTCTGCCTGCTGGGAGTGAGAGAGCATGGAACAGAGCAGCACATCTACAGGAACCCAGTGGGTAAGGACAGTGGAGCAACAGCAAGACAGTTTTGGGAAACATTGGAGCCCTGAGGTGGCAGCTGCCAACAGGCAGAACATCTTAGGGGTCAGTGTCACCTCAGGCCTATATCTGAGCTTCTTACCTACATCTCCTTCTCACCAGTGTTTCTTTCCTTCTGATTCCTGGCTCTGGAAGATCAGTGCTGGAGATGGTCCTGCTCTGGGTGGGAGGTGGGCTGGAGGCTTCTGGAGGTCCCATCCCAACAGCCCAGGAACCGTGAGAGCCATGGAGCAGAAGGAAACAAACACTGGAGAGAAGGATTGCTCACCTGTAGGCCTAAGGTAACACTGACCCCTGAGTTGCTCTGCCTGCTGGCAGCTGCCACCTCAGGGCTCCAGTGTTCCCCACAAAACTGCCTTCTTGTTGCTCCACTGGGTTCCAGAGCATCAAAGAGCTCTGAGAATATGTTCAGGCACTGGGACCAAGCACTGTGATCAGCCCACACTGGTCATGAAACCCCCTGGTCCCTGCAGCAGGAGGGATCCACCCAAAGCTGTAATTAGATGAACTTTAGGGTCTGCAGCTTGGGGGCTGTGTTTGGTGAGGAAGAAAAACATGGAATCATGGAATCACAGAATTATTTGGGCTGCAAGAGACCTTAAAGATCATCCCATCCCACCCCTGCCATGGCAGGGACACCTTCCACTATCCCAGAGTGTTCCAAGCCCTGGCCTTGGGCACTGCCAGGGATCCAGGGGCAGCCACAGCTTCTCACTCTCCAGAGCACTGGAACCAGGATTGAGCTGGATTTTCACCCAAGGTCCCATGGTGTCACAGACATCTTTTATGGAAAATCCTTTCCTTAGGATTTTTCCTCCTGAGAGGCTGAGAGGCCTCAGGAACAAAATGTAAACAATGGTTATCTGCTGCTGTGGAATGCAACAGGTGCATCTGTGATTGGTCTCATGTGGTTGTTTCTAATTAATGGCCAATCACAGTCAGCTGGCTTGGACAGAGAGCTGAGCCACAAACCTTTGTTATCATTCTTTCTTCTTCTATTCTTAGCCAGCCTTCTGATGAAATCCTTTCTTCTATTCTTTTAGTATAGTTTTAATGTAATATATATCATAAAATAATAAATCAAGCCTTCTGAAACATAGAATCAGATCCTCGTCTCTTCCCTCATCCAAAAACCCCCTGTGAACACGGTCACACCCATGGCCCAAGCTGGGGCAGGAGTTGGGGACAAGCTGGGGTGGCAGTGGGCTGGCAGAGGTCTCCTCACACACCTGGCAGGGCTGGCTCTGGAGGGATGCTCTGCCTCATCTCACTGCATGGGGAGCAGCAGGGAGGAGGGAGCTGTCTCTTTGTATATTTTGCACTGCAACCTTTTGGGGTGGAAAATAGCTCTAAGCAGCAAAGAAGAGAATTAAAGTGCATTTTAATGATATGTGTCTTACGTCTGAATGAGCATCTCAGATTGCAATATCATCCAGCTCCATGTGAGGAAATCCAGCCAGTGAAAACTCTCCCATCATCTCCTTCTACATTAATACACATATTTATATTTTAGAGCTTAATTTCAACAGTTACATTTTTTCAAAAGCAATTAAACTAGGTTTCAAATGAGGAAATAACCTCACGTACTCCCTGATCACCAACCATACATGAATACTAAAGAAAGTGGTCAGAAACAGATCTATTTGTGAAAAAATATATAAATTAATTAGATGCAGTTTTTCTTCCCTGCAGCTTCATTCAACCTTTATATCAAAAACGACATGAAATGCATCTGGGTTCATTTGTTTAAAAATTTCCTTTGAACACATCTCCATCTCCATTTAAATTAAAAAATGACTTAGCACAAAGAATAACAAAAAGCCTTCTGTGCAGGAATACAATGAGTAATGAACTTCAAATCATATCTGCATGAAAAATTGTCAAGTTGGATATTGTTTTTCCATGTGACCTGTTTTTTTCTAATTATTATATTTTTCCTGGCTCTGATTTTATAAACAGTGGCACCTCTCCCCTTAGCTGGCTCTGAAAGAGGTTTGTTTAATCTTTGACATTTCCTATTTCACAGCCTGCTTTGCAAGTGTCACACAATAGAGCTTTGTTGGTCTCAGTTTAATTAAACACCATTTCTTTGCTTTAAGTAGCAAAGGCAGTGACACCTTAAAAAGTTCCTTTTCTGCTTGAAAAATTATACAGTGTCAGTGAATAATTAAAACATACAAATCATCAGAATTAATTAACATCCTGAAGACTTTTAAGTGCTTAAATGTCTTTATTTCTGGACATTCATTTGAAAGGTTGTTTGGTGACTGATAGAATTAGCAAGTATCATTTTGGTGATGTTCTCTGGGGTCATGGGCAGGAACTTTCCCATTTCCCAGCAGCCAGGTGAGGGACTCGAGGTCCCTGGATATGGAATCCTGGTCCCTGTCTCCTCTGAATATGCAAAGCCCCAGCTCCAGCACAATTCCCCATGCCAGGGTGTTGCAGCACCTGGAAAAATGAGTCCTGGAGCAGCCAACAAGGTTGCAGTGCAGTTAAATCTTCTCTGATTTTCTGGTTTCTCCAGGAAAAACCAGAAGCTGTTTCCAAAGAGTGCTGTACCAGCCACAGCTGGGAAGGCCCAGAGAGGGTTCTATGATCACGTCACCTACCCTGCATGGACTGGAGACCCCAAACCTGCTCCACCCTGTCTGCAGAGCACCTTGGGCCCCCAGTCCCTGATTCCAGTTCACATGTGCCTGCCCAGTGACCCACCCAAACTCAGCACAGCCATTTCATTCTGTCTTGGTTTGGAAAGCCAGGTGTCTGCTGAAGAAGGCAGGAGCCTCCCCTGAAATGGAGAATGTAAACCCTCCCCACCTCTCCCAATTGCTATAAATTTTAAATCAAGGGGCTCTCAGGCAAAAATTGTGGGAGCAGGAAGAACAGTTCTTTAATTGAGAAGAAAATAAAAGGATAAAATAAACAATGCAGTGAACTAGAACAACACTGCCAGAGTCAGCACCCAACCTGACACCCTGTGGGTCAGGCTGTTGGCAGCAGTCCCATTGGAATTGTGGCTCAGCCCTCCTGCAGTGTCAGGGCTGGTTCTGCTGGAGCAGGGATCCTGGAGAAAGGTGCAGTCTCTGCCTCTGAAGATCCAGGGCCAGAGGCAGCTGCTGTTCCTCTGGGCAATCCAGTGCAGAAGCCGTGCTGGTGTTCCAGAATCTCCAGATTCTATCCGGGTAGGAATGCTTGGCTCCTCCCTCTGGGCTCACATCTCCCAATGGGATGCTGTAGTTCTTATCAGCCATGCAAGGACATTCAGTAGCCGTTATCAGCAGGTGTCTCTCTGGAGGGAGGAGTGGCTGTGGAAGAAATAAAGAAAACTGCCCACTGAACAGAAGACAACTGCCATGCAGATGGCAAATAGAATCCATCTTGCCTTGCAATCTGGGACAAATTCCCATACACCAGCCCATCAATATTTATTGGGGTAATTTCCACCTATCTGAATAATAGAAATTGCAGATGAAAAAGCCAGGCAATGGCAGTGGCAGCAGCAGGAAGGAAATTGTGTGTTTCAGCTCTCAGTCGAGTGCCTGGAAGTGGCTGCTCTGGTCTTGAAACGAAGCTTTGTGCCTTTCATCCCATTGCACCTACTTGCTCCAAACCAGTTCTTCTTCCCCTTTCATGAGTGCACTTTTCAAATGATAATGGGCTGGTGTCATGACCTTGCTGAAGCAGAGACTGCCGTGCTAAAAATGTTAACACTTTTCATCTTCTCTTCTGAGTCCCACACAGGTTTGCTGCTGTTCTCTGAACGTTTCAAACACGTTGATGTCACTATAGAAATGAGCTTGTCCCTTTTTGGTTATAATATGATAATTCACCAGCAATCCATGTGAATTTTGATTGCATAACCATCGGGGCTGTGCCCATCAGACTGGGATGCTCCACCAGTATCCCAGACTGGGACGTCTCCACCAGATCCAGGTAATTCCTACTGTGCGTACCTGAAATTTCTCCCATTCCACAGAGTCCTGTCCTGAAGAAACAGCCTCATGCACAGATTTTGAAGGCAAGAGAAGAAAAATTATCAGTGTTGGGAGAAAAATTAAGCAGAACTCCAAGATCCCCCATCAGACTGGGATGCTCCACAGCAACCTTGGGCAGCACACACACCATCAAGGGCAGAAACTTCATTTTTTTCTAATTCATCTTTTTCTACTTCATCCTTTTCTACATATCCACCCTCCACCCTGTTTTTCCTCTGCCATCCCTGTCAGGGGAACAGGAAATCCCTCCACCTTTTACACCAATAATTGACTTTTTTACCTTAAAATAGGCAGGCTCCTAGGAGCCCACAAACCTGTGTCAGAGCACATCCCAGCCTACAAAAGCTTGGCAAATCTGCCCCCCAAACACACCCAGCTCTGACCTGTGGACAGGTTTTCCAGGAAGATTTCATCCCCTGGGATGGGTGGTCTCGCCATCAGTAATCACAGCAGGAGCCTTTTTCTTGTGGTACTTTGTGGAAATCTCAGCTTTTCAGATAGGAAAGGTGGACATTAACACCTCAGGGTAAAACTGGTGATACAGAGCCAACAATAAAGTTCTTGTCTTCCACAGTCTCCAGCAAAAAGCTCTGAAAAGGAGGCAATGTTTTCCTTAGATAACTGATAATAGTCTGGGTATAATGTGCAGCCAATTTAATACTTAACCACTTTATGCCTATAGCAGGTGTTTGCTTAAGAGAGATTTCACAGTACAGAGAGAGGTAAATAGCAGATTTCTTCCTTTAATGGGCCTCAGGCTCATTAAACAACATTTCACTTTCTCCTGCACAAGGTTTTTATTCATTAAAGGGATTCACTCTACTTCCAAGGGTGTTTTTTTTCTCCTTTATTGACAATTCACCCAATGTGCTGAAAGTTGTGTATCTGAGTGGGGCACAGACAGCCACAGTGCCTCTGCTCCCAGCCTGAGTGCACTTCTGCCTCCACAAGTGGCTCCTCTCTCACTGTAAAAACACAACTTGACAAATTTCATGTTTCCTAGACTAATTATTTTCTGAAAAACAAATTGTATCTGCAAAAGGCTGTATTTTGCAACCACAGAACAGTGACATCAGCAGCCCCGGAAAGGCATCGAGTTTGCTTTTGAGATGGAACAACTCAAAATTCAAACTGAAAAATCTCCACCAAATCTTTGAGTTCTGTTTGATTTTTATCCCAACACTGATAATTTCTCTTTTCATGCCTTGAAAATCTGAGCATGAGGCTGTATGTTCAGGACAGGACTCTGTGAAATGGGGGCAATTTCAGGTTCACACAGTAGGATTTACCTGGGCAAAAGGACAGTGGTGAAACTTTTGTTGGAAAATCACAGAATCACAGAATCTGTAAGGTTGGAAAATACTGTTAAGATTATCAAGGACAAGCATCAACACCACCACCACGTTCACCACTAAACCATGCGCTCAAGTGCCTATCCACTCAATTTTTGAGCACTTCTAGGGATGGTGATTCCATCACTGCCATGGGCAGAATGTGCTAGGGCTGGACAACCTTTCTGTGAGAAAAAAAAATCAAAAAATCCTAATATCTAATGTAAATAACCCCAGTGCAAAATGTTAATATTTTGCTGGTTATCAAAATTAATTTTACTGCCAAAGAATTCAGCCCAAAAGCCTTATTCCCCTGAAACCTGCTTCAACTGACTCATGATACAATAATAGCTCCAAATAAAACCCCCAAATCTTGTGTGTGAGCACTGCATGAGCTGAGGACAATCTGCACCCACCTGGGTTCAAATTTCCACCACAGGAGAGTGGAAACAGAGCTCCTGCTCAGGAGATGCTCTGAAGTCTTTGGCTTCACACTGGAAAGAATAAAAGGTCAGATGCATCATCCACAACTCCATTCACTGGGATAAAAGGTGTTTCTTCAGAGGAAAAGAAAAGCGGTGAACTAGAAAAAGAGCTTTGAATTAATGGCTATATAATTTGGCAGTGGGACTTGAAAGTTCCCGATCAAAGAGAGATTAATGGTGCAGATAAAGAAAAAATACTAAAAGAAACAGATGCTCCATGTTTGCACACTTGGCAGAGCAGTGGAACAAGGCAGGAACAGCCTGATCAGCCCAAGGCCTTGATGGGGGCTGGGTGGTGTTGTGAGGTCCCCAGGATGAGGTGAGAGATGAGAATTTGACTCCATGTTCTCAGAAGGCTGATTTATTATTTTATTATATGGGACGATATATTATATTATATTATATTATATTATATTATATTATATTATATTATATTATATTATATCATATCATATCATATCATATTATATTGTATCATATCGTATTGTATCGTATTATACTATATTATATTACATCATATTACATTCTATTATATTCTAGAACTATATTAAAGAAAGAGGAGGGATACATCAGAAGGCTGAACAACAATGATCATGAAAGCTCATGACTGACTCCTCAGATTCTGGCACAGCTGATGGTGATTGGTCATTAATTAAAAACAATTCACATGTTTGGATAAACAACCTCCAGACCACATTCCAGAGGAGCAAAACATGGAGAAACTGAGGTTTCTCATCTTGCCAGAAGAAATCCTGGTGAAGGGATTTTTCAGAAAATATCACAGTGATGGGCTGGGTCTACCACAGCCTCCACCACAAGCAACTCAACCCAACAGTTTAACCAAAAACTCAAGCAGCATTTCCCTTGTGTCCCTTATGGCAGAGTTTAGGATTAGTTTGCTGGTTTAAATTCTTCACAGCTTCAGGCCTGTGGAAGTAAACAAATAGTGGAGGAGACAAATTGTGATGGCAGCATCACCACTTGGTTCTTTCCCAGCAGGTGCCAGCCTGTCCCAGGATGGAATTTCCTGCACTGAAAAGTCTTGCAGGTCCTTTGTGATAGGAAAAAAATAATAAAAGTTGGCCCCATTCTTTTTCCTGAGGAAGAAAGGCCTGGAAAAAGCCTTGTGAGAATGAAAAGATGAGAATTAAGAGGATGCTGACTTAGCTCTTCCAGCTAAAGCACTTTCTCTTTTGAACACATTTGAGCTTTCTTTTTCCTTCAAAGCTAAACAAAGAAAAAAATTAATTATTTTTTGGGGGTCAAATAAACCATTTATTTCCATTCACCCCCAAGACTCTCAGTTTTGTGTCAAGCAGTTGCCAGTGATTGCAAATTGAGAAATATTTCATGGAATCATAGAATATGTTCAGTTGGAAGGAACCCAAAGGATCGAGTCCAACTCCTGAAATAGCACATTGGTGGTTTTTTAGCACAGATAAGGCAGCACAAACTCTGGGCTGGTCCCTCCCTCACTCCCTTCTGTGACTTTTGCTCACACCTGGTTTGTGTCCCTGCCTGACCCCCTGATCCCCCAGCTGAGCTCCCACTGCCCCTCTGAGCACCTTCCAAGGGCTCCAAGGAGTTGGGAACTGTGGGATTTCAGCTGCTGGAAAAGGTGGAACACACCAAACAAATGCCTGCACATATCTGTGGATTCATCAGCCTGTTTAAGTTGAGAAATGATGTGAAAACTCAAGAGAATACAAGGATTTGTTGGGTCAAAGTTAAATTCTTCTTTTGTTTTATTTTTGGCTTTTTGGTCATGTATTCAGTCAAATCAAAATTATTTTTTTCATGTTTTATACCTCAGCCAAGACAATGAATTTATGAAACTCTGGTTATTTTTGCCTCACCAAAATGCTTTGATGTAGAGCTGTGGCCTCAAGCTGAGGGATGCTCAGGGAGTCAGGGATCTGCCCCTCTCCAGGCAGCTCCTGTGACATTCCCCCTTTCACAATGACTCCTCATGTGACAAAGGACCTTCCCATCACTGGAAAACACATTTCTCACCCTGGAAAACACACTTCTCTGTGGTGGTGTTCACAGTGGTCCCAGGACGAGGGAAGAGACAAGAATCTTGACTCCATGTTTCAGAAAGCTGATTTATTATTTTATGATATATATGTTATTAAAATTAAATTATATGTTAAAACCATACTAAAAGAAGAAAGGATTTCACCAGAAGGCTAGCAAGGAAAAGAATGGAATGATAATAAAATCTTGTGACTGACCAGAGAGTCCAAGACAGCTGGACTGTGATTGGCCATTAATTAAAAACAATCACATGAGACCAATCAAAGATGCCCCTGTTGCATTCCACAGCAGCAGATAATCAATGTTTACATTTTGTTCCTGAGGCCTCTCAGGAGAAAAGATCCTAACAAAAGGATTTTACATAAAATATGTCTGTGACACTTCTCACTCTGGGAAACACTGGTGTCTTTAGTGAGGAAATCCAGAGAATCAGGAACCTCCACTCTGGAGCTGCAGAGCCAGCTGTGATCCCAAATTCCCCCATCAGGAATCATGCCTGGAGCAGGTCATGGGGTTCTCATCACAGCTTCAGAGATTCCAAATTAGAAATCTGTCAGAACCCAGAACATCCCTCTGGGTGTCCAGAGTTGCTGAGGACCCTGCTGGGGGGCTCAGAGACCCTGGCACACAGCCCAGAGCACCTGGGGATTTGATTCTGACCCCTGGAGCAAGTTACCAACTTTGTATGAGGACCTGAAAGTCACACAGGTTTGAATGGTGTAATAATAAAATGATCACAGGGTGAAAATGTAGATTTTAGGATTTTTGGTATGGGGGTTATGGGGACAAGATGGAGGAACTTGGGCATGTCCAGCCTTCCTTCTTCTTGTTCTCCATTTTCTGCAGTGATGTTGGCACTTTGGGATTGGTTTAGAGTAGAAGTGCACTGTCTAACAGAGGTGATAGGTATTGGGAATTAAGTGTAAATATGTTAAACGTAGTTTGTAGTATGAAAGGACAACACAGAGAGTGCCTGTGGCTGCCCTGCTGAGCAGATCTCGGCTGGGCAGAAAGAAAATTTTATAGATAAGAATTAATAAACAACCTCAAGAGCGAAAAGTGAAGAGTCCAGACTCGTTCTTCAGACACATGGGCTGAAACAGAGACATCCTGCACATCTTGGGCCAGCAATTAACAACCAAACTCCCAGAGAAATCCAGTGGCCAAACCATGGAGTGGATTGTAAATTCCCCCCGTGCTTTCCCATGGCTGGCCCTGCTGCCATCTGTGAGTATGGAAAGCACCAGAGGGCTTTGGCTGCATCGAGGAAAAGCCCACACCCACGGGCTGGTGACACAGCCAGGGTGGCAGTGTCACCCTGGGGAGGATATTGCTTCACCTGGAAGGGCCTCCCCTCTGGCAGGGTGTTACTTCAGAGTTTCTTAGGAAGTCGGGCTCTGATTTTAAGAGATAAAATACTTGAAAATAAAAAAAAAATCAGGAACCAGAACTTTAAATAGACGCAGAACATCTGAAGTGATGAAATCACAGGGAGAAACACAAAATCATCAACTCTGAGCAGTGCCCTTGCACCCTCGGCATGAGTCAGGGGACCAAAGTGACTTCATATGTCACACAGTGCCCACAGCAGCAGCCACAGTGTGACCGTGTCTGCTCTGCTGTGAGTCACTGCTGGGACACAGGAAAGGCTCTGCCATCACTGGGGACACAGGGAAAGGTTCTGTCCTGGTTAGGGACAAAGGAAAGGCTCTGCCATGGCTGGGGACAAAGGCTCTGCCATGGCTGGGGACACAGGGAAAGGCTCTGCTGGGACACAGGGAAAGCTCTGCCATGGTTGGAGACATCTCCCTTTATACCTGGCACAACTGGAGATGCTTGCAGGATGAGCATGGCTCTCTTCTCTTCTCTTCTCTTCTCTTCTCTTCTCTTCTCTTCTCTTCTCTTCTCTTCTCTTCTCTTCTCTTCTCTTCTCTTCTCTTCTCTTCTCTTCTCTTCTCTTCTCTTCTCTTCTCTTCTCTTCTCTTCTCTTCTCTTCTCTCTCTTCTCTTCTCTTCTCTCTCCTCTCCTCTCCTCTCCTCTCTCTCTCCTCTCCTCTCTCTCCTCCTCTCTCTTCTCTTCTCTTCTCTTCTCTTCTCTTCTCTTCTCTTCTCTTCTCTTCTCTTCTCTTCTCTGTTCTTTCCTCTATTTAGTCATGGATTGCAAGGCCAGAAGAGACTGGCCTGGCCACCCTGACGGGCCACTGGCCAAGCTCAGAGCTCTGGGCTCAGGTTTGATAATCTGGAGAAGTGTCCACATCTGATCTGCAGCTGAGGACCCAAGGGACAGTGCCCAGCTCCTCTGAGCAACAATTTGAAGTCTAAATGGATGGGAAGGAGCATTGGGATCTCCACAGAAGGGAAGCTTTGGGGAGGTTTGAAAAATTTCCTTTAGTCAATCACAAGTAAATTTGTCTGAATTTCAACAATCAAAGGTTGGAATGACCACAGGTCACTATTAAAATAACCACAGGTTATTTTAAAAACCCAATTTTTAAGTCCTTTTGGTGGCTAAGAAGGGCTTGAAAACCTGAAAAACTAATCACAAAATCAAGTGTGAAATAAAAGTTGTTGGATCCCTGCCTTCCCAGGAACAATCTCAGCTGACTGCTGGCTTTCAGCCTGGTACTGGTAACACCTTATGGGCTGGGAAGGATAGTGTGGACTGAAAATAAAACCCATTATGAGAATGCATTCAACTACAAAATAAATGGAACAGCCACGAGGAGAAGGACAAAGACCTGGAATTGCTGAAACACATCAGAAATAAATGCACGGGCTGAAGATGCCACAGGCCCTTCCCTGGATTGAAAGGATCAGGGATTACCACAGCTCCAAGGAATTCACTCCCTGTTTTGTTAATATCCAGAAGATAGTGCGAGATGCTTTCCCAGCAAGCTGAGATAACACACAAGTGTCTGCTCCACCCCCAGGAGAAGCAGGGTGTTAAAGTGCAATCAGGAAAAACAAAGTTTAACGGATTGCTCAGAAACTTCAAAGTTAAACAGCTCCAAAAACCTGAAACCAAGGGTTTGGAAGGGAGGGGTGGGTGCTCCCATGGGATGATGATATTTTTAATAAATCTGGGAATGCCATGAAATATTTACAAGGCTGGGAGAAAACAAATGCTGTGGCAGCCTGCACAAAAGAGCAGCAGGGATTAGGGCTCTATTTCCCTGCTATAAACACCAATGGAAGCTCAAGGAAAGGCTGTCACACACTCACAGGCTGGGGAGGTGGTCACATCCCACTGCTAAAAACAGCTGCTAAATGGGGCTTTCAAAAGGATGCAGGAAGGTCTAGGAAATCTCCTCGTGGTGGAAAAGGTGAGGTGGTCAGTGTGTTTAATTTATCTGTGAACAGGGCCTGGGAAATGACAGAAACCGAGATCTGCCTGTGAGTGATGCTGGAAAAACTCAAAGTGGGAATAAATTGCAAGTAAGGAACCTTTGCTTTGGCAGCAGCGCTTGATTTTGGCATGGGATACATTTTCCAGCAGGTAATATCTGTATACAAGGATTGCAGGGCTTGAAAAAGCATTTCTGATGCATTTGGCTCAAGGGAAAGAAGTGCAGGAATCCATGAGCTGATATTCAGGCAAGGAACTGGAGTCATCTCTGCTGCTCTTACTGTCTATATAGGTCTTCCAGAAATGTCCTTCACTAGAGATTCAGCAGATCCTCAGCAGACTCATTGCAATATTTGTGAATTGAGTATTTGTCCTCCATATCTTCATTAATCACTATCTATAAAAAAAAGTAATTCAGTCTTTCTCAAATAATTACTTCATTACAGAATGCAGAGAAAACACACTGCTTGAATTTAACTGCTTACACAACATATCTCACAGAAAAAAAAAATAATTTAAGCTGACAAGAAACTGGAGAAATTTCCTAAATCAGGCAGAAATCACTAACTACAAAAGTAAAAAAGAATCCTGCTGAAATTGTTATTTTTTTGGAACATGTTTAGTGAGTTTGGCTGTGGTGTCCATGGTGTCAGGAGCTGTGTGGGAAGGGGTCAGCATTGGTCTCAGCCCATGAAATTGCTGATTGCTCTGGGAAACACTGCTCCACAAAGCCCCACATTTCCTGTTGGAAATGGCTTCGTCTGGGGACGATTTTGTAGTTCACACCTGTGAAAAATGCATGTATTTTATGATTGGCTTTTTGCAAATATTAAAATGAATATGTATTGTGTTAGAAAATAATTCTATACTAATCCTCTTAAGTAGTGTGTTAAATATAGTTTTAGGTAATAAAAATTGTTAAAATAGAAACGATGCTATGTAGGATACTTTTTTTAAAGAAAGGACTTGCAGCAAAATAGCAGCCACAGGACACCTGAATCTTTTGGAGAAAAAGAATTTATTGCCCTCTTATCAGAAGAAATGAACTTCTTCCCACCTCGAAGACGCTGTCAGGATTCAGAGGAAGAAGTTGAGGATGACCAGAGAGAATCCTGTGTTTAAATGGAATTTATGCATCATGTATGAAGTGTATGAATATGCAAAAGGCTGTTGTTTTTAAGGATTAATCCTTTGTTAATGTGGGTCCTTTTTTGGGCTGGCGCTCTCCAGAAAAAGGTACCCGGACTGTCCATAATTCTTTGTTTCTATTGTCTCATATTGTCCTAATTCACATTGTCCAAATTATCATTTTCTAATTGTATTACTATTTTTATAACCGTTTTATTACTATTAAACTTTTAAAATTTTAAAAACAAGTGATTGGCGTTTTTCACAACACCTGAACCCGGGGCTTGCAGAGCAGCAGGCACAGAGAGAACAGCAGCTGCCCCCACTGCAGCCACCTGGGTCACCTCTGGTTGGGGACACTGGGGCTGGAAACAGCTGGAAACATCTGGAAACAGCTCCTGTTCTTAGCTGTGATGCTGATTGACAGCTGTTTATCTTGGAAACATCTGGAACATTTTCTGTTCAAAGGAAACGTTGAAAGTTTCGGCCCGTTTCAGACTGAAACCAAATTTCAATCACCCCAAGAATTCATTTTCTTGGAAATCACGCTTTCCAAGCAAGTTTCAATTCTGTTTCTTAGTGGATGTCTAAAACTTTGTCTCATGGGGCTCAGCAGACAGGATTCTCCCTGTGGCTGGATCCAACCATGGATGGACCTGGCTCTGCTGGATCCCTGAGCAGGTGGAATTCAGAGCTGTGCCCAGGCCCCAACAAACAAGAAACAAAATATTTGCATAAAATCCACTTCCCCTCCACCTGTGTTATTGCTTCCCTGCATGATGAAACGCTGGCCTATTTCCATAACAATCAAAATGCCTGAAGAAATGGCCCAGAAGTGCTCAGGACTTGTGACAGCACTGATAGGATCAGGAAGAAACCCTCGAGGCTCTGAGAAGAAATATTGAGCTTTTCGATGTATATTTATTTCTGTTACTCCTAATACCTTTGCTGCATTTCTCTACCATGAGGACAAAGGTGTCCATGGTATTAAATCTTGAAAATTCAATCTTAAAATCTTAAAAAATAACTCTTAAATGGTATTCATTACATGCTCCTATGCAAAAAAAAAAATTGCAAAATCAGGGGGCATTTGAGCTGCATGGACTCCCCTCTGATGTTATTAAAGCTCCAGGCTAAAATTATTTTCAAAATCACATGAGAAATATATAACTAGAGAAGACAAGCTCAGGTTAAATTCATTTTTGCTGCGGGTACACTGCACAGTAACTGCAGAGTAGCTGCTGCAATCCTTGATTTTTGGAACAGTTACTTTATTTTCTATTGTGCCATTTGTTTAGCTGTCCTATCAGAGGTGCAGGCACACTCAGTCTGTTGTGAGCCCCAGGAGCAGGCTCCAGCACTGCCCCTGCCTGCCCTGCTGTGTTTGCCAGCAGCACAGCACTTTGCCAGCTGGTTCCCAAATGGTTTTGAAATTTTCTCTTCTTGTTTCTTGCGTCCCTTCCCCAGCCCTGCAGCTGGACACTCTCAGCTGCTACGTCAGGGAAAGCAGGGCCAAATTAGCATTTTCAGAAGTGCAGAACAATGTCACTGAGAGGATCGTTGTGTTCAGGGGAAAACACTGAACCACATGAGCAGCAGGACATGACAGAACATGGTTTCAATTCAGCTCTCTGAGCAACATGAACTTCCACTTTCCAAGAAGCAGGAAAATGTTGCCTCTCTGCAAAGGCATTACGTTGGTGTTTCACCTCTGTTTCCCTCCTTCTGACACGTCCCTGTTTCAAAACTGAAATTAAGGAAAGAAAGCAACGCAGACGTGCCTGGCCAGCCTTGTAGGTGCCTACAAAATATGAATTAAATGCATTTACTGCCATTCCTGCAGCTGAGAGGAGGAGCTGGAGCAGCTCTGCTGAGCAGGGAGATGCAGCAAGGCAGGTGAGCGGGAAATGTGTTCCCTGTTTCCCTGCTAGTGAGCAGGGAAAGGACAAAATATCCCCAAACATCAGGGCTGGAGGATGTCTGGTGCTGACTGATCCTACTCTTCAGAGCCCTCCATCCCTGCCCATGATGGAGGGGTTGGAACCAGGTGATCTTTAAGATCCATTCTGTGATTCTATGGTTCTCCTGCTCTTACACCATATTCTGTGCATATTGAAGCTGTGCTTGAGCCTGAGCAAACAATTCAGGTGTGAGCTAGAGGGGAGTTTTACCAGCATGTCCAAGCCTCAAACTCTCTCACTGAAAAGTCAGCTTATGTCACAATTCTATGATTGTGTCCCACTGTCAGCATTAAAGTTTCTTTTCTCACCCTGGTCCTTTGGGTTTAAGGGGGGTGGAAGGGGCACTGCCTAGTTCAGTGCCTTGTAAATTGGCTGGAATGAAAAATAAACAGAGAGCAAAAAACATCTGCCTTTGGATGGACAAACTCATGGGCACAGCTGCAGCTCACAGCTCCAATCACTGGAGAGATCAGAGATCTGCAAACTGGGCTGGGAAGGATCATGGGATGCACAGATTTCCTTAGGAGAAAGTCACTGAAGCAGATAAGGAGGCACCCTCAGCATATTCATATTCAGGACACGTTGATCTGCATTTTCCTGCAGGAAAGCAAATGCATTTGGCAAAACTCGGGTGTATTTTGCATACGGCAATGTGGGTTTGTGCAAGCACTCCAGAGCACTTCAGCAGAAGATTTCTGAATAAATACATGGGGACTAATGTTTATTTATCAGAGATAATCCTTCTGTGAGATCCCATCTAATTCTGCACCTCGTGGGACCCTCCTCTGCTCCTTGTAGCTCCAGGCACAAGGCAGGGCTGTCACAGAGCCCTGATTGTGTGGGTATCCTCAAAACAGCTCACCCCATCCCTTTCCTTCCTTCCAACTAATCAATTTAGGAAATTTCAGGTATTTACAGCTTGTTTGTGGCAATGCAAATGAAGCTCTGTCGGAGCTTGTCGGGCCTGGAATCCACAAAGCCTTTGTGATGTGCTGATTGCTCACACCAGGCTCACCCTGCTGCCACCTTCCCAAATCCCCTTTTTCCCAGGCAGCTGGAGGGTGTGGTGCTGCCAAACATTTTTTGTAGTGGCAAAGCCAGTTTGAGAAATTCCTGCCCCCACCCCTCCAGTTGTGTCAATACAGCTGGCTGGGGAGCTGTGTGGCAATTTGGGGTGGCTCACACGGGCACACACGCAGGGAATAATTGGGAGGAAGTATTTGTGTGCACCTGGCTGATGTCAGCAGTGTGGTCAGAAGGAGCCCTGTGCAGCAGATTAAACAATTCCGATATCAAAATTGATCTCTGGTTTTTGTTGGCCAAGCTTAGGTACATCCTAAGGGGCTCAAAATCAAGGTGCAACCAAAGAATTCAGTGTTCAGAGTTCACATGCATGTGGCAAAGGAGAAGCAGCTGGGATCTGCACAGAGCAGTGGGTTAAAAAGCTAATTGGCTTCTCCAGGGGCCAAGAAAATGGTGCCAGGAGTTTTGAAATTAGCAGTGAAGATAAAAAGAGAAAGATGAGTGAATGTGAGAGAATCCTGCAAGCATGAAATGAACCTCTTCAAATGGGTTTTTACACAGAAACAGTGAAAAAAGGAGTGCAACCAAAAGGTTTCTCAACGAGCTTTGGGCTCAGCTGCCCACTGGCTGGTTAATGCTTGGCACAAATGAGCACTTGGGCAGCAATGAATCCAGTTTGATTGGAGAGGAAGGCTGTGATTCATGTTCCTTGCACTTTGTTTCTGTTGAATATTGCCACTCTGGGTTGTAGTTGGAGACAAAAAGAAGGATGTGCAGGGATGTGTTTCCAGGACACAGCCCCAGAGCAGGGACCAGCAGCTGTTTCTTGCCGGCTACAGCTCAAAAAGCCAAAACTCTGCCAAGCCAGCCCTGGTCCAGCTCTGGAGATGCCCCATTCATAAGGAATGCTGGTTTATCACAAACTCAACCCACGTGAAACCATAAAAACTTGAGCTCTGAGCTGGATCTGAACAAGCTGCTCTCAGTTTTGCACCAGACCCAGGGCAAAGACTTCCTAAGCGAGCACTCAGCTCATTGGGATGTGCCCTGCTGTCTGTGGGGCACAATTTACCTTCCTGATTGTTCCAGCATGTGCTGATAGCTTTGTTCCTATCCTCACTCACCATCACACATGGTTTTGCACCTGAAAATTAATTTTAATTTTGTTGCACATTTTGTTTGAAGAGAATGTTTTGCAGCTCAGGTCTTTGAGGCAGGAAGATAGTTGGATTGTATTTTTAGTTGAAATTAATAGTATTTTAGTTCCTCATCATCCAGAATTTCCTGCCAGTGACCACATCTGATCCACACACAGTTATAGAAACCAAGTTAGGCTGAAAAACACAGACTGGCAATCACCAGGCCCAACAGAAACATCTCCCAAACAGCCCCCTCTGAACAGTGACATTTGCTACCAGATTTATTTCCCATTAGCTGGCTCTGCTGATGGCCTATCATCTCCATTGATTATTTTTTTTTCCATTAAAACCACAAGTGCACAATCCTGCCTGTGGGAAGCAGGTCCTGATCAACCTGGTTGCTCAGGGCATGGTCCTTGCTGTGATGTCTTGGAGTGGCTACCTAAAACAGGGGCTAGACAAAATTAAGAGAATAAATTAGGTATTTATTGAAGGTCTTCAACAGATACACCTTGGGCAGTCAAAAGCCTCTGAGGGGCTACACCCAAGATGGCTGGTGGTCGTGAATTTGGCACACATTTATAAGTTTGGTCTATTTACATATCAGGGGTTAATTCTCCAATTAGAGTTTTAGGTAATGAAGTAATTTACTCCAAGTTTGCCCCACCAATTTACTGTTTGTGAATTGGGCCTGAGGCTGTGTCCTTGATTTTCAGGCCTAGAGAGGAAATGTTTTGTCTGAATAAAATGGGAGAACAGAAGCTGACAGTTTTAGAGTTATACACTAAAGCAGTACAAGATCTAAAAAATATAAAAGTTAAATCATAAAGCATCAGCTGCACCCATCCTGGCTGGGCTGGACAGGCCAGGCCTCCATCCTGCATCACCTCCAGGCCCTGCTCCGCTCCTGGCTGCTGTGAGGGGGCTCTGTGATGAGACCCTCACAGGGAGGTGAAGAGAGGGAGCCAAAAGTGTGGCTGGAGGTCCTGCTGCCCTCCTCACACTGCCCAGAGCCTGAGGGGCTGCCAGGCTGGGCAGGTGACACCAGCAAGGGGCTGAACCCCAGCAGCTCCTGAGTGATGCAGACAGCTACCTCAGAGAGCGGCCTGGTGTTCCACAGCTCTTCTACACCTTCAGCCTTCTACACCTTCAGCCTTCTTCTACACCTTCAGCCTTCTTCTACACCTTCAGTCTTCTTCTACACCTTCAGCCTTCTACACTCAGCCTTCTTCTACACCTTCAGCCTTCTTCTACACCTTCAGCCTTCTTCTACACCTTCAGCCTTCTACACTCAGCCTTCTTCTACACCTTCAGCCTTTTTCTACACTCATCCTTCCTCTACATTCAGCCTTCTTCTACACCTCCAACCTTCTACACCTTCAGCCTTCTCCTACACTCAGCCTTCTTCTCCACTCAGCCTTCCCCAGCGTGTGCTGGGCAGCACAGGTTGGTTTAACCCGTTTAACCACCCAGCAGGTCGGTGCAGGAACGTGCAGGTGCACCAGGCTGGGAGCTCCAGCCATTCCCACCAGCCCACAGCAGGTCCCAGCCAGGCTCTGGAATCTGGCACGGGCAGTGCTGCAGCTCTGCAGGCCTGGGCACACCGAGAGAGCTCATGGGAGATCAGTTTCCTTAGTGGTGACCTTCTTGAAAGCACATATGGGGTTTGAGTGGCAGCCTGGAACCAGCCAAAGCCATCAGTGTAATGATGATTTCCTCAGCAATGCTGCTGAAGAAATGAAAACTCTGGAGGAATTGTTATTTTGGGTTCTGTTAGCACGTCTCACAGGATTTGGATGTGAGTAACCCTGGGAATGTGTTTTTCCATCCATTAGCTGTGCTCTGCTGCCCTGCTCTTGATGTTGGTATCTCTTGGAGCCAGGCTGAGCAGACGTGCCTGCGCTTGTCTCACCAGGATCCTTCTGGGCCTTTGGCTGAGCTGAGCTCTCCCAAGGCAGGGATCCCTGCCAGCTTTTCTCCTGAAAGAAACCTTGGGTTTTTCACCTTCAGCAGAACTCTGGGGTTGGCAGCGTGGCAGAGCTGCCAAGGATGAGTTCTGCCTCCTGCCCTGGAGGGAGAGGGAAGGATGGGGCAGGGAGGAGCTATCCAAACAAGTTTGTACACACATGAATTTGTAATGTGCTGCCTAGCAGAGACTTTGGTGGTGTGGAAGAGCCTGGAGAGTCTTGTGTTACTCTAAGACATGAAATAACACAATGTGCACACACTGCTGTTCTCAAGGTAAAAAGGGAAGTTTATTTTCTGACTCCAACATTTATAGATTTCTAAAAGTGACAGTGGATTGGAGGGTGACAGTGCCACTTCTGGATCATTCTGGGAAAACTTAGGGGAGTGCTAGACACCTCTCCAGAAATCAGAGTCCAGGTTTATTTTCTGATTTCAGCATTTATAGATTTTCCAAAAGTGACAGTGCATTGGAGGATGACAGTGCCACCTCTCCAATGACACTGGACAAACCAACAGTCCATCAAATTTCCCCTCTTCCATAAAAAAATGCAAAACAATGAGTTATTTACCAAAAAAAAACCTGGGAGAAAATATGTTACAAGAACATAAACACCAAAAAGCTTAGAAAATCTTAAAAAATCAGGGTGACAGTCTTGTGAGGATCACAGCCCTGCCCTCTGGGGAGGATGGGGCACAATGCTCTGCACTGGCATTGGGCTACCCCAGCCCAGCCCCTGCAGTTGGGTTTGGGAGCAGCACATTTAGGCAGGGCTGTGAGGACACAGAACAGCTCCAACTCGGTGAGTTGGTGTCTCCTGTATTTAGCTGGCCCTGCAGGAAATCCCTAATGAGGTGCCAGATATCAGTGACTGCACATGGAGGCTGTTTTGGATGCATTGAGCAAGGCAGGGGTGATTTCAGATTGCAAACATTTGATGGTTCCATATCTGAAGAGCAAGCCACACTCTTGCTTGAGAGACACAGCAGGTTTTACCAGCACCAAGAATAAAGAAAATGTCAGTAATGACCGTGGTTAGGCCCCAGGGAAGTGCTGCTTTCAGATATGCTGCTGGCTTCTGGATCGTCCTGGGAAAACTTAGGGGAGTGTTAGACACCTCTCCAGAAATCAGAGTCCATCTCAGGGCATCGTGACGTCCCTGAAGCATCTCCCCCTCCCTGACCAAGCCACACTACTTGAACTATAGCTGTGAGCACAGAGACCACTCTGAGGGGAATAATCAGGGACCAGAGATAATCCTACCATTGAAAAATCTCCCTGGAGGAGGGAGACACAGAGGATCATTAACAGTGTTCACCTTCCACAGCAGTTAAATTCACATTGGGCATGACCTTGAGGAGCAGAGAGTGACAATCAGCCTTGCTGGGCACCAGCACCCACCCTGACACCACCTCCTTCCACTGCCCCAACTCAGAGGTAGCTTTGTTTGTGCCCTGGCAAGGAATCACCTGATCATGGCATTCCAAGGACAAGCTTGCTTCTCACCTCTAATGGGATCCCAAACAAAATGGGCTTACTTGCTGTCATGAGTTGTGTCTCCATTACCTGCTCTGCCCCAGAATCGTCCCCACCCTTCCTCAGGACCTTTGGTCTTTCCAGCTGAGCTGCTGGCTGATGGGAATCTCACCAGCTCCCAGCCTTAACCATGCCTGCCATAAACTGCTCCTGGGAACCCCCAGCCTGTCACTGACGTCTAAAATGGGACAGAAATGCATCCAGACTCAGTGATGAGTTTGCTGTGTAATCAGAAACCACTGATGAAAGGAAACTGATGGGCTTTGAAGGTCCCTGCCACAAGATCAGCTCCTGTCTGTCTCCTGGATGCCACCCTGTGCCAAAGCTGTCCAGGGCAGTGATGCAGGGATTGCTCAGTCTGACCATGATGTTCCCTACACTGGGAACTGAATCTTGCTCTGCCTGGAGGCAAATCTGAAAAAAACCTTGCAAAAAAAAATCTGCAAAAAACCCTTTGACCACTGGGCCAGTGCCTGGCCTGGTCCCACAGGGGACCTGCACACACCCAACCAGTGGCCAGGGCAACATGGGCACCCTGATGTGCCACAACTCCTCCCTGCCTTTTCTTCACATTAGGATCTGCTCTGTACCATGGGATTCTGAGCTCTCTTCCCATTCCCTTCCCCTACAGCAGCCAACAGCCTCCTCCTTTTCTGCCTGCCAGTCTGGGACACCTCAGTTTCCTCTCCTGTTGTTTGGGAGTACCAGATACAAGCATTTCCAATGCACCTCCCTGCTTTGTTCCCCACCCAGACACTGCCTGGTGGGTTTTCCAAGCTTTATCAGCACTTTGTGTATCACACAGTTTGAGGAATGGTGACTGCTCACCCACTGGGTGTTGTGCTGGTAGCTCAGTTCCCCCCTGTATTGTTGCCATCACACAGCCTGGGCTGTCTAGGACAGGTACAAAGAAGCTGCACAGGTGTCCCTTACCTGGGGCAGGTGGGAATGGAAAAGCTTGGGGGTGTTTAGGGGGTGCAGCATGGCAACACCTGAGCTCCAATCCAGTTACAAGAAAGCAATCTCCACCAATAAACGGCAAAGGAGAGCTGACTGACAAACATTGGAGGGGCCAGGGCTGGCTGATGCCATCCCTAGGGGTATAAAAGATGGAACATCTATCTTGAAGATGAACTGGCCACATGGGATCCATGAGGGCAGCTCCCAGTGAATTTTCCTTATGTAGTGAATAGTGAATTTTTCCTTATGTAGTGAATAGTGAATTTTGAATAGTAAATTTTTCCTTATGTAATCCTTTTGTTGCATTTTTGTCAAGGTTTAATAAACCTTTTTAAATTTTCAAAGCAAGCAGCTGTTTCTCACAAGGACATGAGGGCAACCCAATAAAGAGGAAATGGCTGCAGCCATCCCTGCAGCTGACCCAGCTCTGTTTGCAGCCCAGGAGGAACGAACATGACTGGAAATCAGCACTGCTCCCATGGGACTGGCCTCAGCACAAATGGCTGCTGCCAGATGAATTTTGCTCAGAAGTGAGATCTGCTTGAGCTGCCCTGTCCAGGGGCATTTGTTCTGCTGACACATTTCCCTGGCAAGGGATGTTCACAAGCAGCTTCTGGCACAAAGGAGTGCTCCCACTCTTCCCACACTGGTGCAGAGCAGAGTAAATCCTCTTTGATCAATGCAAAATCCAGTGTAAAACAGGAGTATCCAGCCCAGGCCATTTAATTCTCCAAGATATAAGCAGGCTCGTAATCTTCATCAGCGTTGCTTCCTGCTTGAAATGCTTTTCATTAGCTGCTCATTCAGTGAACACAACCACTTGTGCTGCCTCAGCAAAACACATGCCACACTTCTTGCTCAGCAGCAGAAGGCAAACATTTTATTGCATTTTAATCACTGGCAGTTTCAGCAGTTGCTTCCTGCTCTCTGTGTTTCTTCCACCCATCCTACTCTATAAACTTGGATTGCTTGGCCAGAGCAATACAGGACCTCCTCAGCCTCCAGGTCCTGGGGGAGCTGGAGGTTGAGAGTTTGGTAATCTCAGTGGCCTTTTGATCCTGTTGTGGAAGAAGTGGGACAGGGTGAGCACAGCTGATGGACTGCAGAGCTTGCCTGCCCTGCCAAGACCTTTGCTATGTCACCAGTCCCGCTGGAA
The DNA here is from genome assembly GCF_028769735.1 of Zonotrichia leucophrys gambelii. Taxonomy (NCBI): domain Eukaryota; kingdom Metazoa; phylum Chordata; class Aves; order Passeriformes; family Passerellidae; genus Zonotrichia; species Zonotrichia leucophrys. The sequence continues at coordinate 5,021,643 of NC_088192.1, read as the reverse complement.
AATTCCCTGTAAAATTTTTTATTCTGAAAGTAATGATTTCATGCAGATGAAATGTTTCAGGGGAATATTTCAATGATGAAAAAAAGGTTTGAATTGCAAAATGAGAAAACCCACTGATGGTGTGCCTTCTCCTAGCCCAGGAAGCAGAAATGCTCTGTGACAGCAGTGCAGCTATGGTCAGGAGAGGCTCAGTGCTCACAGCTCACTGTCAGGACATGGCTCAGGCTTTACTCTGCCCCTGCTCACTGTCAGGACATGGTCAGGCTTACTCTGCCCCTATTCACTGTCAGGACATGGTTCAGGCTTACTCTGACCCTATTCACTGTCAGGACATGGTTCAGGCTTACTCGCCCTATCACTGTCAGACATGTCAGCTACCTGCCTATCACTGTCAGCTCATGGTTCAGGTTTACTGTGACCCTATTCACTGTCAGGACATGGTCAGGCTTACTCTGCCCCTATTCACTGTCAGCTCATGGTTCAGGTTTACTGTGACGCTATTCACTGTCAGGACATGGTTCAGCCTTTACTCTGCCCCTGCTCACTGTCAGGACATGGTTCAGGTTTACTCTGCCCCTATTCACTGTCAGGACATGGTTCAGGCTTACTCTGCCCCTGCTCACTGTCAGGACATGGTTCAGGCTTACTCTGCCCCTATTCACTGTCAGCTCATGGTTCAGGTTTACTGTGACCCTATTCACTGTCAGGACATGGTTCAGGCTTACTCTGACCCTATTCACTGTCAGGACATGGTTCAGGCTTACTGTGACCCTATTCAGTGTCAGGACATGGTTCAGGCTTACTCTGCCCCTATTCATGTCAGACAGGTCGCTACTCTGCCCTGAGTCAAAACAAGACAATGCTGAATGCCCAGAGAAAGGCTGATGGGCCCTGGCTGGCTGGGACCAGCCCAGTGCCTGGCATCTGTCAGTGCCCAGTGTCCCTGGCAGCTCTGTGGGTGCTGCCCAGGGCCAGGCTCTCTGGTGTGCTCACATCACTCCTTTGCCCCAGGCAGACCCTGCCCTGCAGCTCCTGACCCGCTGCTCCTCTCCCAGGACCAGCCTTCCTGTGCCTCTGAGTCACACCGAGTGTTTCAAAGAAAATTTTGGTGCCTCATTTCTTCATTTTCCTGTGTCTGGGGATTTTCCAGCCTCTGATCCACACCCTTCACTCTGTTGCAGTGCAACTCATTTTCCTCACTTATTCTCCTGATCCTAAATGTGCCTGTAATTTGCTCACAGTCCCTACATGAAGGTCAAAGCCCCTTGGTTTGTTCTGCTGCTGGCAAGGTGGGCTCTTTGTTTTTCCTTTTTACAAACCAAGCTTCCATTTCCCATAAGCAGGGAATCCTAAGAATAATCCTCCTAAGAATATCTTTACATTTCTGGTTTGGGTTTTCAGTGAGACATCATCAAACACCAGGTGGAACAACACACTCCAGAGTGGCCATCACACTCCACCCTAAGAGACAGACCTCTAGTTCAAGCAGGAGAATCATCCAAAAGTAATATCAGGCACCTGGTTTGATTTTTGGGGTGTCCTGTGCAGGGCTGGAGTTTGACTTCAATGCTCCTTGTGGGTCCCAGGGTGTTGTGTGGTTCTGAGTTTGCAGTGTGGGACATCACAGCACCCAGCATTGGAAAATTCAGGTTGCTCCCTGGCTGTTTGAGATGCTATTGTTAGCAGCAGTAATCCTGTGCTACAGGAGCTAGGAGGGATTAGGAAGGAAGAGCATTCTCCCTGTGTTGTGGGGATTGCACAGTAAATTTCCACAGTGCTCTGAAGTGAGAGTTTCTGACTTACAGCACTCCTGGAATTGTTGCCACAGTTGTAGCCCCTTTAAACAACACAGGAGTCAAGAAAAAAGTTGTACCACTATCATAGAACTGTAAAACCCCAAAAATGGGGTTTTTTCCCCCAAAATAATGATAGAGCTAAAATCTGCTTTTATAATAATTCTGTTTCTGTTGCTTGGATTTCAGGCAAGGATTGCTTTCCTAGGAGCACGGGGTGGCTGGATTCTTGAACAATGAGTTTCAGCATTGCCAGTCATTGTCAAACCTCAAAAGTATGAAATCAGATTAAAAGATATTTAAGAATTGAAAACACGTTGGATCCTATTTTGCCTACTCCATTCTGCCCTCACATGTGTTCTCAAGCTTTTGTCTTCTTCAACTAACCTGGAAATAAAGAGGCTCAGATTGGCCTCCACAGTGGATTTGTGGTGGGAAACGTGCCTGAACTTGTAGTTCCTTCTCTGCCCAAGTGCACCATGACCTGCTCATGGTGCAGCCCCTGCCCTCAGAGATGCTCTCCCCACTGCAGAAATCTCTTTTCCTGCTCTTCCCCACTGGAAATCCACAGCCAAGCAAAGCCATGGCCCCAGACAGCCCTGGCCATGCAGCCCTGCCCTGCTGGCACCTCCCTGTGTGCCAGGCTGCCCTGGGTTTGGGTGTATTGCAAAGCCAGGCTGTGCCAGCAGCAGGGCTCAGTGTGCAGTGTCTTCATCTGGAAGCACAACCCAGCAGGAAGGATGGGGGTTTTTTTTTCCAGGTTTTGTTACGTAAATTTAATTTAAACACTTCTGCCTGTGGTGAGTAGCCAGGATTGATCTGTCACAAAGGAGGGCACAGACTCAAGGAGACACATCCTCCTTCATGCCATGAATCTTCCTCCCTATCCACAAGCACAGCCTTGTCCAGGTTTCCCCTTGGCAGCGTGACTGGAGCTGTTGCCTGCAGCCCATCTCACACTTATTTTCCACAGGGCCAGGACAGGAGATGGGGCAGTGACATGTGACAGACTGATTTAGGCCCTGCTGAGAGGATGTTTACAGAACTGGGACACTGGTGACGTGCTAGAGAGAAGCAGGATGTCTTTGCTGCTCTAACTCTGTGGCTCAGCAGAGCTTAACCTGTTTGCTCCTTCCATAAATGTCCCAAAGAGAGCTGTGAGCATCTCCAGGCCTTTCCCACCAAGGTTCTGTTGATGTTGTTGCTATCAGGGGTTACAGAAATGCTCTGTCCTGGTGTGACCATAATGACAAGAACCACGTCCAGAGAGTGGGGCAGGGGTAGCACAACTTGATTTCCCATTTCTTTTGGGAATTTCAGCAACAGCTGTAGGAATGCATCTATTCAGAGACTGCTTGCAGCTGCAGATGCTTCTGTCCCTTTCCTGGGCAGAAGTACAGCCCTTCTGGTAAGAAACACACCTGGTCATCCTCATGTTGCATCCCAAGAGTCAGGAACTTTCCCTATGAGCCTGTGCCTTTGATTTTAGCCCATGGAAAAAATTACCAACTCTGTGTGAAGATTTATAAGCCATAAGAGTTTGAGTAGAATGACAGTGAATTTGTCACAGAGTGAAAAAGCAGAATTTTGAGGATTTAGAATGGGGGTTCAAGAGGCAAGATGGAGGAATCTGGGCATGTCCTGTCCTTCTTCTTTTCTTCTTCTTGTCCTCCATCTTCTGCTGTGATGGTGGCACTTCTGGATTCATTTAGAGTACAGAGAGACTGTCTAACATAGGTGATAGGTATTGGAAAATTTAAATAAAGTACACATAGTTTTTAGTATAAAAAGCTAACACCACCCCAAAGGTGATCAGTGTGCCACAACCCAACCGGCCAGACAGATCTCAGCCGGTCAGAGAAAGAATGTGTTAGATAAAAGAAAATAAACAATCTTGAAAACCAGAGCTGAGGAATCTCAACTTCTTCAGTCATGGAGCTGGGAAAAAAGAGAATTTAATACCTCGGGAACCATTTCAGCAACAACAAACCTGAGAGTTCCCCTCTCTGTCTTTGAGGCTGTGACTTCCTCCATTCAGACACGGGCCACACCTGCCCTCTCTTAGACCTTGCTTCTTCCCACAGGAATTTGCTGATGTGAACGCATAAAAGGCAGGAAATGTAAAAATCCAGGACCTGCTGGTGAGAGGAACTCCCTTAACCTTGGCTATCCCAGCAGCTCGGGAATCCAGCCAGGAGCTGCAGTCCAAGGCACCCACAGGGCAGCCAGGAATGGCAAACACTCCCAGGGCAGATAGGGCCTGAGTGCCAGGGGCCACTGCATGCAAAGAAATGTTCCTAAAATACCTGTGATGTCTCAAAGACCTGTGATGTCTCATATCTGGTTTTTACCACTGTTTGGAAGCAGCACAAGGCACTGCAGGTTCAGTTTGTCTCCATTTATGCTGGTACAGGCTCTTGCACATTTGCTGATGCTCAGCACCTGCCAGAAGCTTCTTCTCAGTCCCTACCCCAACACTCAACCTGCACTGTTCAGCAAGAGAACACAAAATTTAACGGGTATTGTAAATTCACACAAAATTTAACGGGTGTTGTAAATTCACACAAAAAAATTTAACAGGTACTGTAAATTTACACAAAATCTAATGGGTATTGTAGATTCATGGTGAGTCCCATGGCAGGGAAGAACAATGCATCTGACTCCATGTTCTCAGAAAGCTAATTTATTACTTTATTATACTACATTATATTAAAGAAGATTATACTATACTATACTAAAGAATACAGAAAAGATACTTACAGAACGTTAAAAAGATAATAATGAAAACTTGTGACTCTGTCCAGAGTCCTGACACAGCTTGGCCCTGATTGGCCAAAGAGTGAAAACAACTCACAGCAGAATCCAATGGAACAATCACCTGTGGATAAACAATCTCCAAACACATTCCACATGAGCACAACACAGGAGAAGCAAATGAGATAAGAATTGTTTTCCTTTTCTCTCAGGCCTCTCGCTGCCTTTCAGCTTCCCAGGAGAAAAACCCTGGGTGAAGGAATCATGTTCAGAGACTGTGAGTGCCACAGACAGGTGTCCAAAATTTTCCTTGTTGCTATTTATTGAGAGTGTGGATGTTCCTGTCATTCTAGAAACATCTGTTAAGATTTCAAAGCTCCCTGAAGGGCCAGGTGATCTCGTGAATGCCACAGGTGAGTGCCACGCTCAGTTCTGCTGTTTGAGCTGCACCGGTGACATCTTTTCTCTGGGAGATGTGCCCACAGTAACTCAGAGGAGCTCATTAAAGGGCTCTGGAGGAGCTCATTGCCTGTGAGTGGTGGAGAAGACCAGGCCGCATTAGATACCCAGTGATTACAAGCTGCTCACACAGAATGCCCATAAAAAGGTGAAAAGATGATAAAAGAGGTCTGAGAGACACAGCAAGGTGTCAGCTAATCCCCTTCCCACACAGTGGTGCTTCTGGCACTTTGACAGTGTCTGACCTGGGTTTAAAATCCTCTCATACTGGAGTAAAGATCTTCCTCAGCATTTGCCTTTCCTAATGGTCAAAAGGTTTCAACTTGTGTTGAACCAAAACACTCTTTTTTTACAGTTTATTTTCACTACTTTTCTTCTTTTTGCCCATGAACACTTGTTGCCTTCAGCTTTGTGCAGATTTTCCTCTTGAAATGTGTCTCAACATCTATAGAAGCTGTTCCTGCCATTGTAAAACATCAAATTTGCAGGAGGCATGTAAATGGTTCACCTTTCATGAGCATTCTCCTCTGATTATTTTGGGAAGTTCTCTTGTTCCACCATGGAAAAAGAATTGGAGATCTGCCTGCCCCAAGCAACATGAGCAGCTCTCCCCAGAGTGAAGTGGGATATGAAGTGGAAATAAAATGCCAGAATCCAAAAGTGAAGCAGGGTGCAGCTCACCTCCTGTGTGAAATGGCTGAAAGGCAGGGAAGCCAACGTGGGCAAGTCATGCCCAGCTCCATTTATAAACACTGGAGGCAAAAATAAAAAGTTACAAGTGATTCATTTGGTTCTGACCTACCTGTCAGGCAGGTGAGTCTGCCCCAAAAGTGCTTCATCCCCTGAGGCTGGTCTAGACAGCTGGCCCTGAGGGAGGCAGGGACAGCACCTCCCTGTCTGAGCAGGGGAAGAGGAGTGTGGAGCCAAGCTGAGAAGCTCCAGCACCAAAACCTGGCCTGGCAATATTGCCTAAGCCTGGGCAAAAGAAGGATCAGGGGTTTTCCATCCTGCAGCTTGGACAACACCTCTCTGCCCCTTATTTTTACTCCTTGTTTTCTATTTCAATAATCTCTTTATGTGGAGCCCAATCTGTGTGTCCCTGCAATTTTCAGTTGTCCTTAAAGTGCAGAAAACTGTGGTGGAATGGAATGGAATGGAATGGAATGGAATGGAATGGAATGGAATGGAATGGAATGGAATGGAATGGAATGGAATGGAATGGAATGGAATGGAACGGGATGGAACGGAATAGATAGAACGGAATGGAATTGAATGAAATAGAATAGAATAGAATAGAATAGAATAGAATAGAATAGAATAGAATAGAATAGAATAGAATAGAATAGAATATTTCATTTGGAAGGAACTTTAAATGATCAGCCAGTGCAACAGCCCAGCCATTTCAGGGCTGACCAAATCTGAAATGTGTTATTAAGGGCATTGTCCTGATGCCTCCCAAACCCTGCCAGGCCTGGGGCACCCAGCAGCACCCAAGGAAGCCTGTTCAGTGTCTGAACACCCTCTCAATACAGAAATGTTTCCTTAGGTGCAAACTTCTTGTGCATCCTGAAACCATGAGCCCTCCTGGCTCTTGGCTGGGCATGCTATAAGAAGAAAATCTTACTCCCCAACCTGCAGGAGGATACCTGGTGTTCCCAGACATGCCTCAAGGGAGGAGAGTGGGTGAGGGGGTGTGTGAGAGGGGCTCTGTGGAAGCAGAACAGCTCCATGGCTCCAAGCCCTTGCCCTCACTGATGTGCCAGCCAAGCTCCTGGGCACTGGAACTGGTGCCAGCACAAATCCAGACTGACTGCTCTTTGAGAAGGCAAATATCCCTGATGGGGAGTTTTTATGATACCCCTTGAGGGGAGTTAAACACATATTTGTTCTTGAAGATAGAAGAGAAATTTAATGAACTCTTATTGGGCAGAGTCCTACTGCAATATGTGGAGTCTGAAAAGATGCATCACAAGCAGATTCCTTTTTGCCCTTGCTCCAGCACTAATCCCTTGTAAGGAGCCATTTAGTCTCTGCACTTCTGCTTTCATCCAGAGAGTTCAACCCCTCCTTGCATTTGGCCCTTTGCCCTCTGTGCCAGATCATGCCTTGGTCACAAATTTTCCCTGCTGAGCAGTTACAATCAGTATTTCCTTCACCCAGACCAGACCCTGGAAGCAAGGATTAAGCCCATGTGTGTGTGAAAGAGAGCAGGCTGCAGTGATGTCCCCATCTCCTGTGTCTGCACTGCTGGGCCAAGTGCAGCTCCTGCAGCAGTGACACAGCTCTAGAGGAATCTCCAGGCCCAAGCTGACACCATGATCCAGCTGGAAAATTTCTTGGGTTCTGTGCCCCACCTCCTTGGCCACCCATGGTTTAGGGTTTATTGAACAGGCCCTGGGCTGGATGCTCTGATCAGAACAGAGGATTAAGCCAGAAGTGCAGGGCAGGTGCACAAAGGGGGTGATGAGCCCAGAGCTGCTCTCAGGCCAGCCCCAACAAGAGTTTACAAAGCCCTGCTCTGAGCTAGTGAGATTTGCCCCATTTAGTTAATTAACAACATGGCTTAACCCCATCCCAATCGGCAAGAAAAGCTTAAAAATAGGGATTAAGTGAAGTGGCTGAGGAAGCACATCCTGGACTGAAGCCAGGCTGAGTTGTACCTTGGAGGAAGGGAGACCCCAGTGTAATGTCAGCAGGGCTTCTTTCAGGGGGTTCTCTCAGTGCCCACAATCCAGCAGAATGTACTGGCCAGAAAAGCTGTGCCCTTGGATCCCTGGAGTGTCCAAAGCCAGGTTGAACGGGGCTTGGAGCAACCTGGGATATTGGGAGCTGTCTATGCCCATGGCAGGGGTGAAACAAGATGAGCTTTGAGGTCCTTTTCAATACAAATCACTCCATAATTCCATGATTTTATGATTCCCTGACCTGGTGGTCCCTTCCCTCACACAGGGGACTTGTGGCAGCTCTTGAGGTGGAGAAGGTGTTTGCCCTGCATGCTCCAGGTGCAGGCTGAGGAACTCTGTGCAAGGCCAGCCAACCTCCTGGACATGCAGGAGCTGTTTTCTGTAAGGAGCAGGAGTTGGGTGCAGATGTATTTGGGCTGATGGATAGGTGGGAATCAGACCTGGGAGTGAACTGCAAGCCATGGGAAGGGAATACACAGGATCTGACAAGAAGGTGAGTGGGACCTCTGTGCTGCCAGCATTGCTGCTGAGCCTTGCAGAGCAGCACCCCACAATGAGCACTTAAAGAACAGATTTTGCAAATAGCCAGAGAGTCCAAATTACAGATCAACAAACACAGCCAGATGGACACTGCTGCCTTCTGGACATCTGCATCATTTATTGATGCTATCAGGGCTCAGCCCTGCTGCCAAAACTGGAAGCACAGGCCCTTTGCCAAGGCTGTGCCCAGCACAGCCTCCTGCTCTGCCACAAGGACAGAACAAGCTCACCAGGACCCACATTGTCAGCAGGAACCTGGCCCAGCCTTCCAGTGAAAACCTGCCCTGAAAGACAGGCTTTGGGGAACTCTGTCCTGCCAGTTGAACCATCTGTCTTGTTCCAACTATTAATGAGCCACATTCTTACCTTTGCTTGTGTGGTTTTCAGCTCTGCTAGCTGAAAAAACAGCTTTGCTTTAGCTGTATATTGACAACAGAACTACCCTGGAAATCTGTCAGTGCACATGACAGCCACAGCCACAACCTTTCCAGGTCTGAGTGAGTGAATTAAACATTTCCCGAACTGGCATGAGATCAGGCTGCCCAGACCTGCCCACAACCTTGCTATCAAACTCTTTGAGCATCCAGAACAGTGTGGAGGATCCAGGGCTGGTGTCACTGCTCAGGGAGCCCTGAACATGCCCAGGAGCCATTTGGAAGGGCATCACTTGGCCCTGGTGCCCACAGTGGCATGGGCTGTCTCTTGGCATCACTGACTCAACCAGTGTGATGGGGCAGAGAGGGTTTGGATTATTGACAGGGTTTGGATTACTGACAGTGGATTATTGACAACCCAAATTGACAGTTTGGATTATTGAGTGGGTCAGACTGATTCACTCTGATTTTATTCCACATTAAGCCTGGAATCCTGGAGCCTGTTGCCTTCAGAACCCTTCTGCAGTGCTTGATGCAGGCACAGGGATCTCCCATGCTTACACATCATTAGTGATCTCATGCAGCTCAATATGTAAAGAAGAAAAACAACCAACAAAACCAAACCAAACAATTTAAGCCTGTAGCACAAGGAAGAAGGCTGCCTCTATGGAAATATAGCCAAAAAAATCCCCAGACCATGATCCTGGAGGCACTGCAAAAGGTGGCTGAACATAAAAGCCATGGTTCTCTTCTTGCCCCTTCTCAGTGGTTAGTTTTGTGTGGTTGGGCTCAGCACAGCATTGAACACATCAGTTAGACACAAAATTGTTGTCAGCACTGGAGAAATCACTTGCCCTGTGGACAGGCTCAGTGCACAATGAGCTGCTGTGGTGAGGGCACAGATTCAGCGTGTCCAGACACAGGGAATGAGCACAGAGCTCCTCTGTGGGATGAATGAACTCCTGGTTGAAGTGTCCCAGAAAGCTTTGTCTCAGTGCAGAGTGGAGATCTGATTTACACTGATAAAAACTGATAAAAACGTGGCACTGAGTGTGCACAGAGCCCCGGCTCAGTGTCAGCTTGTCTTTCCCAGTCCAGGCTCAGCACCATCACATTAATGCTGCTCACCAAGACGTGGTAACCTGATTGAGGGGGGAAAAGGGCAGCAGTGAGCAGATGCCATCTGCCAGGGAGCTGAACCTGAGCTCTGTGCCCTGGAACAGGGACTCCTCCGGTGTCACAGCAAAGCTCTGCTTGCAGGCAGGGAACACAGAGCCATTGACCTTTAGGTGACAGTTTGCAGGGTTGTCAGCTCGAATGACACTCTAGGGAGGGGGGTGGATGTTATTAAAGTATAAAATACCACCCACAAGCAGGAAAATAACGAAATTCCCCTAGGAATAATAAAAAAAAAAGCCTGTGATTTGTCCCTCCCTGTGTTAGACTTCTTGGCTCACTGCTTCACAGATCCTCTATGGGAGACAAGAGCTTATCACCAGGGTACCTGCATTTCTCAGAAGAGGTAAATTGCCTTTTAACTCCTCTCCATTGCTTCATAAGCGTCCTACTTAAACCTAATGGTGTGCAGAAGTTTAGAAAGCATTTTTCCATGACCTGCAATGCTCGGCAGCTTGTGAGTAGAGCAAATAGCTTAGCTGGGATAATAGAGAGGAAATCCACTGAAGAGCTCAAGTCATTAAGATGTTTGCATTTGATGAGACAACCACTACCAAGGGCCAGAGCAAAAGAAATGAGCCCCTGGTGCTAATTCGAGGTGATTGGAGGCTTTTCTGCATCCATCACCCCCAGCACCACCAGAGCTGCTGGCTCGAGTCTTTTGATTGAAAGCTTGATTGCTTTCTGCCCAAAATCTTGAAATTTGAACAATTCTACACCAGGAAATAAATAAAAAATTGAATCCCACAGTGACCATAACTGCATCACTCCCCAAACTGTGAGGAGAAGGGCTGGGGCAGCAGGTGCCTCACTGGAGCTCTCTTTGGAAAACATCATCAACCTCAAATTTTATAAAGTGGAGTTAAATATCTCTTCATTCTCAATGTCCATTGCTGTAGCTTTCATTCATTTCTTTTAGGGAAACTGGGGTTTTTTTGCTTTACTGCTGAGTGAAATTCATTTTTTTCCCAGGAATAACAGGGAGCTGCCTGGAGAATGGGGAGGACCATTGCAGGAGGACAAAGTGCTGGTGCTATGAAGGTGTCAGGAGGATGCAGACACAGGAGCCCTTTGGACTCTTTTTGGGTATGTCCATTGATGCCACACACCTTGGAAAGGGAAGCTGAGGCAATAACAAACACCTTATAGCATCAGATGGAAAGGAGGATTTTGTCTTTGTCATTCAGGGACACATAGAAATGGAGGCAGAAGGGATTGGAAGCAAATAAAAATGCTGTTTCACACTGATGGTTTCTGTGAGGAGGCCAGGAGTCAGAACCTTCAGGCAATGTGGTGCCCAGGATGTTGTCCCTGCCCAATTCTCAGCTCCACTCTGTGATGCCATCAAAGATTTCTGCCCACTTGTTCAAGACATTTGACCTGTTATGAACAAAAATTCGGTCAATATTTTTTTTTGTGAGAAAAAGTTACAAAAAGGCAGCCAGATCTGTCTCTGCCAGGGTTCTGTGTGCTTTGTTATTGTAATCACGGGTCATTGTAGCTTATCACCCCTTTTGTATTAGTAAAGGCCCTGGCTGGGGTGGGGTGATGGCCCTTCCCCAAGGCTGTGTTCTCTTCCCAGCATAGGGAAGACACCTGAGAGGGTGGGGGGGATTATGCAAAGTGACTCCAAGACCAGCATGCTTTTGGGACCCCGACTCCAAAATGCAACGAGAAAACCCTAAAAACAACGAGCCACCTAAGAGTTGAGAGACTGGAGTGATGTCCAGATGTGAGGAGCCAAGTGCTGAGCCTGCAGAGATGCGGAGTCCCTCTCGCCCTGACCATGAGAGTTGTCCCCGGCGGAGAGACCAAGCCGGATAAGCGAGAAGGGGCAACATCTGACGGGGACCTCACGCCCTAAGGCTCCCACGAGGACTGGATCCCCCGGCTCTGCCCCTAGTGGACGGAGCTGCGCTTATCCTCCTCCTCTGAGTCGCCCTGGGAGACGCGACGGGGACTGCAGCCCTGCCGAGCCGCCCAATCCTGAGCTGATCACTTTTAATAAAGGCATTATAAAGGAGAAGAAGTCTCCTGGCCCTGTTTATTTCAGACCTTCCTCCTCCTCTGTCTCCTTCTCTGGTATTTTCTCACTGAAGACTCCAGTTCCTGGAGCACAAAAACCCAGGGAGTTGTGTCACACTGGGGCAAAAAAAAATTTGTGTTTTACCCAAATTGTGAGAACATCACTTGAGGACTGACACTGGTGGTTATATCTGAACTAATCCAGATAAACTCCTCCCTTTTCTCTCCAACTGACTGTGGCAACTCAGCATGGCCAGGTGCTATCTGGAAGAATAATTCCTGCCCTTCCAGAGGGATGTTAAATTCATCCCTAATTTGGCTCATTATCTGCTGAGTCCCTGGGTGTCATTTGAACAGCTCATGAGAAACAAATTACTTCAGAGCAATAGACATTACACACAATTTCATGGAATTCTTTCCCAACTCTTTTTCCTTTATAGGAATCACAAAAATTCTGGATTTTTTAGGACTAAATGAACACTGTGACAGCAGCAATTGTCTGCCATAAATAAATGCCAGGACTAATTAGATTAGACACAGGTACAGGGATGAAGGCTTCAAAATCCACTTTCCCACAAGGTGTCCTCTTGCAATGTCACTCTCTCAGAGGTGACCCTCTGCTGACACAGCACAGGTGCTGTCCCAGGGCTATGGATTCCTCTCCCTGCACCAAAACACAAAGTTTTCAGACAGGAAATTGCTGGGATTCACATCAAACTGTGTTAGTAACAGTTTCATGGGCGCTTAGTGGATGCTGGATTTGCACATTTCCCCCGCCTCACCATTCATAAATATATGCACAAGCATCATTTTATTCACACAGATTTTGGCAAGAGGCCCACTGAATTCAGCAGAGAGAAGTCCATTGACTTTGGTAGACTTTGCACATTGTGGGTGAGAACAGATGGAGGCTCCATTCACCAGTTGCCACTCGTTAGTTAAAGCTTATTATTGCTGAAGAGTTTTGTTAATGCATTTCCAAATGGAGCATGATCCGAGTGATGTAACCGCTGCTGAGGGCTGGGGAGCAGCAGATGTGCTCTCCCAACGTGGATGGAGGGAACAAAGGACATCCCTGGTGTGGCAGCAGCTCTCTGGCCCTGGACAGAAACACAACTTTCCCAGGCATCGTCCTATGTCAGGGTTCCTGTCACTGATTCCCCAACTCCTGGGGCTCAGCCTGGGCCTTCCCAAGGTCTCCCCTGTCCAGGGAGACCTTCCTGGAGTGGTTTTGTGTCAGGAGAGAGAGACACACTGGATCTTTTCAGTCTTCAGGTTCTGGTTTATTGTTATCTTACCTAGAGTTTTGCATGCTGTCCACACCAGGCTCAGCGCCCTGAAAAAGCACCACAAAATGGCCAACAATCTCTTGGTACAAGGTCTTTTACAGCTAAACTATCCAATTAAGAACTGACACCTAGATTATTTCCCTTTTTAACCCAATAACTGATCCCAAAGAGCCCCCAGTGAGGACTTTTCTGCCCAATTACAAAATGCCACCCAAACCCATGAAGAAGAAACCCAGGACAACACCCTGTGCCCTCCATCTTGCTTCCATCCACAACACACTAAAAATCCCAAAACCTCAATTTCTCACCAAGTGATGCACCTACACTACTCTCTATAATCTATTTCACACTTTTGTGGATTCCAGTCTGTTCTGGAGTTTAGGAAACTTTCTCCATGAATGAGGGTCAAAGTCAGAGCTCCCCTGGAGGTCAGAGCAGACAGAGAAATATTCCCGGTTGTGCTCTGGGTGTCCACAAGGGATCAGGGACCTCTCCTTGGCACCCTGGTTCCCTTCTGCTTCCCCTCCAGGCTACAATCACCCATGGCATGGCCAAAACCTGGCTGGAGCCCCCCATGCATGGGATGAACAGGGTTAAAGGATCCCCTCCTCATGGGATTCAGCAAGGCAGCTGGTGCATGTGCTCCTCCTGAGCTGGAACCAGAGCTGTCTGGAAAAGGAACTGTGTCCCCATGAAACTTCCAGAGCACTGGCACACCTTGCACCATTTCATCTGGTCTCAAAGGTCACCAAGGAAGAGCTCAGCAAGTAAATACTTGCAGGGGGTTTCAAAAGCTAGCATTTAAAAACTACAAAATGTCATGCTTTACTGGCCAGGCCCTCTTCCAAACTTAGATCAAATGAGAATTCCCAGCAGCTCTGGTGATGAGAGAGGAGGTTTAGTTTTTCTTTTTCTTTTTTCTTTTCTTTTTTTTTTTTTTTTTTTTTTTGCTAGTTTGTTTTTCAAAAAGCCGTTTTGTGTCAAAACAAAGTTCTAGATGCAAAAAACTTTCAATCAGCTCAGGGGACAGCCAAGCACTGAGCTTGTGGGTTTCCCTTCTGCATCTCTGAGTCATTGTGAGAGGAGAGGGTCTCTATTTTTAGGCTCTGCACACACTAACTGATACCAGGCTGCTCTTCCACAGCCACTCACAGCTGCACAGCCTCACTCCTGGTGCTCCCTGGGTCTGGTTTTCACACATGGGATGGAGATGTGACCCTCCTGCCCAGCCTAGGAGCTCTCATCCCTGCCCACGTTGCCCCCTGTGCTGGAAGGCAAAGGGGTGAGAAGGGCCAGTTCTGCATTGGCTGCCAGCTTTGGCTTGCATCATTTTCTCCCAAAAATGCAGGAGTTTGATTTTACCTGGTTTTTTATGGTAGCTGTTTGCAGCAGAAAGTTTCATGTTTTATTTACTAAGTCCAACCACCCAAACCTGACAACTTGAGAACTTCTTGGATTTGAGCTTGGCACAATGATTCCTTCTGGGAGAAAAGCATCTTGTGGCCCTCTCCTGCCTGAACTGCTTTCACTGGTGGGAATGGGATGAAGAATTTTGCATGCTTTGTTTTTGAAGAATTGCCATTGAAATATAGAAGAAACACTTTTCACTCTGCCTTTATTTCAGGAGCTGATTGAAGGAGACCAATGTGTGTTTTGAGTAGCTGCATTGGGAGCAGAAGAGCACAGGGACATGTGATGGAGAGTCCTGCCTGGGCCAGACATGACCTTAGGGTGGCCTTTTTTTGAGCATATGAATCAATCCTGGGTAGAAATTCATGTCTTTCTCAGTAACTCTTTTGGGCCTGCCCACAGATGTCAAAAAAGCAAGACAGAGACTCCAAAACTCACCAGGGTGGCTTACATGGGGAAGCATGATGTGTGTAGATGCATCTGTGGGCTGCAGGATGTGTGGGTTAGCACAGGGGGAAGGCAGCAGGTCCAGCAAAATGGTTAAAGAAGAGATGTTCTAAAAAGAGCTCACTGCTGAGGAGACTCGAGGTGGTGGTAACTTGCACAAGATACAAAAGTTTTGTTGTAGGAAGAGCTTGGTTGCAGTCTGCCTGAGAAATCCACGTTTCAATTATTGTACAAAAGGCATCCACACACCTCAGCCCTATGGAGGTTGCTCATTAACCATGGCTGAAGCCACACAAGACCAAGTCCAGCCTTGGAAGGTGTGAGAACAGAACCCAACACAAGCCCTTCAATCAATTTTCTGCCTCAAAAAGCCCTGAAGCAGAAAAAGAAAGCAAGGATGGAAAGATTCAGTTCCTCTATAACTCATATCTGTTCACTTTCTTCCCTGAACCATTTTAAGAAGTGTAGAAAGAGCAGGTTTTGTTTATCTTACATGACCCTGTGTGTGTTTATCTGCCCCATGGTCACAGGTGATTTTGGGCCTGGTTGAGCAGCTGCCTGTAATTATGGAGATGTAATCCACAGAGAGTTTCAGAATTGCTGGACAAGGCCAGTGTGGGAACCCAGAACATCCCTCTGGCTGTCCAGGATGGCCAGGACCCCTGCCTGGGGTCTCAGAGACCCTGGCACAGGGCCCAAAACACCTGTGGGTTTGATTATGACCCATGGAGCAAATTACCAACCTTAGATGAAGATCAGCAAGTCATGACAAATTAAGTAGAATGATCGTGAAGTTATCATGAGGGGAAAAGTAGATTTTGGGATTTTGGTATGAGGGTTCAGGAGGCAAGATGGAGGGACCTGGGCCTGTCCAGCCTCTCTCCTTCTTCTTCTTGGCCTCCATCTTCTGCTGTGATGGTGGCACTTTTGGATTGGTTTAGAGTAGAAGCTCACTGTCTAACATAGGTGATAGGTATTGGAAAGTAATTAAATATTGTACACGTAGTTTTTAGTATAAAAAGATAACACCACCCTGGGGGCAGGCAGAGTGCCTGGAACTGTCCTGCTGGATGGACCTCGGCAGGGCAAGAGAAAGAATTTTATAGATAAGGAACAATGAACGGTTTCTCTTCTCTTGAGACCAAGAAATGAAGAGCTCTGACTCCTTCTTCAAGAGACTTTCTAACACATCTCGGGGTCACTATGACCAGCTAGAGATCCCAACAGGCCAGGAGCATCCTGCCCCATCTGTGACATGGGAGGTTGGATTAGAGGCCTCCAGGGATCCTTCCAGCCTCTCCATAGTGTCTCCTCTCAGGCTCTCCCACTGGTGTAGTTGAGCAGGCAGCAGAGGAGCAGAGCAGGCCAGGGCACCAGCACAGCTCTCTGAGCCTCCTCTGCTCCCACCTGAGCCACAGCTGAGCTGCCCCTGTGAGGGACAGCCCAGATGTGGCACCAGAGCCAGTCTGGGCAGCCCTGGTGCCCCAAAAAGGGGAGATAAGGTGGATCCACCACTGGAACACCCTCCCAGCTCCCTTGGGAGCACCAGCACATCACCCTGCCTTGGGTGGCCACAGGGTAAGGGGAGACAGTGAAAAGGAGATAAACCCCCAGTGATGAGCTGCCGGTAATTCCCACAGACAGTTCGGAGGAGAAAGACCTCAGGAAGCCTCTTCCCTTCCCTGCCAGGATCAGCCCTGCCTAAACTAATGGACCATCTGCCTGCTGGCTTGGCCTGTGACCCCAGCAGGGCAGAGCCAGCCTGCAGATGGGGATGGGAGGGGAATTGAGCCTGCAGCTCAATCCAGAGCTGCCATGCTCAGCACCAGGAGCTGAGGTCTCTCCACTGTTTGCTCCTGCTGGGCCATTCCCTCTCCAGAAACCCTTCCCCTCTTTACCCACCCCTGGCTCATGTCCCAGGGAAGATGATGGAGGCAGCATTGTCACCACACACAGAAGTTTCCCCTTGATTCCTCAGGTTTAGTTTTTATATTTTTCAGATTCTGTGCTGCTTTGTGTGTGGGTCTGGGCTTTATATGAGGGGATGGTGAGCTCTCTGCACAGAGCAGGGGGACAAAACAATTCCTGCTCCAGCTGGGGACCAGGGACAAATAATCCAAATCTCAGCCCAAGAGCACAGACACCGTGGGCTGGAGAGAGAAAAACAAGCAGGGTGGGACTGCAGGGGCTAAAGCTGGAATTGGACAATGAACTATGAACTGCAAGATGCAAATGGAGCAGAACTGATCCCAGTGACAGACCCCGTGCCCGGTTGTGCATTTTGGGACCATTTTGGTTCATCTTGGGTTCATTTTGTGACCATTTTGGTTCATCTTGGGTGCAGCCCTGGCTGGGCTCTTGTGCTGCCCAAGGTGGATCCATGGAGGAGATCCTTTTAATAAATCCCTGCTTTATTCCTTAGCTCAGTCTGGTCTCTGTTGTAGGGCAGCCTCCCCAAGGCACCACCCTGTGATGGTCACTGCTCCCATGACCTTGGTGTGGGCTTTTCCATGTCCTGCTGAGATCCACCTGGGGCTTCAGCAAATCTGCCAGGAATGAAATGGTCTGTCCTGAACTGACCTGGGGGGTGACACTGCCACAGGCACCTGCTATTGAAGGAACAGCCTGTGGTGACCCCAGCTCTGGCTGGGGAGCACCTGCGGGACCTGTGCCCACCTTTCACTTGTGCCACTGCCTCAGAGCCAGGACAGGGTCCAGCCCATGCTACCATTGCTTTGTGACTCTATCAATTAAATAATTGAACCAGAAAATTATTTCATGATCTCTCGGGTTTTGGTTGTTAATTGCTGCCCCGAGATGTGCAGGATGTTTCTGCTTCACCCCATGCAACAGAAGAACGAGTCTGGACTCTTCACTTTTCATTCTTGAGGTTGTTTATTAATTCTTATCTATAAAATTTTCTTTCTGCCCAGCCGAGGTCTGCTCAGCAGGGCAGCCACAGGCACTCTCTGTGTTGTCCTTTTATACTACAAACTATGTATAACATATTTACACTCAATTCCCAGTACCTATCACCTATGTTAGACAGTGCACTTCTACTCTAAACCAATCCCAAAGTGCCAACATCACTGCAGAAAATGGAGAACAAGAAGAAGAAGAAGAAAGGCTGGACACGCCCAAGTTCCTCCATCTTGTCCCCATAACCCCCATACCAAAAATCCTAAAATCTACATTTTCACCCTGTGATCATTTTATTATTACACCATTCAAACCTGTGTGACTTTCATGTCCTCATACAAAGCTGGTAACTTGCTCCAGGGGTCATAATCAAATCCTCAGATGTTCTGGGCTGTGTGCCAGGGTCTCTGAGCCCCACAACGGGGCTCTCAGCAACTCTGGACACCCTGAAGGATGCACTGAGTTCCGACAATGATCAATTCAGATCTAGTCACTTTTATATTCCCTTTTTCTCACCAGCAAAGTGCTGGGTTTGAGAGCAGTCAAGAACATTTTGTTTCAGCTGAAACCAATTTTTTACTTTCATTATAACCTCTGTGAGGTCTTTGGCCGTTGGAGGGTTGGGGCACTTCTAAATGAGCCCCCAGGATTCAGGCTGCTGTGGGACATTGGGCATTTGGGCTGTTCTGTCCCAAAATGTGTGGCTCTCTCCTGCATGGCAGGTTTGGAGATCCCTCAGGCCCCTCACACCTCTCTTTGAGAGTCTCTATGGACTGACTCTCACAAGCAGGAGGAAGATCCCTGTCAGTGCATCCCATCCCATAACCCCCAGGATGGGAAGATGTTCTCACTCTCCATGGGCCACTAAATATTTCATTCTTCTTCACAGAGCAGAGAGGATGGGTGATTTTCCACCCCTGGCCCTGCACACCCACAGCAGGACAAAGGCACTTCAGAGCCCAAAAGCTGTGG
Organism: Zonotrichia leucophrys gambelii; assembly: GCF_028769735.1. Lineage (NCBI taxonomy): Eukaryota > Metazoa > Chordata > Aves > Passeriformes > Passerellidae > Zonotrichia > Zonotrichia leucophrys. The sequence continues at coordinate 5,002,801 of NC_088192.1, read as the reverse complement.
GAGTCCAGCCCCAAGCAGGATCTTATTCACACCAAAAGGTCTTGTCCAGTTTCCTGTGACTGTCACTGGCATTTCCACGAATGCCACACTCAGAGAGAAAAGTCACTTTCTGTTAATAACCATACTTGAGTTGGTGGAAAACACTGGGAATTTCTCCCTCATGAGATGAAATGGTATTTTGTTTCGATCTGAATCAAGATTTTTCTTTTAATTTTTGTCTGAAAATTTTGGAATTGATGGCTCTGTTACATTCTCAACTTCTTGTCTGTTCTTTCATGAGATTAAATGGTATTTTGTTTCAATCTGAATTAAGATTTTCTTTTAATTTTTGTCTGAAAATTTTGGAATAGATGGCTCTGTTACGTTCTCAACTTCTTCTCTTAATCCCCAAGTTATCCTGGTTAAGCTTTGGAAATCTGTCCATACAGGGCAGATTTTGGACTGTCAGTTGCACTTAAATGCAACATTTTTACAAATAACAAGAATAGACGTGTGAGGTTCTGCTCTGAAATAGGGCACTGGGACAAAGAGAAAAGCACAGTGTGCCCAAAGTGTTCCTGATGAATAACAGCGCAGAAATGTCACTGCTCCCACACACCAGCCCATCATTAAATACTTCCACTTTAGTGAAATGGCAAAAACCCAGCTGATGCTTTCAGCACAGAACAAACCAAACTCTGTCCACATCTGCCTGACAGTGTCAGATTCATGCAGGAAGCAGGAGTGTTCCTGTGAGATTATCATCTCTGTCTAGAACATGCTTGTGAAAGGTGAGAACACAATGCCAGCACAGTGCAAGGCTCCTGTGCATTTTAATTGTGATATCATTGATAAAATTATCTTTAGAGCACTTTAAAAAAAATATCTTTAGTACACTTTAAAAAAAAATTACTCAAAGGAATTTCTGGGCACTTGCTCAGAGATTTATTCATCCTGGATCTTAAAATAACCCTTCCAACTCCTTCCTTCCAGACCACAGAAGAGCATTGCTGTGTGATGGTTAATGCCCCTTTGGCAGCTCTCAAGGGGTTTTATTCTGCCACCACAGTTTATCTAAATAACCACAAAGAAATAGTGATTTCCAGCTCTGAACAGTGCACACTGTGAAAGCTCAAAGAATTGAAAAGTCTGCTTATTTTTAGGAGGAGCTGATCCAAATTTCCCAACTGCAGGAAAAGGAATGCAGTGTTGCTGTTGAGGTGGCTATGACACAAAGCAGAGACCACAAGTAGTCTCAGATGGTAACTTTTTATTATTGAACATGGCTGACTTGTTACACACTTTCTAATTGTTTATGCCTTTTTTACTTTAACTATTAGCTACAATAAGTCAACATAACACTATTGGTGAAAAGTTACAGTGACTTTAACTAATTTTTTTAAAATACTTCATCCAGTGTGACGGTGTTCACAGGGGTTCTGGGATGAGGGAAGAGATGAGGATCTGACTCCCATGTCCATCACCCAAATCCCAGCACTCAGGTGTGGCCCAGACACCTTCATGTGCCCTCCACCTACCTGGCCTTTCTGGCAAACCCAAACCAGTTTCAGTCTTTGCAGATCCCCAGCACTGGGCGTGAAGAGAGACCTTGGATCCATCCTCACACCTGAGCATAGATCCAGTGCAGGAAAAGCCAGGGTGTCCTCCTGAACATTCATCACCTCAAAGCATTGTTTTTCTCCTTCTAGGCTGCCTCATGGGAGATAGGAGAGCAAAAACATCTCTAGAAGATATCCTTGGATTAGTTTAGGAGCCATGGATATTTTATCTAGAGCAAGTGGGTTAGGGAGTTATTTTGGTGTTGTAGGCAGCACTCATGGTCTGTGCTGCCAGTTATGGTGCCTGTGTTTCACAACAAATGTGGACAAATTAGAACTTGCCTGGGATTGCTGGATTTCTTTGAAAACTTGCAGCAAAAGTGGTTTTTAAAAATCCTGCATTCTTTATCCAAAAGTAAAAACAACTTGAGGTGGCACTGTGACGCCTGCTGAGTGGTGAATGACCTGACTTCTCCTTGTGGCTTTTCCCCAGATCTGCTGGTGACTCAGCTGTCCCACACATGCCAGAAAGGACAGCCAGCCCCGAATTCCCTTCTGTGCCTGGCTGCCCTGCTGAGCCCACTGAGCTGGAGAAGGATTCCCTGGGCAGCACTGGGTGCATTTCTGCTGGTCCCTCTGCTCTGCTCCTTCCATCTCAAAGCCAAAACCCCAGAGGAAATGGGGTTGCAGCAGCCCAGAGGAGCTGAGATGATGCAGCTTGTGGCCACACCAGCCTGGCTGAGCAGGGCTAGCAACAATTTGGCCACATCCAATGGTCACAGTCTGGCACAGGGTCTAATTGGCTCTGCCATTTCCAAAACCTTCACCTCCATCCATAGGCAGCTCCTATATTTAGTAATTCTGTTGGTGGCAGAGGCCCAGCCTCCAGGATGTTGATTCAGACACCCAGACACTCAGCCACTTCCTGTTTGGATGCACTAAAATTATTTGCATCATTTGAAAAGTGATGTTGGTTAAGGGAAACAAAGTGTTATTGTCAGAGGAGGCTGAGCTGGGTGAAGTGCCCAAGCACAATGGAAAAAAAAGCAGAACAAAAACGCCTCCATCTCCCAAGAGCAGACAGCATGTCCTGGGAGCGACTGCCACCCCTCCTCTGGCCCTGCTGTGGCCACAACAGTGCAGGAAAGCACAGGATGCCCTGCCCAGCCTCATTCTGTACCTAAATCCAGGAGCAGGGACATATCCAGGAGCTGGGGCGTGCAGGCTGGAGCAGGCAGTAGAAAGCACCTGCCTGCTCTGCCACCTAAGTGTAACCATGTTCACAGGGGTCCCAGGATGAGGGAAGAGATGAGGATCTGACTCCATGTTTCAGAAGGTTTGATTTATTATTTTATGATATATATTACATTAAGACTATACTAAAAGAATAGAAGAAAAGGTTTCATCAGAAGGCTGGCTAAGAATAGAAAAGCAAAGAATGATAACAAAAGCTTTTGTCTCAAAGAGTCTGAGCCAGCTGACTGTGATTGGCCATTAATTACAAACAAACTAACATGAGCTAATCCCAGATCCACCTGTTGCATCCCACAGCAGCAGATAACCATTGTTTACATTTTGTTCTTGAAGCTTCTCAGCTTCTTAAGAGGAAAAATCCTAAGAAAAGGATTTTTCATGAAAAGATGTCTGCGACACCCAAGCACTCACAGCTACAGACAAGCTCTTCCTCTGTCCCACCTGCACAACCCTGGGATAAATGTGGCACCCAAGACCTTCCCAGATGACTCGAGGTCCAGGTGACCCTGTGGGTGGTGGCTGTGTCTAAGCTGGACTCAGCTCTGTCACCTCTGTGCTTTGTGTCTTGCCAGGGGCAAGGGGCAGGCAGGGCTCACTCTGAGGGTCAGACAGGACTGCTGCTGGGTGAGGGGTGATGGGAGACCCCTGCCCAGCTCTGCCAGGGCTGTGTTTGCCCTTCCACAGAGCCTGGCTGTGCCCCTGGGCCTCGTGCTGTGGTGTCACCCAGAGCTCAGCCAGGACACCCTCCAGGACCTAGAGGTGCCTGGAGACATCCCTTGCTCTCTCAGCCTCTCATCCCAGGCTGTGCCTGCAGCCACTGCAGCTTCTCCACTCCCAGAAGAGAGCCAAGAAACAATCTACAAAATATTTTCAAGGGATTCTGCAAGCGATTCCTTCCCCACTGCCTGCAGGACCTGCGTGTCTGATAACACCCCACTGCTCCCTGCCCAGCTCCTCACAATCCCCCAGACACAAAACACCCCCAGACATTTACATTAATAGAGTTTTCCTGAATTCTCCACATCCCATCTCCAAAATATGATCAATTTAGCCTTTCTCCTGTTTTTTTAAAGCCTTACTAAGCTGTTCCCAATGTCTAGGAAGGCTGATGACTCAATAAGTTTTTCCACACAGAGTCTGGACAAGCGATCTCTTGGCAAGGATTGTTTATGACTTAGCTGCAGATGGATTTACCTATCCTGCCTTCTTTTTAACAGAGATGTAATTAGTCATGTGCTCCAGGAACTTTAAAATTGAGTGGGTATCTTAGTGCCTTGACTTTCACCCCCACCTTAAAAACCCAGCTGGGCACCTAAAATAGAAAGTGACCCTGTTTCACTGTCCTTTCTAAAATTCTGTGTCAAAGTGCATCTTCCAAGCCCAAACTAGATGAGAGCACTGTTGAAGCAAAGGAATAAAAGGCAAATTACAAATAACAAATCTCGAGCTGTAGGTTCTGAGTCACCCTCAGTCCATGACAGCAGCTCTGCAATCAGCATTTAGGTCATAACTGCATTGCTATTGTATGTCCAGGAATATCTTCTGGCACCCACAGCAGTAGCTGGGTTGAGTCAGCAAGGCAAACAAGAGTCAAATATAGTTAAAATCTTATTTTTGTTACTGTATTTAGCAACTGTTTCTGACTATCTGTCACAGCAGAGCAAACCTGCAAAGTCACATCCCTGGATTTCTCAGAAGAAAGTTGCAGTTTGATTGTTGCAAAGTATTTTAAACCTCAGGTCAAAAGTTCCCAGTTTGGGGCATCCCAGAGCTCTTCAGGTTTGAATACACTTTTTGATTTTAGCATCTGATAGCAAAATGTCAGGTAAGCACTGATCACAACAGAAACTACCAGTGTGAGAGGTCAAGGATGTTCCTCCAACACGAGATCTGGAGCAGGGCTTGTGCTTCCCCACAAGGTTTGGCTCACCTAAGCAGGCCTGGTCCAAGTCAGGGGTGTTGTAGTTGAGATGGTCACAAAGCAAAACATCACACTCCATTTGAAGAAGGCTTAAAAGCTGTTTTTATTATAGTATGCATGCTTTTTATACATTCTTACACAATGCCTCATGTTTAGCTTTTCTATTTTTCAGATTTGATTCTGCTTTAGTGTGCAGGTCTGGGTTCACATTATGGGATGGTGAGCTCGGTGCACAGAGCAGGGAGACAAAACAATTCCTGCTCCAGCTGGGCACCAAGGACAAATGATCCAAATCTCAGCCCAAGAGCACAGACACCATGGGCTGGAGAGAGAACAAGAAGGATGGGACGTCATAACCTAAATCTACCTGGAAAATTAACCCAAATATGAAAATGGAGCAGAACTTATAAAAATGGGAGACCCCATGACCAGTTGTCCATTTTGGGACCATTTTGGTTCACCTTGGGTGCAGCCCTGGCTGGGCTCTTGTGCTGCCCAAGGTGGATCCATGGAGGAGATCCTTTTAATAAATCCCTGCTTTATTCTTTATCTCAGTCTGGTCTCTCTTCTAGGTCAGCCTTCCCAAGGCATCATACAAAACTCAGAAGTTTACACTTTACTCATTTGTCTTAATAGACAAACACAGTGCTCACTGGAACAGGCAGTTGCAAGTTTCTCTTATTTATCCTTCTTTCATTCTTGGTTTCTATGTCAATGACCTTGGTTGGAAATTCTTTCAGAGGTAAACATGGATCCTCTTATCAAACATGGATCCTCTTATCAAACTTCTCTGTGGCTCACAGGGTTGCTGTAAAAGCTCTCCCACAGTGGCAGAAGGAAGGACCCTGAGCCCTTTGCACACAGAGGGGCCCTGCTGCCCCTTCCCTGAGACAAGGTGAGCACTGCCTGCCCTTCCAGGCCCAGCCAGGAGCAAATTTACCCGAATTTACCCAAATCCCAGCACTCAGGTGTGGCCCAGCAGCTCAGAGAGGTGCAGTGTCCAATCTCAGACTCCCAGATCCACCCCAAACTGCAGGCCCTGAGTGCTCCTGCACATTTCCCTCTGCAGTGATCCTCTCCTTGTGCCATGTGAGACTTTGCATTTTCAGCTCCTTCTGCTCTGCCTTCTCCCAGCACACTCTGAGAGCCTGCAAGCTGACCACACTGCTGTACAAGATAAGCCTTTGATTACAGAGTTGAAAATAAAGTTGAAAACATGGGAAAATACAAATACAAGGACACAGGGCAAGGGTAGGGCCAAGATCATTGCTGGCTCCTGCCCAAACTGCTTTCTGGGGGATATCCCAGGCACCTGGAGACTGTCTGCAAGAGCACATCACCCTGCTTTTCCCATCACATCTCTTTTATTAATTTCCTTTCTGTTTGGCTCATGTTAGCATTTGATGCAAGTGCACAAGGGACTCCTTCACCACTCAAGTCTCCCTGCCCTTGCAGAGCTCCTGATTTCTGTGCTGAGTTCATTCCTTCAGGCTGAAAACACCTGCAGGACGGTCACACCATGTAGTACCTCTCAAGGAGCCTCAGCATCACTCCAGTTTCCTGCAGAGTTCTTATCTGTGCCCACAGAGCTGCACCAAGGGCAGCTACACCAGCCAAGAGCCTTTTGTCAAACAGATTCCCCCTCCCTGTGCCCTTTGGGGGCTGCACTCACCCTGCTCACACATTGCCTCCCCAGCAGGTTCAGGATGGAGGAGCTGGGGATATTCTCATGTGTTTTGAGCAACTAATCCATGCACTTTGCAGGACTGTCCTGGTTTAGGGCAAATTTGGGAGAAAACCTCCAAAGGGGCCCCTCCAGAAAGCAAACCCACACGGCCCCTCACCACAACCTGTTCAGGAAGGATTCCTTGGAGAGAAGTGGAAAGAACCTGTTTATTTAACAGGCACAGCACCCCCAGCACACAAAATGAACAATACCAGGTGACACCACTCTGTCACCGCTCTGACAAAGATGACAAATTCAGAAAGTCTCTCTTGGGGTGGTCGCTCTGTTCTCAGTCCCTCCTGTGCTGGGGCAGCTGCTGCCCAGAGTAGGCCCCACTAGGCCCAAGGTGCAAACTCTCGGTGTTCCCAGGGCCCAGCCCGGAGCAGGTTCAGGTTGGTCCAAAAAAGGGAAAGGAGAAACAGTCCAGGGAAAATTTGGACTGCTTAGCTAAACTAACTAATGAGCAGTAGCAAAAAGCAAGAGCAAAGCAGGAGCAAAGCAGGAGCAAGAACAAAAGCAAAGCAAAAAGCAAAAGTAGCACCATGTACTGCCCTGTCTGTGTGTCCCACCAGCCGTGGGGGAGCGGCTGAGAGCAAAACCAAAACAAAACATTCGCCCTTCAGAGCCAGTCTGGAAGGCACAGAACATGATATCCAGCATGAACAGAACACAGGAATGGGGATACAGCATCATAACTTCACCCTAGGACACCTGGGCTCAAGCAGCCCAGCAATAACAGCACAGAGAGGCCAGGCAGGCTCCCCAAGCTCCCCCAGGATGAGCAGGGCTGGGGAGGGAGCTGGGGGTAGGCAGGGCTTGGGGAGGTGTCTGTGGGTGTCACAGGCACTGCTGGAGCTGTTTGTTGAAAGAATTTGCAAACGACTGTAATTGATTAAGAAACTGAGTAATTGTGCAATCTGCTGATTACAGAGAAAGGGATTATTAATCCTCCAGACAGGCCTGGTAAAGGCCCTGGCAAAATATTAGGGAAGATGCTGTGAGGCAGAAAAAGGGAATGTCCTGCTAGTCACACCTCACCTGGCTGCCAGCTCTGCACAAAGGGTTGGACTGATCCAACATCTGATTTGATCCAGACATGCCCTGGAGAGCACAGGGAGCACTGGTTTGAGATTCACCTCCCTGAGGGAGACCCACACCACCCAAGGGTCCCCTTGCAAACCATGGTGGATGTCAGGATCTTTAGCTGCCCAGAGTGACCCCGAGATGTGTTAGAAAGTCTCTTTTCCCAGCCTGGCACTCAAAGAAGGAGTCAGGGCTCTTCATTTCTCGCTCTCAAGGTTGTTTATTGTTTCTTATCTATAAAATTCTTTCTCCTGCCCTGCTGAGGTCCGTCCAGCAGAACAGTTCCAGGCACTCTGCCTGCCCCCAGGGCAGCGTTATGTCTTTATACTAAAAACAACATGTACAATATTTACAATTACTTCCCAATACCTATCACCTATGTTAGACAGTGAGCTTCTACTCTAAACCAATCCAAAAGTGCCACCATCACAGCAGAAGATGGAGGCCAAGAAGAAGAAGGAGAGAGGCTGGACATGCCCTGTTCCCTCCATCTTGCCTCCTGAACCCCCATTCCAAAACCCCAAAATCTACTTTTCCACCCCGTGATAACTTCACTATCATTCTGCCTAAACTGTTGTGGCTTGCTGGTGTTCATACAAGGTTGGTAATTTGCTCTATGGGTCATAATCAAACCCAGAGGTGCTTTGGGCTCTGTGCCAGGGTCTCTGAGCCCCCTGGCAGGGTCCTGGCCATCCTGGACAGCCAGAGGGATGTGCTGGGTCCTGACAGGTGGAGTCACCTCACCCCTTGAGCCTGTTAAGAGTGGGGTTCAATCTGATATTTAAACACTCCATCAGTCATTGGAGTTCAGGGCAAGCTGGAGGTGTCAACTCAGGGTGAGCTGACCTTGTCTTATATCTCTGCTGGCCCTGAATGAATCAGCTCTCCCAGAACCTCCTGGCTGATGGACACACTCACCCTAGATGTAGGTGTGACCACAACTTGAGTCTGATCCCAGATGTTTTGGGAGAGGAAAGCACCTTCCCAGCCTGTGTCTCTCCTGCCCTTTTCTCACAGACATATTTTATGAAAATCCTTTCATTAGGATCTTTTCTCCTGAGAAGCTGAGAAGCTTCAGCTACCCCATGTTTTGCTGCTTTGGAATGTGATTTGGGGAATTGTTTACCCAGCATGTGAAATTGTTTTTACTTGATGACCAACGCCAGCCACCTGTGTCGAGGCTGTGAGCAGTCACAAGATTTTATTATCATTCTTTTTCTTTGATAACCTTCTGATGAAATCCTTTCTTCTATTCTTTTAGTATAGTTTTAATATATCAATTTTTAAATATAATATATATCATAAAATAATAAATCAGCCTTCTGCAATATGGAGTCAAGATCCTCATCTCTTCCCTCATCCTGGGGCCCCTGTGAACACCACCACACCCTTTTGGCTTTCCCTAGGATGTGTTGCCAGCAAAGCTGCTGCTCTCACCAACAGGCACAAGCTGCAGGCTGCCTGCTGCCTTCCCTGGTGCTTGCCACCCTTCCTCTGGCCAGCATCTCCAGACAGGAGCAGGGATGCTCAGCTGGAGCCCCACATGGCCCTGGGTGCAGGCAGGACACCCCCATCACCCCCTCTGCCAGAAGGAATTTTATAACTCCTCTCACTTTTATCAGTTCTGGTCCTTTTGCAAGACTCTGCCTTGACTGTCCTCAAGGCTCACAGGGACCAGGTGGCACCTGGAGACAAAAAGAGATCCCAGACTCACCCTGGGGACATCCTGAGCAGCTGAGGCATCCCCAAGTCCTGGTTTTAGCAAGGACTAGGGCATTGTCCCCCCTGAGCAGAGCCTGGCAGAGCAGGGCAGATGAAGTGGCTGCAGCCTGCCCGGTTAATCTGTGCTCAGTTCCTTTATCCTGTCTGCCTTTATTTAACCTCCCTGCTTTATTTAACCTCCCTGCAGCCATGGGAAGGGGGAGCACCTGCCAGGGCTGAGGGAGGGCAGGGGGGACGTGCAGGGGGCACCTCAGGGGCAGCTCAGCTGCTGGCCCAGGCTGGGAGAGGAGGAGTGGGAGCAGTCCCATGTGCCTGGTCACACCTGGTAATACCTGGTCACACATGGTCACAGAGGTCACACAGGTCATACAGGTCACACCTGGTCACACCTGGTCACACAGAACACACCTGGTCACACCTGGTCACAAAGGTCCCACCTGGTCACACCTGGTCACATTTGGTCCCACCTGGTCACACAGGACACACCTGGTCACAGAGGTCACACAGGTCATACAGGTCACACCTGGTCACACCTGGTCATGCCTGGTCACACCTGGTCACACCTGGCCAGATAGGTCTCACCTGGTCCCAGCTGGTCATACCTGGCCACACTTGGTCACATAGGACACGCCTGGTGACCTTTTTGGAAATCAAAAAGTCGCAACTTTCTCTCTAAGAATCACTTCCTGGATTACCTTTTGGTGCAAGCAGGCCTCTCCCCTCAAACAATAAATTCATGGTATTATATTCAAGGGAAAATAGACCATTAAACTAAGCAAAATAAATCAAAATGCTGTAACCAAACACCTTGCTGCATCTCCAAAACTTGTTCATCATTCATTGATTATTCTACTAGCTACAGAATTGTAAAACTTGCAAAAAAATCCTGTCCACTCAAATATATATTTTTATCTTTGCCTAAATCAAATATTTGACAAGTGGAAACAACACAGGTTTTCAAGTGGTCAGTGAATATTGTGCTTGTTGCAGTAATTTATTTTAAAGCCATTTCACATGAGGCATTTGACATCCTCTCCACCCTTAGGTAAAATTTACATTTGCCCTTCCTCAGTCTTACAAAACCAAGACCCTCCAGCCTGATGGGATCCAGTTGCTCTTTGTATTAAGGTAAACTGGAACAAAATCCTATTTAGCTCAGGGCCACTCAGAGCTTCTGGTGGCAAGGGCTTATTGCAGGGGGATTTGTGGAGTTTGACACAGATAGGAGTTCAACTGGAGGGGCAGGGACGTGTCCACAGGGCCAGGTAAGCAGGATGGGTGTCCTGATTCCCTCTGCTGGGAGATGAACCAGAGGGTGCACAGCACACACAGACCCTGCCCCGGGGGCTCACACATCCCAGGCCCCTTCTTGTCACAAACACATTTTATGGAAAATCCTTTCCTTAGGATTTTTCCTCCTGAGAAGCTGAGAAGCCTCAGGAACAAAATGTAAACAATGATTATCTGCTGCTGTGGAATGCAACAGGTGCATCTGTGATTGGTCTCATGTGGCTGTTGCTAATTAATGGCCAATCACAGTCAGCTGGCTTGGACTCTCTGTCCGAGCCACAAACCTTTGTTATCATTCTTTCCTATTCTATTCTTAGCCAGCCTTCTGATGAAATCCTGGACAAAGCACACCAGGACAAACCACAACAGAACAAACCACACCTGGATAGACTACAGCAAGAAAAACCACACCTGGACAAAGCATACTGGGACAAACCACACCTGGACGAACCATACCTGGACAAACCACACCAGGACAAAGCACACCTGGACAAACCACACCTGGACAAAGCACACTGGGACAAACCACACCTGGACGAACCACACCTGGACAAAACACAGCAGGACAAACCACAGCAGGACAAACCACACCTGGATAAACCACACCAGGACAAATCACACCAGGACAAGCCACAGCAATGATCCCCACAGCATCACTGTGAATGCACCATGCTGTGCAGACAGAGGGAGGTAAATTATTTCATATTAGTGCTCTGAAAGTTGCTCTGCCCCATCGGGAAAAGGGACAGGACAGCTCCAATGACCTGCATCAATTCTGGCCTCCCACCCCTCCCATGCTGCATCAGGCATGTCCCTGTGGCATCCACATCATCCTCCCCTGTTTAGGACATTCTGGGGAAGGGGAAGGTTGGTTATTTCTGATAGTTGGTTATTTCTTCTTGCCTTTCAAGGAACCCACCACAATGAACTGCCTCCACCAGGCAGAGCTGGCTGTGGGTCTCTGCCATTTATGCTGTGTGACAGAAATGGCTCTGCTGACCTTAATGCTCCAGAGCTTACAGCTCCTGATCCACACAGTCCCTGGACAGCCATTCTGCTCAGCTCACTGGGGGCAAAACTGTTAGACAGGCACCTTGGGAGCTGGCACAAAAATGACTTTGTGGTCCTGTGCTCCTGCCAGAGGAGCTCAGGTGAGTGTGTCCCAACCTGTCCTGAAAGCACAGGTTCTGCTCCCTGCCTTGGTGCTCAGGAGAGTCAGGCTGACCCACGAGGAGTGCTGTGAGAAGGTTAAGCAAGAGGTGCTGATGGCATCTGTCCAGGAGGCAGCAGGTAAGTCAAGAATTTCCCCAGTGCATGCCTCAACCTTGAAGCAGAGCGAGCCAAAGTGAGCCAAAGTGTTGTAACACCTCCTGCAAGCTCAGGAGACACATTAAAGGAGTTCACAGGATGGAAGCACTTCTAGGTCTGTTGCATAATCCAGATAAGTAGATAAGTCTGTAATATTTGCACAACATCGTGTCCCTTGCTTGGCCTTGTTACTGGTCTCGTTTTGCAGGGCTTAATTCAGGGGATCTGATGGATTGAGGACAGCTTTCAGGTCATCGATTCCTTGGGAGGTGGCTGTGACTCAGCTCCAGCATTGTGACACTGGGCATTAAAGGGACAGGGACACCTTGCTGGCACTTGCACTTTGTGCTTTGCAGAGGCATTTTGGGAATGGCACTGTGACAACTCTTGGGAAGCTTTTTGTGGAAAGACACTGGCAGTGCAAAACCACCATGGAAAAAGAAAGGTGTCCTGCCAAAGATGAAATAAACTTTACGTAAACACACAAATACAGCTTGGGCATATTCACAATCTATTCACCAAAGGGTGCAGGATGGAGGAGTTGAAAGGACTCAGGTGCCAGGGAAACGCTGCTGAGTGCAGTGAGTGAGTCCAGACATGGTCCAGAGCCTGCTGGGATCTGTCTGGCTCCAGCACCTCCTCTCTCTGGGATTTACCAGGCAGCCCGAGGGGAGGGCAGGGCAGCACCTACCCAGCTCATGAATGGCATCACCTTGCACTTATCTTTGCACTGTGGGTGCAGGGAGGATGCAGCCAGCAGGCTCCAGGGACATGCCCTGAGCGCAGAGGCACAGAACTGAGCAATCAGCACTCTTATCTGGGCACTGGCACAGTCCTACAGCCAGGCTGCAGGCAGGGAACAAGGCTGTGCCCAATGCCAGTGCCAGCCTTCCCTCCAGGAGCTTTCTGCACCCCTCACACTGGGAGGGACTGGGAGGTCAGAGCAGAGGCTCAGGACCCTGCTGCTAACACAAACCCCTCACTCTGTGCATGAGCCTGAGCTGACAGGCTGAGGAGCAGAGAGAGCTGTGTGTGCTCTGAAACTTCCTGACCCGAGGAGCCCAGCCTGGCTTCAGGTCACACCAAATGGATTTTCACCTGCCAAGTGAAAATCTTCCCCATTTCTCTCTTCAGAACTTGATGCTTTGTTCTTGAGTGCAGATGATGATCTTCAGGGATCTGCAGCATTTCTAAATTGCCACATTGCTCCTCACATCCTTTTAAGCCAAACAGATTCCCTGTGCCTGTGGTTACCCAAAGGCCATCAGCCCCAGCCCATGGAGAAGGTTCCAGACCCTGCTCTGCCCCAAATCCTCTGGTCAGCTCAGGCTGTTTTAGCAGTGGAGTTCTCCTCTCTCCCAGGGGTTTCTTTGACTCCTTCTCAGGCCACAGCCCTTTGTCAAAGCCCATTCAGAAATCCTCCCTGGAGTGCTCCTGGCTCTCAGGTTTTGGTTGTTAATTGCTGCCCTGAGATGTGCAGGATGTTTCTGCTTCACCCCGCGTGGCTGAAGAACGAGTCTGGACTCTTCACTTTTCTGTCTTGAAGTTGTTTATTAATTCTTATCTATAAAATTTTCTTTCTGCCCAGCCGAGGTCTGCTCAGCAGGGCAGCCACAGGCGCTCTGTGTTGTCCTTTTGTACTACAAACTACATATAGCATATTTACACTTAATTCCCAGTACCCATCACCTATGTTAGACAGTGCACTTCTACTCTAAACCAGTCCCAAAGTGCCAACATCACTGCAGAAAATGGAGAACAAGAAGAAGAAAGGCTGGACATGCTCAAGTTCCTCCATCTTGTCCCTATAACCCTCATACCAAAAATCCTAAAATTTACATTTTCACCCTGTGATCATTTTGTTATCATGCTATTCAAACTTGTGTGTCTTTCATGTCCTCATACAAAGCTGGTATCTTGCTCCAGGGGTCAGAATCAAATCCCCAGGTGCTCTGGGCTGTGTGCCAGGGTCCCTGAGCCCCCCAGCAGGGTCCCAGCAACTCTGGATACTCAGAGGGATGCACTGAGTTCTGACACTGGCCACAGAGTGGGACTTGCAGGGAAAACAAGCCGCACCCTCAGGTTCCAGGGTCAGGAGTGGAGCCCAGGGCCAGCAGGGCCAGCAGGGCCATCTGAGCCACCCCACCCACTGCCACCAGTGCCAAGGGGAGGGCAGGGACACCTGGCCCAGGGGAAGGGTTTTCCATGCTCTGCTCCCTGCCTGTAAAACCACAGCTCCTGCCCTTCCTTCCCCATCCTAAACACGAAGCACCTCTTCTCCTGGCCCTGCTCCAGCCTGATCCAGCTGCCATGGGCACAGCCTGCTCCTGGACAGAAGTTCTGCCCTCCCCAGCTGCAGGAGCATGCACAGAGGGAGAAAGGAAGCCACAGAGCTGCCTCATGGTGTGGGTGCAAAGAGCTCCCTATCTTCCCCAAAATCTCTTCCTGGGGCAGTGCCAAGCAAAGACCAGACAGGAAGAAGACTAGAAAGGAAGGAGTTGGCATAAGTGATGGTAAAAGACTTTCCATTTGTTGCTTTTCCTTCTTAGTAGGGATTGTACTGCAATTACAAGACTGCAAAGTCTATGCTTGGGATGTTTTTAAAATGCTAATTCTGGATATCCAATCTTGAGCTGGGCAGGGGGCCACACTGAAATAATAAAAACCCGTTTGTTTTCCTGAGGGGGAAATTAGAGGCTTGTTTGTTTTCCTTCCCCATCAGAAAGTCAGATCTTGTATGTCTAACTTTCTGAATTATTGGATGAAAAAAAGCAGGTGGTTTTGTAGCACCAGATGCACCAAGAAAACACAAGTCCTATTGCTTGAGTTGTGACAAAATGGTTAAACATGTCAGTCATTGTTGTTTGCTTCACTCAATAACTAAACAAACAGCTGGGAGAAAAGGTTAGCCCCCTTAAGTTTCAGTGCTCATCAGTAAGGGTCACATGAAGCTAATTTTCTGCATGTGGGCCTTAAAAAGTCCTACAGGAAACCCAGAAATTGTCAGATGTGACCTTCCTGGCAAATGAAATGTGAAAAACAAGGAAGCCATCCTAGGCAGGCTTTTTAAGGAAGTAGAAAATGGGCACAGCCCATTTATTTTTCCTCAGCAGATCTCTCTGAGGTCATTACACTGCTGTAAACTACATCTCAGTTTGGCTGATAAGAGAATTGAGCGCTCTGTGGCATTAGTTGTGTGTGGGTCTAAGTTCATGCAGGGGAGAGCAGAGCCTGGAGGAAGAGCCATGAACTGTGCTTGGCTGTGGGCAGCTGTGGTGGGGAACTGAGCATTAATCACAACCTCCTGGTCCAGCCTCATCCAAACCCAAAACACAGCCTGTCTGAGACTGGATCCAGTTTAAAAAAAAATACTTCTCTTTTTCAAAGGAGCCAGATGTCTTTTAGGCTCTTTAGGAGAGGATCCAGCTTCCATGGCAGAGGTGTGCAGAACTGGGTGTCCTGGTTAACTGCCCATATTGTCTCCCCTTCTCATGTTCCTTTTCAAAGCCTCCAATGTGTCAAGGTGCTTGGTGCTAATTAAAGTTGTGGCAGACCCATTCCAGATGAAAATAAGCCCAGAGGGAGTGTCTGAGTCACCCCTGAGCCACAGAACAAGATGGACATGGAGATCATGGAGTCAGGGCAGGAGTCTCCACAGCTGGTGCCTCTATCTCAGGGGTTACTTCAACTCCTATGGTCACTGTTCACCAGACCAGAAAGAGGTGCCCAGTGAGGGAGAGATGGACTCTGTCCTACATTCCTGTGTGGGAAGGATCCCAGAAATTCCAGGAGAGCCCCACTTTGCCAAAGGAATCTCCTGTGCTGTGTGATGTGCAGCCAGCTTTCCCTGCCAGGACACAGCTGGCACTCTGCCTTTGCCAGATCTCCTCTGCCCTCTGGCTCCTGGTCTCATTTTCTCCTGTTGGGAGGAAATGTTCAAAATGAGCTGTTGGTTGCATTTTCTCCTGTTGGGATTTGGCAAGAACAGTTGTGAGGACCAAATGCAGGATTTCTGCAGCTGGAGAAGCTGTTGAGGTAGACAAGCAGTGGGAAACCTGCGTCACCATTGTGAGCTCAGCCCCAGGGGAACAGAGAGCTGCAAGAGGAACAGCACAGGCACAAAGGAAGGGTTTGTACCCACACAGATACAGGGATGATCAGCTAGAACCAGCAAATGACCAAAGAGAACCTGGCATTATCAGCTAGAACCAACAAACGACCAAAGAGAACCTGGGGTGATCAGCTAGAACCAACAATGACCAAGCAGAACCTGGGATGATCAGCTAGAACCAACAAATGACCAAAGAGAAGAAAAAGATGCAAGAGGAACAACACAGGCACTGCCTGTCACAAAGGAAGGGTTTGCATCCCCACAGAAATAGGAATTATCAGCTAGAACCAACAAATGACCAAGAAGAACCTGAGATGATCAGCTAGAACCAACAAATGGCCAAGAAGAACCTGAGATGATCAACTAGAACCAACAAATAACCAAAGAGAACCTAAGATGATCAGCTAGAACCAACAAATGACCAAGAAGAACCTGAGATGATCAGCTAGAACCAACAAATGGCCAAGAAGAACCTGAGATGATCAACTAGAACCAACAAATAACCAAAGAGAACCTAAGATGATCAGCTAGAACCAACAAATAACCAAGGAGAACCTGGGATGATCAGCTAGAACCAACAAATGACCAAAGAGAACCTAGGATGATCAGCTAGAACCAACAAATGACCAAACAGAACCTGGGATGATCAGCTAGAACCAACAAATGACCAAACAGAACCTGGGATGATCAGCTAGAACCAACAAATGACCAAAGAGAAGGGAAAGATGCAATAAAGGATAAGGTAGGAAGGATGGTGCTCTGAAATCCAGTAGCCAACACCAAGGCCTGTTCTCAGACCCACAGGGAAAACCTCATCTCTTCCATTTGGGAAGCATTCAATAGTCCAAAAAATCACTTTTCATGTAGACCTTTGTGGCAATTTATACTTTAAAAGGTTTCTTTAAAAGGCTGGAATATTTATAAATATATACGTGCATTAATATATTTTTATATAAATGCATATATACTATACACAATATATATTATTTATATTAAAATATAAAAACATATAGATAACATGTTTGAAAGACTGAAATATTTCTAAATATATTAATGCATTTATATATTTATATATATATAATTTATATAAATAATAATTTATATAATAATATAAATTGTATATAATATGCATTTATATATAATGCATATTATATGCATTATATATAAATGCATATTATATAAAATTTATATTATTTATATAAAAATAGAAAAATATCCATTTTTACTAAAATATTTATTAAAAATAGATAAAATGTTTATAAATTATTCCAATGAAATGTTTATATTAATTCAAAGAAAACCAAATTTTTCTTTAAATGGCCTCTTCAACAAAATTTTCAACAATTTGCCCTAATTTGAGTAGAAAATGGTTTCAGGTACTCATGAACTATAGGATGGGAAGTGAGAGCTAGTGAAAACCAGCTGATAATTGCTCATCTAAATCACTTGGCAAGGCCTTGAGAAGAAGCAAGTCAGCAAAAGGAATGAAGATGGGCAAGGTAAGGCACAGCACTGCACTCAAAAGGCTCACAGAGGGATTCTGGCCTGCAGAGGCTTGGGTGACTCACAGGATTTCCTTGGCTCCTCTTTTTGGCTCCTGCCAATACAGTTTGTGGTCTCTCCCCTGAGCAGGGTTTGTTCTCTGGAAGTCCTGAGTTCCTGCTCCTGCTCTCAGAGCTGGATGCAGCCCAGAGCAGCTCATGGTGAGGTGGCTGCAATGGGGACAAGCAAAATTTAGAAATGTGAGGCACAAAGGGGAAGCAATGGGGGCAGGGAACACTCCTGCTGCTGTTTTCCTCCCGTGTCTCATGAAAGGAATGAAGGGTTTGTCTTTACACAACTGTAGGTCTGCTGATAAACGAAACTGGATACTGAGAGATGAAAGAAACAATGGGAAGAGCCATTGATTTCATGGGAATTCCACTGATTGGCACAAGGAAAATAAAAATAAAAATAAAAATAAAAATAAAAATAAAAATAAACTAAAATAAAAGTAAAATTAAAAATAAAAGTAGAAATAAAAATAAAAATAAAGTTCTACATTAGAAGGGAGTCTGTATTAGGTGATTGGGAAGTCTGTACCTCTCAAGTACGTCAGTCATGCAGAAAGAGAGAGGGAAATGTGGCTGGGAATTCAGGATAAAAAAGAAGGCTGTGTCCTCTAACAATCTGGAAAATGCCCCATGGCCTCTCCCTTTATTCAAATAAAGTTCCAGGGCTCCCCTGTCTCCTTTCTGGATATAAACCCCTGGTGTTTGTGGATTAATTTTCCTGACATTTGCTGGGCAGTGCACGGTGCTGGTGGGGCAGAGGGAGCACTGATGGTGCCAGGACCCCCCTCATGGAAGGGCCACCTTGGTGGCATCCCCCATGCCCCCATTCCTGCTCCTCCTGCTGTCCTTTCATTCTCCTTGTGTCCCCCTTGGTGACCTCTTCCTGTTGCATGTTCCATTTGCAGCCTACAATAATTTCTGACACAAGCTTTTGTTATCATTCTTTCTTTTTCTATTCTTAGCTAGCCTTCTGATGAAATCCTTTCTTCTATTCTTTCAGCATAGTTTTAATGTAATATATATCATAAAATAATAAATCAGTCTTCTGAAACATGGAGTCAGATCCTCATCTCTTCCCTCATACTAAGACCCCTGTGAACACGGTCACAGGTTCTGTATTCTATGATTCTGAGATGTGCAGAGTCCACAGGAGTTGGTTCCTCCTGGTTCCAGTATTTTTCAGTTAGTTCTGTCTGCAAGGGGTGTGAAACTGCAGAGACATCTGAGCACTGCATTCTGTGCAAAAACGAAACTAATAAACCACAAGTTTTTAATCAGAGGGTAATAACAGCAGGTGAAAACAAAACAGTTTGCATCTCCTTTGAGACTAAGGAACAGAACTTGCAGCACTGACCCCTGAGATGCCCAGAGGTGCTGGCTGGCATCCATTTATTCCCATTTCAGGGGGTGCAGACAAGGACAAGCTCCTCAGGACACAGCACCAAGAGATCCTGGATCATTCCCAGCTGGTTGGGGCTCACAAAGTCCTGTGGTCTCAAGGAGAGGCAGAAGGCTCTGCCTCA